>NW_021703765.1:75442730-76047537 GCF_005190385.1 Monodon monoceros | reverse complement strand
GGGGCGCGGCCTCGGCCGGGGCGGGGGATGGGGACGGCGGGGGCGCCGGACCTGGGCCGTCCGCGTCGGCCGGCGGCAGGGTGCGCCCCGGGCGACCAGCTTTGTTTCGCTTTCGCTGTCAGCGGCCGCCGCCCCGTCTCCCGCCGCCGACTGGACCCGGGGAAGACGGGCCTCTGCGCGGCGGGGATCCCCATCCCCGGGACAGTCGGGGGCGCCCGGGGCCCGACGCCTCCGCCCGGGTGGGACATGACGGGCGCCAGGCCCTCGGGCGGGGGGGGTGATACCCGAGAGGGTGGGTGCCCAGGTGCTGCACTCGAGGTCTGGGTGGGAGTCCGCTCTGCTCCTTACAGGCTGTGTGATCGTGGACGAACCGCTTAACCCAAGTCTGTTATGTAGTTGCAAAATGGGTTAATAATAGTATCTGCCTCAGCGGGTGGTTGGGAGCTTCCCAAACTTGTCTGTGCGTGAAAATGGGGTCTGGAATCCCTATTGAAAAAACATATTCCAAGCCTCTCCCAATAGAGACTGATTTGTAGAGCCGAGCTGCCGATCCCTGGTGACATGGATGAGGGGACAAGTTTAGGATACACCGATGAGTGAGGTACTTGCCTCTCCTTGTTAACAGCTGTCATCAGAAAACGGTGTGGAAGTCGGAGAATATTGGAAGCACTTGGAGGGTCAGCCCAAATGACCATGCAGCCTCAGTGGGAATGGTGTGCTTGTTATGCAAAGGCCAAACCTCAAGACGCGTCCTTCAGGCTTCTTCTTTCCAACCACTTTGCCCCTAAACCCCACTAATAGAAATTTGGAGTGGGCTTGTGATTTATTCTGGGAGTCCCAACTCTTGAATATACTCCCATGCTTAAAGACGGTTTCCTGAGGGGAAATTTCTCAGAAGGGGGTCAAGGCCTAGGCTCAGAATTTGTTCCAGAACCTCTTTGTATTCTTCCAGTGAAGTTCAAGCTTCATTCTGGTCTGGAGGATTCTGATCGTGGATGTTTTTGTGTTTCCCTGGCTTCTTTGATGGAGCAGGGATTGTGGGTGGGTGGGTTGAAATCAGGGTTTTCCCTGGGGTGGTGTAACTTTTTAATTTGGGAAATGACATTTCTTTGTTTGCTGGAGTAAGGCATTCAGTACCAGGTGTAGAGGTAGCTCTCTCTGCCTTCCCATCTAGATAAGGGCTTTCTCTTCGGTGAGTTTGTTACCCATAGAACTGTTGTTAAATGGCCCCTACTGTTTGTCTGAAATCTTATGTGAATCTTTTTATAGCTTCCGCTGTCTATTCCATTGACTCCTTTTAGTTTATATCTGAAAGCGATCTGGAGCTAGCCTCCCTTTTCAGCAGGAATCTGTTTCCAGTTCTGGGTTTTTCCTAATGATTGACGACTGTGTTTTGGGGTGTGGGCTGAGCTGTTGAGAGCTGCCAAGCTACCGGTAAAAAAAAAAAAAAGGCCAGAGTTTTTTTCTTTTGAAACTGAATAAAGACCATTGTAATGGGACTAATTGTAATGGACAGCAGTAGATATCTTCAGAGTAGTGGTTAGAATGTATTTATTCATTCAAATATTTATTGAGTGTCTACTATGGGCCAGGCACTCTCTAGGCCAGCACTGGCCAATAGAAATATAACGCGAGCCACATATGCAATTTGAAATGTTCTAGTAGTTGTGTTTAAAAAAAAAAAGTGAAACAGGTGAAAGTAATTTTAAAATTATATCTTTGTCAATCCCGCATATCTTAAAATATTATCATTATAACGTAATCATGAATAATTATTGAAAATTTTTAGATTTTTGCTTTTGTACCGTCTTTGAAGTAAAGTATGTATCATGTACCTAATGGCCCATCGTAATTGGGACTTGCCACATTTCAGAAGGTCAGTAGCCACGTGTGGCTAGCAGTTACTGTATTGGACAGCACAGCCCAAAAGCAGTGAACAGTTCGGAATGAGGGTGGGGAAGAGAGAAACAACAGTTACATAAAAAGAAGCAAGCAATCAAGAGAAGTTGTGTGAGTGATAGTTATAAAGAAAATTCAGTGGAGTGAAAAGAAAGTGATTGGGCCACTTTGGATAGTGAGGCCAGGAAGGTCTCTGAGAAGGTGACACCAGCACTGAGGCCTGAAGGGTAGGCAGAGCAGCTGGGTGAGGATCTGGGGCCAGCCAGGCAGAGTTTTCTGAACGGATGGAACATCTCATGTAGAGATCTCAAGGCAGGACAAATCAACAAGCTTCCTGCCGGCTAGAGTCACTCATAGCTTCTCTCTGTGTTCAGGCAAATCTCCTTTCACAGAAGAGGCCCATGGTAAATGTCTTTCCACTCTGCCTGATTATCCAAACACATCCCAGTGTTTAATTAGAAAACTCAGATCCATAGGCCTTTTCAGCAAGAAGGGCCAGGGCAGGTACAATCCCAGATGAAGCTGGATCCTCTTGCCTCTGGTTTTTTTTTTTTTTTTTTAAAGTTCTGCACTAATTATGGCTTTCTTTTCCAGCAGCCAAGTTTAGTTTGGGCCCAGCCTCCTCTTCAGAATCTCCGTAGTTCCTTCGTTTTTTTTCTTATTTTAGTCCTTGGATTCTTGAGCCTGAAATAGCAAGAGATTAAATCCCCAAATCACAGAAATAGAGTGTGAAATCTGGGTATGGCTTATGTTTAAGAAGCATTTCATGTAAAATGTTTGGCAAAGGCATCATAATAGTCTAAGGGGCTTCATTTCATTTATATTATAGAGAGATACCATGTATATTTATTCCACAAATATTTACTGAGTGCCTGCTCTCTGCCAGGAACTCTGCTAGGCACTGGGGATAAACATACAAGGTCCCTGCTCTGTCGGTGGCATTGATGTCCTAACTGGAGGGAGACGGATAATAATCATAATGGTGATTGTGCTGTAAAGAAAATAAAGTGAGGAGTTATGAAGGACATTGACTTGGGATCAGAGCAGGGCTCTCTAAGGAGTTGTCATTTGAGCCGAGACCTGGATGAAGAGAAGGTGCCAGGCATGCAGGCATTCCAGTCTAAGAGAATAGCTGGTGCAAAGGCCCTGAGGTCGGAACTAATTGAGCATAGTCGAGGGGTGAGAGAAGGCCAGTGTGCAGGACTTCCAGGGCAGGGTGAGGATTTTATTCGAAGAGTGATCGAAACTGATCACTCTGAAAGGTGAGGAGAATGGGTGGTGGGGGCCGGAGGGGGAGCCAGGAGAGCAGTCTCCTAGCAGAGGGAGCTAGGAGTCTGCTTAGTGAGAGCTGATGTTGCATATATGAGCCAACGTTGGATGAGACGATGTTGCATAGGTTAGAATAGCAGCCGTGAGATGGAGGAAAGTTAGGTTTGGCAAGTCTTTTGGAAGCAGATGCAGTAGAACTAGTTAATGGATTTGGTTTGGGAGGTAAAGAAAAGAGAGAAGTCAGGGGTGACCCCTTTTCATATTGTGTGGAGCCTCCATGGTGTCGAAAGGATGGATAACGTGCGTATTGTGGAGGAAGCGAACCAAGTGTGAACATTACCAGGGTGGAATGAAGTCAGGTGATGAAAATGTACCTCCAGATCAGTCAATGTCATTTAATATTTGACTCCATCTGGCTTCTCAACCTCAGCACCACTGACATTTTGAGCAAAATAATTCTTCGTTGTAGCGGCTGCCCTGTGCACTGTAGGATGTTGAGCAGCATCCCTGGCCTCCACCCATTAGATGCCAGTAGCACCCCCTCTGGTTACGACAACCAAAATGTGTCCAGACATTGCCACATGTCCCTGGGGGGCAAAAGTGCCCCCGGCTGAGAACCACTGGACCCCATGAGGAGGCATTAACAGAATAGGGCTCGTTTACCTTAAGAAGATATCTAGAAATAATGGGAATAAACGCCACGGGGTTGCTGCGTAACACTGAGTCTTGTTTTGGATTTACAGTATAAAGTAACTTCTTACCATGCAGATACTCACATCCAGAGGACTGTGCTCAGATACACAAGTAATTGTGTAAGTGAAAGGATCGCCTGTGCAAACACAGATTTCTAGGAGGAATTACCTGGGCGTATACAAATGCCAATTTAGACAGATCTGATATATTAAAACCTAGATTTAAGCATAGAACCTCAGGGAATTAATATTCTCTTTACAAAGGAAACTTCCTTAAATTTTCTTTAAATAACAAAGCCATAAAGGCTTAATATGATTTATTAAAATTCTATTTAAAGACAGAATTTTCAGCAATACATTTATTTCATGAAACAAGATATACCCATGTATTTTCCTATAATGCATGTCAGAAAAAAATATATATATACGTATAAATATTATTTACATATATGCATGTTTACCGTCTGTTTCATTGAATCCAGGATATCATGGATTGTATTGCCAATATGTGTCACTGAAAAAAATACTGCCTATTTAACTATGAAAAGTCATCGCTTGACACATCCTGATTTTAACAAGGTCAAACTGAGAAGACTTATAAAGATGTGTCCTAAAATATACGAAATAGGGGCTGTTTAAATTAGTATCTATCTGGTAACAGCTATAAAAAGGTCAAAGTCTCAAAACTGCTAAAGTGGAACATACACATCAGACAGTGACCTCATTCAGGATGGAAGCCAGTTTTTATATTCGTAGGTAACACAATCGTAGCGATCAAAAAATCAGTTCTGAAGGCCTTGAACTTACAAGCTTTGTCAGCCATTGAGAATCTTCCGCTGTAGGGGAGACTTGAACTGGGGACTGCCCTTCAGGTCGATGAAGAAGCACCAGTCCAGCCCCCGCCCTTCACAGGACGCTGTGCTAGCCTCCCCCCTCCGCCCCCCCCAAAAAAAAAAGAAACAAGGATTGAATCGGCTTGGTGTTTGAAGGCGGCTGCGTAAATTCCCAGCTGGGGGTGGCGTTGGGGCAGAGGGAAACTTGTCACTACAGGAGAGAAAGAAATAAGGAGAGTGGGACTTACTTCCGCTTTGATAGTGTGAGATCTGGGTATGCTTCTGGGTTGCTAATCTCAGTGGGATTCTCATAAGCAGAAAATGAGTCTAGGTGTGAACTCAGATGAGCTACTTGGGGCACGACAGGGAGGTGTGTGTGGCCGGCGTGTGGCGTGCAGGGAGACGACCGGAAAGGGAAGGCTGGGGCCAGTGGGGTGGGCTGGGAGGCCGGGTCTCAGCTGCCTTTATCTGGTAGGCAGGTGGGAGCTTTGGAATGTATTTGAAAGAACTGTCTGTGATGTGCGTTTCAGCTTCAGCAGGGTCCCTGGGGGCAGGAGAAAATGCATCAGGAGAGTCTTGTAAAAGATCGGAGCAAGATGGGATGAAGGTTTAGGCCAGAACAGAGAGGAGATGGAAGTGGGAGGCCAGATCAAGAAGTCTGAGTGACAGGAAGCAGGGCCAGTGCTGAACATTTTAGCCTTGATGATGGGGAGGATGACGGGGAGTGAGAGGGAGCCTGTGAGTTTCAGATATTCCTCCTTTCACCTGTTTCCCAGTAGCAGGTTCTTTTGGAGAGACCTTAAGTGCATCTGAAGGCTTCCTGATCAGCACCGTCTGATCCTTGCCTGGCCTGTCTCCTTTCTTCCTCTTCGGGCTTTCATAGGAAAATCAGGCCTCCCTTCACTGGATTCACTCTTACAAAGGTTACTCTGAGTCACGGTTAACCAGAAGTCAGGAGTGCCAGCACTGAGTAACCCCACTGGAATTCAGCCTGTGGCTACTGTTAGTGCCCCAGGTCATTTAAATGACAACTCCCTCCCAGAATCCGGACTGTCACTTTTTGCCATGGGGAGACCTCGGTGGCTTTCCAGTTTCTGAGTCAGCAAGGTGGTCAGGGGCCTGGTTCTGCCCTTACCCTCGAGGTGAGGGTGCCTGTTTGAAGCATGCTGTCTCCTGCCCCAGAGGAGCCACTGCTGCTGGCCGAACTCAAGCCCGGGCGCCCCCATCAGTTTGATTGGAAGTCAAGCTGTGAAACGTGGAGCGTTGCCTTCTCTCCGGATGGTTCCTGGTTCGCCTGGTCTCAAGGACACTGCATTGTCAAGCTGATCCCCTGGCCGCTGGAAGAGCAGTTGTAAGTTCTTTCACACCCAAGGGAGTGAGGGAGTCCTGGGGAACTGAGCGCTCTCCCAGATGGCTCCCTGCCCGAGAGCAGGAGAGGCAAGGTGGCCAAAACAGTTCAGGAATTGGATCAGTGAGGTTTCCAGGGTCCCACATTCTGTACCTGTGAAAATTAACTCCATCGAGATTATGTTAGCCCTGAGTTTCTTTTTTTTAACAGCTTTGCTGAGATATAATTTACACGCCGTACAGTTTGCCCATTTAAAGTGTGCAGCCAGAGGCCCAGCTGGGTAGTTAGGCTTGATTATCCGGCAGCTGCTGGTTAGGGACGACTCCCCCTTACCAACTAACTGTATTTTAAATTTCCCTAAATTACCTGAGTCCTTTGGAGGCAAGTAAACTTGTCTTTCACCAAAAAAATAAAGTATACAGCTAAGTGACTTGAGAATATCCACAGAGTTGTGCAACCATCACCATGATCAGTCTTACAACATTTTTGTCACCCCAAAAAGAAATCCTCTAATCCCCCTCTGCTCTCCAGCCCTGAGCAGCCTCTAATCTACTTTCTGTCTTTGTAGATTTGCCTACTCTAGACATTTCGTACAAATCAAATCATACACTGTGTAGTCAGTTGACTGGCTTCTTTCACTTAGGATACTGTTTTTATGGTTATCCGTGTTGTAGCATGCTTCATTACTTCATTTCCCTTTACTGCCAAATAATGTTCCATCTTATGGAGACACCACATTTTGTTGATAAGTTTACCCACTGGTGAACATTCAGGTTGTTTTCACTTTTTGGCTATTAGATAATGCTTCTGTGAACACTTACGTGAAGTTTTTGTGTGGATATATGTTTTTGTATATGTTTAACTGGTTGAGGAACTGTCAGACTGTTTTTCAAAGTGGTTCCAGCATTTTACAATCCCACCAGCAATGTTGGAGATTTCCAAATTTTCCACATCCTGACCAACACTTGTTATCGACTGTCTTTTTTTTTTTGCGGGCACAGGCCTCTCACTATTGTGGCCTCTCCCGCTGCGGAGCACAGGCTCCGGACGCGCAGGCCCAGCGGCCATGGCTCACGGGCCCAGCCGCCCCGCGGCATGTGGGATCTTCCCGGACCGGGGCACGAACCCGTGTCCCCTGCATCGGCAGGCGGACTCTCAACCACTGTGCCACCAGGGAAGCCCTCGACTGTCTTTGATTATAGTATAGCCATCCTAGTGGGAGCAAAGTGGCATCTCATTGTGGTTTTGGTTTGCATTTCCTTGTTGGCTACTGATCTTGCCCACCTTTTCATGTGATTATTGGCCCTTTGCATGTCTTCTTTGGAGAAATGTCTATTCAGATCCTTGGTCCATTTTAAAATTGGCTAGTTGCCTTTTTTATTATCAACCAAGTTCAGTTCCTGATATTAACTAGCTTTTCTGTCTCTGGGCTGGACAAGTCCCAGTATCTGAATGCTGTGAGCTCCCAGTCAGATGGCCCAGCATCAGTATTTTTTTCATTTGTCACAGGGCAACTCTATGTCTGTATTTATTTACTCACCCAACAGTTGTTGTAGTCTTCCTTGCCTGACGCAGAGCCAGGGGCTGAGAATCCTGAAATAAATCAAACATGGCCCCTGCCCATGAGGGTCTCATTTGTTTTGCTTTAAGCATTTCTTACAAGTAGCACGTTAGATTTACGTTTTTTATAAGTTCAGTCTGAAACTTGTTGCCTTGATGATAGGTAACGCTGATGAAAATTTGCTGAGATGGGTACTCTGCACGCTGCTGGGGTTGAGGAGTATAAATTTGTGCACTTGCTGGAAGGAAGGCCATTTCGAGGACCTTAAAACTGCTCTTCCTGCGATTAGGAATCTCAGAAATGGGGTCATCGATTTATTTATTTATTTAAAAACTTTTATTGGAGTACAGTTGATTTACAATGTTGTTATTTTCTGCTGTACAGCAAAATGAATCAATTATACATATACATATATCCACTCTCTTTTAGATTCTCTTCCCACATAGGTCATTACAGAATATTGAGTAGAGTTCCCTGTGCTATACAGTAGGTCCTTATTAGTTATCTATTTTATATATAGTAGTGTGTATATGTCGATCGCAATCTCCCAATTTATTCCTCCCGCCACTTCCCCCCGGTAACCATAAGATTGTGTTCTACATCTGTGACTCTATTTCTGTTTTGTAGATAAGTTCATTTGTACCATTTTTTTATAGTCCACATATAAGTGATATCACATGGTATTTGTCTTTCACTGTCTGACTTACTTCACCTAGTATGACAATCTCTAGGTCCATCCATGTTGCTGCAAATGGGAGGTCATCCATTTACATACACTAATTTTCAACATGAAATTAATCATATGGTAGTTAAAAATCAGAAATAGCTTAAAATCTGGTGATGAGAGAAGGCTTAAGGAAATTCGGGCATTGCTGTATATTTCTGTAGCCATCAGAGATTGTTGTGTGTGTTTTTTGTTTTTGTTTTTTTTAATCACAATTTTCAGTTCCTTCTATACTCAGTTTAATGGTGATGCCAAGATCATTATTTATTGGTTCCCCCAGTCTAAATACAAGGGACTCAACTTCATATCCAGACTTAAATCTGATATATAGTCTGGAAAAGTATTTTTTAAAAAGCATAAAGTGGGAAATCTGTTACTTCCTTGAAAATCACTCTTGTATTCAAGTATATATATTACTATACATAAATATATCTTTCCAATATTAGGGAAAATGTAAATTTGAGCATTAACCCTTTATGTGTATCTTTTGTTTAATATAATGAGGGAAATATTGTTTAATATGTTAAATGAGCAGTTACTTGTTTTAGGGAAAAATCACACATTTTGAAGAATAATAACTTGAGGAAATGCTTACAGTACAAGGCTTACTGAAAAAAGCAAGCTATGAAACTGTATTTGCAGTATGATCCCAAATTTGTTTTTGAATAACATGTGAATGTACACATAAATTAAAAATTCATCGTACAGTGTTTACTGTGGTTAGAGTGGTATTAGGATCTGGATAATTTTTATAATTTTCTCATTTCCAAAATTTCCCCATGTTTCACTATTAATTTTATAATTTAAAATAATTGTTATTTTAAAAGTCCTTTAAAAGGGGAAATCTGGGGCCTTTATATTCTTGTTAGGGTTGTTATACATTTAAAAAATCATATAATGTAGCGCTTTTGATATTGAGCAAATAATTGATAATAACTAGATAAATGTACTACTACTTTTAGAAATAAAATTTTCTGAAGATTCAATTTTGGTGAAGTTAAATTCTCCTAATGACTGTCCCTGGCCCCGAGCGGCCCCCTCCCACAGTCGTGTCTGCCACCTCCCATGTACCTCATCCCTTGAATTCATTGCAGACTCTGAAGTCCAGGGCATGTGCTGAACACTAGGCTAGGACACCCAAGACTTGACTACTAGTTCCCGTTCTGCCCCCAATTTTGTGACCCCAGGAAAGTTATCTCTACCCCTAACATGTTAAATTTATGATAGTAAAATGAATTACTATGCCAATGTGCCTTAATTCCTTTGGAATAAAGTAGCTACAGATGTATCCCTTAATTCAAATACAGAAATCAGGATTTTATTAAAAAAAAAAAAAAAAAGGTAACTTTGGAGGTTCTGAGCTGGCCTACAAAGCTCTCCCCATAGCTTGCCTTTTCTGTGCTTCTCCCCTGTATGGCCAACTAAGGCCCCCGAGTCAGGGCTGGGCAGGTCTTCGAAGTGTATGTGTCGGCCTGGCTGGGGCCGGATGTGGATTGGGTGGGCTTCATTGAAAAGACATTCAGTGTCACATTTCAGATGTTCTGTCAGAACGACACATTTTCAGACCACGTTTGGCCATTTAGACCAGGGGTCGGCACACTTTTTCTATAAAGGCCCAGATAGTAAATATTTCTGGCTTTCGGGGCCGTATGTCTCTGTCAAGACAAGTCAGCTCTGCTGCTCGAGCGTGAACACGTCCCTAGGCGAGAGGTGGGCAGACGAGCCTGGTGGAGGTGGGAGACGGCTTCACGTACAGAACAGACTGCCATCCCGGGCACACTCCCGCAGCCTCTGCTTTAGAATGACAGACTTTCAGAGTTGAAGGAGCCCACGTTTGCCACAGTCTCTCCCTTCTAGTTCTGTAGGTGAGCTTGCTTAAAATTCTTTAATATATTTCGATGATGCGATTGGCAAAAATATGACTTACTTAAGTTTTCGGGAATAGATGTAATACAGAAAGAGGTTCAGCTGCATGTATGTTGGCTATAGGATTTTTCATGGAAATGAGTCCCAGCTTTATCATCACTCTTTCCCCCAGTTCGATAAACCACGGAGTGTGGCCATGTAGCAAAGCAGGACTGAATACTTACAGTGATAAAGTGTACTACAGATAAGGGTTCTGCGTTTGCGGGCCGAACCCCAGGACTGTTGAATTGCTCATGCCTTTGAGACATTGTCTGCGAGGCAGAGTGGTGGGCAGGGCCCTGTTTCTTAGGGACGGAGTCTTATTTAGCTTGTCTGGGCCTGTGTTTCAGCATAAGTTGAAGGTAAAAGGAAAGGCTTGGGCCACGAGATCTTTGAGGTCAGCGTGCCCCTTAACAGCTCTGTGAGTTCTTCCCTTCACTGCCCTGCTGGTTGGTTCCTGGACTGGATGTGCCATCAGAGAAGTAAATGAAAGAGCCTCATTCATTGATTGGAGCAAAGCAAGTGAAGGTGGAAATTGGCATGTACCAAGCAAACTGTTGGCCCGAAAATTGGGTTTATTTTCCTGCTCCTTGGGGACTTTCTAAGCTAGAGATAAGGGGGGTATGAGGCAGAAGAGTGGCACATGGTTATTCAGGCTCTAAGTTCTGTCCTAGTTCCAAATCTACAGCATGCTTTCTTTCTCATGAGAAACATGGAGTGCATCTTTCCTTCCAAGCACCAAAACCCAGGAGAACTTTCTGAAGAAGCAAATGGCTCCCTGGAGCATCTGTGATCTAGTTATCCCACAAGGCAGGTCGCCCCACTGCAGGACTGTCACAGATGGGATGAGCCACGGCCAGTGAAGTCTCTGTTACACGAATTCTAAAAAAAAAAACAAGAAGAAAGGTCGTACTAGAATTCACTGAAGGCCTATTTGTTTCTAGGATTTCAAAGGCTTAGGTACCCCAGAATGAAAAGTCGATTGACTTGGTGGCAATTTCAGACTCATTAAGAACTCTCTGCTTTTCCCAGCATCCCTAAAGGGTTCGAAGCCAAAAGCCGAAGCAGCAAAAATGATACAAAAGGGCGAGGCAGCCCAAAGGAGAAGACGCTGGACTGTGGGCAGATTGTCTGGGGCTTGGCCTTCAGCCCGTGGCCTTCTCCACCCAGCAGGAAGCTCTGGGCACGCCACCATCCCCAGGTGCCAGACGTCTCTTGCCTCATTCTTGCTACAGGGCTCAACGATGGGCAGATCAAGATTTGGGAGGTACAGACAGGTAGGTCATTTCTGGCTGGGATCAGGCCCCAGGGGGCTCTCGTGCACATTCCGATCAGGGACCAGAGGGGCCGCCAGTTGGCTGAGGGGTGTGGCTGTGACCTGTAGGCCAGAGCTGCCTCTCCCCCTGATCGAGTGCCCCTCTCTCTCACGCTAGGGCTCCTGCTTTTGAATCTGTCTGGCCACCAAGACGTCGTGAGAGATCTGAGCTTCACACCCAGTGGCAGTTTGATTTTGGTTTCTGCATCCCGAGATAAGACTCTTCGCATCTGGGACCTGAATAAACATGGTATGGAGGTGACGGAATGACTTGGCAACCCCAAAATACTGTATTTGCCCCTCTCTCTACTTGACCAGTGTCATTTTATCCAGAACAGTGTTTCTCAACCTTTTTTTCTGTTATTGCCTCCTGAGGAGACTTTTTAGACATGTTTCTCCTAGTCACCCTCCCCAGCCCCCTCACCACCTGGGAGATTTTCATGCCAAAAATACATTGAATATCTCTTCAGGTACTGGATGTGTATCTGTGCTTTGTACATTAAAAAGGTCAGACTTTTCTGGCCATCAAGAACCAGTTTTCACCCCTCTCGAAAATACATGGTGTAGAATAGGTTTTCTCAGCTGTGGCACTCTTGCCATACTGGGCTGGATAATTCTTTGTTACGGACCTTCCCGTGCATTCTGGTGTGGAGCAGCATCCTTGCCCTCTTAACCCGTGAGATGCCAGTAGCACCTTCTCTAGTTGTGATAACCAAAAATGTCTCCAGACAGAGCCCAGTGTCAACATAAAGGCCACAGCCTCCCCGGGTTGAGAACCACTGATCTGGAAGAAGTCATCCATGTTGGGTACTTCCTGTTAGAAGTAAAGTTTCTTTGTACAGTGGAATCTAGGTCTACGAGAATCCTCTCAGGCTGGGGTGGGGAGGGGGGCGGTCAGCCCTAGTGCAGTTCTGCTCTAAGCAGGACTGTATCCCGGAGCAGCCCGACGGAGAATTCCATACATCTCTGGGGTTTCTCCTCAGCTGGGAGGGTGACACAGGGAAGGGGAATTGGTTGCCGGGCCATTTCTCCCTCGCAGGCGTGGAGGGAGGTGGAAGGAGGAAATGGGGACGTGGGCGGTCATGAAGAGCACCCTCGTCCCTGATGATGCAGAGTCCGAGCGGTGACTGTGCAGCTCTCCACACCACGAGAGGGGCCCCGTCCCTGCCCTCTCAGAAACGAGCCTGATAACTTGTCAGGCAACTAAGGAGGTGCTTGTGGTGCCCTCATCTGAAGGCATCGAGTCACGCAACGCGCCCTGGGTCCTGTCTGCCTGTTGCTGTGGAGCTTGTGGCTGTGTGGTCTGAGGTGGGCCTGCTGACTGGGAGGGTGATCAGACGCAGTGCCTTTTTTTTTTTTTTTTGTGGTACGCAGGCCTCTCACTGCTGTGGCCTCTCCCGTTGCGGAGCACAGGCTCCGGACGCGCAGGCTCAGCGGCCATGGCTCACGGGCCCAGCCGCTCCGCGGCATGTGGGATCTTCCCGGACCGGGGCAGGAACCCGTGTCCCTTGCATTGGCAGGCGGACTCTCAACCACTGCGCCACCAGGGAAGCCCCGCAGCGCCTTTTTTAATGAGCGTCGCAGGCACCTTGCCACCATCTGAGGCAGGGAGGGAGGACTCGCTGAAGGGGCTGAGAGTGGGCAGAATGGACTAGGCCAGTTACTAGGGCTTTTCAAGGAGAGGAGGGGACTAAAGTAGTGTCCCCAGGCACGGGGCCCTGCCCCCCCCACCCTGCCTTGATTTATTCACTCACACCTACCCCGGGGGAGCAGGTACGCTTCTTACTTGAGAGCTGAAGAAACCATGACTGACTTTCATAAAATTTATTTCTGTATGCCTACACATACACATGAATTCTTAAATGCATATGTATGACCATATACATTCTTCCCCCCTTTTTGGGGGCTTCTCCCCCCAAATTTTCTCATCCTCCCCTCCTTTGCATTCCTCCATAATCCCCCTGCAGTCCTGTTACCCATGCTAAATAAGACCCTTCCATATTGCCTTCCATATTTTTCTCTATACTTGCGTAATCCTATTCAGACACTCACTTTTAAAAAAATTATTTATTTCTGGCTGTGTTGGGTCTTCATTGCTGCACGCGGGCTTTCTCTGGTTGCGGTGAGCGGGGGCTACTCGCTACTCTCTGTTGCTGTGCGCAGCCTTCTTATCGCAGTGGCGTCTCTTGTGGAGCACGGGCTCTAGGCGCGCTGGCACATGGGCTCAGCAGTTGTGGCTCACAGGCTCTAGAGCGCAGGCTCGGTAGTTGTGGCGCACAGGCTTAGTTGCTCCGTGGCGTGTGGGATCTTCCCGGACCAGGGCTCAAACCCGTGTCCCCTGCATGGGCAGGCAGATTCTTAACCACTGTGCCACCAGGGAAGTCCCAGACACTCACTTTTACATTTATGGATTTGGGGGTCATTGTTTCACAAAAATGGAATCATATTCTTCACATTTTTTCTGCATTTTTCTTTTTTATTAGACAGTACTCCATGGAAAATCTAGTTCCTTAATTTCATCTGACTTAACAGGTGGAATACTACCCTTTATTCATCCATTCCTCTGTTGATGGGCATTTAGCTTTTTCCCAGATGGAGATCTGAAGAGATGACGTGAGTGACCTAGGGTTATGCGCTGAGTAAACAGTGGAGCCAGGATTCAAGGCTGAGTTTACCTGCCTCCAGAGCATGTGGCCCTAATTATGCTGCACCACTGCTCATCCGGACATCCTGGCGAGGGTGGGAGGAGGGTGAGAGTGGGATCCTTGTGGCCAGGGGGAAACCATTACAGAGCATAAATGACAGAGAATTGAAGGTAAACACTTTCAAATTTGGAAGGATGCTTCAGAGTAACTGAGGTGGTTGGGGGACCTGAAAAGAATGTTCTCTGTTATCAAAGGAATGTATCAAACCTGATCTGTCGACAGCCTTTGTCCCACTGACCTTGTGGATTTTGGTGAAACAGTAGGTAATGATTTCCCTTGGGCATTATAACGTCATGTTAATAGATTTCAGGCATTTAAATGATAAATCCTGTCATATTTCTTTCTCTGCATTAAAAAAGGGGCCCGTGGGCTCAGCTGCTAGAGAACCGCTGGATATAGTGGGTGGGGCTGGGGGGAGGCACCACTGCCGGTTCTTCAGGCTTCCTGCTCTGGTTTTGGGAGTCGGCTCACCATGTGCTCCATTTCTCTGACAGGTAAACAGATTCAGGTGTTATCGGGCCACCTGCAGTGGGTTTACTGCTGCTCCATCTCGCCAGACTGCAGCATGCTGTGTTCTGCAGCTGGGGAGAAGTCGGTGAGTCTCAAACTTGGGGTGCCCTTTGCTCTGTTGCTTCAGTTCAGGGAAGCGGCCTCATGCATGAGAGGGTAAGTGAGCCAGTGTCCTTGAAAGCCGCCTGCAAATCAGCCCCAGCGGGAGGCACGCTGCCGGGCTGAGGCCCCTCCTTTTCTGATTTGCACTTTGACACAAACCAAACGAGAGGAGGTGTTTGGAAGCAGGTCGCTCCCGTCATGTCGTGGGAGGGCTGTTTGCCTTCACAAGATGGGAAAGCCATGTTTTTAAAATTTCTTTCCCTGTTGGAGTCTATGATTTTAAAAGTTGCAACCCACATGTGGATCCAGATTTCCTTTGAACCATCTAATTTGAATCCACCTAATTAGGATTTCCATTCAAATCATAAAATGTACAGTAACTCGTTGAACTTTGTCCTGAAATCCTGTCTATTGTAACAAAAGTACTAGAAACCCAGGAACAGTTTGGGAACCGATTGTTTGAGTTTTACATCTGCATTGAGCTGTTGTTTGCTGTGACCGACTTGGGAAAGTTAAGAGTTCACTATTTGGTACAGCTCAGGTGGTTAATCATTGATTTGAGGTTTGGAACTATGTGAAAGTGAGAGTTTTCTTAAAGGAAAAAAAAGAAAATACTTCTTTTAATTCTCAGAAAGGTTTCAAGTAAGGAGCTAGGTCAGACCTACAGCCGTGGGGCAGATTTCTGTGGTCCTGTAAACCAGAGGCGGGTGTCAGATGGCTCTGTTGGGTGACCAGGAATTCACCTCTGACCCCTAATTTTGGTTTCAAGTGAAAGGACAAGGTAGCCCTTGGCTTAGGTCTTCAGCATGCATTGCCCTATTTGCTAAGAGCGCTCAGAAGCAGGACCCAGAAGCTTCCCCTGAGCCATGCTGGCTGCTGTCTTCCTGAGGTCGGTTGGTTGATTCTCCCCTAAAGTAAGCTCCTTGAGCATGTCTGTTGGTTCTGTGCCTCAAGAATTCAGACCTGTCACTTTATTTAGGCCAGTATGACATGTTCTAGAAGAAACATAGAAAAGGGGCTGGAGCACTTAGCTTCCCCTGGCTGTGCGGCCTGGAGAGGCAAGGCTGTGCCTTCTCCTCACTGTTCACGTCTTGAGCACTGTTTCCGCCCTGACCAGGCACCTGTTCTTCCCACAGGTCTTCCTGTGGAGCATGCGGTCCTACACATTAATCCGGAAGCTGGAGGGCCACCAGAGCAGCGTCGTCTCTTGCGACTTCTCCCCTGACTCTGCCTTGCTCGTCACGGCTTCTTACGATACCAATGTGATCATGTGGGACCCCTACACTGGCGAGCGGCTGCGGTCACTCCAGTAAGGACTGCCTCCCCGCTTCCGCTTCCCGGTGGGGTGTTCGATGGGAAACCTGTCTTGGTCCAGGACACAGTGTGTTCGTGCTTATTCTGAGGCACTGGTGTGCAGCAGTGTTTCACTGTCAATTCTCAAATTAGCCCCGAGTGCCTTCAAGTCTCCGGCTATAGGAGGCTCTCTGTACTGCTTTGGATTCAGCATTACGAAACCTCACAGTGACTCTTTCTTTCCACTTACTAATAACTGTAGTAACAGGTTCAGAATGATCCTCTTATTGAAACTGTTATTTCCAAAGTGAATTTTCATGTTCTCACCAACTTGGTCTACTTTTCCCCTTTGTCTCTGTTGTTTTCTGAAGCAAATAATAGGTAGTCCTATAATTATCATGTATCTTAGCCTAAAAAAGACTTTCAGTTTGTACTGTGGCATTAAAGCGAGGGCTGACCTACTTTGCATAAGGAAATTAGCACAGGGAATATTAGTAATCCTTCAGCCCCCTCCACAAGACACTGGAGCTGTATGAAATGCACTTGTTTCCAGTCGTCTTTTCCAGTCTGCAAATCCCCAGGTTTTCCACACGGGGTACGAGACATGTCTGGAACCTTTTTGTGGCCATGGCACTTTGGCCTCCTGCCTGGGGATGAAAGGCGGAGGGCGGAGGGCAGCCATCACTGCAGGCCCACCTACTGTCCTGTGTCCTCCTCAGCCACACCCAGCTCAACCCCCCCATGGATGACAGCGATGTCCACATCAGCTCCCTGAGATCTGTGTGCTTCTCCCCTGAAGGCTTGTACCTCGCCACGGTAGCGGATGACAGGTAACGAAGAGAAACCTCTTTCCGCGGCCTCAGAGCAAGCGTTGGAAAGGGCTTGTAGCATCACCCTTGGGGTCTGGCCCCAGGTCTGCTGACACGTCCCTTTCTCCTCCAGGCTCCTCAGGATCTGGGCCCTGGAACTGAAAACTCCAATTGCGTTTGCCCCTATGACCAATGGCCTCTGCTGCACGTTTTTTCCACATGGCGGAGTCATTGCCACGGGGTATGTATCTGTTAGCCGAGCAGACGCGTAGTGGTTTCTGTTGAGTATTCCACGTAGCTTTTCAAGGAAAGAAAGCATCTAGAATTTTCTTGCCTGTGAGGAAGGCTTTAAGGAAATCTGAGATTACATAAAATTCTGATATTCTCTTCTGCTAATAGAGTTTATCATTTACTCTTAATATTTAGCCTAAATGTCAACGTGAAAGATCTACAATTCATGCTATTAACAGGCCAGGTCTGCAAGGAAGCAGAAATCAAGATGATGCAGCATTTATATGGGAAACCATTTAGGGCAGAGACCACCTTACAGGGAACATCTGTAATTCAACAGGTGGCACTCTTCCCTGTTACATTTGAACCCATAGTATGATTTATAAAGGGCTGTACTGACAGAGACAGCACTTTGGAACCAGAGGTGTCTTGAGTTCTCCTGCTGCCCTCAGCAGCCTTAATTACTCAGCGCCACAGCCTCCATATCTATTTCCAAGGTCCAGGCTGCGTTTCACTCTCTAGAGTCTCCTGCCAGTGCAAGTGAGAGTAGAAACATTGATATCTGTCCCAGTGAAAACATACATTTCCAAGGTCTGCCATAACGCACTGGTTTCCGTCTCATTTCAGGACAAGGGATGGCCACGTCCAGTTCTGGACGGCTCCTCGGGTCCTGTCATCACTGAAGCACTTATGCCGGAAAGCCCTGCGAAGTTTCCTAACGACATACCAAGTGCTAGCGCTGCCAATCCCTAAGAAAATGAAAGAGTTCCTCACATACAGAACTTTTTAAGCCAGTCTCCATAGTCTTACTTGTTTCCTCTGTAGCAGGATAAATCTTCCTGACAAGTAGCTGGAGCAATGGGCCAAACATCTGGTCTTGGATTGAAATAGAATCTCTCTTTGGGATTGTGAACACAGAATGTAGCAAAACCAGATTCCAGTGGCCTCGCCAGGAGTCTCTTCCCCATGAGGTGTGAGGGTCAGTCGTAGAAGAGGGATTCCACTTCTGCAGTGACGGAGCCTGACCTTAACCTTCAGGCCACTTAATGGACAGCAGTGCTGGACCCTCTCTGGTCATTTTGATTCCAAGAAGTTTCCACTCCCTCGAATGGGAGTGTCCGTCGTTGATGCAGATGCAGAGGAGGTGTCGGTGAAAGTTCTCTCCTGCTGGTCAGAGCCGCTTTGATGTGGACAAGGGCTTTCCTTCCTCTGACCCACGGGACAGTTTTCACAGAGCCGTCTAGGGTGAGATATTACTTAGCTTAACTAAAGTCCAGGTGACTCAGAGGCCGTGCTCCTGATACAGACACTAGACTTGGCTTTTTTTTTTTTTTTTTTTTAAGAAACAGTGGCGTGCATGTGCCGCCGGAGGCCAGATTTGTGTGTCATGTTACACGGGACGTATTCCTCAACTGCATGACTGTATCAGTGGCTACTGAGTTATCTGTCAGTTGTTCGCCAGTTAGCATATTTATTTGTATTTTCTCAACAGATGTTAAGGTACAACTGTGTTTTTCTCAATGGTATCTAAAAACCATAGTACTTAATTCCAACAGTTGTGAAGATGTCTCTTAATTGTGTGAAGAATTGGTGTCGTCATCATTTCAGCTGATTTTCTTCTGTACAAGATCTGACTTGACTGCTTCACCTCATTGGACTCATCCACCAGTCTCAACTCTGCCCCTAAACACAGCTAGCTCCTTCAAAGTACTGTTCTTCGTGGCGTATGGTTATCTAATGAAGACACCTCATTCAAACAAAATCTGCCTTTGGAAAATTTAATATATTTTAAATTATTTTAAAAGAAATGCAACATCTTATCCTTGGCTTTCTTACTAGGTGCTTTGTGGAGGCCTGTGTATCATGATAAAACGTGTTGAAAAAGCAGAGGAGTCTCTCCTCTGCTGCCTTTGTTGCTGAAAGAAAAACATTTCAAGATGAGAGGCTTTCATCGAAGGAAAGAAAGTTAAAAGCTTTTGGCTTGCCGTTTCATTTTTTCCATTAAGGAAAAAAAAAAACCCCACCTTTTAAAACTAGTGAGTACAACAAGACAGCTGGGAATGGATTGGGCAAAATTAAGTTTTGTGGTTATCTTGAAATATCATGTACAGTGTAGTCTGAGAGGCTCTGGGCCGCCTCCTTGAGCCCCTCACCCCACACCCCCAGCCATTAGCTTCAGACTTTGCTTTTGTCCTTTGGCAGCGAGGCCTATGTGTGTGATGCACATAACCAACTTCTCCCTTTTGATAATATAAGAATTGGACACCTTTATAAAGAACAGCCTCCAAAGAAAGTTGATTCTCTGATATCAGGGACGGAGGAGGCTTTCTCATATAAATGCAAGTTGAACAAGTCAGCGTCTGTATAATTGGCTAAGGAAAGAGGAGTCACTTGTAACACAACAAGCAAGCTGCTTTATTTTTGTTGTGCAGAGCACTGTCACACACGCAGCACAGATGCTCGCAGGTAAACTGCAGTACATTTAGATTAAATAGGAAGAGTCTCAGTCCTTCCAGCACTTGCAGGTTTAGAGTCAGGCTTAGTCTTATGTGCCCTGGGTTAAACAAGCCAGTGTTGAATGACCTCTGGCCCCAATAGCATCATTTAAAATGAATGTTTTCGCTACTGTCCACACCACAATTGGGAACCTGCTAGCCACTCCTCTACTTCAAAAGGAGAAATAAAAAGGCCAGTTTTAAAGTAAGAAAGAAGATTGAGTCCACTTTATAAGAGTATAATAGTTGGGGCCAGAAATCCATTAACACCTATTTAAAGTAGCGCCACAGGTTAGATGTACAAACTTAACTCTGAAGATGTTCTTTTTACCTTGAGTTGGAAGACACTTGGACTGTATTAGATTTGAAAGCCTGATATTCCAAATGGGGTAGCCCATTTCCTATCACCCAGGCAACTGAAGAGTAAAAGCCTTAAGGCTAAAAAGGTTTTACTTTCCCCCCCCCCCTTATAAAACACAAATGGGCAGTGCAGTGAGAGAGCTGTACCTTAAAACTGCTTTGTACATCCCTGCTCCAACCAGCCACAAACACGGTACTTTGGGTACACGTCTGCCCACCCATGCCTGGAACAATTTTCCGAAAGGGAGGGTGACTGTGTCCCCTGCTCTCCAGTCACTGCTGGGCCTGAGAATAGGCAGCAAGTGGTCCTCAGCATCTAGGCTTCTGTGACAATCAGGTCTCTGGTGACTTGAAAGGCGGCAATGAGGGAACTCAGCTGTATCTTCTCATTGGTGCCAACAGAAAGTCTGTACCTAAAAGAAATCAAACAAAAGGTAAGAAGAGAGAATATCACAACAGCTGCCTTTTGAAGAGAACAACAGCAGTCAGACTGAAAGTTGGCCAGAGAAGGATTGGAAAGAGGTGAGAGAAGTTCATTCTGGGCAGCAATCTCGTGCATGTCCCCTAATGTTTTTGTTGCCTCAAACACGCCTTTATAAATTTGATTCAAACTGGGGGCGGGGGGGGGGGAATATTAAAAAAAAAATTGTTCCCAGTAGCAGTGTTCTGAACTTAACTTTGTTCAAGCTCTACACAGATATGCAAAATTTATGTGATTAGGCATTATTTCTTCACCTGCAAAATGCATCGAGAGGAATTATAATTAAGATTCCCTTCCTCGTAATTCACTGGGAAGTTTGGCTGCCGTCCGTATCTGTGGTTCTGTGGTCAACAGAGCAAGACACTGGTATTTCATCTTGCCACCTTTCAAGTGCCCAGCCATTGAAAGCAAAGTCATGCTACTCACAGTGTAGTGATAAGAAGTGACCTAATTGGTACGTGTGAAAGCCAACGACGGCAAATTAGTTGGCTTACGTGGACATCTATTTTGAACCTAGTGCTTTTGTCTACTTAAATGATAGCTGCCAGCTTCACTGGGGGCTAATAACTGTGTTTACTGAAGCAGGCAAAGTGGAAAATTGAGTTTATGTTTACTTTCCCTGTAATATGCTTTCGTATGCCAGAAGGCCTTAATAACAGCTGGATAGCTGGCCGTCCCCAAATGACCTAGATGTCTGAACTGAAGCAGGCTTCCCAAATAACAAGAGCATGTCTGGAACCAAGGTGGACCAGGCGTCTGAGGTCGAAGGAGAGGCCTTTATCTCAAATGCGTAACCGAGTTGTACCTGTCTTTGTGTTTATCCACGTTCTTCACATAAGCAGCTCACACCCTTCCCTGTGCTTCGTTCAATAATTCAATTCCAGCAAAAACTAACTCTACTGTATATGAATGATTTAGACAAAACAGTTGAAACCAAGCAAGGAGAAACAAAAAACTCACAATGGGGAAAAAGGAGGAAAAGAATTAAAACTGGGAAATAAATACTCACTCAATGTCTGCCATTTTGGTCAATAAATGTATTCGAACTGAAGATGGAAAGTCAACTGGGGGAAAAACAAATGAGTGGGGTCCGTCATTACCTACTATATATAAAAAAAAAAAAATCACAGAAGTATGAGTTTCCACATCAGATACGTAAGACTAACCTCTTGAGGCCACAGATCTCAAGATACCACACCTCTAGGAGGTAAAAATTGCATAGGTTTTCATAGTTTTTATTCATTTTAGTCTTCATAGGGTAGCCAAAAAGAAAAATGAGCAGGTTCCAGAGTGATCATAAGATGGAAGAGCCATCCACACTGCCCTGTCAGCACTGGGCCGCTCTGTAAGTTACTGTGAAAGCGAAGTTCTCACTTGCTGTCCCAATTTTTTTTTTTGTTTTTGTTTTGCGGTACGCGGGCCTCTTACTGCCGTGGCCTCTCCCGCTGCGGAGCACAGGCTCCGGACGCGCAGGCTCAGCGGCCATGGCTCATGGGCCCAGCCGCTCCGCGGCATGTGGGATCTTCCCGGACCGGGGCACGAACCCGTGTCCCCTGCATTGGCAGGCGGACTCTCAACCACTGCACCACCAGGGAAGCCCTGCTGTCCCAATTTTAAAAACAAACATAACCACTGTAAAGCAATTATACTCCAATAAAGATGTTAAAAAACAAAAAACATAAATAATTGATTTTTCAAAGTCGATTCATGCTCAGCATCCACAAAGTGCAGAGCTGAGCCTAAGCCAACCATGTTCTTGGGCAGAATTTCACATGCCAGCCAGCCAGGGAGAGGCCTGGAAAGGCACTGGCGGAACAGTGTTCATGGACCCAAGTGTCTGCAGGTGGCTGCTGGACAGGCAGAGCTGCTCCACAGGCTGAAGAGCACATCACTTAGAGCTCAAAGACACACTCGTGTCTGGTTCTCCCCCAAAAGGGCCAACTGGATTGGTCTGGGGTGATTCACATGTGCTCTCAAGGTAGAGAAGTAATTCTCTGTACAGGACATACGACCAAGTGTGGAACTAAAGATGGTTTAGTTGAGGCTGCTTTGGTTTTGTGAAGCTAGATCTTCCTCCTCCTTTCTTTTTGGGGAAAATAGCCTTTTAGAAATACAAACTCCAATATACCACTGTAAAATACAGACCCTTGGAGGAAATAAGTTAGCCTTTAGGAGTTTCTTTCCTGTTTTTCCCCAGCATTCTAGGAGTCAAAAGAGTATCTGGGGGGCTTCCTTGGTAGCGCAGTGATTAAGAATCCACCTGCCAATGTAGGGGACACAGGTTCGAGCCCTGGTCCGGGAAGATCCCACACGCTGCAAAGCAACTAAGCCCGTGCGCCACAACTACTGGGCCTGTGTGCTACAACTACACGCACCTAGAGCCCATGCTCTTGCAACAAGAGAAGCCACCGCAATGAGAAGCCCGTGCACCGCAACGAAGAGTAGCCCCCACTGGCCACAACTAGAGAAAGCCCGCGCACAGCAATGAAGACCCAATACAGCCAAGAATAAAATAAATAAAATGAATTTATGAAAAAAAAAAGTATTTTTGGAACAAGGTTTTAAAAGCAAGACACAGACACACAGATATTGGGTTGGCCAAAAAGTTTATTCGGTTAGTGAATACGTTCAACAAAGTTCTTCGCGAAAATTAAAAATGTGTCTTTTAGTTTTATTTAAACCCGAATGAACTTTTTGGCCAACCCAATAAAAAAACTAAATAGCCAAACAAAACTGAAAATGAGGGGCCGGGTTTACACCTCTTCATTCCTGTTTCTGTTTCCAAAACGAAGCGTCACGTTCCCTCTCCAGCCACCCTCAACCCCAACGCATGCCACCTTCTGCATAGCTTCTGAACTGCGGAAGAACCTAGGTTACCTCTGTGCACGAACAGGTGTATCTCTGTCAGGATGTCATGTAATGCCAACCCCTTTAGAGTTTTCAACTCCATGATATCTAGAGAGGAGCAGTTAAGGCAAAGGAACAAATTCCACAACAAACACTGCAGAGAATGACTTGAAAGTAGGGCTTTTCATGCCAATACAGCTGTTTCCTTCAATCTGAAGTTGCACGTGTTGGACCCCAGTTCTTATTCTTCTGTTTTCATCTCCATTAAGGGAGATGAAAGATATCTCTGTCTAGTAGAGAACAGAACCAAATGCATTGCCCAAAAGGCTTTCCATCACTACAGCTAGATTTTAATTTCATAGCAAAACAAGAGTAACACTAACAGCTTGAAAATGACTGCACCTTCCACCCAAGGTCTAAGTGCTTCCCTCCCACGTGAGAGTTAAGCTGCTTCAAGCCATACCCAGCTCAGGGCCCTTCAGGAACAACTTGGGGCATGAAAGACAAGTACCCATCCCCCCCGCAGACATCTTGCTCCCATGACAAGCTGAAAGGTGTCCCGTGCAGCCGCTTGTCTTTTGCCAGTAGGGTGTAGGTGCTGCCTGCAGCCTGAGCTTGTGAGGCCACGTTCAGGCCTGGGGCATCTAATGCACTGACTGAAGGACAAGAGAAAGGATACTCCTGTAGGCCGTGGTGAAGTCTTGATTCAACATCCAGTCCAGAATGTTGGCGATGTCTGACTTGAGTGGGTGCCCTGTGCAGGTGTAGACGGTCTCCTCTGTCACCTTCCCAAAGGCCATGTTGGTGCTCTGGGCAGACAGGGGGAGAGTCACCACGGCTGCTGCAGCCACTGAGCTGCAGGAGGGTCAGGAGGAAACTGCGGAGGCAGCAATGCGGGTGGGCACGGGAGAGCTCGAGCCCTGTACTTTTTACACTGCTAAGAGCTGGCCGCATCAGAGGAGGCCACTGCTTGTCGGCTACGTTACTTTGCAGAGTCCTTCCCTACCTTTCCCTTATTTGCAACAAATTATTCTTTCAATTAATCAAAACACAAAGGTGGGCGTACATCTATGACATACTATGAGATGTCTTACCAGTTCCAGATTTCTGAATTAACACATCGGTCATGCTGTTGCTTATGTCTTTCTTGAAAAAGTATTCTGAAGCGCCAACTCGAGATGTGCTAGGAGCGGTGCCCTACCTGCAAGATGTTCAGAGCCCTTCGCATGTCTCCACTGGAAAGAGTTACGAGCGCTTTCATCCCGTCTTCACTTACGTCAACTCTGCAAGGAAACAGGCAGGAGGGATATAGAGGCCCTGAGAGCACAAATGCTCCCCGAGGGGACAAGATGGACTGTGAAGATCAAGGCTTTGAAACAATGAAAGAGAAAAAAGGGAAGGACGGAGTCAACAATACTCTCCTGATTTACAGGCTCCAGAACTTGCTCTGGCTACTGGGACGTGGGCCTCACGTGAGTAGTCACAGCCCAGTCCAAGTCTAGCAAGACCATCATTGGGGGCCAAGCATTGCTGTGTTGAGCAGGTAGCTTTGAATTCTGTTCTCTGGAGAGGAGAGGGTGCTGGCGAGATCTGCGCTCGCAGAGCCCAAGCACCTGTCGAGTCAGCAGCAGCTCGGGCTGGCTACTTGCTCGGCATCTGATCATGCAGAATGTGATGTCTCAGGACCTTCCCTGCTAGTTGAGAAAGGCCACAGGCTTCTTAACGGGAGGGACCTGGCAGCGCGCAGTTTCCAAAGACAAAGAGTAGGAGGAAAGTGGGACCGCTTCTAGGGGAGGATGATGGACTCCAGTAAGGAACCAAATGACCTTTATGAAGAATGTGAGCTACCAGGGCGGCCGACAGACAGTGAGGTTTACCCTGTGCCAGGCTCTCCCGAGTTGCTTACAAACGTTATCGCCTTCAGACGTAGCAGTAGCTGCCTTACATGACACCCAGTTCCCAAGGCCCCCCTTTCCCTGCTTTTCAACATACTTACTTCTCTTCTTCTGCGACATGTTCCAGGCGGGGAACCATGAGGTCAGGGGTCAGGGGGCCGAATCGGAATCTTGTACACCGGGACTGCAAGGCGGGGATGATCTTTGACAGACAGTTACAGATGAGGCAAAATCTGGTATTTTCAGTAAATTTCTCAATCACTGGCAAGGGAAAAGAGAACCACCTCACGTCCATCCTGATTCTTCAAGGGACCCAGAAACCCTGAACTTTCCTATGGTCACGTGAAGCGGGGAATCAAGAATGCAAACAAGTGGGAAAGCTACTGCAGCGAGAGAGGGTGAGCCTGGAGACCAACCACTCTCTCCCCAGAGCTGATGCACACGTCACGTCCACGGGACTGGACAAAATGCTTCCTTTTCCGTGACTGGCTGTGATCCCGGCACTCTTGCCGTTC
Source organism: Monodon monoceros (assembly GCF_005190385.1). Lineage (NCBI taxonomy): Eukaryota > Metazoa > Chordata > Mammalia > Artiodactyla > Monodontidae > Monodon > Monodon monoceros. The sequence continues at coordinate 76,021,748 of NW_021703765.1, read as the reverse complement.
CATTCCACTAAGATATGAAATCCAGTACGCCTGCCCTTTTGCATAAAAGCCTATTTGGCAAACGGATGATGTGCCACCTTCTACTGGGCGGGGGAGGGGGGTGGCTTTTTGCAGACTTTCCAGTGGACCTTGTCTCGAACCCTTAGAGCATTCGAGAAAGCATTAACCCAAATTCAGAGATGCCTATGACACCAGTTTCATCCTGTAGGTACCAACGTTCTCACGCTGGGATCTGCCCAGACTGACTCTACAGAATAAGATGCTGAAGAAAGGTGGCCAAAGCCTCTAGGACCAGAAGATATTCTGTCCTCCTCCTCCGCTTCTTAAACATGGGCTGCAATCCACCCCTCCCCAGAATTCCTAAAGATCGTCTTCTCTCCTAGCTGTCTACCGCAGAATCTTAATGAGAGAGATTAAGAATGTCCTTGCAAAGAAATTAACTGCACCTTTAAGACCAACAAATCACAGTATACTCTCCTTTCCTGGCCCAATCATTCTCCTGGCAAGTAGGGAAGTCATGTCGGCTTTCTGAGTGCAACTAAATTTCCAGTGTTATTTTCCTGGCTATATTGTATCTAACGGTACCAACAGCAGAAAGACCTATCTAGCAGTTTAGAAATGAAAGACTTCCCATTCCCTCCCATCAAACAGTACAAATTCCCAACCCTGAAATTGAACCCAGCGGAAAAGTAGGATGAAACACCAGTGTCTGGTCATACCTAAAAGTCCCCAAAAGGCTAATGTCTTTACGCTCTTAAAAGGGGTAACCACCGGTATAGAGATTTTTGTCTAGGTCATCAGGTGGGATACACAGTGAAAGGTATCTAGAGATTTCGCTGGGCCAGAAGATGAATGAAAATTGAAAAGAAGCCACATCCTATCTCATGTCCAAAGTTGCTAACTCTCCTTCCAAAGCATTCCTCAGCCATACACACCGTACACGGCTGTGCTCCTTACCTCTCCGCAAGGCGTTCTGGGCGTCCTGAGTCATGGCATCAGCTTCATCCAAGATCACTAGTTTAAAGCCTTTCCTAGGAAAACAATTGGTACCACCTAAAAAGCCTTCTTCAATCTCCCTTTGACTTCCAGGCCCAAACCTACACCTTCACATCTGTGCCATCAGGCCCTGGCTCATGAAGTTCATTTCTCCTAGAACTCTGACCAAAGCAGACATCTGTGGTCAAAGCGCATGGAGGTCTAATTTCTGTATTTGTGTTAGATTATGTCCTCTGGAACCTTCATCTTTCTTCCACCCAGTAGCCTCTTATTCTATTCTAGTGCTGCTTTTTCCGCTTTTTCTTTTTTTACCACCATCCTAGTTATCCACCCTGATCTCAATTCATTTTTTGTTTAAATTCAAACTAGCTCCTCCAGTCTTATGATGTAATGAAATTAATGCTTCCCCAGAGAACTTGCTAATATAGATTTAGATAATATTTTGTTTTAATATTTGCATTTTAATATGTCTTACCACCATTCCTGTACTTTATCTCTCTTTCATGACTGCTTTTGACAAAGCCTTTTTCTTTTCCCCTTACTTTTACAAACTGGCAAAGGAGAGGATTTAAGAAATTAAACTCTATCACCTCACTGATCAAAATCTTTAGGGAGAGAAATTATGCAAAGAATTCTTACTTAAATATTGTCCTTGTGCTAGCAAAGCTCAGGATTGGTCCCCGAACGATATCTATTCCTCGGTCATCTGAAGCATTCAGCTAAATGTGAAAGAGAGAAGCCAAAATAAATAGAAAACGTGTTGGTGTGCTAGCTGTGAATTAATGTACCTTTTCATCAATCCTGTCATTAAAAATAAGATGACAATTATATTTAAAACTTACAACTCACTAGATCATTCCATTATACCCTGAAAGGCCAATCAACGTGTGTGTGTGTTTCCTCCCCCTTCTGAGGACAAAATCACTGACGTGCTCCGGGGGATAATTAACTGGTCTGCTCACAGTGAACAGCGCCTCTGGCACGAGCAGAATGATGCTAATTTTAGCTACCACAACCCAGAGCAACCCAGAAGTTACCAAGTCTTTAATACAATGAAGTAAGAACACTGGTGGCAGCAAGGTTCTATAATACAAAAGCAAGTTAAACAGTTTTTTTCTTACAATAGACAATATTTAGAATTTCGTAAGCTAAGTTTATCGCTCGAGTCCTAGTAGTAAACAGATGGCATACTCAAATTCAGTAATTTGAAGAGAATTAAATGAAGAGATAGTTTAAAAGGTGCCCGTGAGGTGTGAGGAAACCACAAGGGCTATGCAATACCTCAAGGCCTACTGGGGCCCATTATCACCCCCAAGTCTTAAGGGGTTGGTGGGGGAGTGGCACTGGCGGGGTGTGTGGGGGGGAAAGGCTGCGTGCTGTGCCCTGCGGGTGGGGAAGCTGTTGGCCTGTGGTGACCCCCCAGGGCAGGACCAGGCATCCTTCTCCCTTCCCCAACCCCTTCCAGGCCCCTGCTGGCCAAACCTAACCAGGAGCCAGAGGGCAAGAGAGCTCGCAGTCGACACAGCTCAGCCTTCCGGGGCGGGGCAAGAAGAGCATGGAGCAACATGCAGAAGGGATCTGGGGGCACATGGGAGACAGCCATCAACCGAGCAACCACTGAGGATTTGGGTAAAAGTTGGCAACAGCAAAGAAAGACACCTAGTCCTACCACTGCCCTTTAGCTTATACCAGTCCAGGCAAAAATGTCAATTATAGAAAAAAAGTGAATTAAAACATCTTATGTCTCCTTCTTTCCCAACCACCAGCAGGGCAACTAACTTGTAAAGTAAAACAAAACTAGCAGACCTAAAAGTAAGAGGCTGGAGTCGTTCGAGAGTAACAATAAACCTCCCATTTACCTCCAAGACCATGGAGCCAAATTCCTTATCTTTGTACAGCTGTTTAGCACAGGCCAGGATGGTGGATGTCTTTCCCGTCCCTGGAGGACCATAGAGAAGGAGGTGCGGCAGGCGGTCCTCACTGATAAACTTCTGAACTGAAGGTCAGGGGGAGAAAGAGAGAGGCCATCAGTCTCTGGGAGTTGCCTCATTCACTGCAGGCCCGAGTTGGGCTGAAGGTACTTCAACCATATGTTCAAATCTGGGTCAGATGCAGGAATGAAAAATCTGAAGGACTCAACTCTTAAAGCCACATCCCATAAAGCTCAATCAGATCCTTCAAAATTATTACTCAGTAGAGACAACATTCCTAAGAAGTGTATCCAGGTCCTTCGACTAGGATACCAGCTGCTGACACATGGATACATACTGGTACTCAAGATGTCCTGATGAGAAATGAGATCATCCAGTGTCTGTGGCCGGTATTTTTCAACCCTGAAATACAATTTAGCATTGATTACAACATATATAAAGGCAAGAACATTTTGTTATGTGCAAAAGAATCCTTTCATATCCTAACTAAAAGAGAAAGAGATACAAAACCCTTTAACAGTGGTTCTCAACTGGGGCCATTCTGTCCTCCAGTGAACTCTTGATAATATCTGGAGACATTTTCCACTGTCAAAGCTGAGTGGGGGGTACTACTGGCATCTAGCGGATAGGCACCAGGGATGCTGTTAAACATGCTGCAATGCACAGGACAACACCGATGCCCTCCCGCGACACCCCACATACCTGGCCCAAATATCAATAGTGCTGAAAAACTGCTCTCATTTCATCTTTCCAGCTGTCTGCCCATAATCTCAACCTGGATGGGCACCTAAGTTAATCCAAAATTGAACTCATATCCAAATATAAATTAACAGATGAATGGATAAATAAATGGTGGTATAGCCACACAAGGGAACGTTATTTGGCAATAAAAGGAAATCAGTTACTGATATAAGAAGCCAGTAACGGGACATCCCTGGTGGTCCAGTGGGTAAGACTCTGCACTCCCAATGCAGGGGGCCCAGGTTCGATCCCTGGCTGGGGAATTAGATCCCGCGTGCATGCTGTAACTAAGAGTTCGAATGCCGCAATGAAAGATCCCACATGCCGCAACGAAGATCCTGTGTGCCACAACTAAGACCTGGTGCAGCCAAAATAAATAAATAAAAATTTATTTTAAAAAAAGAAGAAGCCAGTCACAAAAGGCCACGTATCATATGACTCCATTTATATGAAATATCCAGAATAAACAAATTCATAAGAGACAGAAAGTAGATTAGTGGTTGCCACGGGCTGAGGAAGGGGGGAATGGGGAGTTGCCAATGGGTACGGGGTTTCCATTTGGGATGATGAAAAATTTTGGAACTAGATAGTGGGATGGTTACATAACATTCTGAATGTATTTAATGCCACTGAATTGTACATTTTAAAATGGTTACAACTGTGAATTGTATGTTATGTATTTTTATTACGATAACAATAAACTGAAAAGAAACAACTTGGAGTTTTCTGAAATCAAGTCAAATCCATTCAGTCTTTAAACCATCACTAAGACACAGTTGTGAAAGTAGGATGGTTAAGAGTGCAAGCTCTGAATCTGGACCAGCTGGGTTCAAATACAAACTTATTTTCCAACTCTGGACCTCAGGCAAGTCATTTAACCTTTTGGTAAAACTGGAATAACAGTACCTTCTTCCTAGTGTCTTTGTAAAATTCAAAGATCTAATAGGGTGCCTGCTAATCTAATAGAAAGTCACTTAAATAAAAGTTAACTAGGGAGCGTTGTTACCATCATCATCGTATTATTCTAGTTTAGAATCTGACCAATAATCGTACCGAGAGAAGAGAATATTTTGGCAAGAGAGAAGAATATTTTGCCACGGAGGTCAATGTAGTGTCAGAAGACACGAGATCGAACCCCTGTGCCGATCGAACTCTGGGGCGGCGGCGCGAGGACGGGGTGGGGACCTGCCACTTGCCCACTCCGGCCACCACCTCCCCGCGCGGCCGACCCCCTTCCCCGCGGCTGCCGGGCCTCCTCCTACCAGGGCAGGTTTCTGATCTTGCCCCCCTCAGGCTGCTGCTGCTTGTGCGCTGAGGTCTCCATGACAGGGTGACGGAGGTCGCTGGGTCCGGTGGGCTTGTCGCCTCCCCCAGGTGCCTGCACCGCGACCAGTCAAGACGTGACCCCGAGACCCACGTACTTACAGTTCGCGCGCAAACGCAACTCTCGCGAGGTTTAGCTGCTGGCTTCCGACTTCCTCCCCCGGTCCCGCCCCCTCCCCGTTGCTAAGGCCTCTGTTGCCTGGTTACCGGGAGGCCCTGGCCGTCAGCCTCTTTCCAACTCCGCCGTTCTAGCCGGGGCTGCCCTCTCTCTGGTGCGGCTTGGGCGTCCCGAGCCCAGCGAGCGCGGGAGCAGGAGAGGCAAGGCCACCCCTTACAGTTCTTGAATACAGTTGCCGTATGAAAAAAGGCTCCAAATACTTTTCTGGCCCCAAAGCTGGAAGGTGAGTACTTCAAATTGAAAAACAATTCCAAGCACAACTCCAACTCCAATCCGTCTCCCAAATCCATTTCCTTCACCCAACAAAATTTACAGAACCGACCGACCTCTAGAAACAACTCCAGAGCGAAAACAAATAAGTAAGTAACTTCCATTTAGGTTAATATGTGTAACTGGAAAAGGCTAGTTAGTAAGCATAGAGGACAGGCTGCCTCTGATCTCAAGCTACTGAGGAGAATCGTTATCAAAATGTTAGCATTTTTTTCTGAGGTGAGGGGATTATGGACCACTTTTGTTTTCTTCTATTTTGCTGGTCTGTATTCCCAGCAATGAGTATGTATTACATCCATAATAAAGTTTTTTTTAGTTTCGTTTTTTGTTCTTTTGCGGTACTCGGGCCTCTCACTATTGTGGCCTCTCCCGTTGCGGAGCGCAGGCTCCGGACGCGCAGGCTCAGCGGCCATGGCTCACGGGCCCAGCCGCTCCGCGGCATGTGGGATCTTCCCGGATCGGGGCACGAACCCGTGTCCCCTGCATCGGCAGGCGGACTCTCAACCACTGCGCCACCAGGGAAGTCCTGTTTTTTGTTTTTTAACATGCTGAGAAAGGCAACAACCCTGGGTGAAGATGAGGCTGGACCTGGATCAGAAGTGTTGTGATTCAGAAGTAGCTGCTCCTTGCATCTTATTACATGACCGTCGCCTGTTTTAGGAGCAGAGTAGAGGGACAGAGGACAAATACATGATGGCAGTTATGGCTTCACCCTCGCCCCTGCCTGGGGAGTCAGAAGAAGGGGGTCAGATGGGGCTTGTGATATGACAGTGCCCCTGCTCTCTACTTCCTCCTGACACTGGTTGTGCAGGTCGCTAGGGTACCACTGTTCCCGCTCAGCTTTGGGCAGGTTACTTCTCTCCTCGTGCAACCATATCTCCTCCAAGATGGCTGTGAGGATTAGATGAAATAACATAGGTAAAGCATCTGATATATTCCACCCGCCTCTCTCTCTCTTCTAGAAAGCTCTTCACCCATCCTGTTCCTGTCACAAATGTTTCCTCTCAAACAAAACCTAAAGAATTGGCTGGTGTGACTATGCCGGGGAGGGTTAATTTTATGTGTCAACCTGACTGGGCCAAGTGATGCTTGGAGAGCTTGTAAGCATCATTTTGGGGGAGCGTCTCTGAAGGTGTTTCTGGAAGAGATTGGCATCTGAAATGGGAGAATGAGTAGAGCAGATAACCCCCATCAAGGCAGGTGGGTGTGATCCGATCCACTGGGGTCCTGAATAGAACAAAAAAGGCAGAGGGAAGGTGAATTTGCTCTTGTTTCGCGCTGGGACATCCATCCTTTCCTGCCCCCCGGACATTGGCGTTCTTGATCCTCAGGCCTTTGGACCAGCTTTCCTGGGTCTTCAGCTTGCAGACAGCAAATCTTGGGACTTCTTGGCCTCCATAATCATGTGAGTCAATTCCTATGATATCTATGTTATATAAATATCTATATACAAATATGAATATATCTAAAATATATTTTAAATAAAAATATAGTATATATAATGTATAGTGATATATTAATATTTATTGTATGGTGTATAATATAAAAATATTTTAAAATCTACATAAATATAATACATAGTATAAATATAAATTATATTTAAATATACTTGTATTATAACATAAGTATAAATATAATATATATATGTAAATACTATTGGTTCTGTTTCTCTGGAGAACCTTACTATAAAAACCATAAACTGGGCTTTATTCAACTGCCATGGTAAGAGCCATGCTGCTAAGGGGCTTTTGCATTAGAAACATGATGTCACCACCTCCTTGAGATGGAAGATGCAAAACAAAACTTGATCAAGTTCTCATAAAACTGTGTGCACTTGCTGTCCAGTTTGCCTGGAGTGCAAAATTCTTCTGTGTGACATTCTATCTTATATTTATGAGGTCATCTATTGTGTGCCCCCCCAGTGGATTGTAAGCTCATTTGATTTCCTCACCACTGTACTCCTGGTGCCTGGAACAGTGCCCGTCTCAAAGGAAGCACTCAATTTATAATTGTTTGATGAAGGAATGAATGAATGCTAATAGCTAATGTTCATTAGGCAGTTACTATGGGCCAGACAGTGTTCTAAGTGCTTTTACATTCTGTATGCGTATTCAGTTGTTGCCATGAACCCAGGCCACTATCATTACCGGCCCCATTTCATAGGTATGCTAAGTAACTTGCCCGTGTTCTGACTTGGTGTAAGAGGCAGAACTGGATCTCACCAAGATGGTGTGATTCTATAGCCCAAGCTCTTAGCCACTCTGGTGGTGGCTGGTGTGGTCGCTGGACCAGCAGTGGCAGCATCTCCTGGAAACTTGTTAGAAATGCTCATTATTCTTCCCCCCACCCCAAAACCACTGAATCTGAAGCTCTAGGGGTGGGCCCAGCTCTCCGTGTTGTAACAAGCCCTCTAGGGGATTCTGATGCGCTCAAGCTTGAAAACCACCGCCTTATATTCTACTGCTTCTTAGTCTTCGAGCTCCTCAGGACTTCACTTTCTAAGAAAAAGAATGGGTACTAAAATGAGTTTTCTGGAAAAACAAAGGTGTCCTAGTAAGTGTTATTTGTGTGTGGTTTTGCTTCTGTTTTGCTATTAACTGAAGGTATAGTTCTTTAGGCAACTTAATATCTCTTTGGACCTCAGTATTGGCATTCGTAAAATGGGTGGGGCTGAACTAGAGAGAGGGTTAATATTAAAAGCACCAGAGGATTTTTTAAAGTTCCAGTGCCAGAAGTCCAGTCAGACCAATTAAATGTGGCCTGGGGGTGTGACCCGGCAGTTGGCATTATAAAAGGTTCTCAGTTGATTCTGATATTCAGCCAAAGTTGAACTACTGCCCTAGGCTAAGCCAATCACAGCAAACCTAGTCCCCTGATTGGCTTAAAGTGTGAGCCTGTGATCCAGTTCTGCCCAATGAGATGTAAGAGAGAGTGGTGGTGGAGGGAAGGGGCATCTGGGAAACTTTTCTCATTACTTTGCCGATCTTTGCACTAGATGATCTTTAGCTTTTCTCCCAGTGACAAAACTCTATCACTTTAAAGAGAAAGAGGGAGAGAAGACCTGAGTTCCAAGCTCACATGTCTTACAAGTAGCCTGAAGTTAATATATAAAGGAAGAGGGTTGGTTGGACACTATGCCCTGCCTCAAGGGGGCAGAGCTTATACATGAAAGATTTAAGCAGAAAAGGATTGTAGCAATGAAATATTGGCTAGCTCACTGTCAGTTAGAATTCTGGAGACCCCGGCTTGGAAAATGGAACAGAGACAGGCCGTGGAACTGAAACCATGGTCAAAATTACTCCATGGAACGATACTAGTAAGAAAACTGTTTTGGCTGCCGACTTTCAGAGGCTACTGCCCACCCACCCCACGCTGACCCTACAAACTGGATGTTGCTTTAACCATGTCTGCTGTCAGAAAGAATTCAGTTCTCTCCTGTACTAGAGTCTTCCTAAAGCTAGTGCCACATTAAAAACCTGGGGAGGGACTTTCCTGGGGATCCAGCGGTTAAGACTCCACGCTTCCACTGCAGGGGGCGCGGGTCCGATCCCTGGTCTGGGAACTAAGATCCTGCATGCCGCGTGGTACAGCCAAAAATTAAAATAATAATATTAATAATAAAAAATAATAAAAATAAAAACCTGGGGAGACATGCCTAATTGGCCAGGCCTGGGTCACATGCTAGTAAGTACCAGGCATATAGCTTGAGTAGTGGGAAGTGACATCTGCCTGCCACCAAGACTTGTGAACTGGTGACATCCCTGAATATAGGAGAGGGATCGCAGCCATAAGGATCACAACTGTCCACTACACCAGTACTGAGCCATGAGGGACAGCAGCCAAATGGTACCAGCTCTTCTGATTTTTCAAGAGAAACCAGAAACTTGGATTTGTGTGTGAAATTCTTGTATGGTAAACATTGACAACTAATTAAAAAAAGTCTGCTGGCCAAGCAAAAACACCGTCAGAGCCCTTGTGACTTTTGATTTCTCAAGGACAGAGGATCAGGCAAAAGATACAGCGATTCCTTCTTACGCTCTGCCTAGATTTTAGACCTTCTGGAGGATTAAGGCAAATCAAGCTGCTCTCTCCATGTGAATTGTGACATTGATGAGCACAGGCACAAACTTTTCTTATATAATCAGAACCAGATTTGGAAATGCTTTAATAAAATATCAGGTCATGGAGATGGCAGGATCAGAGTTTGCAAACAAAATTAACAACAAAAGGCATTTTCTCTTAAAATTGGATTAGGGAAAGGGAACCCTGAATTTTATTATTCTCAGCTTTGGAACAAACTTGGCCTTGGACACAGCACTTACTGCCTTAGTTTATTTTTAAGACTTGTTCTTATGAGAGAATGGGATTCAGGCTATCTTTGGAAGAGGCTGGCAGAAGAAACTCAAACTGGGTCTTTCTCCTGAACATGTTTATACTGGTGAAATCATGTTTAAATGAAGAGCTAGGACTTGAAGGAGGGAAAAATCTCAAAGGGCAATTTGAAGAGTGTGTATAAGGGGAAGGGCCATCTTCTTTGGTGACCATGGCAAGATCACTGACTGACAAGGAATTTAAGTCCTCAGGTCTTTTGGGGGTACTTGTCCCCTACAACTAGTTTCTCTTGTCAGACGTCCAAAAATGCCCTACATCGGAACTTAGGGAAGTTCATTCAGCATCCACTAAACATTTGTTGATTGAACAACTAATGAAATGGCTATTTACAGATTCCTGAATTTGATTCTCTTTAAGTTGAGATTGAAAGGATAACTCATATGAATTTGCTCCATGCCACTTGTGCTCAAAATTTTCAGTTTTTCTACATTAAATATATCTGGCTCAGGGTCCTCTACTGCTCCTTCCACAGGCCAAGGCAGTTTGGAAATTCAGTCTATTGGGCATTGGGAGTTGGGTTTCTTCCCTTCTGTAGGGTCATTCAAGAAGTCTAAGAGGTTGTGGGGAAACAGGCCAGAAAATTTGGGAAAGGGCTCTTGGTCTTCAGTTATTTTTAATTTTTTTTTTTTTTTTGCGGTACGCGGGGCTCTCACTGTTGTGACCTCTCCCGTTGCGGAGCACAGGCTCCGGACGCGCAGGCTCAGCGGCCATGGCTCACGGGCCCAGCCGCTCCGCGGCAAGTGGGATCCTCCCAGACCGGGGCACGAACCTGTGTCTCCTGCATCGGCAGGCGGACTCTCAACCACTGCGCCACCAGGGAAGCCCTAAACAGCAATTTTATATGGCTTGACTTACTACATTTTCCCATCTCAGAATAAGTGCTGTGCTCCAGATGGAACCCATGCTCCCTGCAATGGAAGCGCAGTAGTCCTAGCTGCTGGACGGGGGAAATTCCCATGGGTGATTACCTTTAGTTCCTTACCTCTGTGTGTGTCTTCTCCCGGGTGGTCACTTAGGAGTATGGGGAGACATGAATAAATTATCTTGTTTTCTTGTTCTGATGTACCATATTGTAGGCTTGGAAGAACTTTCTAATCCCACTAATTGTTTTTAAGAAACAACGATTTTGATTTTGCAAATTTTACCACACTGAGTTCTCCACAATCGGGTACACCAAGATCTTACCACTGCAACCCTTCCTGGTGTTAAGCAGATGGATAATTTTGAAATATGTACGTATGGAATTAAGTTTCGTGACTATCCAAATACGCCAACCACTTCCACGGCATTCGGAATTATGCAGTGGAAAACATTTCCAATGATGCCCTTTTATGTGTTAATTTTGCAAAATTTATTCTCAATTATAATTTCAAATCACCTGAGCAACAGAAGAAAATCAGAAGTTGTATCAAAACCAAGAACTTATTTGAATTTAGCATTAAGAAAACATTTTTAATTAATTAATTGGCACAAGTTGAAGATAACCCGTATTTAACAAGCCAGTTCTGGTTGACATTTGCCAAAATATGACATATTGAATATGTTCTCTTTATTCAATACCCCTTAAATTAAATTGTGAAAAAAAATTAAAGCAGAGGGTATAAAATAATTTACTTCCATGAGACTCAGGAAAATTTAATTAGATACCCCTTTAACTAAGAAATTTAGTTCTGTAAAATGTTTTTTAAATCTGTACTTTAAATGACCTTTAAATTTCAAGACTTTTTCAAGATACAGTTGTCCAGTCCTCATATTCATGAACATGCCAGATATTTTAATTTCCTGCACATCTGCCAAGTCTCTTCAGTTTAGAACAAGATTTAATTCTAAGGTGCCTCCCTTTTTAAAAAACACACTTTCTCCTAAGTCAAAAGAATTTTTAAAAATATATTTTGAAGAAGCCCATAGGCTGCAACTAAGACCCAGCACAGCCAAAAAAAAAAAGACTCTAAGGCATTGTCTAAAGGAGTACAAAAGCCACTGGTTGAAAATGAAAATGTTAAAAAAATTCATAATAAAAAGATACATTGTTTATATATATATATATATAAACCATCTATATCTTTGAAACCCTTAAAATATTTTCAGATTTAAAAATCCTCCTCCAGACTGACTTGGGGCAGCCTTGGCTCTTCAGTGTTCAGTACTACTCTCTTGCTGTACTTTTCAACATTACATTGATTTTAAATACACTTTTTTAAAAAAATCACATTGCCATTGAACTTGGGCCAAATACTGTGAAAGAGTGAGTTTAGGGGCATTGGAGGAATGGGATGAAATGTCTATAAATAGCAGTTCTCTGTGTAGCATGCACTGTGTAATAAAGTGTGTGTAACTCTGCCATGCCACGTAAATAATGACAGTAACTTGCATTTTCTCATTACTCTTCGTCCTCGAATTGAATCTGTGGTCTTTTGCCAGTATTAAGGTCTATTTCTCACTTCCTTACATCCCCCAGGGTCCCTACTATGATGGGAGTGGGTAGTCGACAGTCCCCTTGTTCCGCACACAGATCTTAAAGACAGGTACACACCCAGCTGCGTTTTTGCCTCTGCCTTTTCAGTCTCACAAACCCAAAGGCAGTATGGTTCACGGCTGGACCAATGCCGAACAAAGCCAGGCCAGTGTAACTACACTTCTGTCACCTCTTTATTAACACCCTGCTCTCTTTTTAAATCCCAATGACCCCGGAGATTCTAGCCCAAGGCAATGACGCTAGACTCCAAGTAGGGAGAATTAGGAAGGATTCCAGAAGAAGAAATATCTTTAAAATTTTACCAGCCTGGAGGGCCTATTATTAATGTGCCAGAATAATATGATTGAGAATAAACCGGACTTATTTTCTACTCTAGACTCATCACAAATGACTAAGGGGGATGTTTTTCCCGCAAAGCAATTAAATCTTAGAGTCCTGGGGTGCTGAGCTTGCCTTGCTCCGGGGAGCTAAGATGCCTAGGATCTTAGGGACTTGAGTGAATGATCAAGATTCCATGCCCTTAGAGGGGAAAGGATGCGAGTGCGTGTGAGAGAGGAGTGGCCAGGCTCCCTGAAGATCCACACTCGGGATGCAGAGCGGCGGTGGGGAGCAAGATGGCGGGAGAGAGATATATTATGCAAGCCAGCTTATCAACTGAAACGCGCACACAAACTGCCTGGAGAACTTGTTACAATGGAAGTCTGATTCAGGAGGTCTGGAGTGGGTCCAGAGACTCTGCCTTTCTAACAAGCTCCCTGCTAATGCCCATACTATGGGTCCTGGGCCTCACGTGGAGCAGTAGTGGGTAAGGAGGAGGAGGCGGGAGGACTTGGAAGGAGGGGGCACAGGAAAGTCTAAACTTCATACTCTGTGGCACTGGGAGGAACGACAAAAGTTCTGGGTGGCTGAGTTGTATGCTGAGGGAAAGGACACTATTATCAACAGAACGGTCCATCTTCAAAGGGATCATTCCAGTCTGTACAAAGAGCATCTATTCCAACAGACTATGTAAAGAACTGAAGGCTGGGGCTTCCCTGGTGGCGCAGTGGTTGAGAGTCCACCTGCCGATGCAGGAGACGTGGGTTCGTGCCCCGATCCGGGAGGATCCCACATGACACGGAGCGACTGGGCCCGTGAGCCATGGCCGCTGAGCCTGCGCATCCGGAGCCTGTGCTCCGCAACGGGAGAGGCCACACCAGTGAGAGGCCGCATACTGCAAAAAAAAAAAAAAAAAAAAATTGCTGTTTAGCAAATAAATAAATAAATAAAGGTAGTCCCCCAGATCCTAAGGGGAGTTGAATTTAACTTAAGCTTTAATGTTAATCAAGTGAAATTGTGCCTTCTCACTTGAAACTGTTAAGTGCTGAATAATGACAGTGACATTTAAACGCAACCCTAAGCGTATTTATATTAGGAAAATACCTTGACATCTTTAGTCTAAGTATTATAAACTATCCTAATACTAGTTATTAAGTTATCCTAAACTGTCGTTAATAAACTTCCCCCTTTGATTTGTAGCAACTTTATAAACAGAATGGGTGCTATGTATTTAGTTGGGTAAAGCAACTGCAGTAGATTGCCTGCAAAGATGGCTGCCAACAATTCCTCCTGTCCCTGTGGATGGGGGCCTCTTCCCCTCTCAAGAGGTGGAATCTATTTCTTCACTCCTTGGAGGCTGGCCTTTGACTTGCTTTGACCAATGGAATGTGGCAGAATCTGGTGGAAATACTATTCTGGGACTTCCAAGCTGAAGCCTGGAAGTTTCCACTTTAACCAGAGTGGGACACCATCTGCCATGTCTAGAAGTCCAGGCTGTCCTGCTGGAGAAAGAGGCCAAGGCAGGGGACTCCGGGAACTCAGCTGACAGCTAGGAGGCCCCATGCACACTAGGGAGTCCAGTCAGCCCCACAAGGAAGGAGGCCCAGCCATGCAGTCCCCAGTCGTTCAAGCCATTCCAGCTGAAGCACCAGCCCAGTGAGTGAGACCAGCGTGGGTCCTCCAGCCCCACATGGATGCACCCCAGCCGGCACTGCAGGGAACACAGATGAACTGCCCCTCTGACCGCTGACAGAGTTCCTGACCCACAGACTCAGGAACAAATTAAACGATTGTTATTTTAAGCCATTGCATTTAGGTGTGGTCTGTCATGCAGCAATAGATAAGTGCTACAGTGACAATTCTCCAAATCCTTAAAATTGGGATTTACCAACTCTTTAAACTTTCTTGGAGGCTGAGAAGAAAAGCCAGGTAGAATATTCATTAACCAAAGCTGACATAACTAAGAGAATTTTTTTTCTTTCTTTCTTTTTTTTTTTTGACCGCAACCCCGCTTGCAGGATCTTAGTTCCCTGACCGGGGATCAAACCTGCACCCCCTGCATTGGAAGGGTGGAGTCTTAACCATTGGACCGCCAGGGAATTCCCTAAGAGAAATTTTAAAAGTCCTTTTGAAAAAGCTTTGTGACTGTGCTCATACACTATTTCAGTGGCTGATGTTTCTGTCACGGAGAGTGACTTATTTCTAAGTTAGCTAACGTGTAACCTTGACTAGAGCAATGACAAAAGTAGTCACTTTAATACTTACCTAATTCTTACTTGGTATTACGTTAAGGAGAAGTTCCAAGTAAGCTATGAGTGGGGATGAACAGTATTACAAATATTGCTGCCGTATCCTAGGCTACAAGTATTATCTGTATAAAGTACACAGTGTACTTGTGTAGCAATAGGATGTTTATATGCATATATTCCTAGATCTAAGACCAAAAGTAATTTATCTAGGCCTAAAATAAGTTTGAAGCAAGTTAGAATTTTCATTCAAATTGTAGATGTGACTTGCATTACTAGTAGTGAATTTTTAAAAACTTAGCTACCTAGTGTTACCAAGTTTGCCAGTCTTTTGACAACAGTTTTTATGGAAACATTGCTAGCAGTTTTGTCCTCAAGATTTTTTTTTATCTGCAAGACTGGGTTAGATTTTTTTTTTTTTTAAAGAAGAGCACTTAAATTAGCAGGTGACATATAGATCAAATACTAACTATATTTGGTGCCTGTTCACTAGGAAATTACAAAAAAAAAGATAGGATAGGAGCTGAAAAAGAGCCAATAATAAGAGCCAAATACTAAGGGAAAAAAAGAATAGTTTATACTGAGAAATTATTAGCATAAGGCATCTTGCTCTGTAATGTAACTTGTAAATGTAAGGGAACAGGAGAGAGGTGGTAAATATACAGAAAATAAGAGGAGAGCAAAGTGACTTAAAAAAATAGACTCATGCATACAGAATGAGGGAAAGATCTGAAAACTAGTCCACTGGGTTTCCATTTTGGGCAATATTCTGGACTAGATAATCTAAAAACTTTCCCACATTTGATAGTCAACTAGAAATACTGGAGAAAATAGAGATAATCTTCTGTAGTCAGAAAAAAAGGGTATGAAATCCAGAGTAGTGGGAGGAGGTCTTTGACTTTTAAAGGTGCCAAAGGAAAGAGGGGGGAGTTCCCTGGCAGTCCAGTGGTTAGGACTCTGCACTCTCATTGCAGAGGACCCAGGTTCAATCCCTGGTTGGGGAACTAAGGTCCCACAAGATGTGCAGCACGGCCAAAAAAAAAAAAAGAAAAAAAAACACCCCAAAACCAACCAGCCAAACAAACAAACCGAAGGACAGAGGGGACAAAGTTTGGGGGGAATTGGAACTATGGCCTCCACACAAACAAGGACCCTCAAAGAGCTCCACTCTTATGGAAGGGAGTGGGGTTCTAGAAAAATCTGCCCAGCCAGGCTAGGGCAATAACTCGGATGTTTATCTCTCCTTAGGTGGGCCTGGGTGGGCAAGAAATGTCCCCTCTGAATTTGTCACAATACGACTGTACTCACTTAGGTCTGGGTTTTAATTTATACTGTGGGGAACCGCCAAGCGAAGAAAGTAGCTAAACACAAGCTCTGGAAGGACAAACCTTCAGCCTTGACATACAGAATTCCCACAAATAAAGATCAACTCGTTTGAAATTACAAAACACACAAGGAAACAATTCACCATGAGCAAGAGACAAAAGAAACAATAAACAGCAAGATAGGTTGCCAATTGCTTCAGATAATTATATTTTTAAAGACTGTTAAAATAAATTGGATCACATCTATTTGTACAGCACAGGGAAATATAGCCATTATTTGGTAATTAGTTTAACTGGAGTATAATCTGTAAAAATATTGAATCACTGTGTTGTACAGCTGAAACTAATATAATATTGTAAATCAATTATATTTCAATAAAAATTAATTAGTAAAATAAAACTGACTAATTTTAAAATAAAATTTAAAAAAATAAATTGGATCACAGTGATTAAAGCCATAAATAAATGAATAAAAACCACAAGAAAAGAACGACTCTTAAAATAGATAAGTTACTTTTAAAAAAGAAAGTAGGGTGCCTGTATTTTGGTAAGCGGTCTTTCTCTTTTTTTATCACTGTCAGTGGAACCAAATATTCAACATGAGACTGTACCTACGCATTTGTATATTAACTAGAAGCAGTAAAATTTCCCCGTGAGTCATTCTTCGTCACCCTTTCAGCAAACATTTATTGACAACTGCAGTGGGCCACCACCTGTGCTATGCTTTGGAGGTACAGCAGGTAAAGGAGAAAGACCCTCGAGTGGATGAGAGAGAAGGGCAGGCAACACAGACACTGAGCAAGTTAATTACTAGTGTGATGCACGTCCCCAGGGTGAAAGAGAGTAAAGGGAGACCCCAGGCTGGGAGGAGCCAGGAAGGACCCTGAGGAAGTGATGTTTCAGCAGAAACTGAAGAATGAGTAAAATTTACCTGGATCCAGACAGGCTTGTGCAGTGGAGAGTCTGCAAGAAGACCACTAAGGCGGAATGAAGAAAGCCCACGGGGGTGTGGAATGTGTGTGTAGACCGTCACCACTCAAGGCTGATTCTGGACGAGGGGCCAGCTTCTGAAAATCTTCACGCTAGGCCAGGCAGTTGGGATTTGGATTTATCCTGCAGGGCCTTGGGGAAATTTGGGAGAGGAGAGATCATCAAACTCATGCTTTGGAAAGATCATTCTGGGGACGAGGTGCCCAATGGTTTAGTAAAAGGTAGAGCTGTCATTCCTCAAGGTTGTAACCAGGACTTGAGCTGCAAAAGGAAGTTCCTATCCTGCAAGTTTGGGGAGGGGGGGAACACTTGAAACAATTTTAATGAGCATCAATAGGGAAATGAAACAGTTAAGAGGAAGTGAGCTTGGCAGTATATCTATTGTGCCTTCCTAAATGGAAAAGCAAGCGTAAGAATAATCTGCAGACCATGCTCCCATTTTTTCAAAAAGGGAAACAAAACCTAAAACTGCCCCTGTACTTGTGTGCATAGTAAAAATATGTATTAACGTGAAACACAGTCTGAAAGAGCTACCAGCCTCCTCTTCTGGTGTTTCTGGTTTCTATCCTCAATAGTTGGGGGAAAACAATAACAATGATATCTCCTTTTTTCACATTCACCGCTAATTGTCTAAAGAGATGAAAAGAGAGAAAAACTTAAAATTACTCCTAGGTCACTATCATGATCCCCTCACTGGAAAGTGAGCTCCCCGGAAGTAAACCACGTGTTCTATTTATCTTTGAATTTCTGCAGTGGGCAGCACATAAATGCCCAATAAAAGTGTATCGGAGGGTTTCCCTGGTGGCACAGTGGTTAAGAATCCGCCTGCCAATGCAGGGGACACGGGTTTGATCCCTGGTCCGGGAAGATCCCACGTGCTGTGCAGCAACTAAGCCTGTGCCCCGCAACTACTGAGCCTGTGCTCTAGAGCCCGTGAGCTGCAACTACTGAGCCCACGTGCCACAACTACTGAAGCCCATGTGCCTAGAGCCCGTGCTCTGCAACAAGAGAAGCCACTGCAATGAGAAGCCCGTGCACTGCAGCGAAGAGTAGCCCCCGCTCGCCGCAACTAGAGAAAGCCCACGCACAGCAACAAAGAACCAAAGCAGCCAAAAGTAAATAAATAAAATAAATAAATTTATTTTTTTTTAAAAGTGTATCGGGGACTTCCCTGGTGGTCCAGTGGTGAAGACTGTGTGCTTCCACTGCAGGGGGTGCAGGTTCGGTCCCTGGTTGTGGAACTAAAATCCCACATGCCGCGAGGTGTGGCCAAAACACCACAACCCCCCCCCCAAAAGTGTATTGGATGCAAGAAGGAGAATATGGGAATTGGGAATGCCCTAAAAGTTATGAGGAAACCAGCAAGAGATGACTTTTTTGGGAATTAAATTCAACAAATATTTATTGAGCCCTCGTCGTGTGCCACCCTGAGCTGGCACATAGGGTGAAGAGAGGCAGTCGTGTTTAGCAGCCTAAAGACCTAAATTAGCAACAAGCAAAGAAGGATTAGAGAGACATGGTCAAGGGCACCAGCTTTGGAGTCAGGCAGACCTGGATTTGAATAAGGAGTCTTCCACTCACCGGCTGTTTGACCAGAGGCGAATAGCTCAATCTTTTTGGGCCTCTCGCTCATCTGCAAAATAAGGATTGTAAAAATAGTGCATGCCTCAGAGAACCGTTGAGAGAAATAAATAAGATATTCATGTCAGGCACTTACCACAGTGCTTGGGATAGAGTAAGCTCTCCATCCACGCGAGGTGTTATTGTACATAAATGTAGGCATCAAGTTCATTGTATCTGTTTGGTGTTAATCTCACCAACTACTCTAGAATATCCGTCTCTTTGGTGACTTTGGTAGGCAGGATAATGGCCTCCCAAAGATGTCCACTTCCTAATCCCCGGAACCTGTGACTATGTTACCTGACATGGCAAGCGGGACTTCACAGATATGATTAAATTAAGGATCTTGCGATGCGGAGATTATCCTAGATTATCCCAGTGTGCCCAGTGTAATCACAAGAGTCCTTATAAGTGAGAGAGGGAGGCAGAGGAGTTAGAGAAGGATGTGACACTGGAAGCAGAGGTCAGAGTGATGTGATTGCTGGCCGGGGGCCACAAGCCAAGAATTGTGGGCAGTCTTTAGCAGGCAGAAAAGTCAAGGAAATGTATTCTCCTCTAGAATCTCCAGAAGGAGCAAAACCCTGCCAACACCTTCGCTAGCTCAGCAAGATATTTTTGAACTTGCAGTCTTCTGAACTGTAAGATAATAAATTTGTGTTGTTTTTAGCCACTATGTTCGTGCTAATTTGTTATAGCAGCCATAGCAGACTCATACGGTAAGGATGGGCCCTGGAGATGGTCCAGACCCTCTTCAAGGAAGGACTTGCTGTCCAGCTGCTGGGAGCATGACCTGGAGACAGACTCTGCTTGTCAGCTTCTTTGGGATCAGCCTCAGCTACAGAGAGCCGCCTCCTCCAACTTCATGTCCTTTCTGGGGGAGCTCACAC
Source organism: Monodon monoceros (assembly GCF_005190385.1). Classification (NCBI taxonomy): domain Eukaryota; kingdom Metazoa; phylum Chordata; class Mammalia; order Artiodactyla; family Monodontidae; genus Monodon; species Monodon monoceros. The sequence goes on along the minus strand of NW_021703765.1, from coordinate 76,002,055 downwards.
GTAGTAATTGAAGAAGGCAGGGATGAGAGAAACTATCCTTGAGGAGTGAGGTTAGAACAGTATTTTTGGGCATGCAGAGACTTGAAAAAAATTGCCTCCCATTTACCCTCTTTTCGTAAGCTTTTGGAAATGTGTTCCAACAAAATGATAGAGTGAAGTGAGAACGAGAAGGACAAGACTCCAGGGAAGGGGAGGTTTTAAATGGGCGAAAATAAAGGGAATTCCAAGGACAATGGCCAAGAGATGATTCAAAATGACAGCTGTGTAGCAGGCCCCAAAGAGCAACTTGTCCAGATTGGAGCAAGAAAACAGACTCTGGGAGGAGGTCTCTGGGAAATAGATGAAACTGATTCTTTGAATGTAGAGAACATTTTGTTGATAGGCCTATGGCAGAGATGTCAGAGCACTTGGAGAATTACTTAGAAACAATAGTAAGAAAACCAGAGACATAAAAAAACCAAGCTAGTTATTAATTCTAGGAAAAGCAAAGGGTCGTATAGGAAAGGAGGCATAGTCAGAGTGCATGTACTTGGTTTGGCAGTAAACAATATTTGTGTGGTTGTAAGAAAAACCTAACGCAAACATTTTCCACTCTCAAAGTGCTATGTAATGATGTTGGAGAGATAGGAGGAGGGTAATGGGGAGTGATGTTCGTGTGGGAGAAATGAGCCAATAAACATTCTAAACTTGATAAATCAAGAAATGTCAGTATAAGTTTCTCATTGAGAAGGGTGGTAGTAAGTACCAGGGGAAAACATGTAAGGGTTGAAGGTGGTTGCCTTTAACGAACAGGACCTGAAAGGTGAGATGGGGAAGGGTAGGATAGAGGGGTCTTTTAAATTAAGTGCCTTTCAAGTGTATTATTTCGTTTTTTTCTTTTTTTGGTTTTTTTGGCTGCACCGCGTGGCCAGTGGGATCTTAGTTCCCCGACCAGGGATCGAACCCACGCCCCCTGTAGTGGAAGCGCCGATTCTTAACCACTGGACCACCAGGGAAGACCCTCAACTATATTATTTTGAATAAATCATTTAGTACTTTGAAGAAGTGATATGTACTATATTTGACTACAATAATAAGTAAGTGAATGATATATATATATATATATTTTTTTTTTTTTTGCGGTATGCTGGCCTCTCACTGTTGTGGCCTCTCCCGTTGCGGAGCACAGGCTCCGGACGCGCAGTCTCAGCGGCCATGGCTCACGGGCCCAGCCGCTCCGCGGCATGTGGGATCTTCCCTGACCAGGGCACGAACCCGCGTCCCCTGCATCGGCAGGCGGACTCTCAACCACTGCGCCACCAGGGAAGCCCGTGAATGATATTTTGAAATGTAAAAAATTAATTAAAACTTGCTTTGGTGCACTTTTAGGAACAATTAGAATTGTCTCATGAAACTGAAGGCTTGGCAAAGTATTCTCAGCATAGGGGTCAAGCACATAGACTTTGGTTTTTTGTTGTTTTTTTAAATTTTTATGGGAGTATAGTTGATTTACAATGTTGTGTTAGTTTCTACTGTACAGCAAAGTGAATCAGTTATACATATAAATATGTCCACTCTTTTTTAGATTCTTTTCCCATATAGGTTATTACAGAGTACTGAATAGAGTTCCCTGTGCTGTACAGTAGGTCTTTATTAGTTATCTATTTTTTTTTGTTTGTTTGTTTTTTTTGCGGTACGCGGGCCTCTCACTGTTGTGGCCTCTCCTGTTGCGGAGCACAGGCTCCGGACGCGCGGGCTCAGCTGCCATGTCTCACAGGCCCAGCCACTCCGGCGGCATGTGGGATCCTCCCGGACCGGGACACGAACCCGTGTCCCCTGCATCGGCAGGTGGACTCTCAACCACTGCGCCACCAGGGAAGCCCTAGTTATCTATTTTATATATAATAGTGTGTATATGTCATCCCAGTCTCCCAGTTTATTCCTACCCCCTCTCTTTCCCCCTGGTAACCATAAGTTTGTTTTCTACCTCTGAAGTACATAGACTTTGGAGTCTGACAGTCACTTTTTAGCCTCAGCTCTGCCATGTGCTGTGTGACCTTGGACAAATCACTTAACTTCTCTGAGCCTTGGTTTTTCTTGGCTACAGAATGGGGATATCAATAATATCCAAGTCACAGGAATGATTTGAGAATTAAATGAGACAAAAATAAGAACAATAATAACTAAGGAACTGTGCTAACCACTTTATACATGTTATCTCATTGAATCTTTATGACTTGCAAAATTTGTGAAGGGCATCATATCACAACGTCTAATTGTATAATTATTTTTTTAAATTAATTAATTAATTTTTATTTTTATTTTTTTGGCTGCGTTGGGCCTTCATTGCTGCACGTGGGCTTTCTCTAGTTGCGGCGAGCAGGGGCTACTCTTCATTGCAGTGTGCGGACTTCTCATTGTGGTGGTTCCTCTTGTTGCAGAGCATGGGCTCTGGGCGCGCAGGCTTCAGTAGTTGTGGCGCACAGGCTCAGTAGTTGTGGCAGGCAGGCTATAGAGCGCAGGCTCGGTAGTTGTGGCACATGGGCTTAGCTGCTCCTTGGCATGTGGGATCTTCCCGAACCAGGGCTCAAACCTGTGTCCCCTGCATTGGCAGGCAGATTCTTAACCACTGTGCCACCAGGGAAGCCCAAATTGTATAATTATTAATTGTTAAATGTTAGCAGTTTTCTGTTAGTATTTCAATGGGAATGAAGATGAATAGGAGATACAAAATGAAAAAAAGATAAACTCAGTAGCATTCTGCTTATTTTGAGATCAGATTTGCACTGTCCTCTGTCCTCCCATTACCCATAGTCTTGAACGTGAAATAAAAAGAAAAATGTCCCCAGGGCATCAAAGTTCTGTTCAAAAGTATACCTTTTTGGTTTAGCACTGCATTCTTTTTTTAAATTGTGGTGAAATATACTTAACATAAAGTTCACCATTTTAACTGTCCGTGCACAGTCCAGTGACATCAGTACATTCGCATTGTCGTGCAACCATCACCACCACCCGTCTCCAGAACTTTTCACCTTCCCAAACTGAACCTCTGTACCCATTAAACAATAACTCCCCATTGCCCCTTCTCGCCGCCCCTGGTAACCATTATTCTACTTCTGTCTCTAGGAATTTGACTATTCTAGGTAATCAACATAAGTGCAATCATACAATAGTTGTCCTTTCATGTCTGGCTTATTTCACTGAGTATAATGTCTCCGAGGTTCACCCATGTTGTAGTATGTATCAGAATTTCATTCTTTTTTTTAAGGCTGAATAATGTTCCACGGTGTGAATAGACCACATTTCGTTTATCCATTCATCCACTGATGGACATTTGGGTTGTTTCTACCTTTTGACCACAGTGAATGATGCTGCTATGAACATTCATGTGCAAATATCTGTTTGAGTCCCTACTTTCAATTCTTTTGAGTTATGTGCTCAAAGTGCCATTCCTGGATCATATGGTAATTCTATGTTTGATTTTATGAGGACCCATCATACGGTTTTTCCCAGTAGCTGTATCACTTTATATTCCCACCAGCAGTGCACCAGGGCTCCAACTTCTCCACCTGTTCACCAACACTTGTTCTGCACATACATTCTTGTGCCTGTATGGAAGAGATTCTGTTGTATAGATTTTTAGAAGTGGAATTGCTAGGTCAAATGCATATGCCCTCCAGAAGGTTGTACCAATTTACACTCCCACCATTAGTGTATAGAAGTTCTTATTTGCCATTTCCTCACCCACCTTAGATAATATTGTACTTAACATTTGCTATGCAGATGGACAAAAAATAGCTCAGTGCTTAAATCTGTATTTTTCTTATTGCTATGGGAGTATCTTTTTGCATTGTTATTGGCTACCCATGTAATTTCGCTATGGTTCAATCAGTTTTCTATTGGTGGACACTTAGCTTCGTTACCAGCCCACTGCGTATATGAAATGGCCAAAGAGGAGGGTGAATTTGGGAAGCTATTAGAAATGCGTCCAAAGACAATAAAATGACTACAGAGACATTCAAAATGATAACCCTGAGTCATCAAGTAGTTACACGGGATTTAGGAAGTAGAAAAGTGTTTTACAAAGAGTTCTATCAAAAGTGGTTTAAAATATGAAGGCTTGATACTTTTTAAAAGCTACCATTTACTGACCATCAACCACGTGTCACCCTCTGTGTTAGGGGCTTTTCATACATCATTATGTCATCCTGGCTCAGACAGGCATCATCTCATTTTACAGTTGTGGAGATAGATTCTGGAGGTGTGCTCAAGGCCACGATGCATAGTAGGTGAGTGGGTAGTGGATACCAACCCAAATCTATCTGTCGCCCTTGACAGTGACATCTGAAGTGGGTCCTGGAGCCTTGTGGAGATAGAAGTATGGACTGCCCGGACCATGACTCCCAGTGTCTTGAATATCCTGGGGCTTTTGTTTTTGTTTTTGTTTTGTTCTTTTGTGAGTGTGTGTGCAAATCCAGAGTCAGTAAACTTTCAGACAAAGACCTGATTGCAGTTCTGCGCAAAGTGTGCTCCGTGACTTCACTAGGAAGGGACTTAAGGGGCTGCTTAGATACAATATATGTATATATTTTAAAAGTGTAATGGAGATCACTTTTTTTTTTAATAAATTTATTTATTTTTGACTGCGTTGGGTCTTCGTTGCTGCGAGCGGGCCTTCTCTAGTTGCGGCGAGCAGGCTTCTCATTGCGGTGGCTTCTCTTGTTGCAGAGCACGGGCTCTAGGTGCAGGGGCTTCAGTAGTTGTGGCTCACGGGCTCTAGAGCGCAGGCTTAGTAGTTGTGGCGCACGGGCTTAGTTGTTCCGCAGCATGTGAGATCTTCCCTGACCAGGGCTCAAACCCGTGTCCCCTGCGTTGGCAGGCAGATTCTTAACCACTGCGCCACCAGGGAAGTCCTAGATACAATATTAAATGGCACTGAATCCCCCAATGAGGAAGTTAATCCCCTCTCATTCCCTTGCAATCATTTCATGAAGGAGAAGGTCTCCACGTGGTGCTAGAAAGACTGTAACACCTCTCCAACCCTTGCCGATTTTTTTTTTTTTTAAAAGATGCTGCTGCAAATTCAGAGCTTCAGCTGGTAACAGTGTCTAGGTAGAATTTAATAACATTATTTTAAAAATTATATTTACTTTTATAGTTATCATCTAATTATGCAAGATACCTATTTTTTTCATTCACTCGAATGAAATAAATTTTCCCTTTTAAAATAAATTCACAGGCTTCTGATTAAACTGATTTTTTAAAATCAATTAAAAAAATAATAAAATAAATTCACTTTTGTAAAAACCGTGAGTCACTTTATAGAAAACTATAAGCATATGCTGTGTCAGATTGTAAAATAATTGGGCAAAAATTGTGCATAAAGATAATATTCAAATGAAGTTTTGGAGACACTACTTTAGTGGATCCATGACAGCAGTATTTGGGCTTCATGGGTATCGTTATTTGTTAAGTCTGTTCATACTTTTCTAGCTTTAGGGTACATCACGGCCCCATGGGATGCTTGTTAAAATGCAGATCCCCAGGACTTTAACCCCAGAGAGCCTCCGTAAGTCCCAGGTGGGATCTGAGATTTTGCAATTTTTTTTTTTTGGCCGTGCCGCACGGCTTGCAGGATCTCAGTTCCCCAACCAGGGATTGAACACTGGCCACGGCAGTGAAAGCCCGGAATCCTAACCACTAGGCCACCAGGGAACTCTCTGGGATTTTGCAGTTCTGATGTAACTGGTCAGCCTGGGGCACTTGCAGAAATTCTGAACTGGATCTTCCAATTTTAGCCCAATACAGATTTAAAAAAAAAAAAATGGATTTGTGACGGTGCTACATGTGTGTAAACCTGCCATGCTACAAAAATGCTTTTGCCTTTGTGCTACTATTGTGTTTCCAGGGGCAGAAGCAGTTATAACTAATGTTCAGGCAGCGTTCTAAGCACTTTACACAAGTTGAGTCACTGAATCCTCAGTGCCACCCCAGGAGGCAGACTATTATTACTCTTATTTTACAGGTGAGGAAACCCAGATCCAGAGAGCTGAAATCCCTTGAATAAGGTCACAGGGCCAGGAGGTGGCAGGGCTGGGATTTGAACCTGGCCATCCGGCTCCAGGTCAATATTTTTCCCTGTAGGAGCCTCTTACCTCTCCTGGACCCCAGCTCTACTTGTGTCATCCTATCAGGAAATCAGACTTTTTATTTAAAATCAGAAATATATTGATATTTGGATTGAATAAATAAACAAATTAATGACTAGGTGAATGTCCCAGGATTGAGGACGATTCACCTTCTAGCTCATTTGAAACCGGGGACCGGGTCTGTCTTTAAAAACTAAAAGCCAACATTTGTACTTCTTTTGATGGAAAAAAAAAGTGTTCTCAATTTACCAAGAAAACTAAACTGGTACCGATTTATCTGATTCTGTGCACAAAAAGCACAAGACAGGGGAAAACCTGTGATCTGTCCCACTCAACATTTCTAATTTTCTCCTCCATTTCTTCAGAGAAAAGGAAAGTCCAAAAATCGCAGACGAGACTTGCAAAGGACCTTCAGTTCCATTTTTCTGACTTGGGTACAAAATGAGGCTCAATAAACTCCAGGTCTATACCTTTCAGAAGGCAACCAAATATTGGATGACTTGAGGCTCATCCAGGATGACGTGGGCAATTTTGTTCCCTCACCACATGCATTTCTTTTTTCTTTTTCTTTTTTTTCCCCCAAGTCACAGATGGGTGCTGGAAGCTGAGCCAACACTGGGCCACCAGGCAAGTTGCAGACAGCTGTGGTGGGGTGTGAAGAGGAGGCATGTTCTGCTTTTATCGGCCAGACAGACGGCCCACGTGTGAACTGGAGGCGGTGGTGGGCTTCATCTCTGACCCGGGCACAACTGACCTCAGCAAAGGTCTGGTACCAAGGTAGGTAGCGTGCCTTGAATATGCGCAGACTATGGAACAGGTTTTGTTTTTCCTGCCAGCAGATGCTTTTTTGCACCGTTGAATTGCTCTGGTGGAAGAGAGCTTTACAAGCAGGAGCACATGGAAAATGCATGGCCAGGGTGTTAGCAATTGCGTCACAGTTGCACTTTGCAAAGGGGTGATCACTTTGAACAATGCACACACATTCACATGACAAACCATTAAGACTCCGGCCAGGGGAAACAGCATGTGTTCGTTATCAGATGGCTTCCTTAGGCCGAAGCACACTGTGGACTGGAGCCCTTCACACCCATTAAACAAACGTGCAGTTAATGTCTCGATCTTGTGAGGCACTTTAGATGTCCTTTTGATAATGAAGCAGTGGACTCCCCTCCAAAACAAAATAGACGATTTGCTCATGTGTTTCCAGCTGAGGAGAGCTTGTGTCTGTAGGGGTAGATATTGAGAACAACAAAAGACATGTTAGTAACAACTACAGAGATTTTCAACTTGTGTGCAGTTTGCTCTGTGACATCTGAGGCCAAAAGGGGGCGATTCTCTAAAAGGCAGCTGTAAAGCGGTAATTCTCAACTTTGGCTGCACGTTAGAATTAGCTGGGGAACTTTAAAAAATCCCAATGCCCAAGTTGTGCCCCAGACCAAAGAAGTGAGAATCTCTTGGTGGGGGGTAGGACCCAGGCATCAATACTTTAAAAAGTTTCCTGGGTGATTCCCATGTGCAGCAAAAGTTCTGAATCACTGCTTGACCTTTTCAAAAGTCATATAGCATTTTGGGGGAAATGATAGTCCACTGATAGCTCATTTACAAGGGGGTGAAAATGGAAGTCACCATGTAGCGTGCCTGATTTCCAGACTTTATCATCTACCTCTTTTCTAATTGTTTTGTGCAAGTGTTGGAAAGCCTGTGCTTGGGGCCTCCGTGGGCCAGGCAGGTACTGCACAGGAGGGAAGGAGCCCAGGTGAAGGTTGGGGGCAAGGGGACTGGAGGGGACTGGAAGGCCTCAGCCTCAGAGTAAAGCGGCCCCTCCGCCCTCCTCCTGACATTGCCAGGGGCAGATGCGGTCTCAGTGGGGCCAGGCTTTCGAAATTTTCCGAATAAATTGCTCATCAGAATTTTTTAATGTGAAATATCCCCTTTTAGATCTGTTTGCCACAAATTCAAATTTTAAAACTCCCTGAAGCCAGATGAAACTCACTGCAGGCCAAATTTGGCCCAGTGGGCTGGCTTTTAGTTCACCTAGTTTATATACCTTTTGGGGATTCTTCTTTTTTTAATTGCAGTAAAATATACTTAACATAACGTTTACCATTTCAGTCATTTTAAAGTGTACAATTCAGTGGCATTAAGTGCGTTCATGGTGTCGGACAACCATCAGCCCTATCTAGTTCTAGAACCTTTTCATTACCCCAAACAGGAACCCCATACTTTTAAACACTCGCTCCCCATTCTCCCCTCCCCCAGCCCCTGGCAACCACTAATCTGCTGTGTGTCTCTCTGGATTTGCCTTTTCTGGGTATTCCGTGTAAGTGGAATCATACAGATGTGACCTTTTGTGGCTGGCTTCCTTCCCTCAGCATCGCGTTTTCAAGTTCATCCATGTTGGAGCCTGCGTCAGTGCCCCACTCCTTTTCATGGATGAATAAGATTCCATTGTATGGATGGACCACATTTGTTTATCTGCTCTTTAGATGATGGATAGTTAGGTTGTTTCCACCTTTTGGCTCTCGTGAATAGTGCTGCTCTGAACATCTGTGTGCAAGTTTTGTTTCAACACAGGGCTCAGTCTTCCATAACAACATATGCTCGCATAGCGCTGATCCCAACTCTGAGCACACTGTAGGTGCTCATGAATTGGGAACTTCACTCTAGGGTGACCAGGTTGTCCCAGTTTGCTTTAGACAGTCACAATTTAGGCACTGAAGGCCCCACATCCCAGGAAACCCCTCAGTCCCCAGTAAATGAGGGTGGTTGGTCTTCCTATAGAGGCTGCTGAAGACAGGCAGTAGAGGAGGGACTGACAGGACCTCTCTCACTCACCAGCATGAGCCTTCTCAAGGCTAGGCCAAATGACTTAGTATTTTGATTGTGACTTTAAAAATCATCATGACAGGGCTTCCCTGGTGGCGCAGTGGTTGAGAGTCCGTCTGCTGATGCAGGGGACACGGGTTCGTGCCCCGGTCCGGGAAGATCCCACATGTCGCAGAGCGGCTGGGCCCGTGAGCCATGGCCGCTGAGCCTGCGCATCCGGAGCCTGTGCTCCGCAACGGGAGAGGCCACAACAGTGAGAGGCCCGCGTACCGCAAAAAAAAAAAAAAAAATTATCATGACAAGTACATGTTTCTTGCAGTTGTCTATAATCACCATTGATTTCAGACCTCTGTGCTTTGGCACAAGCCGGTACCTCTGTGTGCACCTGGAGGATTCCCATTCCTTCTTTTATTTATTTATTAAAAAATTTTTTTTGTATTGGAGTATAGTTGATTTACAATGTTGTCTTAGTTTCTGGTGGTCAGCAAAGTGATTCAGTTATGCATATATATATATATTATATATATGTATTGTTTTTCATATTCTTTTCCATTATGGTTTATTACAAGATACTGAATATGCTATACAGTAAGACCTTGTTTTTTATCTATTGTATATATAAGTTTGCATCTGCTAATCCCCATCTCCCAATGCATCCTTCCCCCGTCCCCTCTCCCCGCTGGCAAGCACAAGTCTGTTCTCTATGTCTGTGTGTCTGTTTCTGTTTCGTAGATAAGTTCATTTGCATCATAGTTTAGATTCTACATATAAGTGATGTCATACGGTATTTGTCTTTCTCATTCTGACTTACTTCTCTTAGTATGGTAATCTCTAGGCCCATCCACATAGCTGCAAATGGCCCATTTCTTCTTTAGTCTCAGCCTCAGAATCTCTACCTCAACAGAGCCTTACCAGAGTCCCTCCCCTTTCCCTCGCAGGGGTCTAAAGGACTCTCCTCCTTTTTTCCCAGAGCATATTATAATTACAGGATTTGTTTGCACGGGTCTCTGCACTAGTCTGTGACTTTCTCAAGGAGGATGGAATGTTGCTGATCCTTTTGTCTGGCCAAATATACCCTCTCTTCTTCTGATAATAGCATTCCTCTTTCCCTTTGGGGGACTAGCCCTCCCCTAATCTCATACCATGTGGTTTGGGTAGAGTTGATGCCACTTCCTACAACCCAGGCCTGGCCCATCCTCACATTCACCCCCTTGGCCAAGGTGACTGGCTTGGGAGTAGGTGGCCTAAACCAGGTTAGTGCACATTCAATCCTGCAAATTATGTTGAAACTAGCTGGAACTAAGCTGCAATGAATTAGAACTTCGTTGGAACTAAGGAGAAAGGGACTGTTTTTCTCATGGAGTTGCTAAGCTCTCTGTTACCATCTTTGTCACATCCTGGGGAAAAGCCACCTAAAAACGAAGCCAACACAGAAGAAAGCAGAGCTGAGCAATGGGGAGAGAAAAGGATGGTGCCAGGCTAGAGCAAGATTCTTCCCCTTCACCTCCTGGTGACCTGAGTCACTTTTTTTGTCTAAACTGGTTTGTGTTGGGTTTTTGTCCCTTGTAACTAAGAGAAAACTGAAGAATGCACCATCCCTTATTAATCTTTAAATCCTGTGCATGTAGCATTCTCCCAGCACATTGCAGGCACTCAAGAAATGAATGTGTCAATACTTTCCTAAGTACGCCATTACAATAGTTTTTTTTTTCTTCCAATAATGAAATAATATCGATGCAAGGAGAGTCAGGAGGGGAGGATGTAGAAAAGTTGGAGCCCTCACACACTGCTAGTGGGAATGTAAAATGGTGCAACTGCTATGGAAAACAGTGACAGTGTCTCAAAAAGTTAAACGTAGAATTACCATCTCTGCTAATTCCGCTCCTGGATATATAGCCAAAGAATTGAAAACCGGTCTTCAAACAAAAACTTGCACACAAATGTCCACAGCAGCAGTATTCACAAAGCCAAAAGGTGGGAAAAAAAAATCCACCAAAAGATAAGTGGATCGATAAAATGCAGTATATGCACACAATGGAATATTATGCAACCACAAAAAGGAATGAAGTACTGACACATGCAACAGCGTGAATGAACCTTGAAAACATTATGCAAAGGGAAAGAAGCAAGACACAAAAGGCCACATACTGTATGGTTCCACTTACATGGAATGCCCAGAATACGTGAATCCACAGGAACAGAAAGCAGATTTGTGGTTGCCCAAGGCAGGGAGAGGGGGGGAAATGTGGAGTGACTGCTAAACCTGTACGGGATTTCCTTCTGGGGTGAGGAAAACGTTCTGAAGCTAGATGGTGGTGATGGTTGCACAACATTGGGAAGGGACTACATGTCACTAGCGGTGAATTTCATGTTATGCATATTTTTCAACAATAAAAACAAAAGAATTGGGAACTTCGTCAGGGCTGCTGCAGATGGATGCCATGCAGGTTGTTTCCTTCATAAGGTGCCCAGATCGGAGTAAGTCTGAAATCCAGACCATGCTCTGCCCCACAAGCTGTGACCCCTGGTCCCCTTGCAGAGCAGATGCCTTTTTCTGATTCACACAAAGACATCATTTGGGCTAATGCAGAACTTCGTAGGCAAGATGGCATGAGAAGTAAGCAAGCTCGGTTGATGGCATCACTTTACTGCAGTTTTCAGTACTCCTCGGCTGTGTATCCCTCAGTATCCGGAGAGTGCCACAGTCCGCATCCTTTTCCATCCTGAGGGTGCTGTGTCTGAAAATCCACAGTGCATTGTTCAGTGCTTAATTTGTAAAGCCAGCATAAATCACTGGACTAGTCAACCGTCCATTACGATGAGCCCAAATTATCGCACCATCAACAGAGTGATCTGGTTGTTTTGCTCACATTGGAAAATGAAGAGACAAAGAGGCAAAAGGCCAAAAGAAGAACTCTAGAACAAGTCAGTTTTCTGATGTTAGGAAACATTCACAAGGTTAAAGATAGGAACTTTCTGCCTGCACTCATCAAAGGTATTTTTAAAAAGCCATTTATGTTTTGGGGATCAATGAGTTAGGACAGAGCAATAATAATCCTCTTGCAGCTATGAAGATTTGGTTGTGTCCTGGGGGCTAGTGTTCTGAGCTTTTTCCCCTCCTTGAAGAAGTCAGTAGGAAAAAAGGAAAAAAGAAAAAAAAGCAATGCCCTGGGAAAACAGTACATTGAGCCTCTTTAAGGACAAGTCAATGGTAGTTTTTTTCAGTTCCAGGGTCATCGACCACCCCTCTACCTTTGAATCTGCTGTTTCCCAACTTGCGTCCCCATTCACAATGCAACTTAGAAAATATTGGGGGCAGGTCATTCCTAATACAACAGGATGTGGAATGAGACTCTTCCTGTCAACCCAGGACTACAGCTAAAGCTTCAAAGGGAGGGCAGTGGGTAATGATACTCCATCCTTCCACTAAGAGGCAGCCAGACTGGTCCTCTGACCATCAGTAACCATCAGCCTCCAGCCGATGTAAGACAAGTTCCAGATTTTATCCAGAGGAGGTTTTTCTGACAGGTCTTTGTAAGGGGTTTTCTTCTCCCCTGCCAACCCCCAAGCCAAGAGAGGAGAGTTCAAAGAAGAATCACCCATGAGACTCATGAGACTGGGTACACTGAGGGGGAGTGGCTGGCATCTCACTGCCCACTGAAGGCTGCCTGGGGTGAGGAGAGAGGGCAGCAGGGCAAAGGTGCATTCTGTTTCTCATGAGCTAGAGCATATATTAGACTTGAGTCATCCTGTAAAACTCACCCAGCCTGCCAGGCAAGGGGCCCTCAGAGAATGTAGGGTACTTCCCGGGGTATGAGTGGAAAAGGGGTGTGCGAGAGGTCACAGCGTGTGCTTTGAGTCCCCACGTGGTCCCCACGGAGGCCTCTGAAGATACCCCAGTTCACCCCCATGTGAAAGATCCAGCATGTGAGGGCTCATCAGGATATGGCGGGGGCGGGATCTGACACTCAAGCGAGAACTATACCTGTTCTCGCCTGTTCCATCTGAGGCCCCTTGTCCACTCATTCCTTTGCTCCTGTACACCAGCAAGGGGAGCTGGAGAGGAGGCAGGAAAGGACACGCCTGCCTAGTCTCCATACTGCAGATTCCTGAGCCATCTGTGGTCAGACCAGAGGGGCGGGGAAGAGGTATCACACTGGATGTGAGAATGAAGTTTTGGTTGGACTAGAATGGCCTTCTAGTATTTAAATTTGAGACTGTTCTTATAGTTGAAACTAAAAGCTATGGGATCTAATGAAGTATTGCCAACTTCAGCTCATTCAGTAGCCCAGTAACAATAATTTATTTCCACTATTGAGGAAGCTACTCTGAGACATTCGTCACTCACAGCTAGAACGCAGTTTCTTTTTATTTATTTATTTATTTATTTATTTATTTTTGACTGCGTTGGGTCTTTGTTGCTGCGTGCGGGCTTTCTCTAGTTGTGGCGAGCAGGGGCTACTCTTTGTTGTGATACGCGAGCTTCTCTTGTTGTGGAGCACAGGCTCTAGTCTCACGAGCTTCAGTAGTTGTGGCACGCAGGCTCAGTAGTTGTGGCTCGTGGGCTCTAGAGTGCAGGCTCAGTAGTTGTGGCGCATGGGCTTAGTTGCTCCGCGGCATGCGGGATCTTCCCGGACAAGGGCTTGAACCTGTGTCCCTTGCATTGGCAGGTGGATTCTTAACCACTGCGCCACCAGGGAAGCCCTAGAATGCAGTTTCTGAGATGAAATACAATTCTCATCAGTTCACTCCCAGGCAGGGAGCTGCTTCTGGGGGACAGAGAAACCACAGAACTCTCGGCAGTCTTCTAGGGCTGGAGAGACAAAACCAGGGACTTGAAAGGCTAATATCCCAGAGAGAAGGAGTGGGGGGACGGAAAAGTGAGCTTGATAGATGGCAACATCCCCCTTAAGACAGTCGGCAGATTCTGAAACAGTGCAGGCCAAGAAGCTAAGAAACCAAGCAAAAAGTTCCTGAAAAGCAGAGCGGAGGAACTTCCCTGGTTGTCCAGTGGTTAAGACTCCGTGCTTCCAATGCAGGGGGCAGGGGTTCGATCCCTGGTTGGGAAAGTTCTGCCTGCTGCAGAGTGCGGCCAAACAAACAAACAAACAAAAACAGAGCAGAGTTTCCAGCAGTCTTGCCATTAGAACTCAGGACTGGCGGGAGGGGCCTCGGTGAACACCTAAGAACACTTGGAAATCCTGAAAGGCAAGGCCTTAGAAGTGAAGGCCAGAGTTAAATGGTGTCTTATCAAAACTGCAACCCAGCCTCCATCCAGCTCAGCCTCTGATTGGATTAAGATGTTCAGTCCTCATGCCATCTGTCTTGCAGAGAAAGGGTGAGCCCTCTCCAGAGTTAGATAACATCACCTGGAGACTCTAGATATTTTTTTCATGCACAGACATTGTATGGCATTCCACAAAAATTACAAGGCCTGCCAAGAGACAGGACCAAATCACTGAAAACAAAGAGAAAAATAGTCAGTAGAAATAGACCCCACAGGTGACCAAGGCATTGGAATTAGACAGGGGCTTTAAAATAACCATAATTAATATGTTCAAGAAAAACAAAGCAGAAGATGGAGAAAATGGATGAAAAGAGAATTTTACCAGAGAATTGGAATCCATAAACTTCATAGTCCAAAAGATTGAGAGCATAGAGAAGACACTTGAGCTCCTCATCGACAGGGGGATTTTGAAAATGCTGGTTCAGCTCTATACAAGCCATAAAACCCTACAACCCACAGTCTGAGAAAAAGTTTGCCATCACAGGTTGTCATTCTCTCTACTTCTTAAGTGGCTTCCTTTAAGGAACACATATTGTACCCTGAACTCTTGAGTCTACTCTGTCCCATAAGCCCAATCCCTGGAATGGAGCTCTGTTAAAGAGGTGCCTTTTGCTAATTATCCTAAATACATACTTTGGGCAATGTGTGATGCGAGTACTATTAGTTAAGATGGTCAGGGAGATGAAGCCTATTTGAGTTGACAGTAAGTGACAGGAGCCAAACAGGAGAGGATTAGGGGGAAATTTGACCTGGGCAGAGGGGACATAGAGTACATAGACCTCTGAGGCAAGACTGTGTTTGGCGATTTAACCTGGGGATAACAAACTTTTCTCTAAAGGGCTAGATAGTAAATATTTTAGCTGTTCCAAGTCATACAGTGTCTGCTGCAACTAAATTCTGCTGCTATAATGCAAAGGTACAGACACATAATAAATAAATGGGTGGTAGTGTCCCAATAAAACTTTATTTATGAACACTGAAATCAGAATTCCTTGTTAATTTTCACGTCACAAAATATCCTTTTTTTTCCCCAACCATTTAAAAACGTAAAATCCATTCCTTTTTTTAAAATTTTTATTGGAGTATAGTTGATTTACAAGGTTGTGTTAGTTTCTACTGTACGGCAAAGTGAATCAGTTATACATATACATATATGCACTTTTTTAGATTATTTTCCCATATAGGTCATTTCAGAATATTGAGTTCCCCGTGCTATACAGTAGGTCTTTATTAGTTATCTGTTTTACATATAGTAGTGTGTATATATCAACTACAATCTTCCAATTTTTCTCTCCCCTCCCTTTCCCCTTTGGTAACCATAAGTTTGTTTTCTACATCTGTGACTCTATTTCTGTTTTGTAAATAAGTTCATTTGTACCATTTTTTTAGATTCCACATGTAAGTGATATCATATGATCTTTGTCTTTGTCTGACTTCCTTCACTCAGTATGACAATCTCTAGGTCCATCCATGTTGCTGCAAATGACACTTTCATTTTTCATGGCTGAGTAATATTCCATTGTATACATGTACCACATCTTCTTTATCCATTCCTCTGTCGATGGGCATTTAGGTTGCTTCCATGTCTGGCTATTGTAAACAGTGCTGCAGTGAACATTGGGGTGCATGTGTCTTTTCGAATTATGGTTTTCTCCGGATATATGCCCAGGAGTGGGATTGCTGGATCATATGGTAACTCTATTTTTAGATCTTTCAGCAACCTCCATGCTGTTCTCCACAGCGGCTGCACTAGTTTACATGCCCACCAACAGTGCAGGAGGCTCCCTTTTCTCCACACCTTCTCCAGCCGTTTGTAGCGTAAAATCCATTCTTAACTCTGGGACCGTAATTTGCTGATATAAGGGGGGTTAGGTAGACGGGGATCAGACCATGCAGGACATGTAGGACATGGTAACAATCAGATTGAAGCAAAGCCCCTTTCACTCTCCAAATGTAAAGCCACCCCTCAGGGCAATTGCAGGCCGGGGTGACAGTTCTGGGAGGCAGCTTCCTACAGCTCACGGGAGATCACCAGGTTTGTTTCATTTTCCCCCAGTATCAAGAGACGACAAGCAAAAAGGCAGAAGCGCGCGCACACGCGCGCGCGCACACACACACACACACATGCTCACGCACACACACACACACAGATACACACACATACACACACAGAGCTAGAAAGCCAGAGAGGATGTGCCCAGGTTCACGCTGACGTTTCTCCAGCATGCACTACGGGGTTTAAAGTTGGACGCACACCTGCTCCCTGCGGGAGTGCACCTGCTGAGCCGCGCTCCGTCCTCGTCTCGCGAGAGCGGTGCCGTAGTAGTGGCCCCCCCCCCCACCCGGCCACCAAATCCGTCTCCCCGCCCCCTCGGCCCAGCCTCCGCGCTGTAGCACAGTCCCTGCCATCTCCACCGCCCCCGGGAGCAGCCTCGGCCCGCCGTGCGCGCTTCCCCCGCGCCCCCGCCCGCCGACTGCTCGCTCGCACGCCCGCCCGGTAGTAATTTCACTTTGCCACGCGAGCTCCGCATCGCCTAGAAATCCCGCCCCCTGCTCCCCCTGCAGCCGCGGGGAGTCGTCCCTTTTCCCGGCCAGGTGCGCGAGCCTGCGCGCTCCTCCTCCGCCTCCTTCGGCGGGTCCCTGGCGAGCCGGAGCCGGGGCCGGGGCCCGGCGGGGGCGGATGCGCGCACCGCGCCTCTCCACCAACCCGCTCCGCTGCAGGTCCCTTGCTCTCCATCCCTCGCCGGCGCTCCCTTGCCCCCCCACCCCCCTTGATTGACAGGCAAGATGTCGGAGTGGAGCGAGGCAGGAGCGAATGCAGCAGCCGTCACCCCCGGAGCCCGGCGGCGGCAGCAGCAGCAGCGCGACGACGAGCCAGCAACCAGCCGCAGTCGCCGCCGCAGCCGCGGGAGCAATGCAGACAGCATCTTGAGAACGCGCTAAAGCACCACAAACGGTGGACAATGCCGTGTCACTGCAACTGGGAGGGGGGCAAACCAGATTTTTTTTGACATAAAAGCCAGCCAGCCAAAAATATATAATTTTGTCCTTCACGGAGCCGGTGTGTAAAGAGTGAGCGCTGTTTTCCTTCTCTCCCTCCTCCTCTCCCTCCCCCTCCTCCTCTTTTTCCTCCTCCTCCTCCCTAAGTGTACAGACAGCATCACATCACCTGGTTTGCTTCTGAGAAACAGCATCTCTCCTTTTCAGGGACCAGAGACTCAGAGAGAAGAGACGTTCTAATGAAGTCTGCTTGATACCCCAAAATAAAATAATAAATTGTGGCTCTTGTCCCCTCCTCCCACCCCCACCCCCTCAACCCTGTGTGAGATGTTGGGTTTCTTCTTCATGAGACATTGTTGAGAAGTCGCAGTGGTTGGAGAGGCGTAGGGGGCAGACTACCTCTGCTCCCCCCACACCCCCCTTTTTTCTCTCCGGGAGGAGGAGGAGGGGAAGGGGGCTTGCAGAGCAAGCGATGGATGAGGAAAACATGACGAAAAGCGAGGAGCAGCAGCCTCTGAGTTTGCAAAAAGCCTTACAGCAGTGCGAGTTGGTCCAAAACATGATAGACCTGAGCATCTCCAACCTGGAAGGGCTTAGGACCAAATGTGCTACTTCCAACGACCTCACACAAAAAGAAATCCGGACCCTGGAGGTAGGTGTTGCCTATGGAAAGAAAGCCATCCTTCCTTCCCTCCCCCTTCTCCCCCACCATCCCCTTTCCCTTGATTCTGTTTGTTGGGGGTGGGGTGGGCGGGTGGGAGGGTAGCAAGGTGGGCACGATTTGGTCTCCTGTGATTTATCTTGCAAAGCCTGCACTGGGTGTCCCTTTACTGTACTGCTGTCGTCGGCGCTTGACTGGGTGGTGGGAGGAGTAGTAGTAACTGTTATTCTTTATTATTATTCTTGCGGCTGTGGTTATCATTCGCTTCCTCTTTGAGGAGTGAGTTCTCCCTTTTTTCCGCTTGTGAATTTGTTTATATGCCACGGGGGCTTGCTTGTGTGCTGGGTAAGACATTAAGGCGCTGCAGAGAACCCACGTGACCTTGCGCATTCTGCAGGTGGTCAAAAGGTGCTTTTTGCTCGCAGAATGGGGCTGCCTGTAAAGATAGACCTCTTCTTTTTCGGCCTCCTTCCCAGCCCCCCTTTTGCTCCTTGGATTTGGTTTGTTTGTTTGCTTGTTTGTTTTCAGTAATGTACATGTCAGGAGGCAAGATGCATGAAAAAGAATTCCCCATTGAGCTACCCATTTCCAGTCAAATCATTTTGATGCAGGGAGCTGTTGCAGGCCTGAAACGTGTTAAAACACAAACAAACAAAAAACAAAAACAACCCTGGATCAGCACACACAGGTGGTGTGGGAAAATACTCTGAATCTCAGTGGGACCGTGCAAAAAGGGGTCAGCAGTTTTATCTTTGGCGTGTTGTAACATTCTCTCCAACAGAACTTGAGGGGGAGTTTGAAGCAATTTCGTGGGGGGGATGGGGGGGTGGATGCAAAGTTACTCAGAAAGAAGATGGCAGAAATTATTTCTTCCGAAGGCCATCTGGTCAAAGGAAGAAGGTTTCAAGAGCTTTAGAAAATGCCTGGCGTCCACGTAATCATTGAGCATCCACGTTGTTCGAAACATCTCTGGGGTTCGACTCACATCCCTCCCTCCAACTGGCCCCGTGCTACGCATGGCTTGATTAGATTTGGGAACTCCCATTAGCTGGTAGTTGCTGGGGGTGGTGGCCATGGGGCTGGGAGGAAAGGAAGGTGGTTCTCCCTGTGGTGGTGCGGGCGTGTGCAGAGCTGGGATGGCCACTAGTTTCCAGCCCGTGTGTTTCCAAGGCCTGAACTCTTTAATCCCTACTGAACCTTTTAGCCCTTGTGCCCCCATTCTAGCCTGGATGAGCATCTATCTCTGGTTCACTTTCAAGTCTTCCTTTTTCCTCCGTGGTTTTAAATTTGGCCGCATGTCAGCAGGCAGGAAGGTCACCAGTTTGAAAGTGGAGTTTGTGTGTGTGTGTGTGTGTGTGTGTGTGTGTGTGTGTGAGTATGCTATTTGCTCCCCTAGAATGCATCTCTGTGTGCACCTGTCATCTGGGAAAATGATCGTCAGAAATGAAATAACGTAAGTATCAAGGGGTAGCAGAGGCGTGGGAATTCTGTGGGGAGGCACACAGGTATTTTCTTTCTCGGCGCTTTGGAGAGCCGTGTAGGCTAGGACTCCGCTGATGGAAGAAAAAGTGTGGGATGCCCTGGCCCAGCCTTCTGTCTCTGTCTGAGCAGTGCCCAAGAGAAGATTCTGTTCAGAATTGCATGTTGTAAATAAATAACCCAAAAGGGCCACCGGAGGTCTCTTCTGTTCCTCTGAGTCAGGAGTCCCAAATGCTAGTTTGTGTATTACTATGTAAGTTTCTCCAGTTTTCTTTTCCTCTTTCCAGCATGCTCCATCCTCTGAGAGCTCCCTGGATCATGGTGATTGTTGTAGTGGGCCACGGATTCCATTGCTTCTTTTCTGCATAGTGGTTTTCTTTTTAAACTGGGGGATGTGGGCATTGGTATGGTGGGAAGTGACAGTTACTGGGAATGCATCTGTTGTTAGTTTCCTAATCCCAGTATGCCACAGAGTGTGCCCACGACTTTATCCATATTGCCCAAGAAAGGATCTTGAGTAGTTATGCCAATTGAGGCTTCCTAGGTCTCTAGGGCTAGGGTGGGGCCTCTGGGGAGGGGCTGATGCCTTAGGGTCCAGGCAAGTGCTGCCAAACCTCTCATAGGTTTTGGATCCACAGTTGTTGTTGTTTTTAAATCCCAGCAGTTGTCAAACTTTATATATCAGAACCACCTGAGGGAGCTTATTAAAAATGCAGATTCTCAGCCTCTAATCCCAGAGATTCTAATTCCGTTGGGATTGGAGGGGGCCTAGGGATCTGCATTTAGTAAACAGTCCAGGTGTTTCTGATGCATGTTTTCATATTGACACTTTGAGAAAGACTAATCTAATAGGAGATAGAGGCCATATTTCAGCTATTTGATGATGACATCTCCCTGCTCACAAACCCTAAAGAAAGTAGTAAATTGAACAGACCATCCCTGAAAACCTTGCCTATAACCCCTGTGGAAACAAAAAACATCTGACATGGACTTAGTCTCCAAGAAGTGTACTTTCCTGATGAGGGAGACAAGGCTAATAATGTGTATGTGAGATAATGATAAAGTCCAAACAGTAATATGGGAGACAGCATGTGGGTCCGTTAGGAATGTGTTCAGCTGCGTGAAATGGAAAATCCACCCAGCGTGGTTAAGTAATTAATGGTTTATTTTTCTCATGTAGCAAGAAGTCTGGAGGTATGTAGCTGCTTGAATTGGCTCAGTGAGTTAATAACATTGGGGCTGATGTCTTTGCGAATTCTCATGGCCTCTTCCTTATGGCCACAAGATGGCCCCTGAAGCTTTAACCATCACACCCAGGTTCAAGGTATGGAAGAGGGGGACCAGGTGAATAGGAAGGAATAAAGGCTTCATATCTCTGTTTGGTTTCCGCAGGACACCTCTGCCTTCCTACCCCTAAGGTGATGTTTCATTATGTCTTCTTTGCCAGAACTGGGTCAGATCACTTGTCCGAGCTGCAAGGCAGTGGGGGTACCACCGTGACTGGTTTAGATAGTTGCAGTCCGTTTCCTGGTTTGACCTGTTGCTACTCCATACAAAATCAGGGTTTTGCTAGCATGGAAGAAGGCATGAAGGGACATTGGGTGGACAGCCAGCAACGCTGGCCACAGTATGTTACCAGGAGGTACTTTGGCAGAGAAGAAACGTCATGAGTTTTGGAGTTAGACCGATGTAGTTTGGCATTCTAGCTTTCCTACTTTATCTTGGCCTAGTGATTTAAATTTTCTGACCCCTGGTTTCATTTTTGGCAAAATGGCAGTGAAGGAATAACATTACCTTCCTCAGAGGTGGTGGTAAGGATGAAGAGGTGAGATTTTCAAGGGCCTGACACTGTCTGTAGCCCAGTGCCTGCAGGTGCTGAATAAATGGTAGCTTCTTTGATGGTGATGATTAGCATTACATGGTGTAGAGTAGATGACACGGAGGGAACAGCTCAGACTGGAGGGAGAGAAGAAGGAGTTTAAGCAGCATTTCCAAAGTATGTTCTGTGGAACCCGAGCATTCTCATTCTTTCAACAAATACTGAAATCCTGGCACTGTACTAGATGCTGGTGGTCAGCAAGTATTCTGAAGGCAAAATAAATCCCATGGTTAACACATTTGGGAAAGGTTGAGGTAAGCAAACGAGATAGGTATCTTGACTGCAGGACTTCTCAGAGCCTTTAATGTGCTGTATTTGTACATTGTGACTCCAAGAGAGGGTAGCGTCTGCGGTGTTTCCTTTTTCCAGAGACATCTCTTGGGCTTGATGTTCCATAGAATGCACCCAGGGAAGCATGTGACGAAGTGGTTAGGGAAGCATCCTTGA
The DNA here is from genome assembly GCF_005190385.1 of Monodon monoceros. Lineage (NCBI taxonomy): Eukaryota > Metazoa > Chordata > Mammalia > Artiodactyla > Monodontidae > Monodon > Monodon monoceros. Next base: position 75,980,348 of record NW_021703765.1, on the reverse strand, counting down.
TTGGGGAGCTGGGGACCCTGAGTGGAGTGAGGTATGGGGAGGGTTTAAATTGCAGCGGGTTGGGGGAGCTCTCTGGGCCAGAACAACAAACCGGATGGAGGCATTCTCCTGCCTTCAAGGGGCAGCTTACAGACCGGCTGGCCCAGAATGGAGAGTACCTGGTAGAGTGTCATAGGAAACGAATTCAGGTTACAAACTCCTGGGGTGTAACTTAGGATCAGGAAGTCAGACAAACAAAGTTTCATCCCTTTGAGAGGGGAGATAGAAATCTTCAAAGGTTTTGGAGTGAGTACAATTAAAAAGTTGTTTCAAGGTTAGTCTGATGGCAGCCTGCAGCAGGGACCAGCAAACTTTTTCTGTAACGGGACAGATAGTAAATCGTTGAGGCTTTGTAGGCCATGTGGTTTCCATCACAACCACTCAGCTCTGCTCTTGTAGCCTGAAGCAGCCACGGACAACCCAGAAATAAATGTTTTCTAATAAAACTTCATTTAGGGTCCCTGAAATCTGAATTTGATATAATTTTCACATGTCACGAAATAGTATTTTCCTTCTAATTTGTTTTTTACATTTAAAAATGTAAAAACTATTCTTCGGTTTCGGGCCTTAAAAAAACAGGTGGTGGGTCAGACTTGGCCCGTGGGCTGTAGTTTGCTGATCCCTGATTTATAGGGTGAGAAATGAACCTGGAGGCACAGAGGCCATCTGAAAGGTGAGTGAGTGGCACTAGGGCTGGTGGGCACTGGCCACGTGCAGCTGGTACTAAGTTGGGTTCTATTTCAGTTAAGTTACAAGTGGAGGTAAATATCAGGGATTGGGTTGGGGGATGGCTAAGTAACAGAATCTCCTATACAGCGAGGGTGTTCTAGCCGTCACATATCTATTATTTGTTCTTTATCTGTTCCATCGCAATGACTGATTATGGTTTGAGAGACCATACCTAGACTTAATTAAGTTTGGGAAACTGGACCTCAGACAATAACGCATTATTTTCAGTGATGCTGTGGGTTGGGATTGGCTGGGCAGTTCTTTGGCTCGTCTTGCAGAGCAGTAGTTCTGGTCATCCGGCAGCTCCACTGAGGCTGAATGGTCCAAGATGGCCCTATTCTTGTGGCTGGTGGTTGGCTAGTGATTGGCTCAGGTACCTCAGTTCTCTTCCACATAGCCTCTCCAGCAGGACAGCCCAGATTTCTTTCTTTCTTTCTTCCTTCCTTCCTTCCTCTCTCTCTCCCTCCCTCCCTTCCTTCCTTCCTTTCTCTCTCTCTCTTTCTTCCTCCCTCCCTCCCTCCCCTCTTTTCTTTCTTTCTTTCTTTTTCTTTCTTTCTTTCTTTCTTTCTTTCTTTCTTTCTTTCTTTCTTTCTTTCTTTCTTTCTTTCTTTCTTTTCTCCCTTCCTTCCTTCCTCTCTCCCTCCCTCCCTCCTTCCCTCCCTCCCTTCCTTCCTTCCTTTCTCTCTCTCTTTCTTCCTCCCTCACTCCCATCTTTTCTTTCTTTCTCTTTTTCTTTCTTTCTTTCTTTCTTTCGCTCTCTCTCTCTCTCCCTCTTTCTTTCTCTCTCTCTCTCTCTCTCTCTCTCTCCTGTCTCTTTCTTTCTTTCACTGAACTACAGTTTATTTACAGTGTCCAGATTTCTTACACGGTGGCAGCAGCAGTGTTCCAAGAAGGCAAACTCCAATTCATAGCCTGTCTTAAGCCTCTGCTTCTGTAACTTTTGCTAATGTCCCACTGGCCAAAGCAAATTATGTGGTTGAGCCCATGGTCAATGTGGGACTTAGTATCCAAGGGTATGGATTCCAGCAGGTGTGGTTCATTGGGGGCCAGTGAACAATCTAACATAACTGAATCACAGCTATGGAAAAAATCCAAAATAAAGCCAAAAGAGCATGGGAAAGAGAGGAAGGGGCGTGGGATGATCAGCAAAGGCCCCCTTGGGGAGGTTTTACTGACCTGAGGAAGCAAGCCATGAAATATCTGGGGAATGCGCAAGTCAGAGGGAACAGCAGGTGCAAAGTTCTTGGGTGGGACTGCGTTCTACATGTTTTGAGAACAGCAAGGAGACCACTGTGTTTGGCGCAGGGTGAGCGGGGAAGGGGTGAGGGGCGCAAGTGGGAGGCAGATGCAGGGCCCCAGTCATAGACGGCTTGGCTGAGATACTCGCACTTTGTTCTAACTATGCAAAGGGTGGGGGACTGACTTATTTAAAAGCTCCTTTTGATTGCTGCAGGGAAAGTAGACTATAGGGGAGAAGAATGGGAGCACGGAGACAAATTGGGAGGTTAGTATGGGAGTCAAAGCCGGGAATGACTGCTTTTATTTTTCTTTTTTGCGATACGCGGGCCTCTCACTGCTGCGGCCTCTCCCGTTGCGGAGCACAGGCTCCGGACGCGCAGGCTCAGCGGCCGTGGCTCACGGGCCCAGCCGCTCCGCGGCATGTGGGATCTTCCCCGACCAGGGCACGAACCTGCGTCCCCTGCATCGGCAGGCGGACTCTCAACCACTGCGCCACCAGGGAAGCCCGGAATGACTGCTTTTGACGCGAGTGATGGTGGGGAGATGGAGCAAATGGCCGGTCGCAGACGGTCACGTGCATGGGAGGTGCGCGTGAATCGGATGTCGGGGGTGAAGGAAAATAAAGAACCTAGGATTATTCCTACGTGTTTGGCAGAAGAACTAAGTGAATGGCGGTGTCATTATCTGAAGTGTGAAGACCGGGGGTGGATTAGGTTGGGCTTGACAATGAAGTCCTGTTTAGACATTTACGTTTGTGAAGTAGACAGTTGGGTATGTGAGCCTGGAGACTTGAGGAAGGCTAGAGGTATGAGGTTCACCTAACACGTCAGGAGCATCTTTTCATCTTATTAAGTAGTATTTTTAATGGCTGCATAGTGTTACATGGCTGTTGCATAATTTATCTAACTTATTTAATTCTGTCAGATGTGTATGTTTATCATGTTCCATTATTATAAATAATACTGTAGTAGACATCATTGTGGCTTGTAGTCATCCTTGCCTTTGATTCCTAGAAGTGAAATATTGCTGGATCCAAGGATATGCAAAGTTTCCAGACTTTTGATAGGTTTTGCCAAATTACCTTTCACCCACAGTGTGGGAAAGGGCCCGTTTTTCCCTATCCTCAGTCTGAATTTATGTTTTGTTTTATTTTTTGGTTGCCTGTGCTTTGATGACCAAGAGCTCTGGGTTAAGGAGGCAGTTGTCTTAGGCCTAAATCTCGTCTTTCCTGTTTGCACTTGGGAAGGACCTGGGAACCTGCGTTGGTGAGAGCAGCACATGGTTTTCCATGCACAGCACCCAGCCTGCGGCGACCCAGCCTCTGCCTTGTTCTCATAGAGACATGGGTGGGACGTGGTCTCAAACTTCTGAGTCAGTGGCAAGAGTTACTTCTGAAGGGTTCTCTACCCCCTCTGGGGTTTTAGGGTGGGTTCTACTAGGGAGCTCTTATCCTTCTTCCAATGGGCGGGAAACTGAGGACTCTTCCTTGTCTCCCTGAGGACAGGTCATTTTCTGGGCTCCCCTCTCCACCCCCCTCGCCAGGCTCTACCTTTTGGGACCTCCCTTCCCCCTTGCTGCTCTGGAGCTGGGGAATGGAAGGTGTTCCGAAGCTGAGGAAGCCGAGGGGGACATGGCAACTGGGAGGGAGGATGGAGAAGCTGAAGGGTGGGGAGGGAAAAGGGACAACAGTGGGAGAAAAGCCAGAGCGTAGCGTGATTTTCTTGGGCAGGGTTTCTATGACCCTTGGAATGTCTCTCCAGTGGGGAGTGACCGTAACTGTAGTTGTTCCTGTTTTACAAGCCAGTGGACTGAGGTTTAGAGTCACTGATCTGACCCAAACTGCAAATTCAGGCAGCCACGGTTCCAGGAAGAGGTTGACTGCTTCTCCCTGGAGTCCCCAGAGGTGGCCTGGCCTGGAAGAAAAGAAAGCAAAGATGAGAGCAAATAGAGGCGAAGGAGGAAGCATAGGTGATAAGGGCAGTGTGATCAGAGGTGAGAGCTGTGGGATTAATGAGAATCCTAGTGATGGAATACTCTGCCACTCATGTGCTCTCATTGGTGACCATGCCAGATGATGATTGAAGAGAAATGCAGAACTGATGGAGACACAGTAGGGCATCTACAGAGACAAGGAAAGATGAGAAAAAGAGAGGGAGACATTTTATTTTTTTTATTATTATTTTTTAAAAAGTCTTATTTATTTAATTTTGGCTGTGCCAGGTCTTAGTTGCAGCATGCACGTGGGATCTAGTTCCCCGACCAGGGATCAAACCCGGGCCCCTTGCATTGGGAGCGCAGAGTCTTACCCACTGGACCACCAGCCAGGGAAGTCCCCAGAGGGAGGGATTTTAGACCTGAGAGGTCCCATATGCCAGCCACTTGCCACATTGACTGTTAGTCAGTTGAAATGTGGCAAGCTCTAAGTGAACTGTGCTATTATTATAAGATACCCCCCAGATCCCAAGCTCTTAGAAAGAATAGAATGCAAAATATCTCATTGGTATTCTTTTACATTGACAACTTGTTGAAATGATGCTATTTTAGATATATTGGGTTAAATAAACTATGTTAAAATTGATTTCACCTGTATCTTATTTTGTCCCTGGGGTTATTAGAACATTTTAAATGACACAGGCAGCTCACTGTATATTTCACTTGGTCAGCGCTGCTCTTGAGCATCGAGGTGATTTCTGTGTTTTGCCATAATGGAAATCTTGTTCTTGATAAAGACTGAAAGCACGGGCCCCCTGGAGTTTCTAGGCAGCCATCGATTAAAGCTGTGGATGCGTTCCAAAGATGGATGTCTTCGATTTCCCTGGACCAGGAAAAAAATAAGATGAAGACTCAGAAATAATAACATAATTGAGTCCCTGGAAATTTGGGTGGGTGCTCGAAGCAGTAGAGCCAAGTAGTTGGGAGGGTGTGGGCTACACAGTAAGACTGCTTGGATCCCAGTCTGAATTCAGGATCTACTAGCTATGTAACCCTGGGCAAATGAGCTCTCCTTCCTGAGCCTCAGTTTCCTTGCTTATAAAATTGGGACAGTGTTTTACATGGGGTTGTTACGGTGATTCAATGGAATCATGCATTAAAAAGCCGAGCAAAGTCCCCGACACATAGCAAATGCTTAATAATTGTTAGCTTTGGCGGTTTTGATGATCATACTCTCTGTAGCTTGTCATAGGGAGGTTAGGGTGCTTCAGCCCTGAGGTGGTGGGTGGGGTGTTTCAGCCATCCAGGGAGGTACCAGTTCATTTATTCGGTCATTGTTAACTGAGCCCCCAGCGTGTGAGAAGCAGGGAGAAGACAGCAAGACGTGAGAAGGCGAAGCCCATGGAGGCCTTCTATGGGATAATGGCACACCTGCTGGGCCGCAGGTGACATAAGCGAACAAGATTCTCATACCAGGTGTGCATCTTCGAACTGCTCACAGATGACTCTCTTCCCATCAGTGCCTGGCAGGCTTTAGTCTTTAAACAATTTGCTCGTCATAAACTCCAAGTTGGATAACAAAATGCCAGTTATGGGGTTGGGCCTTAAACTCCTGAACTTGTCTCAAGCTTGTGCGGTAAAGAGAAGAGTCAGAAGCTGTGATATCCAAGTGCTTCACAGGACCCTGAGAGGTTGTGTAGGCCCCCTCCTGCCCCGGGTCCAGATTCGGCTTTGCGATTTGGGGCGAGCGCTACTTCACAAAGCAGCCTTTTAAAAACTGCATTTTTTTTTTATTGTGGTAAAATATATATAACATGAAATTTACCATTTTAACTATTTTTAACTGAGCAATTCAGTGGCGTTAAGGACTTTCACGGTGTTGTGCAACCATCATCACTATCCATCTGCAGAACTTTTTCATCACCCCAAATAGAAATTCTGTACCCATTAAACAATATCTCCCCCTGCCCCCAGCCACATGGTTACCTCTATTCTGTGTTCTGTCTCTGTAAATCTGACTATTCTAGGCGCTACCTCATGTAACCTGAATCGTACACTATGTGTCTTTGGTGTCTGGCTCCTTTAACGTAGCACAGTGTTTCTGAGGTTCATCCATGTTGTAGCCGGTATCAGTGTTTCATTCCTTTTTATGGCTGAATAATATTCCATTGTATTGACAGACCATGTGTTGTTTATCCATCCTGTGTTGATAGACACTTGAGTTGCTTTCATCTTTTGACTACTGTGAATAATGCTGCTATGAACATTATTGTACAAGTATCTGTTTGATTCCCTGCTTTGAATTCTTTGGGGTTACGTATCTAGGAGTGGAATTGCTGGGTCATATGGTAATTCTATACTTAATTTTTTGAGAAACATTCATACTGTTTTCCACAGTGGCTACACCATTTTATATTTCCACCAACAATGCACAAGGTTTCCAATTTCTCTACATCCTTGGCAATACCTACTCTTTTCTGGTTTTTTGACTATAGCCATCCTAGTGGGTATGAAGTGGTATCTCATTGTGGTTTTGATTTACATTTCCTTAATGACTAATGATGGTAGGCATCTTTTCATGTGCTGATTGGCCATTTGTATATCCCCTTTAGAGAAATGTCTATTCAAGTCCTTTCGTAAGTCAGCCTTTTGATATGGGTGAGTTATAAAGGTTAGAATTATCCTCCTTCTGTTGGCTTGGATCTACTCTCTGATGTCTTTTATCCTTTGGTTCTACTCTTTGGAGGAGAGCGAATAAGGCCAGTCCTTCCTTTGGCTGACAAAAGTCTCAAGTAGAGTTTGCATTTAGATCTGGAACCTACCAAGTAGAGATGAGAGATAGCCATGTCCACAGATTCCTGACAAGTCTCCAACCCAAATTTTGCAGCCGCTGTCTCCCTGCTTTGTCCTGTCTGAGTTCCATTCTTATAGAATTTTGGATTCTGGGGTCTCTGGCGATGATAAATTTCCCTTTGTCTGTGCACCAATCCTACCCAGAGTATCATGCCCATCAGAAATAGTCATGAATGTGCCTCTTTGTGCCCATCCACAAAGGCCCTGCGATGGTGCCTTGGGCAGGGTTGGGTGGCATGCACTTGAGCAATGAGGCGAATAGACAGGTATAAAAAAGAACCCATCAAGTGGGGCATCCAGGGGCTTCATTTTTATTAGGTAGGAGGTAGAGCAAGGTTAGATGCCACTTTTTGTATTTTTATGCTTATCTGACTTGGAGAAACAGTGCTTTGTGATAAACCCAAAAAACAATATTATCCTTTTAATATGTTGCTATACTATTATTTTAATATGTTGCTGGATTTGATTTGTTAGAATTTTGTTGAGGATTTTTGTATCTGTTCATGAGGGATATTGTCTGTGGTTTCCTTTTTCATGCCATCTTTGTTTAGTTTAAGTATCAGGGTAATACTGGCCTTATAAAATGAGTTTGGAATTGTTTCCTCTACTTCTGTTTCCTGGAAGAGACTGTGTAGAATTGGTGTTATTTCATCTTTAAATGCTGATAGAATTCCCCAGTGAAACTATCTGGACTAGAGATTTATTTTAATTTAATTTAATTTTTTTGCAGAAGGTTTTAAACTACAACTTCAATTTCTTTAATTTATTCTTGGGTGAATTTTAGGACTTTGTGGCTTTCAAGGAATTGGTACATTTTATCTAAATTGTTCAATTTACATACGGAGAGTTGCTCATAGTATCGCCTTATTATCCTTTTGTGTCTGTGGGGTGTGTAGTAGTGTCACCTCTTTCATTCCTGATGTTGGTAATGTATATTCTTTCTCCTTTATTCTGTGTTAGTCTGGCTAGAGGTTTATCAATTTTAGCCATATTTTCAGAGAACTAATTTTTAGCTTCATTTATTTTCTCTATTTTTCTGTTTTAACTTTTACTAATTTTTGTTCTTCTTATTATTTCCTTTCTCCTGCTGGCTCTGGGTTGATTTTGCTCTTCTTTTTTCTATTTTCTTGAGGTGGATGCTTAGACTGTTGATTTGAGACCTTTCTCCTTTTCTAATATAAGTATTTGTTGCTGTAAATTTCCCTTGAAGGATTACTTTAACTGCATCCCACAAATTTTGTTATATTATATTTTTATTTCCCTTTAGCTCACAGTATTTTATAATTTCTTTTGAGGCTTTTTCTTTGATGCATATATTCATCAAATTAAATGATATTTGATGTCATTTAATTTCCAAGTATTGGGGATATTTCCTGTTATCTTTGACTAACAGTTTAATTCAATTATGTCAGTGAACACATTTTATATTATTTTACTTCTTTTAAAATGTTTAAGGTTTATTTTATCACTTAGACCATATTCTCTCTTGGTGAATGTAGCAGGTATACTTGAAAAGAATGTGAATTCTGCAGTTGATGGGTGCAGTGTTGTATAAATGTCAATTAGATCCAGTTGGTCGATAGTGTTAAGTCCTCTATATCCTTGCTGATTTGCTCTCAAGTTTTATTGATTACACAGAGGGGAGCGTTGTCCATTTCTCCTTGTAGTTCCATCTTTTTGCTTTCATGTATCTTGAGCTGTTTGTTAAGTGTATATGCATTTGGGATGGTTGTTTTCTTGGCGACTTCACCCTTCATCATTATGTAAAGTTACTATTTATCCCTGGTAATTTTCCTTGCTCTGAAAACTATTTTCTTTGATATTAATATAGCCACCCCAGCGTTTCTTTTTTTAGGTTTTTAAAAGTTGAGGTAAAATTCACATAACATAAAATTCACCATTTAAACTCTTTTGAAGTATACAACTGAATGCTTTTTAATATATGTGCAATGTTGTGCAACCATTTCCCCTATCTAATTTTAGAACATTTCCATTACCACACATGCAAAAACAAAACAAAACAAAACAAAAACCCCCCAACAACCAAAAAACCAAAACTAAACCTTGTACCTATTAGCAGTCAATTTCAGTGTTCCTGTCCTCCATCCCCTGGCAACCATTAATCTATTTTCTGTTGCTATGGTTTTTCCTAGTCTGGGTATTTCATATAAATGAAATCATACAGTATGTGGCCTTTTATGTGTGCCCTCTTTCACTTAACATAAAGTCTTCAAGGTCCATCCATGGTGTAACATGTATCAATAATTTGTTCCTTTTTATGGCTGAATAATATTCCATCATATGGATAAACCCATTTTGTTTATCTGTCCGTCAGTGGACATTTGGATTGTTTCCACCTTGTGGCTATTTGTGAATAGTGCTGCCATGATCATTTGTTTGGTTAAGAGGATGGGGGCATTTGGGGAGGAAACTGTTTTGCTTCTGCTAAAAACTAAAGAAACGTGTCCCCAGGTTCAGGCTGCCATGCAGTTAGGAACTCTAGAGCTGGAAGTTCCTTCCACACCCTTTGTGGTTGTATGTGATGGTCTCTGTGACATTTCCCTGGAGCTCTTGCAGGTACTCGGTTGGCTCTTCAGGTTACACATGCCAGGTGATGAATCGTTCACACTGACTTCAGAAATGGAACTCATTAAATAAAATAGTCATTTAAGAGACATTTATAGCCATTAAAGCAAAGCATATTCACTCTAGAAAAAAATAGAATATGCATTTAATCAAAAAGAAAAATGAACACACTTATAATCCCACCACCCACAGATCAACATTGTTAACATCTTGTTATAGAGTCTTATAGGTTTTTCTGCATGCAAACATGTACTTTCATATGACTTTTAAGAACAACTATATTTTATTTATTTCATAGTCTCCTCTTATTTGTTTCTTTTTCCTCTTAAAATTTGACTTAAGACATGAATGTCTTTCCCTGCCAAAACCATTTTTTAAATAGCATTTCAAATGGCTGGTAACACTCCAGCATAAAGATGTAGCATAATTGAGTTAAACAACCCCCTTTAGTGAGTTAGATTATTTCTGGTTTTTTGCTCTCATAAACACAGCCTTAGTGACTACTTTTGAAATGAAGTCTTTGTAAAGCATTCTTATTTGTTTCCTTAAGAAATATACCTAGAAGTAGAATTACTGCGTGCTTGTAAAGCTTTTTCTCACATATGGCCAAATGGTCCTTTAGGAAGAGTGTACCCGTTTATAACCCTCTCAGACTTTACGAGAGCAGAGTTTGTGGCTTTGCATCTTCAGGAATGACAACTGTGAGAGGTAAATGTTTCCAGCAAATCTGTGACTTAATAAAAAATATGTAAAGTCACTTTACTAGCGAATCCACTCGTGATGAGCTAAGAAACTTGGGGCGGGCTTGGTTTTTAAAAATACATACTTTCAGTTGAAATAAATACAGAGTTAGAATCGTGTCAACGACAAGGAAGCCTAATTTAAGGTGAAATTTTTCTGAAGTGACATCAGAAAGTGATGTGAGTTTTACAGATGAGGCTGTGTGATTTCCAGGGATCACACAGTTAGTTGTTTTCTGGGACCAGGCAGGGAACCCACAGAAGAAAAATAGGCCAGGGGCAGGATACTTGGGAGGAGACATAAGGCTCATGGTGAACTGGAGAGCATATGTCACATCTACAGATGTCAATGTTGCCAATGGGTCGTATGTAAGCCTCATTTTATCATGGAATTTCCATTTTCTAGCAGAACTCAGAAATCAAAACTATAAGTAAAAAGCAGACATTGACTCATTATTATTTAAGAACCTCACCATTCTTTCCCTTAATATGTTTAAACAATGTTGGATAAGGAAAAGGAAGGTACAGATAATCAATGCTATTGAAGTAATGTCTCACTGCTGTTTCAAATTGTTTTTTCTAATCCTACCCATCCATAAGTTGAAAAAAATTGAGGTTGTATTGTTTAGTCTGGAGAAGATGGGGTAACCAACTACTTGTTGATTTTATGATCTTTGCTTATTGGGAGGCTGTTCTCAATCACCAGTGAGGACAAAGTTAGAGATATGACTGGGACCAGACAATCACACACACACACACACACACACACACACACACACTTCAAACCTATACAAAGGTAGGGAGAATAGCATAATGGACCCTTACGTACCCATCATAAAAATTCAACAAGTATCAAATTATGGCCAATCTTCTCCCCCTACCCCATCCTCCCTGGATTATTTTGAAGCAATTCCTAAGACATTGTAACATTTCATCCTCAAATATTTCAAATGTATATTTCTGTTAAATACAAAGTACTCTGTTTTAAGCATAACCAGACTCCTATTATCACACCAATAATTCCTTAGTCAGATATTTCTCTAAATAACAAATCAAAGTATTTATACACAAAAGAGAGCTGCACTTCTCAAAGCAGCCATGGTAGAAGGCATCTGTCCCAGCTCTGCTGGCGTTACTTAAGACATTCTTGAAAACCATCTTCAGAGTCACCTTACAGGAAAACAAGTCTCTTTATTTTTTTCTTGACCCTAAATGGTGGCTCTCAAGATGGAAGGCTACCATCTTGACTTGGCTTGACCCACTCCTGATGACTTTTGTCCCTTTATAGCAAATAAATAGGCACTCAAAGAACAAGCCGTGTTGCCCTTGAAGATTCTCCTGACAGCATTCTGGGCACCGTGACTGGGAGGAAACCCAAGAAGAGTCATAGCTTTGATGTTAGGATAAGCCTTCAGCCATTTCCAATGTCTACCCTGAAAGGGGACCTGGTTGATTAGCTTCCACATTCATTCACTCATTCATTCATTCCACTTTGTGTTAAATGCATTAGACATACAAAGGAGACTGGAACAACGTCTTGCCCATATGGGGCTTAAGATGTATAAATATGTACAGCACATAAGGTGCTGTTCTAGGTACTGGGACCTGGAATATACTGCCTCATGGATCTAGTTATATGATGTTAAAGCTAAGACCTGAAGGACAATAGAGTTACCCTGAGTTGAGGAAAGGCTGTTCCAGGTAGAGGGACAGTATGTGCAAAGGCCTAGAGGTAGAAGACAGCCTGGGTCTTCTGAGCGACCAGATGGAGCCCAACATGGCTGGAGTACCGAGTGCTTCAGGCCCATTTGAAGGCAAGGGGATGGGGCAGCACTTTTTCCTTTCTCTAAACTAGGTTCCTTTGCATCTTCTTCCTGCCTCATCTCCTCATTATAGAAAAATGAGGCAGTCTCATTTGCCAAATTGAATAAAACTCTCTATGATCACCATTTCTCAAGTACATTTTGAAAGCATAACATGAGTTTTTTGGTCCCCTAAGGTGGAGGCAGGTTCTTTAACTCCATAACAAACACAAGCCATCCCATAATAATAACAGATGGGCAAGGCCTTGGGAAGGGTGGGCTGGAGGGAGGGAAAATAAAGCCAGGAGAGAAAGAGGTGGTGAAATGGAAATACATTTTCAATCCCATGCTTTGTGGTTTATTATTAACAGCAGTGCAGAAAATGTCTCCACAGAATTATAAAAAGTTCATTAGTAGCATGCTACAGGTTCGAGAAGCTGGTCATTGATCAGATTAACGATAATGAGAGCAGTCTTATATTAACTCAGATTAAGAGGAGGACTCTTCCCCCTACTATTCAGTCATACATGTATAATCACATTTCCTCACAGCCAGTCGCCCTTAGTTTTCTGCTAAGATGGGAACTAGGGTCTTTGCAAAGGTAGAACCAGGACGGCAGAGGGTAGGCTGAACCCAGATGCCACCTTGAACCTTGGGTCTGATGGAGGAAGAGACTCTGGACCCTCCCCTGTGCTCCAGCTTTTGTCTAATCTCCCAGAGGCTGCCCTTCTATTTTTCAGACCTGTTTCCTTCCTCCTGGGCCTGTTATCCCAACTCATGATTTCCTAGTGTTGAGCCCGTACAACATGCCATGCGATGTTCTAGGTGCTAGAGATACATCTGGGTGTAAAACAGGCAAAGAGCCCTGATGTTGGGTAGCTCACATTCTAGTTGGTGGAGACATACAGTAAATAAACATGAAGAAAAGGAAATGTCACCTTTTCCACCTACATGGAAAAGGTGACATTTGACCAAAGACTTAAAGGAAACAAGGGAGCCATCCATGAATCTGTCTGGGGCAGGGGAAGAGCACTTAGAGTGAGGCAACAGCTCATGCAAAGGCCCTGAGGCCTTGGAGGAAGCTTGTGTGACTGGAGTGGAGTGTTGAGGATAAGGTCAGAGCAGCAGAGTGGGACCAGGTCAGTAGGGTCTTTTAGACCAGTGTAAAGATTTTTTACTAAGTGCAGTGAGGTGCACTGGAGGATTTTGAGCAGAGGAGTAACATGATCTGACTTGAGTTTTAATAGCATCCTTCTAACTAATAGACTGTAGGGGGCAAGAGTAGAAGCAGGTAGATGAGTTAGAAGACTATCATGGAGAGAGACGATGGTGGCTCACCCCAGGCTGGTGAGCCGTGGTTGGATTTTGGATATATTTAGAAATTACAGCAAATAGGATTTCCAGATATTTTTGACCCTGCCTGTTGATTGATGTAAAAAATGATGACGTTTACTGGTTGCGTTAACCCGAACTCTTTTGGTCGCAAGTGACAGAAACGTACCTCAAATTGCTTATGCAAAAATTGGGAGTTCTTTGGCTTATGTAACTGAGAAGTCTATGGGTCATTATTAGCTTCAGCATGGCTGGATCCAGATACTTAAAGAATACAGGCAAGGGCCTCTATCTCCACCTCTCAGCTCTGCTTTCTTTCTCTGTTGCTTTCATCCAGTCTTTCTATCACTTTTAGCTACTATGGAGGAAGAGCCTCCTTATTTCCCAGGAGCTGCAACAAATGTCTGGGGTATCCTTTTCACTGGTCAGGCTTGATTCATTTCTGTACTCCTCCTCTCTACAGGAGGGCACAGCATTCTCAGAGATCGATCCTGGAACCAGGGCGGAAGGTCAGTTCTTCCCAAGCTTCATGGACCAAGCAGGGGTGTTCTAACCAAAAGCTTGGATGGAGGGAACACTAGATTCTGTTGTCCCAATCCTTAATCCAGAATTCCAGCAGATATAGGACATTCTGAGGAGGGTATAAGGAGCAAAAGGGTAAAACATACCCTGGGAATGTTGAGATGCTCATAGTGGGGTGTTTCAGAGATTTTTTAACTCAGTGTTCACAGAATCAGTGGATTTACCTAATAGCCTTACTCTGTGAGTCTACTCTGGGACCAAGACACTTTGCTTCCAGTGTGTTCTCATGACTGGCCTCCCTTTCAAGGTGGGCCATATATCTCTCATGGGACAGCGAGTAGATGGAGAGCTAGAACACAAGGTATGGGTCCCAGCTCCGCCACCCTCTTGCTGCTGATTTGGGCAAATTACATAACTTTACTGAGCCACAGAGGATATTGGCAGGATCAAAGGACAGACACTTTTTAAAGCGCTTGGGGGAAATTCCCTAGTGGTCCAGTGGTTAGGACTCTGAGCTTCCACTGCAGGGGGCGCGAGTTCAGTCCCTGGTCAGGGAACTAAGATCCTGCATGCCATGCAGCGTGGCATAAATAAATAAAATAAAGCGCTTGGGAAACTGGACCCACAAGTCAGGGCCTTGGCTGTATTGTTTTGTGTTTGCTGATCATGGGGTTGCCAGATAAAATATAGGATGCTCAGTTAAACTTGCATTTTATATAGATAATGAATACTTTTCTGGTATAAGTATGCCCAAATATTGTATAGGACATACTTACAAAAATTATCATTGTTTATCTGACATTCAGATTCAGCTGAATATTCTTTTATTTGCTAAACCTGGCAGTGCTGGGTGATCATGACAAGGGAAACGTGTTATTCTTACTGATTGCTCATGACTATCTCCTGACAAACAATTCATGCGAGGACCAGGAACATTCTCTAAACTGTAGATATCACTAGTGTTTTCAGATTGGACATGAATGAACTTTTTGTTCTCTTTTTGGACTATGGGTTTATGGCTAAGTTTGAATTCTTGAATTTGACTATGTCAAGTTCATGTATGTCCATCCTATAATACCACATTTTGAAATTCTCATTTTAAGATAGGTTTAAGTTTTGGGTAACAGTGTTGGCTCTTCCAGCTATGAGCCATAACCATGGGCTTAATCTTCTCTGCGTCTCAGTTTTCCCATCTGTACAAATAGGAAGATGACAGTACTTACCTCATAATGTTGTTATGAGGATTGGCTAATATATGCAAAACGTTTAGCTCAGTGTCTAGCACATAAAAAGAGCTCACTAAGTGTTAGCTGCTGCAGTTATGGCAAATCTCTAGAAATTAATCTGGCTGGTCCAGAATAATTTGTGTTTGGTTTTCCAAATTAACTTATCAGCTCCATGTGGAAAATTTGGGATTGAATTGTCCTTATGGCTCAGGCTTCATGCTTACCAGATCAAACCCTTGAAGCAGAATAACAAGGTGCAGTTTTGAACTTGACATATACGGGCAGCTATGAGCTCCAAACTGGGGGAAGGGGGAGAAATGAGGAGGGAGAAATAACAGTGATTTGGACTGTTGTTCCTAGGCTTGGTGGGCATGATTTTGGCAGTCTTAGCTCAAGGTTTTGCCCCAAATTCAAGCAGGCATGCCCTGTTTAGCAGGGGGGTTGGGTGTAGGAGCATGACTTGGATCCAGGCCATGGAGACGTGCTCCTTTTTGAGTCATTTTCTGCAGCTCCTGTTTCTAACTATTTCTGTCCATTCCTCACCTGCAAACCCTGGGCAAATGCCGGGGTTGAGTACAGATGAGCTCCTGGTCATCAGAAGTGTTTGAGGGCTGCCCAAGATCAGGGTCTGGACAGGGCCCGCCCAAGGTTCATGCTGTGTGTTATGCATGCTTCTTTCTCCTCAGGATTATTTAACATGGAAATGTTTTCAAGCTTGGTGTTTTTATCCAAATGCCGTTGTGAGAGAAAAGTTTTTAGATGACTGTGGGAGACACAGCGGCTGAAGTCTCTGCTCTGCAAGACTCTTGTAGCTCCTTAAAAAGAGCATGCTTGGGGGCTATGAAATTTCAGAGGCAGATCAAAATGTGCTGGTGCCATATGTATATGTATAACTGATTCACTTTGTTATAAAGCAGAAACCAACACACCATTGTAAAGCAATTATACTCCAATAAAGATGTAAAAAAAAAATATATATATATATAAGGGAAAAAAAAATGTGCTGGTGCATACTGAATCCAAACACTCACCTGAGCTTCAGGTACATGGCTCCCCACAGTGTGGCCCACAGACAGGTGGCATCGGTGCCACTTGGGAGCTGGTTAGAAAAACGCAGAGTTTCAGGCTCTGGCTCAGACTAATTGAATTGCATTTTAATACAATCAGGTGATCTGTGTGCACATAAAAGTTTGTGAAGCACCAGTCTAATCCTTAGAACAACTCCAGTATTATTGATTCCATTAAAATTTTTTTCTTGTGGTAAAATATACATAATATTTATTATTTTAACCATCGGTAAGTGTACAATTCAGTGATGTTAAATACATTTACAGTATGGTGTAGTCATCACCACTATCTATACCCAAAACCTTTTCATCATTACCAAGAAAAACTCTGTAACCATTAAACAATAACTCCCCCTTCCCTGCCTCTTCCAGTCCCTAGGAACCTCTATTCTACTTTTGGTCTCTATGAATTTGTACATCCTAGGTATTTCATATAAGTAGAGTCATACAATATTTGTTCTTTTGTGTCTGACTTATTTCACTTAGCATAATGCCTTTCAGGTTCATCCATGTTGTTATGTGTATCATCACCTCATTCCTTTTCAGGTCTGCATAATATTCCATTGTATGGATAGACCACATTTTATTTATCCATTCATCTGTTGATGGACACTGACGAGTTGTTCCTGCCTCTTTTTAAAAAATATTAATTTGTTTGTTTATTTATTTATGCTATGCTGGGTCTTAGTTGCGGCATGCAAGGTCTTTGTTGCTGCATGCAGGATCTTTTAGTTGTGGCATGCGGGCTCCTTAGTTGCGGCATGCGGGATCATTAGTTGCGGCATGCAGGATCTTTTAGTTGCGGCATGCGGGCTTCTTAGTTGTGGCATACGGGTTTCCTAGTTGTGGCATGAGGACTCTTAGTTGCAGCATGCATGCAGGATCTAGTTCCCTGACCAGGGATAGATCCCTGGCCCCCTGCATTGGGAGTGTGGAGTCTTACCCACTGGATCACCAGGGAAGTCCTCTGTTCCTGCCTCTTGACTATGGTGAATAATGCTCCTATGAATATTCATGTACAAATATCTGTTTGTACTTTCCCTGCTTTCAATCCTTTAGGATGTATTCCTAGGAGTATTAACTCCATTTACACATGAAGAAATTGAGATGCAGAGATGTGAAGGGACTCGTCTCAAGTCACACAGCTGCTGGGTGGTGGTGCTGGGTTTCTGCATTTAGTCCCTTCCATTGAACCCAGAGGCCACATGCATCCTTAAAGAGAAAGACAAGTGTTTTTCTTCCTTTCTAAGGGATGACAACATGGCCTGGTGGTAAATATTGGGCTTTGGGGTCTTCCAGATCTGAGTTCAAATCCCACCATTTGCTCTTGCTAAGTTTAGTGTCTTGGACACATTACTTATCCAGTCTTAAGCTCTATTTTTTTAATCTGTAAAATCAAAATGCCTACAATGGAAATTGCTGTGAGAATTAATGGGAAAAAGTAATTCAAGTGCCTGGTTGTAAATATTCAACAGATATTATTTACCATTAAAAATAAGGAGATTCCTGGGAATTCTCTGGCAGTCCAGTGGTTAGGATGCCACACTTTCACTGCCGAGTGAAATCCCTGGTCGGGGAACTAAGATCTCACAAGCTGTGTGACGTAGCCAAAAAAAAAAAAAACGGGGGTTCCTTACAACATTAAACATAGATATACCATATGATCCAGGAATTTCACTTCTGGGTGTATACCCAACAAGATTGAAAGCACGGACTCAAACAGATACTTTTACATGAATATTCATAGAAACATTGTTCACAATAGCCAAGAGGCAGAAATAACCTGTGTCCATCAACGAATGAATAAATAAACAAAATGTGGTATATCCATACAATGGAATATTATTTTGCCATGAAAAGGAAGTACTGATAAATGCTACAACATGGATGACCCTTGAAAGCATTATGTTAAGTGAAATAAACCAGACACAAAATGATTAATACTGTCCTTTTCCACTTTTTTTTTTTTTTTTTTTGCCGTACGCGGGCCTCTCACTGTTGTGGCCTCTCCCGCTGTGGAGCACAGGCTCTGGACGCGCAGACTCAGCAGCCATGGCTCAGGGGCCCAGCCACTCTGTGGCACGTGGGATCCTCCCGGACCGGGGCACGAACCCGCGTCCCCTGCATCGGCAGGCAGACTCTCAACCACTGCGCCACCAGGGAAGCCCCCCTTTTCCACTTTTATGAGATACCTGGCATTGTCAAATTCATAGAGGCAGAAAGTAGAATCTCTGGAGCTGGGAGAGAGGGAAATGGGGAGTTACTGTTTAATGGGTACAGAGTTTCAGTTTGGGAAGATGAAAAGATTCTGAAGACGGATGGTGGTGATGGTTGCACAACAATATGGATGTGCTAAACCGTACACTTAAAGGTGGCTAAAATGATATACTTTGTTATATATATTTTACTACAGTATTAAAAAATTAAGAAAAGGAAGAGAAGTACTTTTCCAGGTACTAATTTTTTTCTGGTATGCCCGATTACCTTGCTTTCACATACCAGTATTTGATTGGTGTCCAGGAAAGGCTGGATCCTTTTTTTTCTTTATGATATAATGATGATAAAAACATTACCCAAAAGTGATCAGGGTTGTTATTGGGTGCTGACAGTGTGCCAGAGACTAGGCAAAACCCTTTCCATATGTTATTCTATTTTCATCTGCACAACAACCCCGGGAGGTAGGTGCCGTCGCATTTGACACATGAAAAAACTGAGATCAAATAACTTTCCCGAGGACACACAGCTAGTCACTGGTGGAGGCAGCATTTGAGAGCCTCGGGACCTGCTGACCCACAGGCCAAGCTGTGCTGCATCCCAAAGGTAATCTACAAAGGGCACCCTTAGATCGTAACTGTGCCCCTATGTTGCAGGAAGAAGGTAGGTGGTGGAGTTCATTGGGCCATCTCTGCCAGGAGCAGGGCCGTCTGTGGCTTTCACTACCAGTCGCTGCTGAGGGATATTTCTCCTCTGGGTGGGAATGAATGCATGACAGGAGAAAAAGAAT
This sequence comes from Monodon monoceros, assembly GCF_005190385.1. Classification (NCBI taxonomy): domain Eukaryota; kingdom Metazoa; phylum Chordata; class Mammalia; order Artiodactyla; family Monodontidae; genus Monodon; species Monodon monoceros. Next base: position 75,961,277 of record NW_021703765.1, on the reverse strand, counting down.
GTTCAGGGAAACTTCCTTGGTGCCAGAGAGAGCTCTTGGGAACAGCACCAGTAGAGTCCCTCCCAGGAGAGATCAACCAGTTTCCTCTGTTTAAAGCAGCCCTGACATATGCAAATCAAACTTATAATTCACCTCCAAAGCAGAAGCTTCCAGATTCCTAACTGAGAGATGCTAATTAGGAATTATGGAGCGTTTGTCATCCTTGGGGTGCTTTGCACATGATGTTTGGTGCTCACAGCATCCTTGTCAACAAGTTATCAGGACTTCTGTCTGTAGCAGAAAACAAGATAGGCTAGTGAAGCTTTGCCTGGTTCCCTAAGAAGGAAACCAAGGCAAGGATGGGGAGACAGCTGATTTTTCTTCTATTTTCTCTGTTGTTTACTTCCAGATCTATATGAGAAAGATAGATGGGCAGCCAGTACTTTGTTTCTGAAAAGGCTACATTGGGCAGTGTCCCAAGACAGATAACCACACACTTCAGAATCAGCCCTGGGTTCAAATCTCAGGTTTGCTATTAATTAGCTGTGTGTCTTTGAACAACTCTGTCAGTTTTATCATCTGTAAAATACAGATAATAACAGGACCTTCCTCTCAGGGTTAGGATTTAATGAGATAGTATGTGTAAAATGCCTTATATCAGGCATGCAGGAAGTAATAATATTAATAGCTACTGCTGTTATCATTATTATATAGTTATTATTATGTAAAATACTACCATGTGTTAAAAATTGTCAGCATTAACTATCTTTTCCTTTAAGGAGTAAGGTAAATAGGAGACAATTTATTTAATTTTTTTTTAAATGCAAAAATTTAACAGATCAAACAGTAATCAACATTTTGCTAATCTTGTTTCATTTGTCTGTGTGTGTGTGTGTGTGTGTGTCTGTGTGTGTGTTCTGTGTGTGTGTGTTTTGGAGTATTTTAAAGCAAATCCCGAAGGTTGTAGACTTTTATCTGTAAATACTTCAGTATGCACCTCAAACAGGTTAAGCCTTTTACAATAATATAACTACAAAGCTGTTAACCACAGCTTACAAAATAAAAACTAATTTCTTAATATAGTTTAATACACAGTCCATGTTCAGATTTCTCCAGGTGTTTTGAAAGATGTGTTTGTGCAGTTGATTTGTTTGAATCAGGATCCATATGAGGATCTTATATTGCGTTTGGTTTATGTGTCTCTTAAGTTCTTAATAATCATCGTTCCTGCTCCTTTTTTTCCATGTTACTTATTTGTTGATGAAGCTGAGTCATTTGTCTTGTAGAGTTTGCATGCTTCCTCAGGGTATGGTTTAACTTGTCCCTATATCCCCATGTTTCCTGTCAAATGATAGCTAAATCTAGAGGTGTTTAAGTTCAGGCTTATTTATTTATCTTTTGCAAGAATACTTCCTAGGTGATGCTGAGTATTTTGTAATGATCACACCAGAAAGCGTGCAACATCTGGAGATTACACTTTTAGTGATGTGAACATCCGACTAGCAGGATCATGTGCTGTCAGCCCGACGTATGCATTATGTGTCCCAACAGTCTTTCACCTAATGACTGGCATCCATTGATGACCATATCTAGATCCTTTATTCCATTAGGGGGTTGCAATATCATGCTTTTCTAATTCTGTCATTCCTTCTGCATTTTAAGCTAGAATTATTTTATAAATAACTTTTGCATATCTCCTATATTGTTACTCTGAAATCCAGTTTATATGAAGAGGCAGGATAAATGTTGATTCTTTCCCTTTACTTACCAGTTTTTCAAATGTAGAGTTGGTAAAAATGGCCAGTGATTGTTTTAAAGAATATTATTTTGAAATCATGGATTTAAAAAGTTTACTTGATGTGTTACCGTCCATTGTAGCCATTACTGTTTTTGAAGCTCAAAATGCCCCATCTTTGACCATTCAAAGCCACTTTAAGTTGTCTCCCCAGTTCTTTGGACATGTTCTCAGTTGTCTTGAATGGCTTCCATGCCTTCTGTCCAACAAGTTGTGCCAGAATTCTTGTTTTGTTCCCCAGACCTGAAATCAGTCATTTCTCAAAGAAGCCCTGATTCCTTTGAGAGAAAATGATATTTAGAAACCACAGGTGGGCACTGGGGGTGCTCATTGCTACTGGGTTATCATTTCAGTAGATAGAAGATACATATTTTTTAGAGAGAGAAAAATGAATTCATAATTTAAATCTAAGATTATGTGATTTTACTTAGCTTTTGATTTTATATTTGTATCTCATTTCTCTTAAGCTAAGAATTTTGGTTTCTAACTTTATTGACCTTAATACTAATTATATATGTTTCAAAATAATGATATTTATACTGCTACTATTGACTAAGAATACTGAATATAATTAAGATTTTTTTCAGTTCCTTTGTCATTAGGATATGTCCTACTCAACATTTACAATTGAAACACTGTGTTTTAAAGTTACATAACTTTTTTTCTCTGTGTAGTTATGTCATCAACTTGATATACAGATAGATTCATTTGTTTTTAAATTTTTATTTTAGTTTTAACCTCCATCAAAAAAGCAAATATGTACATGTATACATATGTGCATATATGACAAATATATTCATTAATATTACCCCCTTTCTTACACAAAAGGTAGAATGTTATATACACTATATATCCTAATAATCTAAAGTAGAGATCCCCTGTTTAGTTCTCTTTCAGCTAAGTTGTTTGCTTCATTGCGTTAATAGATTTGAATGAGTTGATTCTCATTATTCACGGTAGTTATGTTCTATAAAGTCATCACTGAGTTCACAAATACTGAACCATTACCCCAGGGGAGATACAGGGTCAGGTTCCTGCAAGCCTCTGGTCATGTTTTTGCCAACTGATCAGCACATAACCTTGTTTTATGTGCGTTTCTGTTTAAAGATACCTTATTTAGTATCGCAACCAACACTACTATAACTCACCCTGAATGAACCTTATCTAACACACGTATTGTCTCCATAAGTCACATATCCCAGCTTTCTTCCTTAGGAACTCTAAACAGCTTTTCAGCACTATGCTTGGAGGCCATTTAAAAAAGTGAAATCTAAAAAGAAAAAAAAAAAAAGGAAAGGCACAAAAACGTGGCTCTAAATAGACCATGAAAAGGACACTAGTTTATAGAACCAGAGTTGAAACAAGAAGCCAGAATGTCACTTTGTTCACCCTCAACTGGCAACGTACAGTGGGCAGGGCAAACCTTTCACTGCTCTGTGTATGTTCCCAAATGACTGTGAAAATGCTGTGAGTGTTGATTTGGGGATTACAAATGCATTTTAGCAAGTAGGCAAATCTGCAACAGGAAATCAGCAAATAATGAGGGTGGATTGTATTTTATTTGCCTATCTCTATTTTCTTTCTCCTTCATTCTCCACTGTTGTAAGCTCTATTATGGGAGAGACCCTGCTTGTGTGTGTCTCGGACATGGTAGAAGCTTAATAATGATGGATGAATGGATCCCCAAGTGAGAATGGGTATTTTCTACTTTGGGTCGTATAGCTCTAAATATTTGTGTTTAATTTGGTTTAGATGTGTTTCCATTCTTCTGAAATAGTAGTTTTTTGTCAATAAGGCACTGGCCTGGCACATTAGTCATCAAGTCTATCAACTCTGTTGGTTCTGGGTCTTCAGAAATATCTTGCGTGAAGTCAGATTCATGTAAAATTTCCCAAGCGCTTCATTTGTCACTGTTGGTCACCCTACCATACGATTTACCCAGATTTTCTTTAAATAGAGAACTCTACTAATATGTGCAAACCATGCTTTCATTTACCCCAAGTTGATTGATATGTACTCTTTCAGCCACACAGGCATTGTCCTGGTAGGGGATCTTAAGCCATGAATTTTAGCCTGTTAGGGAGAATTTCTCTGAGAAGAAGTTAAAGCATTTGCATTAGATTGGCTGATGAGATTTTGTTGGATGTTGCTAATTTGAGACTCGCTGGGTTTGCCCTGTCTTCAGATAGGTGGGAACATTTCTGGGTGTGATTAGCAGCCTAAATATACTGTATCATCCTGCCTGCAGAGGAGCTAAGCTTCCAGAGAGCTTGGGAAGGAGTCCTGGCTTCTGTCTGGGGACTGCTTCTGTTAGAGTCTCCATCATAATTTGTTTATATGTAGTGCATCAAATTCTAGGCAAATAAAAGCATGCAACCTCCATAAATAGCTGTCACACGAACATACATTTGCTAAGTTCTTTAGGGATTTGCATGTATATATGTTAAGAAGAGCATCTACAATTTTACCGATCACTTCGTGTTGTTTTGTAAGGTTCAAACCACTTTACTAGCTGTGCATGCTCTTGTGGGCGACACTATAACATTATTTGTGATGGAAAAGGAGCAGGATTAAGTGAGCCCAGCGCAGTGACTTAGTTGCTGACAGTGATTACTATTGTTTTAATGGGCATTGTTATTTATTACGTGCTAGGCATGGTGCTGAGAGCTTTATATTGATGGCATTTAATTCTCCCGGCAGTTCTGAGGGCATAGTATCAACATCCATTTTACAGATAAGGAAGCTGAGGCTCAGAGAGGTGAAGCTAGCTACCCAGAGTCACACAACCTGTTAGTGGCAGAGTCTAAGTCAGCCTGACTCCAAAGCCTGTGTGGTAACTACCTCAGTTAGAAGTGTCTCTAAAAGTCTCTTTGTGATAAGGTCTCACTGTGTGGCCTCAGAGACAGTCTTATTCAACTTGCTTAATATTTACTGAACAAGTATCGTACGCTAGACACCCCACTTGGCGTTTGTGGAATTAAGAATAACAGTGGCAGGCAGTACTTATGTAGTATGTAATGTGCCCATGCTATTCTGAGGATTTTACATATATTGGCTCATGTAATCATTATAATAACCATTTCAGGTAGGTTTTATTATTACCCTCATTTTACAGATGAGGAAACCGAGGCCTAGAGCAGTTAAATAAGAAGTCAGAGTCCCACAGTAAGTAAATAGCAGCCAAGACTCATACCCAGGCACCAGGGTCCCTGAGCTGGACCACTACACTCTTACTGCCTCTCAAAGATAAATCAAACACCAGTATGGGAGTAAGAACAGTACCTAAAAAGCTATAATTTAGAATGAGGAGGGTTTTGTGCTTCCACCTGCCGTGAGTCCACAGTTTTACCCCAGGTTTGTGTTTGTTCCCCAGGAGTTTGCCGTCTCTGGGCTGCAAACCCATTTTGAAGCCAGGTGGGCCCCCAGTTCAGAAACCCTGCTGCTTTGTGCTCGAATTCTCCCTTCTTTCCACCCTGTTCTGTGGTGTGGGCAGCCATTCTGCCATCTCCACCCTGAGCCCTGTGTTTACTTACAGAAGTTAAGAGACTGCATTACAGAGTATAATCTTAGGAAAGGCCTTTTACCTTTGCGGGTCACCATGTCTTTATTGAAAAATGAGAAATCATAACTGTACCTCTCCCATGGGACTCTTGTGAGGTTTCAAGTTAATGCATCCAAAGAAGCTGATTTAATGCCTGGCATATAGTAAGTGCTCAATAAATGGCATCAATATATTACTATTATTCATCTGTCTTATTTTAATCTAGGCAGTTGTTTCTTTTTTTTTAAGTGCTAAAATTTAATGAAAATATCAATTACGCTTTAAAATCCTAGAAGTTTTGGTCTCTACTAATTTAATAATGTATCTTAGTGAAGTTATAAGAAAAAGCATGGATAGGCAGTTGTTTCTTATTCTTCCTTTATTCCAGGTCAAAGCTACCATCATAGGACCTACTTTATGTTTCTTTCATTTATGTTGTTAAAAAATTATTCATATAATGCATGACTCATTTTCTTGGTAAAAAATTAGAGTATTACAGATAGCATTAAAATGCCCTTAAGCACCCCTCCAATTCTGGGGCCTGTTCCCTACTCCCCAGAGCTAGTTGGTATGATCGGTTTGCTGTGTATCCTTCTAGACTGTTTTCTGTGTATTTACATATACATATATGCACTTGTAGGAAATACATATCATTTTTTAATTTGTATATAAGTATATACCTTTACTGTATACATTATTCTGTAATTTTTTTTCACTTAATATCAATTAGTTCCGATTTTTTCAAGTCTTCTCTGTTTTTGCTGATTTTGTCTAATTCTTCTATCATTTGTTGAGAGTGGATATTAAAGTCTCCAGCTATTTTTATTTATTCATTTGTTTATTTATTTATTTATTTTTTGGCCCTGCCGTGAGGCATGTGGGATCTTAGTTCCCTGACCAGGGATTCAACCTGTTCCCCTTCCTTGGGAGTGCCTTAACCACTGGACCGCCGGGGAGGTCCCTCCAACTATTATTATTAAATTGTTTTTTTTCTCCCTTCAATTCTGTGAGTTTTTAGTTCATGTATTTTGGAGCTCTGTTGTTAGGGGTGTGTATTTTGTATAGTTGTTAATCTCATCTTTTAGAGTGCTGCATTGTGTTCTATAAAATGTGTATAAGTCAGCACAGGCTAGGAAATGCTGCAGTGACAAATAACCCTCAAATTTCAGTAGCTTAACACAACAAAAGTTTATCTTTATTTCATGCTACATGTTCAGTGCAGGCCAGCAGGGATCTCTGTTAATCACAGCCACTCATGGGCATAGGCTGACTGAGGCTTCACAATCACTGAGGCAGAAAAGGGGGATGTAGAGATGGCCACACCGGCCCTTGAAGGCTTCCATTTGGATGTGACACATGTCACTTCTGCTTGTGTTTCATTGGTCAGAGCAGGTCACATGGCCATGCCTTACTTTAAAGGATATGAAGAGGTATAGTCTTTTGTGACAAGTGAACGTGGAACTAGTGAGTAGCACTGACAGCCATAAAATAGATGTTCCATAGTTTAACCATTTTACTATCAAAAGTCATCTAGGAGGAATTCCCTGGTGGTCCAGTGGTTAGGACTCCATGCTTCCACTGCTGGGGGCATGGGTTTGATCCCTCGTTGGGGAACTAAGATCCCACATGCGGCACAGCATGGCCAAAAAAAAAAAAAAGTCATCTAGGATTTTTTTTTTTTTTTTTGCTGTACGTGGGCTTCTCACCGTTGTGGCCTCTCCCGTTGCGGAGCACAGGCTCCGGCCGCACAGGCTCAGCGGCCATGGCTCACGGGCCCGGCCGCTCCGCGGCATGTGGAATCTTCCCGGACTGGGGCACGAACCCGTGTCCCCTGTACTGGCAGGCGGACTCTCAACCGCTGCGCCACCAGGGAAGCCCTAGGATACTTTTGACTATTTTGTTTTTACAATAATTACTGCAACAAAGAGCCTAGTATATGCCTACTGGAGGATTTACCTTCTGCCACATTGTGTTTAAAGCTGTTGATGCTCCTGCTTATTCCTTGGGGCTCTGGGACTTATTCATCAACCAGCTATAGATCAAACACGGGAGTTGTTAAAAGCAGGGACAAGATCATGCCTGGTCTGAAGGACCAGATAAGGTTTATAAGAGACAATGTCTGAAATGGGTATTGAAAGGTGGTTAGGAGATGATAGGGCAGAAATAATAGGGTGAGTTAGTAGGTGACAGGGCAAGGAAGTTTGGGGTTTGTAGTGGAGTGTGCAGAAGTTGGCCCTTGAGACTGGGGCCGCATCATCAAGAACTTTGAATACGTAGTTTGGTGGGCAGTGGGAACCAGTGAAAGTTCATGAGCAGGAAAGTGGCATGATCAGGGGCGTGTTTTAGGATGGTGCACAAGTCACCACGTAGGGCTTAGGTTTGCAAACTCAAATGCTTAGAGGTGCCAAAGAGGCTATCATAATGAATGGGGCAGTGTCCCCTGAAATAAACATACAGTCCAAGTAATAACAGCTTGCCTGCTAGTTCAGGGCGTTTCAGGTCACTTGTCAGCCTCCTCTTTCAATCAGAAAGCCATCCCTGATGGAGTTGCCACTGACTGGATGTGAGACCTAAGGAGTGGGGGATGGGGGGTGGGAAGGAGACGGGGCGGACTGGAAAGTGGAGACACCATTACTGTGTTCCAGCTGGGGTTTCCATGCATGAATGTGGGCTCAGAGTTGCTGAATCTTCTGTTTGTTTTCGAGTGAAGTCAGACATTCAGATTTTTCTTGATTTCTCCTAACTTTTAGAGTTTGGCAGCTAATGCACAATTGAAAGGATACTTTTATGGGCTGGATCTGACCTGTGAGTTGCGTGTTTTCATCCTCTGGTGCTGAGGAGAGAACGGAGCAAAGAGAGGCCAGATACAGTAAGGATTCCGAGTATTGATTACATTGCAGTATATCTACAGGTATATCCATCCATGGGTGCAGGTGCTCTGTCAGTTGGGATTTCACAAACTCAAGGAATATTCCTCTTATAAAGGAAAAAGACATTTAGATATGTTATATAGACTTAATTATTTTAAGTAAATAATTATTTAATTAAATCTCTACCAACACAAGACTAGTTCTTCAGCAGGGGTGGTTTTGCCCCCTCCCAGAGGTCATTTGGCAAAATCTGGAGGCGTTTTTGGTTGTCATGACTTCAGGGAGGACGAGGTACCACTAGCTTCCAGTACAGAGAGGATGCTGATCAACACGCTATAATGTGCAGGATGACCCCCCCCAACAGGGGATTGTGTGGCCCCAAATATCAGTAGTGCCCATATGGAGACCCCCTTGCACAAACCTAGGTGTAAATGTCTTATGCTTATAGACATTAAACAATGATGAAGACCACACAGATTTGCAAAAATTAAACGCAAACTGTTCTGCAAACCCAGTGTATTCCAATGGATCATGTCAGTGGGGCAGAGAGTACTTTACTGAAAGTCAGTTGTTCGTTGGAAGCCTGATGTGGCTCCATCTTACTCCTGTATAGTTGTTTTGTCTTCAGTGAGCCTCAGGTGTGCGCCTTGGTGCCTGAGTTCTCCTGTCCTATGAGGAAGGAAGAATGGTAGGATTTGGCCTTCAGGAGGAACCCGTTATCTCTGTGTTAAAACTGCCTCAGTCCGATTCTCATTAGATAATTAAAGCAGAACAGCATGGCGCCGAAAGGCTCATAAATTACAAGCCCTGAAATTGCTGGGCAGGACTGGTTTCCAAGGTGGGCATCCAGGTGATCCAGTAGGTATGTGTATCGTGTGCCATTTTAAAATAGTAGCTTTGAAGTGAAAACTCAAAATTAAAAAATTCTCATGTGGAATTTATAGACCCTGAAGAATTCATCTGAGGACCCTCAAGGTTTCATGTATCCTAGTTTGAGGACCACTAATGTGGATGATATCAGAATGCGTTGGATTGGGGAAAAAAGCGAGAAATGGAAGTGGAATTATTTTGCTAATCTTGCAGTTGGCAAAATGATAAATTGGCCACTTCCTCAAAGTCTGCTTAATGGTAGAGAAGGTTTTGGTAATTCTGGGTGTGGGGGAGATGGTGGGACGGTGTTCTGGGTGTGCAGGTGATAGATTTTAAATCTTCCTCAAGGCTGAAAGAGGTTTCCAGGTGAAGGAGCTATTTGCATCAGGTCTTGAAAAAAGAGGACCCCTTTTTTAGGGTATATCTCAAGCCAGAGCTTCTAAACTTGTCAGAATCCATGGAAAATACACAGATATGACAGTTTCCCCTGTGTTTGCCGGGATAGGTTTAGTCTGTGATCAGCCTGATGGCAGAAGCCACATGTGTGTTCCTCTCCAATGTTTCCCCACTGTCTGGTATGTACAAGTATGCAGTTGAATATCTGTTAAAACGGTGAGTGTGTGGTCATCTCGGCTGAAAGTCCTCTGCCCCGGCAACCTCCTAAGTGCACTGGGTCTTGTCAGATCTCGAATCTTGATTTTGGGGTAAGAAAAAAGCCACTGCAGATACAGACTGCTACCGATACAGTCATGGCTTCGGGTGACCTTGTACCCCCACTGACATTTGGGGTTGCAGACCTTCACTGTGTGACCGAAATCGCGGGTACCTGAATGTGTCCTTTCTTGGCCTCATCTCTCTGAGATGCTCTGCCAGCCCACGGCCCCCATACTTTCAGATCCCTATATTCACACTGTATCTAGCTTACGCGTGTGAGAATTTATCTCTTGTCGTTTTCATCAGAGTCATCAAGCACTTACTACCACCAGGCCCTGAGACAGACACAGGCATAGAAAGGGACAAATCGGGGGTCCTATAAAGACTCAATGCCCAATAATTGGAATTCAACTCTGTGAGCCTTGTTTTTTCATCTATATAATGAGTATAATAACTTCTACTTGGCAAAGTTATCCTGAGGCTCAAACAAATCACAAAGTGGGAGTAGTTTGCAAACTGTAAAGTGGCACCATTTTTGGAATTTGTTATCCAGCAACTGCTAATTTTTCTGCCTAGGTCCAGGAACCTCAGAATCCTTCATTATTCTCTTAGCTCCACTTTCATCCAAGGCTGTTCAGATCAACTTAGAGAAAGTGCCAACAAAAGGGGCATAAGCAGCTGAGTAAACACATTACCGACTTATGACAGATGAAATCAGTGTGAGGTGCTTGACATGGATTACTTCTTTGATCCTCCTAATAACAGGATACACCCAGCACATTATTCTTCCCAGTTTTGAGATGGGAAATCTGACGCACCAGGCATTTGATGTAATTTATATCCAGGTCACACAGCCAGTAAATGGCAGGACCCCCTTAGAACCATTTTGGGGTCATTTGCCCCATTTGGAGTGAAGAGAGGAGCAGAGAGGAAAAGCCACAGGAAGAGGGTGATGCATAGGAACTGGATTCACGGGGCCAGGGTGGAGAACGTGGAGGTGGTAGCTGTATTAGTTTCCTGGGGCTGCTGTAACAAAATTCCACAAACCAAGTGGCTTAATACTATAGAAGTTCATCCTCTCAAAGTTCCGGAGATCAGAAGTCCACATCAGGGCATCAGCAGGGCCGTGCTCCCTCTGAAGGCTTGAAGGGAGGATCCTTCTTGCCTCTTCCAGCTTCTGTGGCTCCAGGTGTCCCTTGGCTTGTGGCTACATCACTCCAGTCTCTTCTGCCGTCTTCACGTGGCCTTCTTTCCTGTGTCTCTCTGTGTGTCCTATTTCTGTTTCTAATAAGGACACTGCCATTGGATTCAGGGCCCACCCTAATTTAGTATGATCTCCTCTTAATTTTTACCCTAATTACATCTTCAGGGACACTATTTCCAAATAAGGTCACATCCTAAGGTTCCAGGGGGACAGGAATTTTGGAGGAGACACTCTTCACTACTATAGTAGGATGGACAGGTTTAGAGAAAGAGAGGCCTGGAATGGGGCAGGGAGCAGAAAGGCCAGGTGTCATCACTGGCCCATGGCACTTGGCAGTGGTAACTGCTTCCCTGGGGGTGACTTTCAAAGCTCCCCCAGCCCACCGACATGTGACCATCTCACAGCCGAAAGAAACCAGGTCCCCGCGTCCTGTTCTAGAAACTCACTGTCCAAATCCCAGGATGTTTCTCTTTTTGGGCCACGTGGGGATCGAGCACTCTGCTTCTGAAGCCATCTGGGGGCAGGGACAAGATATGCCGTTCATTTCCTGGTCGAAGATGTCCCCCCTACCTCCGTTCCTGGCTCCCCTGCCCCGGGTAGGGCCTCTCACCTCTGGGCTTGCTGGAGATTCTCATCAAAAGGTTAATTTGGAACAAACTGTTTTCAGAACTGCTGGAAACAGTGTCTGCCCTGAGGGGACTGACTGCCAATGAATTTTTTTAACTAGGTAAGCCTCCCTAGCTGGCATTTCACTATCTTTACAGGTCCCCACTTGCCGTCTTCCTGAAATACAACATCCAGGGAGCCAAGATCAGAGAAAACTCTATCCTCTGGAGTGTTGAGCTCAAATCACTCTTTCTTTTAATGTGTGTTTTCCCTGTATTTTATATTTTTAAATCTGGCTCCTTGCTGAACATTTGGACAGTATGCAAAAGTGTTAACGAGTACAAAACAGTCCAATACCCGTACCACCCAAAAGCACTCAAATTCACTGAGACATTTTAAATATTTTTTCTCCTCTGTGATATAGAGGTCATCTGCATCTAATGCTTTGTATCTTGCTTTTCTTGCTTAACCGTATATTCTTGCTTGACTGTTTCTCTGTCATTTCAAAACTCTCAGACAACTTTAGATCCCTGTGGGCAAACAGATCAGCAGTTTTCCCTAAGTTTCTGTTTCCATTAATACAGAAGTCTCCTGTACTGGCAAGATTTTGCTATCAGTTTCCAAGGTTCCAAATGGTCTTAAGGTCACAGATACATTTTTTTGTGTTTCCCAGAAGAATATAACCTACTATCATTTCAATAATGTTAACCTCTACTTTTATTTTAACAAGGATATTAAGATAAAGCATTAAGCAAGGTTACAGATCCAAATAGCTAAGTACCAGCAAAATAGCTTCTTCCCCGTCAACTTGGCTGCTTAATTTGGTCTTGGGAGAACTTAATTTTCATATTTAATATTTAATGGCATTGAACATCCAAGACTCTTGTTTATTACAGCACATCCTAAAGGTTGAGAGAGAGCTAGGTCACTTTCCTTCTTTTTAGTTTCCTGGTATATTGGAAATGAAGAAAAATAACAAAAGGCCCAAAGAGAATTATGCAAGCTGGTTTAAATGTTTTCATTTAGGAAATCAACATGCTTTACCCTCATAATATAGTGAGATTCATGGCTTTTTGAGATGGTGTTGCATGTCTGGATTCGAGGTCCTTTCTGGATTCAAAGCTCAGGACAGGTGGCCCTCTTGACCTAAGAAGACTTCATGCCAAGCAGTATGTTGCCGTGTTTAAAAATCCAACTCACGTTTGCTAACTTACGCCTGTAGTCATCGTGAATTGTGGTATCTGTCCAGTCAACACTGTAATTTATTGAGCAAGTGTACTGAATGCCTGCTGTATAAGAAACTGGAAGGGATGTCATTCCTGCCCTCAAGGAGCTGTCTCATGTGGACATGGAATTGTAAAGAAAAGCACTTAAAGTATGATAAGAAGTCCTTGGATAGACATGTTCAAGTACCACCATACCAGAGGAGGGCAGTCTGGATGCAGCATGTGTTAGCTGACTGAAAAACAATGCAGTGGCCAGGGTCGTGCCCTTTGAGGGCAGGGGGACTAGTGAACCCTGACTTCACGAGCCGTATACGGAAACAGGCAAAAGCAAGAGCCCATCAGCCAACGTTGGCTATTTTCTACGCCAGACACCGAGCTGGGCGCTTTTCACGCAGTATCTCTTTTGAACCTTACGCCATCCTATGAGGCAAGTATTGTTATTACAAGTGAGGAAATAGAGGCTCTCTCTTAGTTAGAGGAAGGAGATTAGCAGGCACTGGGTAGTTGTTAAGGATAGAATAGCACTAAGCTGAGACTCTCTTGGTATAATCTTGATATAGTTGAAGAATTGGAGAAAGTGAATAAGTTTCAACCACGTGATTCAGGGTTATGTAATGCCATGTGCAGACACCAGCTAAATATTCCCTGATATTAACAGGTGTACACGTACCACACTTTGGTAAATTGTATCTTAGGTAATTGTTCTGGAGGGTAAAGCCAGTCGGAAGACGTAGGAGCTGGGGTGGGGGGCATTGGAAGGAGAACTGGAGGCGTAGAGAAGTATTGTCTCCCGCTTTATCACCATCCTTTTGGTAAACAATGTCAGGTGACTTAGACCTGGTAGGGAGGGAACTAGTGAATTTGTTTTATAAGAGACAACAATGGGGGTAGTGAAGTAGTGCCTAGATTTTATTCAGGCTGTGGAGACCCTTTTCCCAAGTGAAATCTTCCTGAAGACTCCAATATAAAAAGAAGGTGAAAGTCAAGCTACTAGGTTGAAGCAGTTGGGGTTATTAGAACCCTGAGGGTTCCATGGAACGCGCTTTGAAAACCACTGGTATAAGGACATGCATCTTGGTCTTGAGAGGCAGAACCAAGTTTGAGTCTTGGTGCTGGGATTAACTTGCTTCTTGGCTTTGCATGTTTACGCCACCGCTCTATGTCTTTCCTCACCTACAAAGTTGGATTGCATGAGAGGCCCTCAGAGGCTCACTTTTGGTTTCAATATTCTCTATAGTTATAGGTTGAAGTGAATTAAATACTGGAATTGAAAGGGATATTTCATTGCCCAACTACTTCGTTGCCTTAACAGCCCAAAAGAAATTCTGTAACTTGCTTTGGAAACTCAAGTGGGACTTATGGAAAGTATGTAACTTTTCCCTGTATTGTGTTAAAACGGTGGTTTACTTGCAGTAAGTATATAGCACATAACTTCACAGTCTCGTAAGAGTCACAGCACATTAAAGTTCCTTTGACCTCAGAGATGCTGTGTAACACCGACATCTCTTTGACCCTTGACCTCTGTGGATTTAGATCCCAAACACTGAGGATTATCTTTATGATTTTTGTGTCCTAGAGGTACTTAAAGATACTAAACTATAGACATCCTTCAGGTAGTAGAAAGAGCAGCTTTCATGAACTGTGCCTCTGTTTGCTGTTCTATTCCTAAGGCTGGTTGCTTAGGGATATTGTGCCTTGATAAAGTCCCTTAAAGGTGAAGGTAGGTGTGCATTTCCACATTTGTTCGGATTTCAGAAGCCTTGTTTTTCTCTCAAGGCAGCCTCACTAAGTAAACATGCCAGTGGATTCTAAAATGTAATCCAGAAGAAAGCCAAACTCAGTAAAGAAGTAGTCTTGCAAGAAAGCATAAACAAAGCCAAAGTGAATGAGTTTTCTAGTTATTTTTTTCCGGATATTTATTTGGAAATGTCTGTAAATGGATATATGACAGGTTCATTTAAATGTAGTCCATGCTTTGCTTTTCCATATATGGATTGTTTTCATTTCAACACGAGATAGAAATGGAAGATGTTGATGCCACACTGTAAACTGATTGCTGTCCACCACTCTATCCTGCAAATACCCACCCCAAGTGTTTCTTTTTCTCATTACATTCTTCTTTATAACTAATTCTCACTTTACTTTTACCCAACCTGAATCTTCCAGTATCTTCCAGCTCTCACCAGATGCTTTCTTTCACTTGATTCTTTTCTCTCTAAAAGACAAGCAGTGTGATTATATTGAATACCTTTTCAGTAAGTTGGCAGCTCCCAAAGAGGGGCAGTGAAAGGATTATTATGAAGCCAGTATTATATAGCTTTATAGGGAGAAAAAAGGAAAAATAATAATAAAAAAAAGATGTGGCTACAGTCCCCCTTCCAGATATTTCTGGAACCTTGGACATGAATTTCTCTTCATTTGCATTTCATGACTAAACAGCGTGAAGTCAGCTTACTTTGACCTTGTAACTCTTACAGGTGCCTGGTTTGCTTGCAGATTTTTCCATTCACTTTTTCTGATATTCTCCCTCTCTCACTCTGTCCCTCTCCCCCTCTCTCTCTCCCCACCCCCCCACTTCCTCTCTCTGTTCTGTGCTCTCTTAATCTCTAAACAGGTCAGGGCAGGAGAGCAGTTTCCATTGTGGCTGACGTCAATCCAGCCCTGCAGATTAGTTAGCAGAGGGCGTTGCGAGAGAGGTGCAGCTGTTGTACCTTCACCTGGAGACCAGATCTCACCTGAGATGCCTGGCGAGTGTCATCTTGAGCTCCCAGACCGGGCACATGTTTACAGCCTGGAGGACTCGTTTCTTTGAGTTTTATACATTCTGGCTGAAAGAAAGTGCACGGGTTCAATCTCTGCTGAATCAGCACGGCAGGATTCCCCATCCTCAACCAAGACAGTTCGTCCCGGTGACAAATCTCATAGATGCTGTAGTCAGAAAGAACCAGGTGTGAATCTTGGTGTTGTCACGTACTCACTGTGTTAATTTGAGCAAGTCATTTAACCTCCCTGAGCCTCAGTTTCCCCGTCTGTCCAACAAGGAAAATAAAAGTACCTGTCTCATAGAATTGTTGAAAGGCATTGGTTCCCAGAGTGGGCCCCCTGACCAGCAGTGTGAATTAGCATCACCTTGATACCTATTAGAAATACAGATTCTCAGATCCCACCCCAGGACCTATTGAATCAGCAACTTTGAGAGTGGAGCCCAGGGATCTGTGTTTTAACAAGCCCTCCAGGGAATTCGATGCACACTTTGCGAACCACTGCCTTGAGGAGTCAAGGAGAAAATCGTCAGCACATCATAAGCTTATACCTCCGAAGAGCAGAAGCTTCTTGAAGATCAATGATTTTTTAATATATTTCATCCATGTGTCCCCAGCACCTAGAACCAGGCCTAACACATAGTAGGTACTCAACAAACATTTGTGAAATGAATGAATGGATGTTAGCTGTTATCATCACTCAATTATCATTTTTATTACTAATTATTACATGCTATCTTCCTACTTTTAAAGTCATGGAATCAGGTCAGAAAAAAGGGGAAGGTGGTATAATTTAGTCCAGATCTCTTCAGAAAGATAAGGGTATACAATTCCCATTTTGTGGTTATTTTATTTATATTTTCCTCTTATTATGGCTCAGTGTCTAGTCCGCAGGCATAAGGCAGAGCTGTGATTCCAACCCTTGTCACCCGCTTCTCAGGGTAATGTTTTTCTGCTGCAAGGTTGCTATCCTTATGGGGAAGAGAATACATTCTTAGTTCCGCAGAATTTTTCATTGCCGATATTCCACAGCTGCTGTGCGTAGCCTACATATTACATTAGCTTTTTCTCTTTCCTCTTCTGGAATCCTGTCTCCCCTGATTGTTTTTGCTGTTTCTGGTGTTTCAGGCATCCCAGACTGTGACAATCTGACCACCAATGGTAGATGCACATGGTGATTTGGGGCTGGGGTGTGGCATGTTGGCAAAACATTTTGCATTTTAATAGTTACATGTTTAATTTTATTTGTATTAAATACACATACTAGCATATCAAAATTATGGCCTCCCAGATATTATGATGTAGGACAAGGCCAAAATGAGAAGTGTTATTAGGTTTGCATTAACTTGAAGACAAATTTTAAAGAAATAACAATTGCTGATTTTATTTTATTTTATTTTTTTGTGGAACACTTTCATTTTTGCAGTTTATTCAGTGATCACCTCCATGGCCCTCGGCAAAGCAGACTTTTTTTTAAAAAATATTTCTTATTTTATTTATTTATTTTGGCTGTGCCGGGTCTTAGTTGCAGCACGTGGGGTCTTTAGTTGCGGCATGCGGACTCTTAGTTGTGGCATGCATATGGGATCTAATTCCCTAACCAGGGTTCGAACCCGGGACCCCTGCATTGGGAGCGCGGAGTCTTAGCCACTGGACCACCAGGGAAGTCTCCAGTTGCTGATTTTAAAGAAACAGCAGTGACTGTGGCAAAGGGCAGCAAGGCGGTATACAGGTGACAAGTTTGGGAAACTAGCCCAGGGGCCGAGAGCATCATCTTTGGGGTTAAACATAGCTGGGTTTGAGCTCAGGATCTGCCAATTACGAGCTCCGTAACCTTGGCCAAACCATTAAACATCCTTAAGCGACTGTTTTCTCATCCATAAAAAGGGAGTATTTCCTCCCTCACAGGGTGGTGGGGAGGATTAAATGAGAAGCGTATGCAAAATGCTTAGCAGAGTGTTGGCACTTAGTAAAGGCCCAATATACAGAAGCCTAATATCTTTAGGAGAGGAAGGGGGTTATAGTGCCATGGGAATCTGTTTTCTAGTTTCTTAAAGATGGTCTGAATTAAACAAAGTGTTGATGTAGAAAATGTTAATATGAATGGTATGATTGTCCTCTATTTTTCAGCTCAGAGAGGTTAAGGAACTTGCCCAAGGTCACACAGCTCATAGGCAGTAGAGTCAGGATTTGAATCCAAGCAGTCTGGCTCCAGAGACTATTGTTGACCTCTCTGCATCGTTTGGTATATGTTTGAGATGAATCCATAAATAAAACTTTTGGAACCTTCGGAGAAATTTTTCCATCGGGTTGGTTTAGCAGAGACTCCTTAAAATAGGAGTCTATTGACATTTGTACTAAAGATTTCATTTTCCTTTCCTGGCAATTCACCTTTAGCAAGCGTAAACCAACTTTGTTGTATCCAGAATTTTCAAATCTTCAAATTTTCAAACCAAGTTCGAAATTACGTTCATTATGTTTGGCCATTCAGGGTATATAAAAATGAAAGGCTTTGACTGCTAACTGCTGGCCGGGGAAAGGTAGTTTTGACAGTAGTGAGCAGAGCCACATTGGGGCATGAGGGGTAGGAAGAATGGGCGCCCCTCTATGTCCTTCTCAAAAGATCTGCCCATATTCTGAGCTGAGTGAGAAAGTTAGTAAAAGTGTTACAGGAAGGGGGACCCCTTCCAGGGCCCAAGAGTGGCCTTTTTCTAACACTCGGAAATGGATTGTCTGAGGAGACACACATGCTGACAAAGCAGGAGACTTTATTGGGAAGGGGCTCCTGGGTGGAGAGCAGCAGGGTAAGGGAACCCAGGAGAACTGCTCTGCCACGTGGCTTGCAGTCTCGGGTTTTACGGTGATGGGGTTAGTTTCCGGGTTGTCTCTGGCCAATCATTCTGACTCAGGGTCCTTCCTGGTGGCGCGCGCATCACTCAGCCAAGATGGATTCTAGCGAGAAGGATTCTGGGAGGTTGGCAGGACATATGGGCTGGCGTCTCCTCTCTCCTTTTGACCTTTCCCAATTCTTCTGGTTGATGGTAGCTTGTTGGTTCCACGTTCCTTACCAGGGCCTCCTGTTGTAAGATAACTCATACCAGTGGTTACTGTTGGGCCTGCCTGGGCCGGGTGGTTTCAGTCAGTGTTTCCCCAACAAAAGCTCTACAATAAAAGAACATGACTACATCGGAACTTCCCTGATTGTCCAATGGTTAGGACTCCACACTTCCACTGCAGGGGGGCCGGGTTCGGTCGATCCCTGGTCGGGGAACTAAGATCCCATAAGCCTCGAGTTGCGGCCAAAACAAAACAAAACAAAACATGACTACATGTAAAGCCTGCATTGTCCAATGTCTGAATGTCATTGTCGACCCTCATAAACCTGCCCAGTAGGGGACATGATGACCTCACAGGTCTAAGGCTCATTGGAAATGACAACTCCTATTGCACAGTAACTCTGGGTCGTAAAATGAGCCATCAACCATGGCCAGTCTTTTAGAAATATTTGAATATTTTGTTCATCATGAATCATTTTTTCCATTTTTTTAAAGTATTGCCTTAAAATATTAGGTATTTTATTCATATTTTGTATACATTTATTATTGTATGTTTATTTTATGTTTTATTTACATTCTATTATATACTTATGATTTCCAGGGTGTTTTGGCACCCCTTTAACTCTTTTTTTTGAGTGGCAAACAATTTCTTAAAAATTTATTTTATTGAAGTATAGTTGATTTACAAAGTTGTGTTAATTTCTACTGTACAGTAAAGTGATTTAGGTATACATATGTATACATTCTTTTTTGTATTCTTTTCCATTATGGTTTAATACAGCATACTGAATATAGTTCCCTGTGCTATACAGTAGGACCTTGTTGTTTATCCATGCTATTATATTATATAATAGTTTGCATCTGTTAATCCCAAACTCCCAACCCATCCTTCTACCATCCCCTGCCCCCCTTGGCAACCACAAGACCGTCCTCTGTGTCTGTGGCACCCCTTAAACTTGTATCCAAGGCAAATGCCTCACCTGCCTCACCCTAGCCCTGGTCCCTCAACTTCAGTGACCCCGTTGCACACTGTTTCATCTTGAACATCTGTTGCAGTGGTATTCTCTTCACTGATTTTAAGCTGCCTTTTTGGGAAGAGTCCGTGATGCTTCTGAATTTATTTTGCCAACAGGTTCTCTCCTGGGAAAGATGAAACCATCTTTTGGTCTTAATGATTTGATGTCTTGCCATGCTGTTCTAAGCATTTTGAAGAGAAAGGATGCCTTTGCCAATATCATGATTAGTTGGGAGGCATGTGAATTTATTGTATCCGATCAAGCATCCATTCAACCCAGAGCTTGTCCACCTTATGCGTTGGCCCATCACATTTGCTTGTCACAGTGGATAGCATGGTCGAATGCCAGTTTATTCAGTAGTTTATCAATGTTGGATGCATTCTTAAATACAGGTTTTGGCTATGATGCTGATGTTCTTATAATAGGAAGAAAAAAAGCAGTGGGTTATAAGTTGGGTTTGCATGTCTGTCACATCTCAAAAGCCCAATGAATAATAACCAACTTGTCATATCTACTGTGAAGATGAAACGTATGAAGTCCCTATCACGGTGCCTGGCACACACTAGATTTTCAAAAAATGATGGTCATTATTATTTTGAATTTTATGTCTAGCTTCCTGTTTTTCTTTCCTTTCCCTTGATGCATCTGTGAAATGTTCTTTGATTACACACTGTGTGCTAAAGACTGACCACAGCACCTTTGGCTGCTGTCAGAATCTCTTTCGTATAGGATCTGTTCCTGCTGACTATGTCTTTCCAGTATTATGTTTCTTACTAGCTGTGTTCTAGAAAAATATACACCTGAATTTAGGTACTGAGTTAGAGTTAATAAGCCTCTGTATTGGATATTGGGTGAGAGTCCCATAAACCTCTGAGTAGGGAATTGAGGACCTCTATGTTAGTTTTATATTGCTGCATACAAGTTATCACAATTTTAGTGGCTTGAAACATCCACATCTGTTATCTCACAGTTTCCATGGGCCGTACGTCCAGAAGTGGCTTAGCTGGGTTCTGTGCTCAGAGTCTCACAGAGCTGCAGTCAGGGTGTTGGCTGGGCTGCATTCTCATCTGAAGGCTTGAGTGGAGAATAATCTGCTTCGGAATTCATTCATGTTGCCGGCAGAGTTTATTTCGTGGCAGCTTTATGACTGAGGACCCCAGCTTCTTGCTGACTGTTGCTTGGAGTCCACCCTCGTGTCCTAGAAGTTGCCCATGGTTCCCTGACCATATGGCCATCTCTGTAGGCAGTTCACAACATAGCGCTTTGTTTCTTCAAGGCCAGCAGGGAAGTGTTGTTCCCCACTCCGCTAAGATGGGAATTTTATATAATGAGTCCTAATTACTGGAATGACATCCCATCACCTTTGCCATATTCTGTTGGTTAGAAGCAAGTCACATATTCTCCCCACACTCAAGAGCAAGGGTTGTACAAGGACATAACAGATCATGGGGCCGTCTTAGAATTCTTCCTACCACAGCCTCCTTGGAGAAACACTTAGATGTTAGAGCATGGGCTTTGTGAAAACTGTTTTAACTTCTCATAAGACCTCATCTACAGTTTACTTTATGGTTGTGTCCCAAAACGGGGGGGAGTTGCTGGAAGTGTCGTCTGGGAATAAGTAGAGATTTTTATGTTTTTATCATACGCTAAGTATCCACGATATACCAGTCAAATTTATATAGCTATTGAGAAAATCTGTGCTTATGTTGGGATCCATAGTATTCAAGGTTTTATGAAATGGGGGACTTTCAACAACAGTTTACACAGAAGGAAGAGCCCGAGGTCATCTGATCTTGCTTCCTGCCTCCAAGCAGGAATTTAGTCAGTCCTTACCCCTCCCAAACAAAAACAACCCAGGAGACAAAACAGCCCCACAAACACCTCCTGCTGTTTTCTTAAAAGAGAGTGGAAAAAGCAAACCTTCACTGACCTCTTCTGCAGCTGGAGGACTTTTGAAGTGGGATTGCATTTGGCTGTGTACTAAGAAGACAGTTGTTGAGAGGGGGGAGATTGACCATCACTGTCTGTGTTCAATATCCAATCACCCTTTTGAAGTGCATTTGAGTGTCTTAACCCTCAACATGGGCAACGAGTTTGCAGGAGGTCGATGTGCAAAAGACAGGAGCCCGCAGGAAGCCACCTGGGAGAGGTGCTAAGTCGCTGAGCCGAGGGTAACATATGACTGTGTGCATAGACGCGCGCAAATGTGCGTGTACGCACACACACACTCTCACGTTGTGCACAATAAATTGCCAACACTTTTGTGTGGGTGGACATATTCTCAAGCCAAGTGAAACTTCTGCGGGGGTGTTTTCATAGAAGACTTCAAAATAAGACAATATTGCCAACGATCTGGGGACTTGAGCCCATTATATTTGTGGGGTGTCTGCTTGATGGTTTCTGCAGCGTTCCTGATCTGGCATCACCAGGTCTCTTTGCCCTGCAAAAAGCTAGCACCCAAGTCACCTAGCTCACAGTAAAAAAAAAGGAAAACTACCAACCCAGTGCTTATTTTTGTACCAAAGGGGATTTCCACAGGGGGAGAATTTTCCTCCCTTCCGAAGGCCGTTGCTACCTCAAAGGCATGTCTGTTGAGCCAGGTAATGGGGACAAGCATGAAGACAGAAGCCCCTTGCATGGGAATCACAGGAGACACCAGCTAAGCTTTGATTGTATTTTTGGACACTGCAAAGCCGATGTGCTTTCCTAGTCAACCTTTCATGCCTCCTGATAATGGGGGCTACTGGGCGGACGGGAGTGCTTGCTTTTTCTCTTAAAAGAAGTGGAGATCTCAGACTTGCTGGGTCAGGGAAAGCAACCTTCTCACCTTTCTGCACAGCGTGCTGAGTGCCAAAGCTATTCTTAGTTTGAGTGTATTTCCTTGGCACTTGTGCCTTTGTACTTTTTTTTCCCCTCCAGATCATTTCTGCTGTACATAATGTGGCTTGAAACTGGCATCTGCCACAGCTTGGGAGATGGATGCTAATGAGGCAATAACTCCTGGTAACGAAAGGGTGGATGCTTCCTGCCCTCCCCCTCCCCAAGCTGAAGACCAGTCCCTGTTGACTTGGGCAAAGAGGAACAGGATGAAGGGGAAGAAACTGTTTCTCTCTAACACCTCCTGGTTAGCAGAGGAAGTGGCACAGCCCTGCCCTGTCAAGCTCTCCTAGTCTGATCACTATTGGAGCCTTGACCTTGCTGAGATGGGCAACTACCAGCACAACCATTTTATAAAGATGGAGAATTAGCTGCATGTTAGAATCACGCAGGGACCTTTTTTTTCTAAAATTGAGATATAATTCACATAATATAAAATCCCCCCTTTTCAAGTGTACAGTTCAGTTACTTTTAGCATATTTACAAGGTTTCAAGTGTACAGTTCAGTTGCTTTTAGCATATTTACATCACCACTATCCAATTCCAGAGCATTTTCATCACCCCAGAAAAAAACCCATGCCCAGTTATGCCCCATCCCCTCCTCTCCCCAGCCCCTAGCAACCACTAATCTACTTTCTGTCTCTATAGATATGCCTATTCTGGACATTTCATACAAATGGAATCATACAGTATGTGGCCTTTTGTGTCTGGCTTCTTTCACTCAGCATCATATTTTCAGGGTTCATCCATGTTGTAGCCTGTGTCAGCACCTCATTCTATTTTATGGCCAAATAATATTCCACCGTATGGCTAGACCACATTTTGTTTATCCGTTCCTTAGTTGATGGACATTGTTTCTGCATTTGGGCTGTTGTGAAGAGTGCTTCTGTGTACATTCGTGTGTGATTTTTGTATGAACATATGTTTTCAATTTTCTTGGTCTGTACCTACTAGCAGAATTTCTGGGTCATGTGGTAACTCTGTGTTTAGCTTTTGAGGAACCCGCAAACTGTGTTCCACAGTGCTGCACCATTTGACATTCCCACCAGCAGTGTATGAGTGTTCCAGTTTCACCACATCATCACTGACACTTGTCTGTCTTTTTGATGATAGACATCTTAGTGGGTGTGAAGTGGTCAGGAGACCTTTTAAAAAATACCAAATGCCTATACCACCCCCACTTCTCTCCATTCCGATGAATTGGTCTGGGGATTGGGCATAGGCATTGGTTTTATTATTACTGTATTTTTTAATTCCCCCAGCTGAGTGTCTTGTACAGCCAGGTTTGAAAACCGTGAGGCTGGGAGCACGTTTTAGCGCATTAATAGATATTTAGCAGGCCTCTACCCAGGGCTGGGAGTAGGTGAGGTAAGCAAGGCATTCCCCTTGGGCACAAAGTTTAAGGGCCAAGGGTAAAAAAAAAAAGTCAGTAATCAAGATATTTAATATTTTAATGCAGTATTTAAAAATCAAAATTAATGCAACAAATTCTTGATAAACAAAAGAGCCTTCATAAACAAAAGAGCCTCTGACCCCTCATTGGCATGACTTACCTCACTCCCCTCACCCTAATCCTGGCACTATTAGATCCTGTCTTTATTTAAAATTGTGAGCTTTTGTTCTTTGTAGATTTTTTTTGGTATTACTTTTGATTTTTAAAGAATATTGCATTAAAACAGAATCCATCTTGGGTGTTTGGTGCCTCCTTGAATTTTGCACCTAAGGTGAATGCCTCACTCTCCTCCACTTTCTCCCAGCCTTGCCTTTACCTGCCTCCAGATACGGTGAAAATTAAGCACCTACTATGTTCCGGTTACTTTTAGATGCTCTGTGTGATCTCATTTTATCACACCTAATTCTCACGGCAAGCCCTTTAAAGTAGGTGATAGAATCCTCAGTTTATGGATGAAGATACAAGGTTCAGAGAGATAGTGACTGTGACCCAAATCACACAGGTAGTGTGGGTGACAAGGCTGGATTTGGACCCAGATCTTTGTGCCTGAGATGATGCTTTTTGCACAGCTCTGTGCTGGGGTTTCTGACATGCTCAAATTCATAAGCCTAAACCAACCCTGCAAAGTACAAAGGATGGAAAGTGTGGACCCCCATGTACAGATGAGAAAACTGAGCCTTAGTCACTACTAATTCATTGGAGATTTGGTCACTTGTTCTGAAAAGTTTTTTTTTTAGTTTACATAGAATCTCATTCCATTTTCCCTTTAAATTTCATTGGCAATTTATTTATTTGGCCCAGCAAATAATTATTGAATCCAGCTATGTGTGCTCTGTCATATTGGTTGTGGAGTAGGGGACAAGACAGCCAAAGTTCTGCATCTGGAGTAGAGATGTAGTAGTGTTCGTAAGAATTCACTTTATAAGCAGCTTCTCATGAAATTGATTTTTTTTTTTTTGTATGTAGGGCAGGGGTTCCCTTTTTTCTGTAAAGAGCCAGAGGGTAAATATTTTAAGCTTTCCAGGTTCTGCAGTCTCTGTTGCAACTACTCAACTCTGCAGTTGTAGCACAAAAGCAGTAAATGAATGGGTGTGTCTGTGTTTCAATAAAACTTTATTTACAAAAACAAGCTGAGGGCCGGATTTGGCCTGTGGGCAATAGTTTGCTGACCCCAGGTGTAAAGGAAGGTGTATCTTTCACCAGAAGCCAGTATGGGAAAAAAAAATGCTTGGAAATGTCTGAAATTGGCCTATTGAAGATAGAATCTTGAAAGGCTGGAAACGAAATGAGTTCTGAAAGGCAGAAATAGAAGAGGTGGAAATATTGTGTTGTGAGAGTCCTCAGCCTTGGAGGCGTAATGGGGAATGAGAAAGAAAAAAAGAAAATGCCAATTTTGTGGGGGGCAGGAGGAGTTAGCTTTTAATTTAATCTTGAATTTTAAATGGGGGAAAATGAGAATGTAAGTTAGAACAGAGATGTTAAAAAGGACATATAAACTGCTTTTTTTTTTCACTTGACTCTCAACTGTCTTAAAAAATTATTCAAAAATTTTATTGTGGTAAGAACGTTTAACATGAGACACGCCCTCCTAATAGAGTGTGAATTGTGTAGTACAGCACTGTTAGATTTCTTTGGTCATGATGTTGCATGTCAGATCTCTAGAACTTTCTCATCTTGTGTAACTGGAATTTTATATTTATTGGTTAGCAATTCCCCGTTTCTCCCCCCAACCAATTTTGAAATAAATCACTTTAGATGTAATAAGACATTTCCAATAAAAGAGGTGAGCTCTAGTGATTGGAACTAGAGGCCTAAGAATCGAGAACCTCACTTAATTGGGTTGGCCAAAAAGTTCGTTCGGGTTTGGCCGCAAGACGTTATAGAAAACCCCGAACGAACTTTTTGGCCAACCCTATACTTTTTTTCCCTCCCCATGCACACTTCTCCTGTGACCTTTGAATGATTTAAAGGGGTGACAGTGCTTAACCACGTAGTAAGGTGACCCAGTGGGTTGTCAGCAAGGGAATCCAGTAGCCCTTGGAGGGGGAAGACGGGCTGTTGCATAATTGCACTTTGAGATTTCCTTTTCCCATCTGCTGGAACCCAAGTCTCCTGGCTCCCAGTCCAATGCTATTTCCATTACACCATTCAAGTGTGATGCAAGATTTGGCAGAAAAATGTCCCATGGTGGATCCCAGCGGGAAGAAAAAAAGAAAAAAACCCTATGGTTTATGGATATATAAACAACTTTAAATGCCATAAAATGGATCTGAATGAAGCATAGGAGAGGGGTCCCTACATAAAGTAAATCGGGCATGAAATCATGGGTAAAATATTTCTTCTATAAAGTTTCTACAACCTGCAAAGGCTTTAACACAGAGAAGACCTTTAAGTAGTGATCTTATTTAAAAATACTAGGTTTATAAGCAGCGTTTCCAGGAAAACACAATTACGGAATTCTGAGCTTGGTCCCCTTAGTCTGAAACTTACAAGCTCCATTGATAGAGGATGATTGTGGTTGGAGAAAACATGTGCAAAATGTACCGTCCTGGGCTCCTAGGACACTTGGCTGAGCCCTAAAGCCTTTGGGTGCCCATGGAGGCTGGAGATTGTATGCATCTGGGTTTGAATACTGATCCTGTCACTTAATAGCTTGAATGCCTTTGGGCAACGCTTGTCCCCTTTAGAGCCTCTGTTCTCACAGCTATAAGATAGGAAGAGCAATGTTGATGCCTCAAGACTGTGGTGAGAATGACCCAGGACGGTTCTTCTCACACCGTAGTCCCTGGACCGGCAGCATCAGCATCGGCTGGTTGGATGCGAAGTTGGTCACCTCCCCAGACCTACTGAATCACAGCTCTGAGGTTGGGGTCCAGCAATCCGCGTTTGGACAAGCCCTCCAGGGGATTCCGATGCAGCTCAAGTTTGAGAACCACTGGCGCAGGAGAGGGTTTCTCAGCCTCTGCACTGATGATATTTAGGGCTGCAAAATTCTTTGTAGGAGCGGGGGTGATGGGAGGGAAGCGGGGACTGTCCTGTGCGCTGTAGGATGTTGGGCAGCCCTGGCCTCTACCCACCTGATGCCAATAGCAAACCCTCCCCTGTACGTTGTGACAATCAAAAACGTCTCAAAGGGAGACGCAAGAGGGAAGACATATGGGAACATATGTATATGTATAACTGATTCACTTTGTTATAAAGCAGAAACTAACACACCATTGTAAAGCAATTATACCCCAATAAAGATGTTTAAAAAAAAAAAAAGAAAAAGAAAAAAAAACAAAAACAAAAAACGTCTCCAGATTTTGCCAAATGTCGCCTGGGAGCCAAAATCGCCCCTAGTTGGGAACCACTAGTTTAGTAGAAAGCGAGTTCCTGGAACTCTGGTAGGCTGTTACTTAAGCATTAACTTGCTTCCCTTTCTTCTGCGGTTTAGCCATTTGCATCGTAGCAGGAAAAAAGAAGAAAAGAGGCAAGATAGAAGCCTTTTCTTTTTTTTTTTTTTAACTTTTGTGGGTGTGCTGACATCGTGACCTGATGTCTCATTTAAAAATAGTCATACCCTTTAAACTTTCTAACAAAATTTTCCTTTGGGTTGAACTAAACATGGAAAATCTCAGCGCCGGGGACCCGCATTAATTCTCCCCCAAAGCTAAGTGGCTGCACGTGGGGATTTTGGTGGAAAGTTTTAGGTCGTTGTGAGTTCAGGGCTTGCTGCCCAGATGCGCGGGCACGATGTCCCTCCACTTCACCTTGGGTTCCTCTCCCGAGAGAGCCGCCCAGCTGGTGCTCTGGACACCTGGCTGCCTCCCCCTGCTAATAATAACCAGAGGAGATCTGTTTCCCTTTGCTGGTTAACTGTCTCTTGTGCCTGGATTTTCCTTCGACATGTGACCCTAGTTTGAAGACGCATCTGAGCCTGGGGAAGGGGCATCGTCCCAGTGTGGTGCCATGGAAGTGGGTGACCCTGGTTCTAATTCTGCCTCTGCTACTGACTTGCATGGGAGATGCTGGGCAAGTCATTCGGTTTCTGCATCTGTAAAATGGACACTATAATACCTGGGGCTTCTGTGGGAACATAATTTTTCTTTTATTGTTGTAAAAAAATATATATATATATGTCATAAAACTTACCATTTTAACCATTTTAAGTGTACAATTTAGTATTAAGTGTATTGGCATGTTGTGTAACCCTCTCCGTGATCCGTCCCCAGAACTTTTTCATCCTCCCAGACTCAAACTCTGTATCCATTAACAATAACTCCCTGTCAGCCAGGGTTGCCATACAAAATATCACAGAATGGGCAGCTTAAACAACAGTCGTTTATTTTCTCACAGTTCTGGAGACTGGATGTCCAAGATTGTTACTGGAAAACTGAGTTTTCCTCTTGGTGGGTGTTGAGCCAGTAGACACAGCCAAGCCTAAGATCAGGAGAAGGGAGGATTTATTATGACTTGCAGCAAGTAAGAAGAGCACCAGGGATCTTCCCCAAAGCAGTGTCTCTCCCAACAGCAAAATTGGGAATGTTTTAAGCTAAGGGTACATGCATATTCATGAAGGGGCTTGAGCAGAGGAGAACTCAGCATAGAATTGGAGCAAGGTCGACAGATTCCAAGCTTTGGTTGATTGAAGTCAGGAGGGTCAACATATCATTCCATCCTCCACCTGGGTGGGGGCCTGAGTTTCTGCAGAACTGAAAGGTATATTATTATGTATATCCCTTGAGGAACCAGGCCTCTCCCCCAAGGCTACACTATTGTTTCTTGGCCACTCCTCCCTTGTTTCTGCATTCCCTCCCTTCAGATCGTTAATTACTGAGACCTGTTCAAGGGCAAGCATTGTGGCCAGGCTTAGATCACAAAGTAGCTTAGGCCAAAATGGGTTCTCTTATGTCAAGAAAGCCATGCCTGGTTCTCTTTCTCCAGGGACCTCCTAACCTTGCTTGCAAGATCATGGTGCCAGCATGGTCAGGTTCTGGTGAGGGCTCTCTTCCTGTCTTGCAGACAGCCCCCTCATGACCTCATCTAAACCTTATTGCCTCCCAAATTTCCCATCTCCAGATACCATCACATTGGGGATTAGAGCTTCAACGTATGAATTTTGGGGAGACACATTCAGTCCATACCACTCCCCATCCCTCCCCTGCAAACCTCTACTTTCTGTCTCTGTGAATTTGACTATGCTGTACCTCATATAAGTGGAATCATCCAATATTTGTCCTTTTAGAGAACATACTTTTGATACGGTGGAAGCTTTTATTTGTAGCACTGACCCTCTGAAGTTTTCTGAGAAGCCTTATTCAGTGCTGAATCTGAACTCTGGTGGAAAGTTTGGAAGTGCCCTGGGGAAAAACCAAAGGTCAAACAGCTGAATAAAAACTAAAAAATGCTGGTGGTTTTCCAATTATCCTCCATAGGGGTTTAATCCAGAAGTTATTTGGGGCTGGAAAAGAGGCTGCACTTGTTGGAAATACTGTCCCAAGCATTCAGCCCTTTTTTGAGGCAAGCACTGGGTGTGGCAGACACTCCTGTTTGCCTATCCAAAGTCATCCATCTTCCTCCCTGCTTCCTGAATTCTAATATGATTTTGTGTTCATTTGAGTGACACTGCCCTTCAGTGGGTCACTCAGAACTGGTCCAAACCAATGACATTGTCTTTGCAATGATTGGCTTGTCCTAACCATGTGACCTCCCCTTCTCGCCAATGGGATGCAGGGGAGGTCTAAAGGAGGCGGGCTCATGGAAAAAGTTGTCTCACTGATGGAAAGAGACCCCTTGGAGAAAATGCTGCCCCTTTGTTGTCACCTACAGGGAACTGCTGCAGCCATTTGGTGCCCACTAGGAGAGAAATCATTATACACGGGTGCTTGCTAGTGTCAATGAGCCACTGAATGAACCAACCCTGGAAGCCACTGCCCTCTGGATTTCTTGCTCTGTAACTAAAAGATTGCTCTGTTGAAGCCAATTTTAATAGGGTTTTTAGTTCCCTAAGACAGAGCATCCCATGGATAGGCTAGATTCTCAGGAATTGGTTATGGGCTCTCTTTTTCTGGTGGTTGCATTGAGGCCTGTGTATACTGGATTTTGACCAAGATGGATCTGCATGTAAATATCATAGGCACCTCTACCCTCCCCCCACACCTCTTCTTAGGACCTTGACAAAAAAGAAGACAAGGTATTTTATCTCTTTCCCAGGGGATGACCCTATTTTGTTAAAACATTTATTATTTATTTTATTATTTTGGCTGGACCGGGTCTTAGTTGAGGCACACGGGATCTTTGTTGCAGCATGTGGGATCTTTCGTTGCGGCATGCATTTAGGATGTAGTTCCCCGACCAGGGATCGAACCCTGGGCCACCTGCATTGGGAGCGTGGAGTCTTACCCACTGGACCACCAGGGAAGTCCCGACCCTATGTTTTTAATAATCCAGGTCATAGATGCTTATGACATAAAATATACATAACAAAACCAAAAAAGGATATACTTAACAATTACATATACACACACATCTGTATGTGTGTATGTAATTATGTATGTATATTATATATGTGTATATATACCTGTATGATCACATGTATATTATATAGTTAATTTACATATTGTGCACATGCATACACACACACACACACACACACACACAACTTTTCCCCCAGAGATAACTCTGGCAGGATACTATAGTGGTTGTGTGCCTGGCCTCTGAGCTAGACCCCCTGCATTCATTTTCGGGCTCCACCTTTTCTGGCTGTGTGATCTTGGGCAAACTGACTAACCTCTCTCTGTGTCAGTTTCTTTATCTGTAAAAAGTGACTAATAATATTAATACCTACTTCATAGGTTTGTGGTGCAGATCAAACGAGATATGCACGCAAAGTGCTTAGCACGATGCCCAGTGTCTAGTTAGCGCTCAATGATTAAGGATAGTGATGACTCCTATAACCTTCATTGGAAAGACCTGGATTCTGGCTTCAGCTGTGCCACCTCATAGCTGTGTAACCCCAAAGGAGTCCTTTTGTCTCTCTGAGCCTGGCCTTGGCCATCTGCATCCAACAGGTTGTTATGATTGTGCCCATTGCAGTGGTATCCGAGGCCCAGGTAGGCGAAGTGACATGTACAAGGACACCCAACTAGGCTCTGTCCTCCCTCCTCTGGGCCTGGGCATCCTTTGGCATTACCTATTGGACATCGGGAGGGAAGACAGAAAGGCGTTAGTTACATGCAGTTTTTTTATTTTGTTTGTTTTGTTTTTTTTTTTTTTTGGTCCGCGGGCCTCTTACTGTTGTGGCCTCTCCCGTTGCGGAGCACAGGCTCTGGACGCGCAGGCTCAGCGGCCATGGCTCACGGGCCCAGCCGCTCCGCGGCATGTGGGATCTTCCCGGACCAGGGCACGAACCCGTGTCCCCTGCATCGGCAGGCGGACTCTCAACCACTGCGCCACCAGGGAAGCCCACATGCAGTTTTTCTACATGGCAGATGCTATGGCTGCCTCTACCCCCATTTGTTGCCGGTGAGGCTTTAAGAGAAGGACCAGAGTGGGTGGTAGAGATGATGGAGACAGACAGGGCTGGCGAAATCTAGTGCCTCGTTCCCCGCACTGGGTTTTGCAGAGATCTATTCAGTGCAGTATTTTGTGTCTGCCTTTCTCCTTTCCACTCACTAGCTACACAACAGCCGCAGAGGTCAAAGGATGTATAATTTGAATTTTTAATAACTCCTGCCAGATTGCTTTTCATAAATATATAACTTCTTGCACATCCACCAGAAATAAAAGAAACCAGAAACTGTTTCCTCAGTTTTAAGGCGGGATTTTTTTTGTATTTATTATCATTTATTTTTGGCTGCATTGGGTCTTCGTTGCTGCGCGCGGGCTTTCTCTAGTTGCGACAAGTGGGGGCTACTCTTTGCTGCGGTGCGCGGGCTTCTTGTCGCAGTGGCTTCTCTTGTTGCGGAGCACGGGCTCTTGGCACGTGGGCTGTGTAGTTGTGGCGCACGGGCTTAGTTGCTCCGCGGCATGTGGGATCGTCCCAGACCAGGGCTCGAACCCGTGTCCCCTGCATTGGCAGGCAGATTCTTAACCACTGTGGCACCAGGGAAGCCCCAAGGCAGGATTTTTGGCAACATCTCTTCTGAGTATCATCTTTTGGTGGAAACTGAATATATGAGGTTGGCTGGTCATCAGGATTTTGGGAAGGCCCTTAGTTTTTTCCCCACCACAAGTAATAGGTTTTCAGAAATTTCCCTTTGAGAAGACCATTTTTAGTTCTCGTAATAGCTGGCAGAGTTGAGGATTTTGCCTGTGCAATGTGGAGCCGAAAGTGTCCATCTCAGTTCAAGTACATGCTCGTTAACGATTGCTGTGCTAAGGCCTCGCCAGAGACAGGATCCCCCTTATCCCGGGTCTCATGTCTTCTTTCTTTCTCTCTTTTGCTTGTATCCTTTGTTCTGGGATTGGGGACTTTGCCAGGGTGTAATCTGTAGAAGGGTCTTCACAGTTGGAAGGCGGGACGAGGCTCAATGACCAGCTGGGGGGGTTACAGAGTTACAGATCCAGAAGAGACAGAGGAGGCCCTTAATCCCCTGGTGCCTCTGTTTCCCCATTTGTTAAATGGGCATAATAACATTGGCCGTACCCATCTCTCACAAGGTTGCTTTATGGGACAAATGAGATTGTTTATTTCTTTTATCGGGTAATGTCACTCCTTGCTTAAAAAACTTCTGCAACATGGATGAACCTAGAGATGATCATACTAAGAGAAGTAAATCAGACAGAGAAAGACAAATTATTATATGTCAGTTATATGTGGAATCTAAAAAATAATACAAATGAATTTATTTACAAAACAGAAACAGACTCACAGACATAGAAAACAAAGGGTTTTCTATGGTTACCAAAGGGGGAAGAGGGCAAGGGATAAATTAGGAGTATGGGACTAACAGATACATAACACTATATATAAAATAGATGAACAATGAGGATTTACTGTATAGCACAGGGAACTATATTCAATATATATATATATTTTAATGTCAATATCTTTTTTTTAAATTTTATTTTTGGCTGCATTGGGTCTTTGTTGCTGCACGCAGGCTTTCCCTAGCTGTGGCAAGCGTGGGCTACTCTCTTGCTGTGCACGGGCTTCTCATTGCAGTGGCTTCTCTTGTTGCGGAGCACGGGCTCTAGGCATGTGGGCTCAGTAGTTGCGGCACTCGGGCTCCAGAGCGCAGGCTCAGTAGTTGTGGCGCACGGGGCTTAGTTGCTCAGCGGCATGTGGGGTCTTCCCGGACAAGGGCTTGAACCTGTGTCCCTTGCATTGGCAGGTGGATTCTTAACGATTGTGCCACCAGGGAAGTCCTATTCAATATTTTTTAACAACCTATAATGGAAAAGAATCTGAAAAATATAGAAATGTATATAAATGAATCACTTTGCTGTACCCCTGAAACTAACACAATGTTGTAAATCAACTGTACTTCAAGGAAAAAACAAACAAACAAACGAACAAAACCCAAAAAATGTCTGCAGCTCCCTACTGCATAGTAATAAAACCTTGCTCCTTGCCATGACTAGTAGGACCCACATGATCTAGCCCCTGCCTACATCTTTGACCTCATTTCCTCCTTATCTTCCCTTTGCCCATGACAATCCAGCCCTCAGATCCTGAAACATGCCAAGCGCCTTCCCACCTCAGGGCCTTTGCACACGCTCTACTTGGCTGCATTGCCCCTGATGTAGGGAGATTTCCTTTAGCTGGTGCAGGTAATCATCCTTCCGTGTTATGTGCTCTAAGCTCTTTGTTGCAACCATAGCATTTATCACAATCTGTGTTTATCTTATTTATTGCTTACATGTTGTCTCTCTTTCCCACAAAAATAGAAGTTCCAAGAGGGCAGGGATCAAGTCTGCCTTGTTCACCATTTTATCCCAAGGCTTAGCACAGTGGTTGGCGCTTAAAGGAAATCAACTATTTATTCATTGTCTACTATGTGCCAAGCACTATGAGGAACACTTTTAAAACAACATCTTATTCTACTCTGTGGTTGGTTGTAAACTAACTTTATTGTCAAGACTAGTAAGAGAAATTTATATCACTTGGATATAACAACTACACAAAGCCTGATATGCCCAATGTGATGTCATTGGCTTTCAAGATGGCAGTCAATCCCAGCTTCCCTGTGTTTTCATTATATGGTGCTAGGCAGGTACCATGAGTGAAATGCTTATATGATGAATGGATGGTTAGGTGGATGAATGAATGGACGGTTGCCTGGATGAGTGGGTGGATGAATGGATGGATAAAGGGGTGGGTGGGTGAATAGGTAGATGGTGGATGGATGGTTGGGTGGATGGATGGTGGGTGGATAGATGGATGGATAGAAGAATGGTTAGGTTCCAGATATCTGCAATCAAAGGATTCCAGGGTTGATAGGAACCTCAAGATTCATCCAGTTGAATCCCCCACCCACAATGATCCCCCTCTGCTCAAATGGAAGCTGGTGTGGATGTATTTTTGTGTGTAGGGGACAGGTGAATAACGACTTGGAACACAGGAAATTATGAATGTCTGTCAAGGCCTACCTTGGATGCCACCTCCCCTGGGGAATTTTCTCAGATTGTCCCTCCAGAAGTCATCTCTCTGTCCTTGGAGCACTGGGCTGCTACCTCTACTCTAGTGCCCATTTCCTCCTGCAGTCATTTGAAGGAGCTGTGCATGTACCTGGCCACTTCACTACTCTCTGAGCTCCTTGAAAGCAGGGCCTGGTTGGGAGCTGCAAGGTGCTTTCCTCTTGAGATTGTCTGGCCTTTTCTAGCTGCCATGGTTTTTCCTTGCTGAGGCCTATAGCTGCCTCTGGGCTTTCAGGGAAATGTATGCCCTCTGTAAATGTGCCCAGGACACCCCAACATTCCCTTTGAGGGGCTCTGGATAGGACTGTGGTCCTGGGGGGTGGAGCCCTAAGCCATTCGGTGTCCTGTTATCTCTCTGTTCTCACGACCTTGAGAGATATGAATTGGGCTAAGATGCATAGAGTTACTAACCCTACTGGACTTAACCACAGCCTTGGCCTCTGGTGCTACCTCTTACCAGCTCAGCTGGCCCCACAGCTGTGGAAGGCCTGCAACTTTGAAGCAGACAGCCCTGGGGTCAGCTCTGCCGCTGCCCAGCTAGACTTGCTCCAGGCAAGTCCACTGACTCCCTATTTTCCTCATTTGTAAAATGGAGACAATGAGGCCAACCTTGCAGGTTTGCAGTAAGGATTTGAGAGACTAAATATAAAGAGCCTGAGAAATGGAGGCTGCTGTTGCCATGTATTAGCTGCCGAGTTGAGTGGGAGAAATGACACAGCAGGGGCTGTAGGACAGTCACGTACTAAAGAGGGCCACATGATCAAAAGAATCTCTCCTCTCTCTTTCTTTTGGGAAAGAATAGCTTTCCACTTCTCTCTGCTGACAACAACCTCATCTCTAGGTTAGTAGCAGATGGTTGGAGTTGCCAATCTGTTGGGTTTGTATACTAAACCCCCTCCACACCCCAAATCACACCAAAACAAACAAAACAAAAAATGTAAACCGGAGTCGAGGCTGGTAATCCGAACCCGGGACCTATGAGGCAGCTGTGGGTTTTGTGAACAGAGAATGCCCTTCCTGTGGTCATTTTTGTGCATCTCTCATTCATTCATGAATCCATTCTACTGTTTTATTTGATTTATTATTTTTTTGTAGGTGTCGTTTATTTTTTAAAATTTTTATTGGAGTATAGTTGATTTACAATGTTGTGTTCGTTTCAGGTGTACAGCAAAGTGAATCACTTATACGTATACATATATCCACTCTTCTTCAGATTCTTTTCCCACATAGGTCATTACAGAATACTGAGTAGAGTTCCCTGTGCTGTACAGTAGGTCCTTGCTAGTGATCTATTTTATATATAGTCGTGTGTATATGTTGATCCCAATCTCCCGATTTGTCCCTTCCCCCACGTTCTACCATTTTAATTACTTCCTAGGGGGACATCACTGTGTTCATCGGTGGGAGAAAGCAAAGGTGACAAAAACAAGGCTCGCTGCCCTTAAGATACTTGAAATCTGGTGGGAGAATTAAGACATGACTAGAAACAGCCCTAATACCAGGGAATACGTTTTAGCTGTCAAGCATAAACATCGTGGTCTTGGAGTTGAGGCTGGTGGATTGTACTCTGATTGGGGAAAAAGAAGGCTTCCAGGGAGAGTGAGCATTTGAGTTAGAACCTGAAGGTCACAGGGCAGGGAGGTCATTTCAGAAGCGCAGAAGTACCCGGAGCAGGAGCTCCCAAACTTGAACGTGCATCAGAATCACCTTGTGAAAAACACGTTGCTCCGTCACACCCAGCGTTTCATTCAGTGGGTCTGGGGTGGGGCCTGAGAATTTGCATCACTGACACGTTCCCAGCTCATGTTGATGGCCCTGGTCTGGGGACCCCACTTTGAGAACCCCTGGTGGAGGCAGAGCGACAGAGGAAGAAAGTGTAGGAGATCATTCATCCACTCACGTCCCCACTGAACAAGTATTAAGCACTTACTACGCATCAGGCCCTGTGCTAGGTGATAGGGACACAGAAGAGGACAGAAGAGACTGCTGCCAGGACGGGGAAGAAGGATGCTAGGCAGAGAGACGCCAGGGGGATATGGTTGGAAGCTGTGATAGGCGCTATGAAGGAAAAGAACATGGTGATATAGGAGAGAATAACAGAGCGGGGTCTCATCTGTCTTGCTGGAATGGACATGACGTGTGAGGAGGGCTGTGCAGAATGAGAAGGATCTGGTGAGATGTGTGTGGCGAGGGTTCCTGGTGAAGGGGCCGGCATATGAAGAGGCCCTGGGGCAGTGACGAGCTTGGCTCATCTGAGGAGTGGGAGAACCTTCTCGTGGACTTGGAATAAAGAGTTGTGGGGTTCATGATGGCGGAGAAGTGGGCAGAGCCCTGCCGGCCAGGGCAAGGCATTTGGATGGTACTCAAAGTGCATTGGGTATCCAGCAAATGTATGTTTGGGAGAGAAGTGGAGAGAGTTTAGGCCACAGGACAGGAAGGTCTTAGATGACAGTCTCAGGACCTTGGACCTTCATCTGTGGCCACAGCAAGATCTGAGTGGGAGGCTCTGCCCTGAGCTCGGCTGGACGGCACCAGCTCACACCTCCGAAGGGACCGTCTATTAGCAAACCCTCAACCCTCCATAGTAATCCCTTTGTTCAATCTCTAAACATACCTGGAAGGGAGGGAGGAGCAGGTATGCCTTTTTGCTGAGGGGGAGGAAGATGGGGAGAAGAAAAACCGTGGAGAAAGTGTTACATCTGTGCTGTCCAAGATGGTAGCCACTGGCTGCATGTGGCTATTGAAAACTAAATTAATCAGTATTAAGTAAAACTTTGAATTCAGCCCCAGAGTCACACGGAGTAGCCACATTTCAAGTACTCAACAGCCACAGGTGACTACGGCTACCATCTTGGATGCGGCAGATATAGGACATTGCCATCATCACAGAAAGTTCTATTGGACAGTGCTGCCTTAAGTGAGGTTTTATCAGCTTGTTTAGGAGAGAGTCAGATGGGAACCTGGTCTCCAGAAGAGCTCCCAGCCTGGAACTATTTTTGATCCATGATTTCACTTCCATGGTGGCCACGTGTGCCGCCACGTGTGCTGAAGTCTCCCCGCTCTTGGCTTTGCTTGCTTGCACGCAAGACCAGAAGGCTTGGCGGCCCAAACCCGAGCCCCACCTGCCTGGCCAGCGTTCTCTTCTGAACACTGACCCTGTTGCCAAGACCCCAGGTGCAGCACAAGGAGACACAAAAATGGTTTTCCTTGCCAAGCAAAGCCGAGACTAGTGTGTAAAACTTAGTAGGAAGCTTTTGCTTTTCCTCCATCAGTGTCACTTCTAAGAATAATCCTGAAATCTTTGAACTTGGGGTCACTCTGGAGAGTATTTTTTAATCTTACATTGAATGGATAGATAAACGAGTCTGTGAGGGGTTATGGGCTTCCTTGGCGCCTCATAGCTTCTTAGTTGCAAAGCAGAGAGTTGAATGAATGCGAGCCCCTGACTTTAATTTTAGTCGTTTTCACCCTGGCATTCAAAGGGCATGGTGATGTCATACGGTTCATCTTAGCCAGACCATTTTCTGGCTCACTTGAAAATTTCCAAGTTTATTTTTGGGTCAGGATCCTTTAGCTTGTGTGTGAAATTTACCAAATGGGGGGAAAAATCAAAATCAATTAAGCCCCTCCCTGATTCCCCATTCAGAACTGCCCAGTATTGAGCAGGGATCAGGTGACAGTACTATCAAGAAATTGGCAAAAATCCATCATCAAATAAAACAGAGAGGGGTTAGAGGATGCGTTTATCGCTTCTATGCTTCCTCCTGTGGATTATGATGGATTCTATTCATTCTGAGGTGAATTTCCCTGTTCCCTTCTCCGCCTCTCCCATCCCAGGTCCACTCTGGAGCTCGTCTCTTTCCTTCAGGAGTTTGCATTTTCCAATCCTGAACATCTTTGAAGGAGTCATGTAGTCTATCTGGGGGAAAAGGCTTTGGGGTGTTTGCTTCCTAAGAGATCTGCTAAAAACTGGACGTGCGTTAGAGAGGAAATACCCTATGAATGATGGACATAGTCTACTTCTGCATTGTCCAGCACCACAGCTGCTGGCCACATGTGCCTGTTGACCACTTGAAACGTGGTTAGTGCAACTGAAGAACTGAA
This sequence comes from Monodon monoceros, assembly GCF_005190385.1. Taxonomy (NCBI): domain Eukaryota; kingdom Metazoa; phylum Chordata; class Mammalia; order Artiodactyla; family Monodontidae; genus Monodon; species Monodon monoceros. Next base: position 75,922,641 of record NW_021703765.1, on the reverse strand, counting down.
TTTTCACTTTTATGTAATTATCTGTTGGTTTTAGCAGTTAACAGTTTATTAAAGCAAAAAAGAAATTCAATACCCTTATTCTCCTTATGCTTTAAATTCAGCTTACAGGCAGTATTATTCTATTCGTGTAAGTCCAGGAAATTTTAGCAATCACATGTAAGGGGAGTTTGCATAATTTTTGCTTCCATTGACAACCTTAGTGAATTAAACACCTTCAAATAATTTAACTATATTTATAAATTTGATATGCACAAAAATTTTTTAAGACTCAGTTGACAGACAAGCCGTCCCACTACTTACACAGCACATAGAAATCTAAAAAAATAAACTTATAAATATGCTGGGCCTTAAGCCACTTTCTATCATAGTACATAAATGGAATACAATTTTGACTTAAAATGTACGTCTGAACCAGTTATTCAATTACACATTTCACATTAGACTTAGAAAGGTGAAGTCTTCCTCTAGTTGGCCAAATTATAGAAAACATTAAGAGAATGTAAAATAAATACTCCAAAGGCACAGACTCTTTAATTCAAATATTACTATTATGGGTTTAATTACTTAAATACGTCTATAATTCATCCTAGATTTTCCCAGAACTTAAAGATGCTAACCCATTCAGGAAACTAGTTTATCTCACACAATTCTCAGCTTCAAGTCTAATGACATTTTTGGGAGGTGAATTCTCTGATTGCCTGAGGTCACTTAATGTCCAGTAAGGCTGCTTTCTGGATTTTTGTCAGTGGTGCCCATAAGCTGCCCTAACCTTGTTTAGTCACTATGTTGATTAATTATGTAATTTTAGTTAATTTAAATTTACCTTTCCAGGGCCACATGTGCTCAGTGGCTGCTGTATTGGAAAGCACAGGTCTAGATGGAATAGGTTTCCACGGTCAAGGTGAAGTGGTTGCCCAAATGAGACGTGCTTTCAGTGTACGCAGGTTTTGTGTTTTTTCCTTGTGTCATCTGTTCTTGCTTTATGCCTGGGGTCTTATTTCTACTTTCCCTCTCGTTCGGGCAGTGAAGAGTAAGGCAACATCTGGCGTAGGGCAGACCTTCCACAGATGGTTTTGGCTGCCCAGGAACCACAGCCATCACCTCCCAGAACTTCTGTGGGATTCCTCCCAGCCACGCCTCCTTTTGTGCAGTGCCCACCCATTGGCTTTTTTTTTTTTTTTTCGTTTTTTGGCAACTTCATCTATCTTTGTCACTTGCCAGGAAGTTTCATGCTCAAAGTGTAGGTACAAAGTGTGGGTCCCCACTCTGCAAGCTTATAATTTCTCTGTACAGCTTGGTCCTTGGTGAATGATTAAGGGGGAAGAAGGGGGATGGTCGGGGGAGGTCTTTTCAACTGTCTGGCTTTCCCCCCCTAAAGCTGGCCCTGGACAAAAATGTGTGCTATTATTTATTACTCTTCATGCAGGCTTTCCTTGTTCCAGAAAGGTTGGGAGAGGTTACAGCTGGGGCACAAGCTAAGTTTGCCTGAGGGAACCCTGCAATCTTATTTTTCCCCCTGCTTCTTCTCATTTTCAGGATGATTGGTCCTACATACATCACTCTGCCCTCTCTGGAATTTCAACCCCTCAAGACTCCCTCGTTTAATCAGATCACCTAATTGGCACTGCAGTGGCAATGACTGATAAAGAACCCCTCGGCAGTGGTTCTGGACTTCTTGCGTCTGTCAGAACTACCTGGGGACCTTGTTTAAAAGAAATGAGATGAGAAGGCCCCTGTCCCCAGGAGTATTTGGTTCCGCATGTGTGGGTCGGGGGGAGCAGGGCGCAGCCTGTGTGTTCTTAACAAGCTCCCCTAAGGGAGCTAAAGGTTGACAACTGTAAAGTATTGTCACTTAATGGAATGAAAATAAGGAACGTGACAGGCTCAGGGGCAAACTCAGCACCTACTTGTTATCCTCGTGACCTTAGGTAAGTTACATCGTCACTCTGTGCCTCCATTTTCTCATCTCAAAAATGGGAATAGGGACCTCCTTGGTAGTCCAGTGGTTAGGGCTGCGCGCTTCCACTTCAGGGAGCACGGGTTCGATCCCGGGTTGGGGAACTAAGATCCTGCAAGCGGTGCAGCGCGGCCAAAAAAAATTTAAAAATTTAAAAAATAAAAATGGGGATGATAAAGTTCTTGCCTCTTACGGTTCATATGACAATCAAATAACATTAACAAAGCACTTACTGCAATGCCTGGTACATGGTAAGTGCTCAATTAAATTTAGCTATGATTATGAATATATTATTGTATAATAGTTTATTGATAATAACATTGTTCTCAACATAACTAAAGCAGTAGGCACAGGGCTGGCATATAAAAAGTGTCAACAAATGTCAAGTTTGTTATTATAAATATATAATATATGCTGTATAATATAATATCATGTTTAAAATTATCTTATGTATCATATATCTATGAACTCTTATCTATGGATATATATTATACAGATATACTATATATAATATACAATAATATATAATAATACATATATTAATATATAATAAATTGTATATGTTATATAGTATATAGATGTACTATAAATATGTTATAGCAAAATGTATTGTTATAGCAAAAATATTAAAATTGTAATTACCATTATGTGAGGAAGTTACCAGTGGGGCTGGCATCTAAGTAATTGCTCATTAAATATGTCAACTCTTTTTTCCCTGCTGTTTGTAGTATTCATAAGCAGTAATAATGTAAAGAAAAGGAAAAGCCACCAGGTGCATTGAGGGCTTTAAAAGGCAGGGCAGTTTCGGGCAGAGGGAGCCGGCCGCGGTGCAGCATTCCGGGAGGCCAGCGCTGGACTGGTGGGTCGGGCAGGCTTCCGCCTGAGGGATCCTGTTCTTACTGGGATGGGGTGGGAAGAAGAAGAAGGGCGCGTCTCCCAGGCCTCCAGCCGTCAGCAGCGAATTTGCCTGCGGTTACAAATCGCCGGTTACTTGAGACGTTAGAGAGTCAATTCTCTCCGCTGTCAGCTGGTCCCCCCAGCGCCGGAGATGTTATGACAATGGTCGCCCTGGCAACAGCGGGAAGGCGTCGGGCCGCTGGCGATTTCTTTACCCTCAGAGAGCCTGGGCCGCAGAGCCAGGGCTCGGTTCTGAACGTGCAGCGCCGGCTGGAAAAGGAGTTGGGATTTCTGGGTAGAGGCCTGACCCCCCCGACCCCCAATGATGTTGGTTCATAGACCAACCAAGAAAAATGTCTTGTATGCCAGGCACTGATCTGAACGCTGCGGGGAGAGACAGGCAAAGCCCGTGCTCTTTTGAGCTGACATTCTGATGGGTGTGTGAGATGGGGGTAACCATGGAAACCAATAAACAGGATAATTTATGGGATAGCGATGAGTGCTCCCGAGGAAAAAACAGGGTGTTGTGACGGTGACATTGGGGGACAGTTGGGAAGGGATGACACCCGGAAGACAGGAAAATGCCGTTTATGTCTCAACGCCGGAGGGCAAGAACTCTGAGCAGTAGGGAGACGTGGACGGTTCAGATTCAGGGCTTTGAGCTCTCCGTTAGCGGTGGATTCCTGCTAAAGAGAAGGCAGCAGTGTGGGTGCTTGCTGACAGGCAGCCCTGAGGGTTACAGAGGGCTCTTCATCTGTGTGATTTTAAGGCCAGCTCATCCCTGAGCCTCAGTTTCCTAATGTGTAAAATGGCCGTTGCCATGAGGTTTACACGAGATGATTCGTGAAAGATGACAGACCCTCAAGCTGTATTGCACTCCTTTCCAGTTTCCACGGACTCTGCTTTAGTCTTTTCTGTTTTTTTTTTAAACATCTAAGTGGTGAAGGTTTTGGACTCCAGCAAACTAAACCCCAGGGCTTGCCCATGGGTCTCTGGGTTTATCTAGGTTTAGATTCTGAGTGAAAAGTTACCCGTTTGCACATTAGAAATTTCAGACATGATTATTTATAGCTCTGTCACATGTCTTGACTTTAAACATTTTTTTTGTTTATGCTGCTAAATTTACCATCATGCTAATACCAAGTACAGTAATAAGGCACTGAAGATGCTCAGATCCAGCGAGGTCGCAAAAATTTTTCCATCTGCTGTGGAAAGTGCCAGGCTGCCCCCTGGTGGGAACATGGGGAACTACATCTCTGGGTTCCTACTCTCAAAGTCCTGTGATCCTTCTGACCCCAAGCCCAGGAGTCCTTATTTTGTACGGGACAGCGCAGGGGCCCATGGTGGGCTCAGCTTGGATGTGTTATTTCCAGGAGTCCAGTGTTTATTCACTTGAAGATGTCATTTCTTTGGACTTTTTGCAGTTCAGCTCTGCATGGTCTTGAATTGAGGGTGACCTAAAAATAAATTAGGACACCTGGCAGGGTGAGGACATACCAAAGCCCTTTACTAATTGTGTTTCACAACCTTGACCTCTAGATGGTTTAGACTCTCCACTTCAGCAGAATGTTATGGTGAAGAGGGTACGGAACTGGAAATCAGAGCCTGAGTTCAAATCCCGACCCTCCTGCTTCTTTAGTTATGAGATTGGACACAGTTCCCAAGCCTCTGAGCATCAGTTTCCCCACCTGCAGAATTTTGTTAATAACAATCCAACACCCATTTCAGCGTTGTCATGATGCTCTTATAAAGCAGTATCTTTAGTGCCTTCATTACGTAATTCAGACAGTAGATGGATGTTTCTCCTGCTTGCCTGATGCTCAGAACCATTGGGGTGCTTGCGTTTCTATGGATTCCTGGGCTTTCTCCAGATTCCCTGGATCGGAATTTCTAGGGCGTGGGTCTGGAAGTTTGATTTTTTAGCAAACACTTCCAGGTGGTTTTTATGGTCAGGAAATTAGGGAAAGAGGAAACTACCTTGTAAAATATTCTAGTGCCTTAGGAGAGCTACTTAAGCTCCATGGCCCTCAGTTTCCTCATCTGTAAAATGGGGATATGTATGTGTGTGTATTTATATATAAATATTTATATATACTATATAGATATATTTAAAATTTATTTAATGAAGTGGCTAACATTGTGAATGACCCACATCTTTACTGTTGGCAAGGGTCTGATTTTCATGACATTTGTGACTAATTGTTATACAGATAATTCAAGCTTATAGAAAAATTCCAAGATACACATGCACAGAGATGCAGAGATAATAACCCAGAGATGCAGCTGCTAACATTTTGGAGCATTGCCTTCTAGTCTTGTGTGTGTGCGTGTGCCTATACATACATGCAGTTTATATTCAGAAAATGGGATTATACTGTTCCTGTTGTGTTGTTGCACTTGGCAGTGGATCATAACATTCTTTGTGCGTCAATAAATAAGAGTTTGTTAGACTTGGGTTCATATCTTGATTCATGCACTTAGTAGCTCGGTGACCTTGGGCAAGTTATTTAACCTTTCTGAGCCTTGATTTTCTCAGTTGTGGAGTGGGGCAGTGATTGGACCTATGTTGCAATGTCACTGTGAGAATTAAATCGATGATTCATAAAAAGTGCTTATCACAGCACCTGGCTCAGAGAGAACCCCTGTTAGCTGACAGCTGTGACTATCCTGCAGCACCAGCCCTGGGGACCTGGTGGAAAGAGCTGCTGATCCCCAGGGTCCCCATTTGGGAAGTTCTGCTCCATCTCTGGCCAGTCCAACTTCACGTTCTGGGCAGTTTTCTGGGCTTTTCCCTGCTTGGATTAGCCACGCTCTTGTCCGGAAAGGTGATCCGTATTCCTCTTTGGCTCAAGGGGAAGCCCTGGACCTGTGGCTGCCGCCTCATACTCCATCTGCTTCCTACACCCATCTGTCTCCTCCATTCTAATGCATCATAGTGGGGATGCCCCTTGATTCTGGCTTCTGGGCAGGTGTAGGTCCAGTGTCTGGGTGACCCTGGAAACTCCTCCCCAGAATCCAAACATTCCTTCAACAAATAGTTAGGACACGGTGTTTTGTGAGGGGTGGGGTGGGGTGGGGCTCAGCCTGTCTTCTGCACAGACATTATCTCATGTGATGCCTCAGCAGGCATGTGAGCAAAGGTGATATATGCCCATTTCGCAGATGAGAGCGTAGAGGCCCGGGGAGCTGATATGACTTGCCCAAGCCTCAGAACTGGAATTCAGAAACACACTTCTCCCACAACACCTAGTAGGCTTCCCAAAACGAGTGAGACCGTCTCCCTGCCCTTGAGGGGTTGATAGCCAACTTTTGGATTTCCCATTTGGTGGGAAGGACCTGTGCACAGCTCAGAGTGCAGCATCCTGGTAAAGAGAGGGAACTTTGGGATCATACCCTAGCTTTGTGGATCCAGGCAAGCGGTTTAATGTTTTTGGTGCCTCAGTTTTTTCATTCACAGAATGGGCTCAGAACACCGGCCTCACAGCTAGCATTGCTGTGTGGATTTAAAAACAAACAAACACATTCAAAGCATTTATCTCACAGCGCCGGCACACTGTGAGTATTCAGGGCACGGTGGCTGCGCGATCATGGCCATTATTCCCCAGAATGCTTTATGGTAACTGACAAAGATGCCCCCAGCAGACATCCCAGAGATGCTCGCATCATGGGCTTTTGACCCTGGTACCAAAAGAATGCCTCATGCAGAAGATTAAAAAGAAAGAGGTAGTATGAAAAAGTGTGAAAAAACAGGGAGAGATCCTGGAGGCTTGCTACCAAGGGAAAAAAGTATGATACAATTTATGTGAAAAAACCCACAACCCTACCCATCAAACCACACTGCAGAGTTTCTACATGTATGTACGTATATGTGAAAGTACATAGGAAAAGGTATGGAAAGAAGGACACCAACCAAATCTCAATAGTTACCCCCATTATCTTCAGGGAGAAGGAGACCAGCATCAGTGGGAGTAGTGGTCACAGGGAGCTTTGGCTTTATCTGAAGTGTTCTAGCTTCTTCTTTACAAAGAAAATATATGGATGTGTTTATTAAATAAGTAAAGTAAATTAAAATAAAGTTATCTTTTCTGCAATATTGGGGCTTTGGAATCAGACTTGGGTTTGAATCCTAGCTCTCTACTTAAGCTGTGTGATGGTGAGGAAGTGAGTTAATTTCTCTGGGCATCATTTCTTCATCTGTAAAATGTAGACCTTGACAGCACCTAGCTCCGGGGGATGTGAGGATATATTAACATGATACATGTAAGAGCACACGGAAGTGCTCAATAATGGTACTTTTATTTTTATTTATTTAGTTAGTTAGTTTTTGCGGTACGCGGGCCTCTCACTGCTGTGGCCTCTCCCATTGCGGAGCACAGGCTCCGGACGCGCAGGCGCAGCGGCCATGGCCCACGGGCCCAGCCGCTCCGCGGCATGTGGGATCTTCCCAGACCGGGGCACGAACCCGTGTCCCCTGCATCGGCAGGTGGACTCTCAACCACTGCGCCACCAGGGAAGCCCCGGTACTTTTATTTTTATCGTTATGCTTATTTCATTTACTCTTCCAAATCTGAAAAGGGCTCCTTAATCCTTTAAGACTCCTGTGTCTTCATTACTCACCAATTATAATGCAAGGAAAACAGTAATAAATTTTATTATAGCATATGTACAAATAAAATGCCAGAGAAGAATCGATAAAGACTTGCTGGAGAAGGTGACATCTGAGATGGGCTTTGGAGAGAAAGTCAGATTTTCATGAGTTGATGGGGTGGTATATCAACTAGCTATGGGTTCCATTAATGCTGGGTGACAATCACAAAACCTTAGTTGTATACAATATAAACTTTAATTGGTTCCCTGAAGATTAGTGGCACTTCTGATCTTGACTGGGCTCACTCATAGCCAACCCCAGGCAACAATTTGCTTTTGGCTGAGCTAGGATGGCTTTGGCTTGGATGTCTGTGAAAACTTGACTTTACTCTGTGTAGTTTCTCATCCTTCAGTGACTAGCTGACCAGCCTGGGCACATTCTCATGGAGATTCAAGAGAGCAAGCAGAAACACACAAGGCCTCTTTCTCTTGGCGGAGGCAAGTCACACTGGTTGGGTGCTGGCACCGATTCTGCCTGTTTAGTGAGTTAACTGCAAAGTCATATCACAAAGGATGTGGAGATGGGAGGGGTAAAGGATTCAGGTCCTCTTTACAATCTACCGCAGGGGGATATGGAAAGGACTTTTAGGTAGGAGGAGCCTGAGCAAATGAATAGAGAGGTGACATTGAGGTGACGTGTTTAGGGAACTGCATGGAAATGAGAGGCAAGGAGAATAATGGAGTTGAGATGAACCCCAAATAATAGTCAAAAGAGTTTGAACATTATTATATACGACAGTGTTGCCCAAACTCATCAGTTTGTATCAGCATCGTACTTTTTGTCATATCTGTGTATTTTGCTATCAACCAAACCCAATTTTCTAAAAACATACATGTATCTAAAATTAAAGCTTTGTACAACTATTGTAATGGAAAACAAGTATCACTTGCCATAAATGGAAGACAATCAAGAAAATAAATACGATGAACATGTATCATTAAGTTGTTAAATACTGTTGCCTGCCCAGGGCTGTGAGTCTGTGTCCTGCTATCTGTTATAAAGAGAGATTAGCCAGTGTTAGGTGTTAAAGACATAATATCACTGAATGACTGTCTCTTTGATATATAATTAGATGGCTGCAGGGAGATTAGGACAGGAAAGAATGTGCTCATTATGGGACCCAATGTTGCCATGCCTGGGTACCACCCCAAGTTATCAGTGGTACCGACACTTGGGAAATGCTGCTCTTCAAGCATGGGTGTTTGAGCAGTGACATGGTTCCATCAATCCTGCTAAATGTCCATTGACAGATGAATGGATAAAGAAGATGTGGTACATGTTTACAATGGAATACTACTTACAGCCATAAAAAAGAATGAAATCATGCCATTTGCCGCTACACGGATGAACTTAGAGATGATCAGACTAAGTGATGTAAGTCAGAGAAAGACAAATACCATATGATATCACTTATATGTGGAATCTAAAATACGACACAAATGAATATATCTATGAAATAGAAACAGACTCTCAGACATAGAGAACAGACTTGTGGTTGCCAGGGCGGAGGGAGTTAGGGATGGATTGGGAGTTTGGGGTTAGCAGATGCAAACCATTATAGGTAGAAAGGATAACAACAAGGTCCTACTGTACAGCACAGGGAACTATATTCAGTATCCTGTGGTGAACCATAATGGAAAATAATTTTTACAAGAATGTATATATATATATATATATATGTATATGTATAACTGAATCACTTTGCTATACAGCAGAAATTAACACAACATTGTAAGTCAACTGTACTTCAACTGAAAAAAAAATGTTGATACTTCCAAATCAAATTGCTCTCTGGTGGCATTCTCAATGGTTTCTCACATTCTCATTGACATTGGATAGCATCAGCGTTAAAAAATATTGCCAACCTTATCCAAACATTTTTTTCCATTGATAAGCAGCTAATGCATATACATCGTATTTTCTAAGATTGCTACAGATGTGCAAACAGGAAAAAAATAGGTCACCCGTAATCTTAATTTTGTTATATACCCTCCCAAGGCTTTTTGCATCTATACTCGTATAGTTTTATAAAGCTTTTAATACATTATTTATACATTACAAATATTATACATATTTTGTACATCTTTAAATGGTATGCCACTATATGAATACATTGTAATTTATTTACATCAGCTCTTATCACTGAAGAGTTGGATTGTTTCTAATCTTTCATGGCTGTTATCCACTTGGAGCAAGACTTCATGAATATCCTTAATTATTTCTTTAGGATAAAGCCCTAGAGCAACACTGTCCCTTAGAAATATAATGAGGGTGACAGATGTGAACCAAATGTATAATTTAAAATTTTCTAGTAGCCACATTAATAAACAGCTGAAATTCATTTTAGTAATATATTTTATCTAACCCAATGTATCCAAAAGATTATCATTGAAACATGTAATCCATGTAAAAATATTAATGAGATATTTTATGTTATTTTTTTCCTATCAAGTCTTTGAAATCCAATGTGTATTTTACACTTAACAGCACATCTCAATTCAGACCCTAAAATGTCAAAGTTAAAGTAAAATGTAGCTCTATCAAAATGATGTTTATGTTTAACAGAAAAATGCTGTACGTGGCTTCCATTTTCAAACTTAAATTAAATACAATTTAAAATTCCATTCCTTAATCACCCTATAGCAATACCCTAAATGTTCAGTTAGCCACATGTAGCTGGTGAAATGACCATTTTGGACATTTGACACCGAGATTAAATCAGTATCACTCATGTCCGCTTCTCAGCGTGTGAAACCAGAGCAGAGTTGGGGGTGGTGCCTGGATATTGGATTTGAGAATCCATCGGCAAACATCAATATCTGAAACAACAGCAACAACAGCAAGGCATAGCCATGTGACCCAGCAATCCCACTCCTAGGCACGTATCTAGAGAAAACCGTAATTTGAAAAGATACATGCACCCCAGTGTTCATAAGCAGAAGAGTTTACAGTAGCGAAGATATGGAAACAACTTAAATGTCCATCGACAGATGAATGGGTAAAGAAGATGTGGTACGTATATACAATGGACTACTACTGAGCCATAAAAAAGAATGAAATAATGTCATTTGAAGCTACATGGATGCAACTAGAGATTATCATGCTAAGCGAAGTAAGTCAGAAAGAGAAAGACAAACACCATATGATATCACTCATATGTGGAATCTAACATATGACACAAATGAACTTATCTACAAAACAGAAACAGACTCACAGACATAGAGAACAAACTTATCGTTGCCAAGGGCGGGGTAGAGGAGGGATGGATTGGGAGTTTGAGACTAGCAGTTGCAAACTATTGTATATAGGATAGATAAACAACAAGGTCCTACTGTAGAGCACAGGGAACTATATTCAATATCCTGTGATAAACCATAATGGAAGAGAATATGAAAAAGAATATATATAGATAGATATATACATATCTATATCTATCTATATCTCTATCTGAATCACTTTGTTGTACACCAGAAACTAACACAACACTGTAAATCAGCTATACTTCAATTAAAACAAAAACAAAAACAAGGGCTTCCCTGGTGGCACAGTGGTTGAGAGTCCGCCTGCCGATGCAGGGGACACAGGTTCGTGCCCCGGTCTGGGAAGACCCCACATGCCGTGGAGCGGCTGGGCCCGTGAGCCATGGCCGCTGAGCCTGCGCGTCCGGAGCCTGTGCTCCGCAACGGTAGAGGCTGCATCAGTGAGAGGCCCGCGTACCGCAAAAAACAAAAACAAAAACAAGGCAGGCAGCAGAACTAGGGTGAGAGGGCAGCCCAGCCGGGATCAGGGTTCATGAGGGCAGCACCCAGGCAGGGCAGTGGCCTGGTGGAGTTAGGGAATTCGCTAAATTCAGCAGACGGAGCCAATAAATAAATATATTGAGGATTGTTTTTCTCACTGCCTGAGAAGAGTGATACAAATGTGGGGAGGGAAAATGCTAGAACAAACCCCATGGTGTTGGATTGGGATTAGAGGTATCAGTTACCAATACATATAAATAACAGAATAAATATAGGTGCAGATTTATGTATCTATGTATTCACATATGCATTGCACATACATATGTTGCCTAGGCTGTCTACTAAGGGGACTGGAAATGATGACACCCCGGTATCAATAATCTCACCAAGTACCCAGATCTTGGCTTCTGAATACCATATTCCGCTCAGAGGAACCAACACTCCTTGGAGAAATGGTGGATTCCAGGGTTGGGTCAGGAAAAGAATAAGATGACCCTAGAAAATTTTGTTGTGTCAGAGAGTAAGGAAGTGCTCAAAGAATGATGGGGAACGTGTCAAAGTGTACTTATTTCTTTTGTGTGGTTTTCCATACCTGTATAAAGAGAATAGTTAAAACAAGTCGTAAAATAAAACGAGAGACATGAAAGTTCTATAGATGTCTTAGTTGAGAGCCCAGCTTTGAAGTCTCAGTAGGTCAGACCCTATTCATTCAGAAATAAGCTAGAGAAAAAAACATATTCTTTTTGACATTTTCTATTCTAACACTTGGAATTGAGATTCTAAATGAAAAGCATTCTAGGTACATTAGCATAAGGTGAGTTTTGTGCCGTTATCGCAATAGAATGTGGGCTGATCAAGAATGGCAACTTTGGGACTTCCCTGGCAGTCCAGTGGTTAAGACTCTGTGCTTCCACTGCAGGGGGCACGGGTTTGATCCCTGGTTGGGGAACTAAGATCCCACGTGCTGTGCGGCACTGCCAAAAATATAAATTAATTTAAAAAATCTCCGTTAAAAAAAAAATGGCAACTTTCTCTTTACTAGTAAGGTGAATAAAATTAACGTTAACTTAAACACCGGTTTTCTGATTTCTTCCAGTGGGCTTCAGTGTCAGGTGAGCTCTCCTAGATGGCAACAGGGATGCCCCGGCAGCTCCTGGCTTCGTCGGCGCCCTCCTGACAATTCCAGTGGGAAGTGGGAGCTGTCCTCTGAGTGCTTGGGAAGGGTTGATGGGGAGGTTTCTCCGCGGCCCAGCCTGGCTTACTTGTTACTTCTGCTCCAAAGGCTGCAGCCAGGCCTGGGTCACATGCCCACCCTGCAGCCCGGTGGTGGTGGGGTGGGTGGGTGAAGCCAGCCTCACCTCAGCCATATGAACTGGGAGCCGAAGAAGGAGGTTCCCCAAAAGAAAGCTGAAATAGTCTTTGTATGGAGACCAGCTAGACAGAAACAGGTGTCCACTGCTGTCATGCTCTGCTCCAAATGATGTGATCCTAGAATTCCGGGACCGCCTTCTTGATAAATATTGGCTGACAGGTGCTTTCAAATGTCAAAGGCATTTGTATAACTAAGGATTTTTATTTTTGTTTCATTGAATTATCTTTATTAAATAGCTTTTAAATCACAAAAATGAAACATGCTTTGAGTAACTATTGAAACAAAGCAAAAATATATAAAGAAATACAACCGTTTTTTTCTCACCCCATCTATAGAGCTTCCCCATCCCAACTTAGCAGGCTGGGGTGTGTCTTGCACACTTTCTTCTCTGCTCATGCACACCTATTGCCTTTCTTTTGTTAATGTTGTTAGTTTTTACATAATAGGCAATAAAAAAAAAAACCTTTCCTTTTTCATGGCATGGCATCCCTCTAGAAGCATGGGTTCAGGTCCATCTCATTTTATTTTATTTTTTAAATTTATTTTTTGCCCACACCATGCGGCATGCGGATCTTAGTTCCTGGGTGAGGGATCGAATCTGTGCCCCCTGCGGTGGAAGCATGGAGTCTTAACCACTGGACCTCCAGGGAAGTCCCGGGGTCCACCTCACTTTAAAAGTATTTGTTAACTTATGAATACTTGCATGTGACTTAAGACTGAAATAGTAAAAAAGGGGTTAAACAAAATGTTCCTCTCACCTCTGTCCCCCTCCCTCCCTCTTTCCTTCCCTAAAAGATTAGGGATCTTTCCAGAGAGCGTCTGCATTTACAAAGATACACAAATGTAAACATTTCCCACATGAATGAGAGAGTATTTATTTTTATTTATCAGCATATCTTGTCTTAGTACACAGCACACTTCCTCTTTTTGTTTTACAGCTGCATAAAGTTCCGCTGTGTGCGTGTATCCTCATTTATGATGAGTCTCCTACCGATGGCCCCTCAGGGTGTTTGCAATCTTTTGCCATTGCAAGCAGAACTGTAGGAAATATCCTTCTCCACAGTCATTTGGCACAGGATGGGGTGTCTGTGGGAGGAGTTCCTACAAGTGCAACTGTGAAGGTCAAAGGATTGGTGCAGTGGAGATGCAGTGGAGATGTGGATGGATACAGTCCAAACCCCGCCCCCGCTCCAAACCCCGCCCCCCCCACGCCGTCCTCCCCAGCAGAATATTGGAACCTGCCTGTTTGCCCATCTTCACCAACACAGTTGGGACATGAATGGAAACTGGGTCTCACTGCAGTTGAACCGGTCTTTAAAACACGGAGTTGGGGTGCGGAGGGGACATTGGGGAGATACTTGCCTCTCCTCCTTGTGGCAGTGCCTCTGAGACATGTCCTCTGTTCTCTGTGTCTCCGCAGAGCAAGCTGGTGAAGTACTTCAGCCGGCAGCTGTCCTGCAAAAAGAAGGTAGCCCTGCAGGAACGCAATGCCGAGCTGGACGGCTTCCCCCAGCTCCGGCACTGGTTCCGGATCGTCGACGTGCGGAAGGAAGTCCTGGAGGTGACTGGAGGCGACCCCTGCCCTCTGCCCCTTACTGGCCGGCAGCCAGCCCCCGCAGGCAGTGGGTTTTTGGCTGTGTCTGGCTCATAGTAGGACTTAAATACGTGCTGGATGCAGGCACGGAGCATCTCTGATGCTGTCTGAATGGGGTCATTAAGAGTGTGGTTCTAGGGACTTCCCTGGCGGTCCAGTGGTTAAGAATCCAGGCTTAGGTTCGATCCCTGGTCAGGGAACTAAGATCCCACATGCTGTGAGGTGTGGCCAAAAAAAAAAAAAAAAAAAAAAGTGTGGATCTAGAGTCAGATAGACCCTCTTTCAGCTCTGCCACTTAAGGACTGAGCCTCCTGGGCCAAATCACTTTACCTCTTAGACCAGTGCTGTCCAGCAGAATGTTCTACTATGGTGGAAATATTTCATATCTGTGCTGCCTGATGCGGTAGCCACCAGCCACATGTAGCTACTGAGCACTTGAATTGTGGTTAGTGCCTGTGACTGAGGAACTCAAGTTTTAATTGTATTTAATGTTCATTAATGTGGCCAGTGGCCACCATACGGGGCAGCATATCTTAGGACATTGGTTTTCTCATCTGTTCAATGGGGTAATGGTTGTCTCCTCTTCTTAAGTAGTTGGCATGATAAAATGAGATGCTCTGTGTAAAATGTTCAGCCCATAGTCTGGAACCTAATAGTACCCAGGAAATGTCAACTTATTATTGCTGTTGCTGTTACTGAAAACTTTGGAAGTAATAGGTTTTCTAGTGACAAAACCAGAACACCTGTTGTCTTGTGTCCACGCTCCAGGAGTGGATCACCTCCTTAAGGTTTCAAGGATGGTGAGATTTCCTTACCCCCTGGGATCTTGGGTCCCCCCTTGTTTTCAGTGACTGGGTGGAAACTTTCCTAATAAAATCAGCTCTCATTCATTGAATCTTCAGTGCCAGGCATAGTATTGAGGGTTTTACACGCAGGATCTCAACTCTTGAGACTGTTCAGACCCTCACAACGCCCTTTTGAGGTAGGTATGACTTTTACCCCATTGTACAGAGCAGGAAACCGAGGCTCGAAGATGGAGGGAGTTGCCCTGCTCGTGAGTGGGCAGAGCTAGCAGGAAAACCCAGCTCAGATGGACTCCAGAGTGTGAAGTGGGAAGCACGGTGCTTTCTCCTCGTTTTCCTGTTGGGGGGGCCTTCCTGAGCTGGGGAGAGGGCGTTCTGGGCGCCCCCCCCCCACCTGCAGGACCAAGTGCCATTTCTCAAGGCACCCCCTACTTCCTGCTCAAAGAGGCCTGGAAGATCCTTTTGTCTTTTTAGACCTTGTTCCCAATGTGATCTTGCCCGAACCTGCTACATATAACAGCCCTGAGCTGGGGATACAGAACCCTCACACTCCCCTCTCCCCCCGCCCGCATCTTGCGCATATGCACCAGATGGTGTAGGAGTCTCTGTTTCTTAATATCATTCCCAGGATGGCGGTTTCGTGTGAATATCCTTAAAATGAAAGGTCCCATAAAAGTGCAGACAGTACATTTTATTTGCATGGCTCCATACACGTTTCAGAGGCTTTCGGGACCATTTATTTATCAATTGAGGCGAATAAGACCGAGACAAACCTTCGGGGGTTGAAAACTAGTGGCCCTCTGCTGTATCTTGTATCTGAGGCACAGATATTTTTTGTTTGTCTTCAAAATTATTTTTGAGCCAGTATTTAAGAGTTGGAAGAGTCTGCATAAAAAACTCAGATCTTCAGCTTCTCTCGAAAAATCGGAGTTGCTGACCGCACAGAAGTGAACTCCTGTCTGGTGTCAGTGAACCGAATTCTGCTGCCCCTTAAGATCCCGCAGGCTAGTTCTCAGCTTTGCTCATTTACATTTACCTGGCCTGCAGGTGCCTGGGCTCTGGCTCTTATCTTAGTCTATGAGAATCGAGTCCAAGGCCACCAACCAGGCGGTGTGGACGGAGCTGGGTTTCCAGCTCTCTGTCTGCAGCTCACGCGTGTGTCCCCCAGACGGCCCCCTTCTGTGGAAGAACCAGCAGTATGGAGAAAGCTCCTAAGAGAGACTGCCTGGGCTCACACTTACTCACAGTGTGACCCTGGGTGATGATGGTCTGACTTCTCTGAATGCCAATGTCCTAGTTACAGATGGATGATGATGGTAAAAGTACCTGCTTTATGTGGTCTTTGTGACCTTTAGAGAAAATCCATGAAAAGCACTTAAAACAGTGTTCTATTTCAATTATTATTATTATTATGAATAAATCGAACAGAAGTGCCTCTCCTCTTTTGGGTCAAGCTAGTTAAAGCCTTCTCCATTTTTTTCTGTCATTCTTCCTTCTGTGATTTGTGTGTGTGTGTGAACCGTAAACTTCAGTGTAAATTGAGTATTTTGGAGGGTAAATTATAGAATTAAAATGCACAAGTGGATCTTGCAGCAAAGAGGAGAATTCTTTTATGTTGTGAATCATCCCTTCTAAATGTAATTCATTTCATACTCTCAGATCCTGGTGCATCACCTTTCTTAATGTGGACTTCCCTGTAACAGTCCCTATTTGAGGAAGCTGCTATGTGACTCATTATTGTTCTTTCTTTGCCCCTGACCTAGTGAGTTGGAGAGGCACTGATTGGGTTTCAGCTTTTGCCCGGCAGCTTTTTTTTTTTTTTTCCATAGAATTTTTGTGTCGATGCAGTTTTCAGTTTTCATCTTTCTGACTGCCAGATTAAGGCGGGGGCGGGGTGGGGCAGGATGGTGTCTCAGTTGGTTGTAATACACAGATATGGCCACAAGAGGGCGGAAGTACTCCACAATATTGCCTTAGAATCGCCATTCTTTGCTATCTAAAACTCTTATTTTAATAATGGTAATAATAATAAATGTAAAATGTTGGTTACCAATAAGTGCTATAATGTGAAGGCTGTTTTTTTTGTAGATGCGTAAATATAGAAGTTTGACCAATTTCCAGGTGTGTCCATATTGTGGTGTATAGGGACACACTGCTTCGGGGAAGGGAGGGATGGTTGCTGGCGGTAGTGAAGGGACACCTGACCAACACAGTTATAGCCGGCAATCCTACCTTTCCTCCAGCCCATGTCTTCAGCGGTGTCCCTTTCCCCACTCCATGCTATACTCCACTTTGTCTTGGGTTGCAAAGTCTTGCCCCATCGGGCTCAGACCCAAATCCCGTTTGATTGACAGCACTGAACCACCCACAGGGTTCCAGCCCCCCTTTCCCCTTAGGGTTCCTGAACCCCCAATCTGAGCCCTAGAATGTGTGGCTGGGAAAGAGAGAAGAAAAGGGAAAGGAGACCAGCCATCCGGAGACTTGGGCTGTCCAGTTTTCTCTGCTCTTATTAGTTCACCCTGGATTTGGGACAAATCATTGCAGTCCAAGCCGGGCAGGAGGCATGGAAGGCCTTCCAAGATGAGTAAGCTGGAGCCCTGCCTATAAGGAGTTCAAAACTGCATGGGGAGACAGGTAATTAACTGCCACCATTTACAGAGCTCCGACTATGTGCTAAGCATACCTGCGACCTTACAGAGCACATGAGCTTAAGATTCCCACTTTTCAGGTGAGTAAAGTGAGGCTCAGAGAGGTTAAGTGATTTGCCCTGGATCATCTAGCTAATGAGTGGCAAAGCTGAGATTCAAACGCAGGCCTGTCTGACCGGAGTGAGGAGACCCAACCGTTACGCTAAGCCGACATCCACCGAGAGCCTGGCCTTCCTCTAGGTACCACTAGAGGGCGACATGGAGGCCTCCCCTCGGGGCGCTTCCGGTCTATTTACCCTCCTTCTCTCTTCCCTCCGCTAGGAGATTACCCCGGGCCAGCTGAGTCTGGAGGACCTCTTGGAGATGACGGACGAGCAGGTGTGTGAGACCGTGGAGAAATACGGGGCCAACCGGGAGGAGTGTGCCCGCCTCAATGCCTCCCTCTCCTGCCTACGGAACGTCCACATGTCAGGTGAGCAGCCCCAGGGGGATGGAAACGCGTCCGCGACGTGTGCCGCCATTCCTCCGGGTTCCTGTGCCCGCACCTGCAGGCCGGGATGAGGCAGAGCCGGCTCTGGATGGTGCGTACCGCTCATGAGCAGAGGAAAGAGGGGCCTGGAATTTGGAGCCAGAAGAAGTGGTCAGGGCAGCTACTCTTGCCCAAGGGAGACCTTCTGAGGTGCTAGGGCATGGGGTTCTGGATAATTAGGGTCCATATATGGAAATATTGGGCGTGAGTGAAAGACTAGGGTCTTTTTTTTTTGCTCCGCAGCATGTGGGATCCTCCCGGACCAGGGCTTTGTGTCCCCTGCATCGTCAGGTGGACTCCCAACCACTGCACCACCAGGGAAGTCCCTAGGGTCTTTTTGCCTTATACATTGGGAAGTGCCTTTGTATTTTGGCTCAGCATCTAACTTCTTATTTTTCTTTTTCCATAAATAATATACATTCATTGTAAAATAAATTAGAAAATAGATTAAAAAAAAACCCCAAGTCCCCACCCTCTACTGTTATCATTTTGGTATAATTTTTGGTATAATTCTTTCTGACAAATGGGTATGTGTATAGTTTCTCTAAACAATAAATGATAAAACCATGAAGCTAGGATTATCCATACATATTATTTTGAAACCTGCTTTTTTCACCTAACAAAATAACCTCTGATTTGTTTTTATCAGTTTGAGGTCCAACATTGTAATCTTTCTTTGCTATTTTTCATTAATTTCTCAAATACCTGTTTTCCCTGATTAGCAGGACACCAAACATCATTCTGATTGAGGTTTCCTGCTTTCCTCTAGCCTCATGATTTTTCTACTATCTCTGGGGCCTTTTCACTCCTAAGCGATCAGCTCTGCAAACAGCCAAAGAGAAGCTTACGGGTCCACCTGCATGGTTGTTTCAGTTCCCACCACAAGGAGTCACTGTTGAGCACTAGTCTGGTACTGATAAAGTCAGGTGGCTGTTCATCTATAGGTGCCCTAGCTGGATTCAACATGCAACATTCAACGAGTATTTATGGAGTGATTATGTGTGCCAGCAGGGCTGGGCATACGGAAGTGGACAGGCCCAGCTCCCGCATGCACGCCCTTTTGGATTCTTTCTTGCTAGCAGACTCTAATGATGGCTACGATCATCATCAAATAGCCCTGGACTGGGGGCTCTTCTGTCATTGAAGGGTGTTTGGTAGCATTCCTGGCCTCTACCAGTAGAGGTAACGCTAGATACCAGTAGCACCCCTGCCCCATCCCTGTCATGACAAGCAGAAATGTCTCCAGATGTTTCTAAATGTTCCAGGGAGGGTGCAGAACTACCCCTGGTTGACTAGCTATAAAGGTCATGTTATTCTTCACTCTAGTACAATGCTATTGACTCACCTAATATTCACATAGTTAAAAAAGGCCGCTCAGTCACTCAGTGCAGACAAAACCTGCTTCAGGGGACTTCTTCTCTCTACCTACTGTGAGAAGCAGCTGGGAATTTTCTCGCCTTTAAAAAATTGCACTGAACTACAATGTTATATCATAAACACCTTCCTTTGTCAATAAATGTATTTCCTGCTCATTTTTAACGCCTGAAATCTGCCACCATTTATTCCACCGGCCTCCTATTTCTAGAAATGTAGGTTGTATCCATTTTTTTTTCCTGTTATAAGCATTGCTGCAGTGAACAACTTTGAGTGTTAACTTTGGGTACATCCTTGGCGATCCCTGTAGTGTGAATTCATAGGAGTGGAGTTCCTGCAGCAAAGTGTTTACATATTTTAAGACTTCTGGTGAATGTCGCCATATGGCTTTCCAAAAATTCGTACCAATTTATGCCTCTCCCTCCCACCGCCCCCCACAATGCATGAGAGTGAGCATTTGAGGTTAGGTTCATTTTTTTGTTTGTTTGTTTGTTTTTTTAAACATCTTTATTGGAGTATGATTGCTTTACAATGCTGTGTTAGTTTCTGCTTTATAACAAAGTGAATCAGCTATACATATACATATACCCCCATATCCCCTCCCTCTTGCATCTCCCTCCCACCCTCCCTATCCCACCCCTCTAGGTGGTCACAAAGCACTGAGCTGATCTCCCTGTGCTATGTGGCTGCTTCCCACTAGCTATCTATTTTACATTTGGTAGTGTATATATGTCCATGCCACTCTCTCACTTCATCCCAGCCTACCCTTCCCCCTCCCCGTGTCCTCAAGTCCATTCTCTACGTCTGTGTCCTTTATTCCTGTCCTGCCCCAGGTTCTTCAGAACCATTTTTTTTTTTTTAGATTCCATATATATGTGTTAGCATATGGTGTTTGTTTCTCTCTTTCTGGCTCACTTCACTCTGTATGACAGACTCTAGGTCCATCCGTGAGGTTAGGTTCTTAATTTCTTTTCAGAGTTAATATCTTCTCTTCAGAGTTGTGCTATGAGTTTGGAAAAGTTCTTATACATGAGCTGGACCCAAGTTCTTCCTGAGAGAGGGGTTTATGTCACCTCTCCCTGGGCTGGGCCATCATCCTTTGTAACATCCTGGGCTCAGTGAGACCTTGAGAGGGCCTCTAATTGGGTATTTTTCAAAATTTTTTTAATCAAGATACACAGTAACAAATATGATTTATAATGCAACCCTGTATACACTCACACACACACACAAATACACACGCATGTACACATACACAACTAAAAGGAGTTTCATGAAACAATACTCATTCTTACTATACATGATATTTTATACACTTTTTTCTATTTTATTCCATATAATTTGCCAAATGCTGGTGATGACCCACCACTTTGATTTCACACCCCACTTTTGGACTGTGAGCCACGGTTTGAAAAAAACACTGATATAATCAATCCTCCCGCCACCACCAACCCTTCCTAGGCAGCTGAGATTCCTTTGATGATGTCCTACCTCTGATGCCACCCTTTGAGCCACTGGGACCTTGAAAGCAGTGACCAAGGGCTGTGCTCATGCCCAGATTCCTCCAGCGCCAGGGTCAGCCTGGAGAGAACCTCAGCTCAGTAAAGCACTATCCACTCAGCTCTGAGTCTCCTTAACATCGTACTCTACTTCTGCCTTTCCTCAATGTTATGGTGCCACTCTTCACATTTTAAGTTTAATTTAAACTTTTTTAAGGAGTGTTTTTTTTTGTTTTTTTTTTTAATGGATACCTCTCTTCCTTAGTAGCCTTAAAGCTGCAAGAGGGCAGGGATCATACCAGTTTTTATACACCATTTTATTCCCAGCTACATATCTAGCCCATAGGAGGGACTCAATAAATATCTCTGAATCAATACACCTTCCCGCTCATGTAGCCCAGGAAAACTCCCCAGTGCCTTAATGAACAGTCTTTCTTATGGATTGCAAAGCACCTCAGGATCTGGCTCCCATTTGGAAGCCCACTGTTCACATTTCCCCCGCAAGCCCTAAATATCCAATTAATCTATTAGTTACTTAGGGTTTCCTAGATCAGACATGGATTTTGGCTCTTGGTACTCACCCCTCTGCCTAGAATTCCCTTCCCCTTTGTCCTTCTGGTGAATCCCTGTTTATTCTCAGGCCCAGCTCCTGCCTCGAAGCCTCTGCACTTCGTTGAATGAAAAGTTTTGTGGGAAAGCCGCCTGACATGCTTGCTACTGATCTCCACCAGGGGGAAGCAGTGAGCCACCCTCAAAGGATTCTTGCTTTAAATTCTCTTCGCTCAAAAATTATCATTGATGGGCTTCCCTGGTGGCGCAGTGGTTGAGAGTCCGCCTGCCGATGCAGGGCACACGGGTTCGTGCCCCGGTCCGGGAAGATCCCACGTGCCGCTGAGTTGCTGTGCCCGTGAGCCATGGCCACTGACCCTGCGCGTCCGGAGCCTGTGCTCCGCAACGGGAGAGGCCACAACAGTGAGAGGCCCGTGTACTGCAAAAAAAAAAAAAAATTATCATTGGTTTCTTGAAGCTTCGAACTATCTTGGGAGCTGGCTGGTTCCTGTCATTTCCTGCCCTTCACCTTAACCAAAAATGTTATCCTAAACTAGAGAAAAAAACAAGTGTCTTTCGCACCAGACTCTTGTTTCTTGAGAGTCTTACCATATTCAGCTTGGTATTCCCAGCTCTCAGCCAGAAAGCTGGAGTCTCCTACAGTGATAAAATCAGATATTTAAAATTCTGGTGTGTAGTGGGGACTCAATGCACGTTTGTTGAGGGGCTGAAGGAATACAAGTTGTGATGAGAAACTCGTATGGAAACCAAACATATGGAGACAAGGAAGCTTTATGTCTGGCCAGGAATGCATGTAATCTCAGTCTCTCTCTTTCTCAGAGCATAGGGGCAGCTTGATTTTAGAGTTGTTAACTCTAATCTTAGTTTTCTCCTTGGGTTTTGGGGCTATCCTTATTTCCCAGTGCCCAAGGAGCCCCAAAGATAGGAGAGCTTAACCCTTTCATCTCTTCTCACATCTTGTTAGGTCAGCCTTAGCCTGACACCAAAGAACGTGCAGTCATTCCTTCAACAAGCTCCAGGGACCCCGAAGCCAGGATATCCCAACCGTTCCTTATCACATCAGCTATGGCCTGAAACCACAAACATTCATTCACTCATTTAACAAAGTTTATCGAATGCCTACAGCATGCCAGGCACTGTTCTAATCTCTGAAAATGTGTGCTTAGATGTCTGTCCTTATGGAGTTTACATTCTAGTGGGGGAGACAGGCAATAAATTATATCATAATAAGCATGTACATTAGAAAGTGTGTTAGAATAAGCGCTGTGGAGCACTTCAAGGCTGGAGACCTCAGGTAGGAAGACCACGGGCTCCCTTCCTGACCCTTCCTTTCCTGGGTCACAGCTGCCCTGTCAGAGGAGAGGCTGGTGGGGGCGTGGCTCAGGTATCAGAGCGCTGTTGCCGGGACTGTCTCTTTTCTGACGTTTGCTCTTTCTCTCTATGCTCTTTCTTGGCTTTTTGATTATTTTTAGCCTACTAATGTGTGGTCATTTGTATCTTCACTTTCCGAAGGAAAAACCCAGGTTCAACGTAATGGAAGACCCTGCTTTTCTCCCTCCCTCTCTCCCACCCCTCCGTCCCGTACACATGTATCAAGCACTCACTGCTCATCTGGTACTGCGCTGGATTCCAGGGCCTGATGACTTTCTTGGGGCTTCAGGGTAGAGCTGAGACCAAGAGGAGGAAGGGGGAGGTCTCCTAATGACCGGGGGATGGTGGGAGCACATCGAAGTGCATTGCTTCCGCAAGGGAGCTTGGAGCATCCCAGGCGTGGAGAGACCAGTGTGGCTGGCCCACTGGGAATGCTGGGCAGAGAGGTGGGAGCTGGCATCAGACAGGGGGCAGGGCCAGCCGCCACGGTGGGCCATGGCCCAGAGCTTGCATGGCAGGGTTTTGAGTAGAAGATGCCTGGATTACTTGTCCAGTTTTCAAACAAACACCCTGGCTGCAGAGTGGGTGGGTGGCTTGGAGTGAGATGCCAGGAAGCGTAAGAGGAGCCCAGGGTGCCACTGGCAGACAGGTGTCCCGGGAGCTTGCTTTGTTGATCCCCCCTCCAGCTCCTCCTTTTGAGTTTCGGAGGTGGGTGGAGGGGCAGGGAACTGGCAGCCAGGAGGAAAACAGGATGCAGAGTGGCCCCGAAATAGGACAGCCTCAGATGCTCTCTGGTATCCCCTCAGTTTGGGTATT
The DNA here is from genome assembly GCF_005190385.1 of Monodon monoceros. Lineage (NCBI taxonomy): Eukaryota > Metazoa > Chordata > Mammalia > Artiodactyla > Monodontidae > Monodon > Monodon monoceros. The sequence goes on along the minus strand of NW_021703765.1, from coordinate 75,898,823 downwards.
GAATGAAGCCCACCAGAACCCCGCCTTCCACTCTAGCCTTCCTTCCATGGGAACAAAGAGTAGGAACCGTCTTGATTGCCCTATTGTTCCAGTTGCTTCTAACTTCGGGAAGGCTGGGCTGGGTGGCGGCGGAAGAGCCGCCGTGTCTGGTGTGTTCCAGCACCACGTCCTCCCCCGTTCTCCAGCGTCCTGTTCTGTGGGTTCTCAGGAATCCCTTACACAGCGAGACTCCGCGTTAGGACTCCTGATTGCAAGCGACAGAAACCCTTCCGCAGACACAGCTCATTCATTCACTATAAATTTCGATTGAACAGCCTTTGTTTCGGTCTCGGTGGGGGACTAGGGACACAGTGACGGGCAAGGCCAGCCAGCTCCCGCGGACCTTGTGTTCCAGACCCGAGCTGTCCAATATGGCGGCCACTAGGCTCATGTGGTGAATTAAACTTATGTTCATTGAAGTGAAATAAAATTAAAATTTCACTTCTTCCATGGCACTAGCCCCACTTCAAGTGATCCATAGCCACCTGTGTCTAGTGGCTACCCTATTGGCACAGCACGGTTCTAGGTCGTTTCCATCACCACAGAAAGTTCTGTTGGACAGCACTTTTCTAGAATATGTCGAGAGAAACAATCCACAAGAGAAATAACAAACGGTGATCAGTTTTATGTGGAGAATTAAAATAGGGTGATAACGATGGTGGCTAGGTGGCCGGCTTTGATGGGGTGGCCACAGAGGGAGGGTCAGTCAGAGCTCTACCAGAGAAGCAGAACCGGTAGAATAAATATATTAAGAGATTCATTGCAAGGATGTGGTTTATGTGATTGTGGTGACTGGCTGGGTAGGTCTGAAATTCGTGGGGTAGGTGGTCAGGAAGGGTGAGCTGGAATGATTGGGCATGAGCTGAAGTTGCTGTCCATGGGCAGAGTTTCCTTTTCTTCAGGGAAGCCTTAGTTCTGCTCTTAGCGCCTTTCAGTGGCTTGAGTCAGCCCTTCCAGATTATCGAGGGTAATCTCCCTTACTTACAGCCAACTGACTGTGGACTTTAATCACATCTACAAAATACCTTCACAGCAGGAATATAAATTAATAATTGCTTGAATTACTGGGGACTGTGCCTTAGCCACGTTGACATATTGAACTGACCATGACAGTGGGCCTCTCTGGGGAGGTGACATTTAAACTAAGCCTTGAATGACAAGAAGATACAGATATGAGAAGACGGGGGGAAGAACATTTTGAGCAGAAGAAACAGGTCATCAAATCTCGAAAGCACTGTTAAGAAGCAGAAAGACCCACGCGGCTGAACCGCGGGGCGTGTTCGGATAACCCGTTCCTATGTAACAATCTACTCCACAATTTAATGGCTCAAAACAGCACCTACATTGGTATCTTTCATGATTCCCTGGTTGGCTGGGCTCGGCTGGGCGGTTCTTTGGTTGCATGTGCTACGGGCTTGACTGGGCTGGAACATTCAAGATGGTACACGTGCGTGGATGGCAGTTGACACAGCTTGTTGGATGGGAGTTCAACCTGGGCTGTTTATGGGGCAACCACATGTTGCGTGTGGCTTGGGCTTCTTATGTTGGAGTGAGCATTCCAAGAGGCAGGAATTGGAAGCCACCAGTTGCCTTAGAAGCTGGTCCTGGAACAGGTACAGTATTGCTTTTGCTGGTGACTCTATCAGTGAGGGGTCAGTCAGGGAGCAGAACAACTCGAGGGTAATGGAAAAAGAACTTATCATCGGAGCGCAGACCTTATACAACGCTAGGAGGAGCTGGGGAAGTAACAGTTTGAAAGGACCAACTGGAGGTTCAGAGCAAAGTCTCTAACCTGCCTTGATAAGGGAAGCCAGGCTGGGTTGTTGGGAACTTCTGGAAGCAGCATGTCCAGTTGTTGCAGGGGGACCATGAAGAGGGGCTGGTGTAGATGCCAGTGGAAGGTTATTGGTTCTTTGGAGCTATCGTCTCTGTGAGTTTGCAGGAAGTGTCTGGTGGTGGACCTGAGGTCACTGTTGGTCACCAGGGTCCACGTCAGGAAGGAAAGTTGGCCATGGAGCAGGGAAGATGGAGGATGAACTCCATCTTCCACACCTGCCGCCTGCTGCCCTTGCCACCCTTCAGAGCAAGATGGCTGCTGCTTCACTTTCTCTGCCCTGATCTGGTACATGTTCACTTTTGGCCAACTCTGACCTGAAACCACAGAGAACAGGATTCCGGAAACGTGGTACCAGCCTAGCCAAGTCGACAATAGGCTAGTACAGTGCAGGGAGCGGGGGTGGCAGGGAGAAGGTGCAGGTGGAGATGCAGGCGGGGACCAGCTCCTGGGGAGCCTCAGAGCCATGGCAGGAAAAGCAGAATGGGAGGCTGTTGGAGGGGGTTTTAAGAAGGGAATCGTCTTGATTTGATTTCACTTCACTCATAAGGCAGAGATGGATGGAGCTGGCTTTAGGCAAAGTTCAATCCATCAGTGAGTCTCTCTCCCTCCTCCTTCATCTTAGTTCTGCTTCCCTTGGGGTCGGCCTCAACCCTATCTATTTAACTCTACCTCACTTTCCTCATCTGCAAAATGGGCATGCTGATAATATTTTCCTCATGGCGTGGTTGCAAGAAAAGAGTTAATATAAACACTTAGCCTGATGTCTGGCAAATCAAGTGCTTAATATATGATAGCTATGATTATCCTTATTTATTTATTTATTTATTTATTTATTTATTTATGGCTGTGTTGGGGCTTCGTTGCTGCGTGCAGGCTTTCTCTAGTTGCAGCGAGTGGGGGCTACTCTTCATTGCCGTGCGTGGGCTTCTCATTGCGGTGGCTTCTTTTGTCGCGGAGCACGGGCTCTAGGTGCGTGGGCTTCAGTAGTTGTGGCACGCATGCTCAGTAGTTGTGGCTCGCGGGCTCTAGAGCGCAGGCTCAGTAGTTGTGGCGCACAGGCTTAGTTGCTCCACAGCATGTGGGATCTTCCCAGACCAGGGCTCGAACCCGTGTCCCCTGCAGGCGGATTCCTACCCACTGCGCCAACAGGGAAGCCCCATCCTTATTATTCTTTTAAGTCAGCTTCCTCCTGCACACTGCCCCCCACCTCACCCCAGCCCTTCCCCCCCAAGCTGAACCTGAAACAGTGTATTTTCCCCACAAGCCTCTGGCTGCTCTCTGGGACACAGGACATCCCCCCCCGCCACCCCCCGCCCCACACACCAGCCTTTATCTTACAGCCCCGGAAGCAGAGCCCCAGGTCAGCACCCAGTCCAGGGCTTAAGCTGCCCTTCCTGATACAGCCTCTATTTCTGCTTTCCTGCGGGCCAGATTCTGGCCCCTCTGTCTAGCCCACCTGCCACTTCACACAGCCAGCTCTGGCTTTTGTGGAACCACCACACACACACACCCCGACCCCCATCCCGCCCCAATGAGAACAAAGAGAACGTGGCTCCCCGCTGTCATCTCTGATCAGCACCGTGGTTGCACCCAGCAGGTGCTGAGCAGAATTGGGCACAAAACTGACACTGAACTTGTACTATATGGTCTGCAGGGGCTGAACTGTTTGAGGATTGTGGGTTCCATGTGCACTACACCCGATCAGCCCAGTCAGACCCAGGCGGACTGTTGCAGCTTAGAATCAGATCCCAGCTCCTTCTCCCAGGCTCCTGATGTCTTCACACCCAGCTACCCTGACCTTCCTGCTTTTCCTTGAAAGGCCTGCCTCAGGGCCTTTGCACAGGTCCTTCTTTCTGCCTGGAATGTGCTGCTCCAATCTTCCTCTGGCTGGTTCCTTGTCATTTTGGTCTCAGCTCAAATGAGACCTTCTCCTGATCCCACCTTCATCTCAGTCACTCACTCATTTCTTCATGGTCCCTATCACAAATACAATGATTTCGTTTTAAATATTTGTTTCTCTACCCCTTCTCACTAGAACAGTGGTTCTCAGACCTGGATGTGCATCAGAATCCTCCAGAGGGCTCCACTCCCAGAGTTCCCGTTTCAACCGGTCCAGGTCAGCACCTAGGAATTGCATTTTTAACAAGTTCCCAGGTGATGCTTCTGCTCCTGGCATGGGGACTACATTTTGAGAGCCACTGTGCCGGAATTGTCCCAGGGCCTGGCTCAGAACTAGAGTGTAAAGAGTAGTTATTGAATGATTGAATGAGTGGTGGTCCATGATAATGGTAACAGCACGTACTGAGTTCTTACCAGGCCAAGAGCTGTCCTGGGTGATTCACATGCAGCGCTGGCTTATTTAATCCTTTCAACAACCTCACGAGGTCCATGTGATTATTATTTCTATTTTCTGGTTAGAAAACTGAAGCTCAGAGTCACAAAGCAACTAAGTACCAGAGGCAGGGTTTGAAACTGGGTCCATCTGACTCCTGTCGAGCCGAGGCTCCCTCATTAGAGAGAGGTGGGGGGAGTTCCCTGGCGGTCCGGTGGTTAGGACTCCGCACTCTCACTGCCGAGGACCCGGGTTCAATCCCTGGTCAGGGAACTAAGATCCCACAAGCTGTGTGGCACGGCCAAAATAAATAAATAAATAAAAATAAAAAACCAGAGAGAGAGAGAGAGAGGTGGGGACAGCTTTCCCCTTAACTCTGGGAGGTCCATCTGTCTCCGCTGAAGTGGTTGCCCTATGGGGGTGTTGCAGGGATGTAGCAGCTTAAAAGAGAGCTTGAGATAAAAAGAAATTACTTAAAGCCTGGATGTAACTACCAAGTAACAGCAATATCGCCTGTCGACAGAGCACCTTCTGTTGTAGGAAGTGCCTGCATACAGATGACCCCATTTGATACTCACAACCCTGTAAGTGGGGGGCAGATAAGTACACATTTCACAGGTGAGAAAACTGAGGCCAGAGGAAGGTCACTTTGACCCCCCCACGGTCCCACAGAGCTGGAATTGGAACTGCAATGTCCCATTCCTGATTCTCAGCGCAGATCCCTTTCTGCTGTATGCTGTTGGGGGATGATGGTGGTGGCCATGTTTCCCCTCCACATGGGATCCTCGAACTAGAGAGCCGGGAGCTGCCCCAAGCTGGGTGTGGCTGGGAAAGCTCAGAAGCCCCTTGATCTGCTTCTGAGTCCAGGGAGGCTCTTCCTTCTCCTGGCAGGGTTGAGTCTTTCTTGGTGACTGTTTCTGCCCTTCTCAGCCGTGGTCCTAAGAGAGAATGGGAGGCGTCCTTGGCCATATGAATGTGTTTGAAAAGTTCAGTAAATGTGCAGGAGGAAAGCAGGAAGGGCAGGGAGGATGGAGAAAAATGTTATTACCTTGTATTGTTATTTGAACCAAGTTATTTTCCCCTCCCCCTAAAATGTCCCAACATTGTGACACTGCATTGCTGGAAACTACGAGAGGGGTCCAGTTCATAATAGTCACACTTTTCACTCAGTTTTTTTTTTTTTGCATTGTTTACTTATTTTCCTGATTACTGACTTACAATCTTATATGAGAAGTATCCAGTCTATTGTTTGGGGAAGGAAAAAAAAAAAGACTTTGTTTTGACCATAATTTGCATGCTAGTTAGTATTTTAAAGATGGATCCATAGGAAGAAAAAGTCTAGAAGGAAATACACTTGGATATTTACCATAGTTGTTTTTGGAGTAAGGTGACGTTATTTCTGTTTTGCTTATCTGCACTTTCTATCTTTCTGGGCAAGGAACAAGCAATGATGTAATTTAAACAAACAAACAAAAAGTTAGAAGGAAAAAAATCTCCCATGAGCCCAATTTGTTTACCTTTTTCTGTACCCACCCCTTTTGTTATTTCTATGATTTCCTCATTGATTAACCCCCTTCTTTGCACCTGTTCAAAAGGGCAAACTTCCTGCTGCGTCTTCCTGAAGTTAAATTCCCTGTGGCTTAGACAATTCTTGACGATGCTCTAAAATGCAACTTAAATGCCCCCACTGCCGGGAAGGCTGCCTAGATTGCCCCTGCTCCACTCTTGTGTTATTCATCCTGCAGTTCTCTTGTAGTTGTTCTGATATATAAATCTCCCATATCAGATAAGAAATTCCTGGATAGCAGGAGCCATCACAAAAATAACAATTAATTATTAAAAGTATGCTCTGTATCAGGTACTGTTCTAAGCTGATTTTAAGGGTAACTTCACTCAGTCTTCAGAACTTGCCCATGAGATAGGAACTGTTGTAGTCCCCAGTTTTCAGATAAGAGAACTAAGGTGCAGGGAGGTGAGCCTAGTGACCCAAGGTCACGTGCAGTGAATTGTAGGGTGCCAGGATTTGAGCTCGGGCTGACCACAAACTCTTGTGTTTTTTTTTGCTTCTTTTGTTTTCTATCGAGTACTTAGCACAGTAGCAGAAGTATCATTGAGGGGGAGGTTGAAGCATTTCTAGATTTGCCCCAGGAGAGAGAAGTGAGAAATAGAGAGTAGTTTCTGTCTATATCACTGGTTGGCTTGTGTGGTGGAGATAACAAACAGATAATGAGAGAGAATTCTCTCTAAATCAGGGGTCAGTGAAGTATAACCCACCGGCCAAATAAGGCCCTCTGCCTGCTTTTGAAAATAAAGTTTTATTGGAACACCGCCATACCCATTTGTTGACATTGTGAAATAAAATTCACATTTAATGGCAAGAAAAGAAAAATTTAAATATAAAAAATTAAAGATAACATTCCTTTTTGATCTTGTTAAGAGGCCACGATGACGCTTAGATGTGGGTTGTGTACACTGTCAACAGTATGTCATTTAACGTACAGCCCTCTGTCTCAAAAACTTATATAACTGCACCTTGACTTCTAATGGGAGTAACAGTTCTTGGAGCTTTCCAAGATGCCATTCCTGTGTTATAATCCTCAATTTGGCTCGAATAAAATTTTCTATTTCTTTCTTGGATCGATGGATTAATTTTTTGTTGACAACGTATTATATTGTTTATGGCTGTTTTCACATAGCAACAGCAGAACGGAGACCGTATGGCCCAGAAAGCCTAAAATATTTACTACCTGGCTTTATACAGAAAAAGTTTTGCTGACCCTTGTTGTAAAAGACCAAGCAAGAAATACTGAGTGTTGGCTAAAACAAATACACAGATGCTCTAAGGCAGGAGAGATCTCAGTCTGATGTTAAGAAGAACTTCCTCTGGGAGGAGGGAAATAAGTACACGATGAGACTGGGGGACATTGACAGTGGAGAGCTCTTCGATGAGGGTGAATTACTATTTGCACAGTGGTACAGCATTACCTGGAGCTGCCCTTTATTGAGCACCTACTACACTAAATCCTCAGGGGAAGAAAGTAAAGGCAGGGAGGATGGACAGGCCCCAGAGAGATTAAGTAACTTGCTCGGGGTCACACAGCTGCTACAGGGTAGAGCCTGCACTCAAACCCATGCCGGACTCACTAGAAACACGCGCTTTCTAGTGTTTCTTGCCGTGTCTCATGTACCGACTTTTCTTGTCCGTTTCCCACCAGATTGTGAGTTTTTTGGGGGATGGGGATCACATCTCATTATCTCTTGAGTGCTGCCTGGATGGTGCCCCTGGAGGGTCACTCTCATTTAGGGGGGTCTGTGGTTCTCTTTGGGGAACGTGTCACACCATCCCAATAGGATCCTGAATTCGGGGGTGCCTGCACTTCAGATCTCCCTGCTGCCTCCACTCCTACTTGGAAAAGGAAACCCGAAATGCCTCCCTTCTGCCAGTGACACAGACCTGTTGATGTGTCCCACCCCCCACCTCAGCCCTGTCCTTGGGAACAGAGGTCGGTTTAGCCCCATCATCTGATCATCTTCTTACTTTAGCGCTTTTGTCTTTCCCTTCTCCGTCTGGTACTTTGTGGAGGACAAATGAGGTGGACAAGCTTTGTAATCGGATACCAGGACAGCCTGGGTGATGGTGACAGATTGTTTTTCAAGCTCTAACTTCTAAAGACCTTCTACCTTCATTGTCATGGAAGGCGGAGGGACTGAGTGGCAGGCTGTATTTTTGCTCTAAACCCTAGGCTCCTTGCTGGAAAAAGTTGGGGTCAAATAGCTGGTTGGCTGCAAACGCTTGGATGCTTTTTCCTCCCAGTATTTATTGCCTTGGACGCCATCTGACTGGGGCCACTATGTGATGATTCTTGACGACCACCAGGGGGAGCTGCCTGATAATCTTCCTTTAGCTGAGACGCCAAAGAATTTGCTCAAGTGCCACAGAAAAAAAAAGATCTACGTTAAGGTGCAAACTGGAAGAAAGCTCGGTCTAATCACCTCAACTTTCAAATAGGGAAAAAGGAGTTCCTGAGAGGAGAAGGGCTTGACCCATCTACGGCAGGGAACAATGTAGGCTGAATTCCCTGTTATAGAGAGAGCATCTGGTCAGGCTGAGAACCAGGGGGAACTTGTCTCTTTTCCTGGCTGGCCTTACATGAGCTGCATAGCATCGGAGCAGCTCCTGGTTCCTGCCTGCCTCCAGTCTGCTCAGATGGGGGTCTTGCTGTCACAGCACTCATGTCACTGAAGCTCTTACCTCCGTCTGCCTGCTACACCGAGAAACCAGTTAAGAGAAGATGATGATCTGTAAAGGAGGAAGCTTGAAACGTAGCCTTCAAATAATGACTAGTGGAGACGCAAAAGGAGCTCGGAAGGGACAGTGGCTTCATTCCCTTGGGAGACGTCTGGAAGAGCATGGGGCCAGACATGGGGTAACTCCAGTCGCATGGGGGCCTCCTGGAGGCTGTCAACAGGATGGCTGTGAGAAGCAGCAGGACGTGCTTTGATTGAAATCACCATCTTGGCCTTTGCCACGTGCCCGGCACTGGGGCACAGAGATAAAAAAGACATAGGCTACAGTTGGCAAGGGGCTGAGCTCCTGGGTTCTTCTTGCAGCCGGCCCGGCCAGTTTGTGGCACAGTTGGGAGGGGGTGTGAGCTCTGAGACCGGCATGTGCATCCTGGCTGGGCCACTGGACTGTAGGGAAGCTGGTTCAGCCCCTTCCCTGTCAGAGCCTCTGCCTTTGAAACAGGCATGAAAGTGCCTGGCCATCTCATGGTTGATGCACGGAGCAGATGAGATGATGTATGTCCCCCGTGTCGGGCTACCTCTGCTACCTGAGCAGAGCCGCGCTTTGGTCCTTTTGGCTGGAGTGAACTGGGAATCAGATGAACCAAGTGAATGGGCCAAGCCAAAGGTCTCTCTCTCTGCTCCCCAGTTCTGCCTCCAGCCTGCTTCTCGAAGGCAGACTCCTCCAGAGCGGAATGGTCCGAGGGCCCCAGAGCTGGTAAAGCCCACTCCCCAATGGGCGTGGGCAGCCGAGGGTCATGCCAGGACTTCGGTGAAGCCCCCCAATTTTCCAGAGCTACTGCGCCATGGATGGGGGACGGGCAGTGCAGCCCTTTTATGATTTTGGAGCAGAAAAAAGATAACAACTCATCACAGCCTTCCTTTAATACATTTGACAGGTTGGAAAAGTTTCCATCATCTTTTATAGAACCGTAAGACTATATTTATTTCCCCAAAGGGAGCAAGATTCTGGACTAAAGGGCTTTTCGGCGGGGGATCCGTCGGTTTCCACGGGGTCCTTCCTCACTGTGGACTGTCTCCGGGTACGGGGTGGGGGTGATGTGCTTAAAAACGATGATCATCGTTAATCCCATCGGATGTCAGGGTCACCACATCTCAGGCCCCAGGCAGGAGGTTTTCTTGGGCTCCTCAATGATAGCATGTAAAGGGCAGCTCAGGAGTTCTCCGCCTTGGCACTGTTGACGCTTCCGGCTGGATGATTCTTTGTGGTCGGGCTGTCCTGTGCATTGTAGGCTGTTTAGCAGCATCCTGCTATACCAGTAGCTTTGATGCCAGCAGCATCCATCCCCCACCCCTGCCTCCACCGTGAAATCAAGAATGCCTCCAGGCATCCTCAGGTGTGCCCGGTGGAGAACCACCGTCTGGACTTCTCCAAGGCGCTGCAGGCTTCGCCCAGCTGATGGTGCACCTGCTCGGATGGTGATGATGAGGACGACAACGATGATGACAAGTGAAGTATTCCGAGGCCAGACGGAAGCCAGGAACGTTTGTGAAGACCGAGGGTCTATAAAAGCACAGAAACCCGTAACTGAGTTGGACTTTGGCTTATCATGCCCAGAGTGTCGTTTTCCCAGGGGTCTTTAGTCAAATTCTCAAGGAACCAGATGAAAGCTAGGAGCCTTGATGTACCATCCTCCCTCCAGCACAGACACACACACACACACACGCACACACGCACGCGCACGCACACGCACGCACGCAGGCGCGCGCTCACTCTCACATGCATAATTCTTCCCTCTCTCCCCAGGGACCTAGTTAAAACTTCCATCACTTTTGCAGGTAAACAGCTCTCCATGCCCTGACCTCTTCAGCCGGGAGAGCCTGGACCAGCCACGTGGCCTCCCTGAGCCTGGGGACAGGACGGACGGACAATAAACCCTTCCCCCGTGCTTCTGTGTCTCAGGTTTGACCTTCATGCTGGGCCAGTGAGCTGACGGCAGTAACCACGTCCCCACCCTCACCGACAGCTGTACAGTTCACACCGTGGCTTCCGGCTGTGATTGTTATTCTTGCATTGATGCCCGTATCAGCTCAGAGCCACCTTCTGGGGATTCTTTGAACATAAGAAGTAGTTCCCGTCTTTGTACTCATCTCTTCTGCCTGTGACACTCTTTCTGGGACTGGCTTCTTCCCATTATTTGCTCTCAGCTCTGGATGTGCTCGCTACCGGGTATTAGTCTGATTATCTTCTCTGTCATCACTCAGGGAAGCTCGGGGGCTGGGAGAACCCCGGGGGAGGGGCCGAACGCAGCCCCAGCGAGTTCCGGGAACTTTCTAGAGGAAGGAACAGCGACACTGAGTTCCGAGGATGACAGGCTGTGTTTGGGCTTCTTCGCTGGCTTCCTGTGTTGATTATTTTGTTTTATTGCCCACCAAATGCCAACTCTTAAATCTGCTCAGGGTGTTTTTGTTTTGTTTTTCTGTCAAATCATCCTAGCTCAAAAAAAAAATTTTTTTTTTTTTCCAATATCTTTTTGGACCATTTTGGGGGCAGTATCTTTCTGGACCATTTTGTGTCGTGAAAGCTGCCTGAAGACTTTCAGTGCCAAAGTCAGTCATGTGCATGTTCTGTTTTTGGAAAGAAGGATGTTGTACATACAGAAAATGCCAGGACCTGACCCAGCTCCATCCACTTTCCTTTGATCCTTGTACCCATGACCAGAAGGTGAAAGAGGATTTTGAGTTAAATTCCTCCTAAGCCCTGACCATGGGCTTTATTTGGCAAGGCCTTTCAGTTTCCTGGGTGATGCCAATTTTATGAGGAGACACTGGGCTTTTGGCAAAGGGGAACTATGACATCAGGTTTGGGCCAGAAAAGGTTGGGACAGAAGAGATTAGAGGTTTCGTTATGAAGGAAAGGCTTGGTGTCCAGTGAAGTTTTCCAAATATTCATGCTGCCAATGAATGTGGAAAGGGAGGATTTAAAATGCCCCCATGCCTCGGGTGTCTTTCTCTGCATAGATGTTTGCTCCATACTTACGATGTGCTAGACACACCATGTGAAAGGATTTTCCATGATGTGTTATCCTTGTAACAACTGTGTAAGGTCAGGGCTGCCCTGTGAAAAGGGAGGAGATGGAGTTCAGAGAGGTGGATGAATTTAGCCAAGGCTGCACAGCATTGGCAAGTCACGAAGCTGGCCTTGCACTTGGGAGTTTGGCATGTAACCACTGCTTTATGCCACACCCCAGGCCCTGAGGAGAGACAGGAGGAGAGGGGCATTGATTGAGAACCCAGGTGCTCTACAGAAGTCGCTCGGCCAAGGCCACCTGGACTCGGTCAGGTCTGCTTAGACGTGAGTTTTGAGGAACATGAACTCATTGGGTGACAGTGACCTGTTGGCCCAGGTATCGCCGGTGGGTGGTTTGATGCCCTAGGAGTCGACTGGAGCAGAGCCCGTGACCAGGTTGCGTGTGGCTGGTCCTGGAGGAAGTGGTACGTGAGAGGGAGGGAGGGGTGAGGTGACGTGGGGGGGTGGGGTGGGGGATGAGGCCTGCAGCCTGAAGGCGAGTCCCGCTCTTTGAGGTCAGGCAGCTGCTGCCCTGACTTCTCTGGTTCTCTTTAATAGGAATAGAGTAACAGTACCTGTGTTTTCTCTAAAAGGCAGGTTTGAGGAGACAGTGAGGTGATGCATCTAAAGGCTTGTGGCCCAGCCCTGGTGTACAGTATGTGCTCAGTAAATACATGGGAGTTGTTACTTGCGCTATTATTGCTAGTGACCTGGCTCAAACAGAGGTTTCTCGGGGGTAGGTAAGCATGGCCGCTGCCTGGGAAAGTTTCTTTAAATGAAACATCAGGTAAAGGGGAGACCTGGGGTTTGGTGCAGTGAAGGGGGGATCACAGTTGTCTGCTTCCTGGTGCGCTGAGCTCCAATTTCAACCGACGTGGACCAGTTTCGAGGTCTGAAGGGCACTGTTCCTCAGTGCCAGCAGCCCGGGTGATCCCAGGAACATGCTGGGCATTCCGTGTGGGCTCCGCTCAGGGGGAGGGGAAAAGGAAGGAAGTTGGGGAGACTTTTCCACAAAACAGGTGTCATCCCACTAAGCATTGGCTCTGCTGTCACATCGTCCTGGTTTCAAAGGCTGGGCTCCTGCAACTTACCTTCTTGTGACCTTGGGAAGTTGGTCTGCTTCTCTGAGCATCAGTGTCTCCGTCTGCACAGAGGGGTTGAGGCCGTGGACTTGAAAGGACTACGGGAGCCTGGAGCAATCGATGGCTAGCAATGGAGATGGAGAAGGCCCAGAGGAGCAGGCAGGGACTCGGGCTGGGGAGCCAGCTTGGGTGCCAGAGAGCAAGGCGAGTGGGGACACAGGTCAGCGTTGATACCACTGCTCGTCTGCTCTGCATCTTGCACCTGCATTGCCGGAGTGATGCCTCTCAGGCCAGAGAACATCCCTGGATCCTACAGCCACTGGCTGCTTCTCTCTCTCTGACACACCAGACTCCTCACAGACATGGGCTGGGGCCAAAGTCCCCCCGCAGCAGAAAAACAGCTCAGAACAGAGCACCCCGGATTGAGACCCGAGGCATTCCTTGAATCCCCGGCCTACTTCCTGGGCCACATCACTCAAGCCTCACTTTCTCTCTTTAAAAAAGAGAATCGGAATTCTCATTCTCCTCACCTGCCCAGGTGTCGGTGAGGGTCAAACCAGGTGACATCCAGGAAGGGCTTTGCAAGCTGTCTAATACCTACAGTTGGAGGGGTGGTCACTTTTACTGAGGATGGCTGGGCCTGAAGTGCCGGCTTTATCTGGGGCCATTAGCAAAGAAGAGGTGGCATCTCCCTTGAAATAAATTCCCCAGAGCTCTGGTTGGTTGCCCCCAAACATATGCAGGCAGACACAATACAAATGTTACAAAAAAATACTCAAATGTCTTTGATGGCCCATCCTGGAAAGTAGAGCCTGGTTGATGTTTTAGTATATAGTTCACTCCTGCATTCAGCTTTAACCGGCGTTTATCAGAAACCTCCCTGTGCCCAGTACTGGGGGAGAGGTCCCAACTTTGTGGCCTTGGGTAAGTCATTTCATCTGTGAGCCATCATTTCCTGGCCTGAAAATTCAGATAATAGTTGTCCCTCCTTGGCTTGTTGTGAGGATTAAATGAGATATAATATGCAAAGCCCAGTGCCTGGCATGGCGTTCCCATGGGGCCTTGCTATTACTATTATATTATTGGCCAATAATTATTGTTACTGTTAGGTTTCTCCACCTCTCTGATCCCGTTAAATGCTCCCGGGAGTCCTGCAAGGATTATTTTACTTCTCTCTCAGTGCCACTCCATTTCCCCACCCTGTCTTCCGTGCGAATTAAGTGCCTGGGGTTCATGGCCCCAATTTATGGACAAAGAAAGAGGTACAGCTGCCAAAGCCTATTGGTCCAGGTCTCAGAGAGGCAGAGAGGAGGGGTCCTGGGGTTGCCCCTCCTCTGCCTCTATCGAGCTGGGCCAAATTGGATGGTTTCTGCCAGTGTGATGCTTGCATGAAACTCCTCATCCAAGGAAAGAAATGCCGATGCTGGTGGAGAGAGAGCATCAGGCAGAGAGCAGGACGGAAGAAGAAAGAGCTGAGCAATAACCCAAACTTTCTTTTCAAATGCGTTTTTTGGGGAAGGGGAAAGAGCAAAATGAACAAGTTCTGCCTGAACGGGCATGATTTAATGTGGCCAGGGCGTATTGATAATAATATCAGGGCGTTTCCTGCTCTGGGGGAAGTACTTGGATTTTTCATGCTCTGCCAGTCCCGTGGGAGATGGACCTGGGAGGAAGTTAGATTTTTGGGACATGTCACATCTCTTTTCTTTTACAGTCAAGAAAACCTATTTATTTAATTAAATTTCCTTTGAGTTTGGTTTTTCCCTTGAGCTAATTTTCTCTAATGTTTTCTTTGTTTCCCAAGATGTCGGTTAGGGCAGAATTTATCAATAGAAACGACAGTATTAGTAACAATAACAATAAAGATTGTAATAAAATCCAAACAGCACCACATCGTCTGGTATCTGAAGTGTGTAGCTGAAGCCATATCTGTCTCTTTAGAGGAATCTGTCATTATCTTGTAGCTTACGTAGATTTTGTTCCTCCCGTGTCTGCCTCAAGGGTTTGAAGCTTGAGGTCTGAGAAAATCTTTTTAATCATCCAGAAACCATTCAGGCTTTAGGAGGTGGCGTATCCACCCCCTGCCTCCCTTTCTTCCTTCCTCCCTCCCTCCTTCCGTCCTTTCCTTCTCTATTCTAGCCTGGCCAGCTGTCTTTGGGGAAAATAGAGGAAGACTTGTTAAGAATGAGCCTATCTCCTTTATGCCATTTTGAGATGTATTAAATAACCTAGTGCAGGGACTGGCAAACTATGGCCCGTAGGCCAAATCTGGCCAGCTGCCTGCTTTTTAAAATAAAATGTTATTAGATCACAGCTATACCTATTCATTTATGTACTGTCTGTGGCTGCTTTTGCATTACAATGGCAGAGTTGAGTAGTTGCAAGAGACTGTATGGCTCACAAGTCAAAGTATTTTACTATCTTGTCCTTTACAGAAAAAATTTGTCAATCTCTGTTCTAGTCCTTGACTGTGGGCCTTTATGGTTTTTCATTTTTTTCTGCTGTGTGTGCTTGTGAACGAGTAAGCTTGTTCATTTATTGATTCACCAAGCATTTAGGAGCACTTTTTTGGTGCCAAGCCTCCTGTTAGGTACAAGGGGTGTTTCTAGTCTTTAAGGAATTATTGCAATGCAATAAGATACAAACAGAGGGCTGTGTGTGCCGCAGTGGTGACAGGAAACAGGAAACAGGCAGTGTTTTGGAGGCTGAGTGCAGGAGAAAGCTAGAGAAAGCTTCATAGCAAGGAGACATTTGAGATGGGTATAAAAATAGAAAGTTTCCCAAATGGCCGGGGGACCGTGACCTCCCAGTCATGGGAACAGCCTATAGTGAGGTCTGTGATTGTGATAAAGCATGATCAGCTCAGAGAGTTGGAAGTCAACTTGGAGGACGGTTTGAGTGATGAAGGGAAAAGATGAGACTAGTAAGATAGGTGAGAGGCTATGTGGCAGCACTCTAAGGACAGGAATGGTGACTTTTGTGTCTTCATTCTGTTACGATTACCTCCAGGCCACAGCTTAGGAGTGGTGTGTGGTTGATGGGGTTCATAACTCTGAAGGGTATCTCAAGGTCACCACATCTGCAGTTAGCTTTGGAGGTGGCTGATCTGGATCTAGGTTGGCTTTCCATTTTTATACCCATCTCAAATGTCTCCCTTTAGAAATACTTTATCCTTTTGGAATTTACTCCTCTCTTTTCACGGCCAGTGAGAATGTTAGCAGTAGAATTCTCCAAGGCATAGTTCCTATTTTACAGTAGAGTACAGATGGCAGTTAGGAGGCTGGCCAGGGTAGAAGAACCTGCAGTCTGGTGTATTCCATAGAGTGTCTGGGCAAGTCCCAGAGGGACAGCCATGTGGTCTGGATACTGGATTCCCTTTGAAGGCCTGAGATCAGGGCTGAGAAGTCCTAGGGTTGGCAAGATTGGGCCGAGTTGACCTTGGACACTGGCTGCCCTTGTAACTTGGGGCAGGTTGGCCACAAGGGGAGGTCCAGGGCTTGTACGTTTGCTTTGATAAAGGGGCTTAGAGATCTTTGCTTCCTCATCTGTGAAATAGGGTACTTATAATACTCACTTCTTACGATTACTGTGATCATTTAATGAGCTACAATAAAAAGCAAGTGCCTCAAACAATAAGCACTCAATAAAATGGTTCAGTAATGAAATTACTATCTGGGATAGCATTTTCTAAAGGATGTTGAGAGGTGTTTACTTAAAACAAAAATCAAACAGGTTTCTTTCCTGTAGGGCTTCTTGGTATATATACTAAGTTGCTATGTACTGTGATTTTACTTACAACATCAGGATTCGACCCAAACTTGGTTATGGCTCCCTGTTTTCACCGAGGATGTGTTGACACAGTGTCTCATGAAGCAGGCTTTGGGGAATACTGTTTAAGGGAAGGATGACATCTACCGAGGGCTTCCGCTGTGTCAGGCACTGTGCTAGGCTCTGGGCATCTAAGAGTGAACAAGAAGCACACAGTCCTGGCCTCACAGACTCTGACGGTAATTCCTAGAGTTCACACGAGAGCCCCGAGCTGCTCTGCGCCTCACTGTTACACTCTGTAAAATGGGAACAGTATGAATCTCTGCTGCATTTTATCTTGCCAAGAGTTTGGAAAGGTAATGAGAAATACTGACTTGGGCCAGGGCTAGTAAAACTGAACTGGGGAAGAGTCATGCTTAAAGCATAATGTAGGAGCTAAGAGCACAGACCTTGGAATCAGTCAGCTGAGGTTGGAGAACCAGTTCTGCCTAACTGTGGTCTCTAACTGTGCGACCTTGTGCAAGTTACTTAACG
This sequence comes from Monodon monoceros, assembly GCF_005190385.1. Taxonomy (NCBI): domain Eukaryota; kingdom Metazoa; phylum Chordata; class Mammalia; order Artiodactyla; family Monodontidae; genus Monodon; species Monodon monoceros. Next base: position 75,881,916 of record NW_021703765.1, on the reverse strand, counting down.
TCTCTGGGCCTCTGTTGCCTCTTCTACAAAATGAGAAGAGTACTACTATTACCTCATAGGGTTGTTATGAGAATTTAATGAGTTATACAGCACTGACATATATGAAGTGCTTTATATTTATTAAAAGAATAATCAATAACAATGGTAATAATAACAGCCAACATTGGTGGATTGTTTGCTCTGTCCCAGGCACTTTGCATGGAGTTGTTTAATTTATTCCTCACAGCAACCTTACCTGGTAACTACAATTATTATCTCCATTTAACAGATGAGAAAACTGAGGCTTAGAGTTAAGCCCCTGTCAAGAGGACACAATTTGTAAGTGACAGACTCCAGTGCTTGAGGTTGTAACCACTGCCCCATTCCTACGTAGATGAGATTATTGTGGAGCAGAGTGTGTCTACCAGGCAGGAGTCCAGCTTGTGGACGCACGTAGAGAGGAGAGCCCAGCAGAGCTAGGAGGCAGACTGCATTCGGTTTAGCATTTCCTTTTTTTTTTACCGAAGATCATTCAGGTCCAGTCTTTCTTCCTCAGACCTTCAGGAACCTGTACGCCGTCTCCTTTTTTCCCTTTCAAAAGGCAGACTTGATTCTCTTTCCTCCTCCTCTCTCTATCCTTTGTAATGGCCTTTTGAAGTCAGAAGTACAGTTCAGGGCTCCTAAGAACAGATCTATAAAAGAGAGAACTACTTTCCACAAGTGTTTAAACAAAAAATGTAAGGACATGGGAGCCCTAATACTTGAACCAGTTCTGTGTGTGTGTGTGTGTGTATGTGTGTGTATGTGTCTGTGTGTGTATTTTTAAAAAAGATCTTGCCAAATGCTAATACCTGCCTCTGCTAATGTCAGGCAGTGCTTCATAGAGGTCACCTTTCAGACTTCCTGTGTCTCTTGCTTGTCATCTTCTGAATACTTTGAGAGTAAGGGGCTTGACCCCCTCCCTAAGAAGCAGTGTATTTTAAGAGTGCCTTTTTGTTGTTTGTTTGCCTATTCCAGTGTTTTTTTTCTCCTCATCTTTGAAAATTTTCCTTTTTCTCCTTCCCAGTGCCCCGTAGCCTGACCCTGCCTTGCTTATCTAAGACAATAAAACAGGAACAAGCTAACGTCAACCCCGCGGACAGGTTGTTGCCGCAGCTCTGGCTGAGCCTGCAGAGCAGGATTGCCATTGTCTTTGCAAAGAGAGAATTTAAGTCCCTTAGCACGTGGGAGGGTTGGGTGTCTTCTCTGCGGCCACACTGGGCTTTGTCAGCTGGTGACTGAGCAGAGGCAGAGCGAGACTTGCTTAAGGGGGCAGTTGTCCTAGGTGTGGGTCAAAAGGGAGTGGGTGCATTCATGCACTCATTCATTCATTCATCCAATTTTTCCTCCTTCCTTCTCTTTTACCCTCTTTCCTTTCTATCTCTCTACCCTTTGCTCCATCCATCCATATATCCACCCATCCATCCATATCCATTCATCCATCCATCCATCTATCTACTCATTCGTTCACTCACTTACCTACCCACTAACTCATACAGCCACCCAGTCACACTGCCACCCACCTATCCACCCATCTATCCATCCACTCATCCACCCATCTGTTCATCCACCTGTCCATCTTCCATCCACTCACCTATCTTCCATCCATCCACTCATCTGTCCATCTACTCATCTATCATATTTACCCACCCATCCATCTATTTATTCATCTACCCATCCATCTATTTTATAGGTACCAAGTCCCTTCTATGCACCAGACACTTTGTTCAGTGCTGGAGATTTAGAAATGATGAACAAGGCCCCTGCCCTTGTGGCGGAGAGAACCACCTGATGAAGGAGACAGACAATAAACCATTAAACAAAGGAATGAGGTGATTTGAGAATCTGACAAACACTGTGAAGAAAGTAGTGAGAGAACCATGTTAGTTAGAAGAGACAGTGAAGGTTTCTCTGAGGAACATTTGAACTGAGATCTGAAGAATGTAAAGGGGAGAGGAAGTGGCAGAAAGAGTTCTCCAGGGCTTCCCTGGTGGCGCAGTGGTTAAGAATCCACCTGCCAATGCAGGATGCATGGGTTCGAGCCCTGGTCCTGGAAGATCCCACATGCCGCGGAGCAACTAAGCCTGTTTGCCACAACTACTGAGCCTGCGCTCTAGAGCCCGCGAGTCACAACTACTGAAGCCTGTGCGCCTGGAGCCCGTGCTCTGCAACAAGAGAAGCCACTGCAATGAGAAGCCTGTGCACTGCAACTAGAGAAAGCCCGCACGCAACAACAAAGACACAACGCAGCCAAAATTAAATAAATTTTTTTAAAAAAAGAGTTCTTCAGGCACAGGGAATGGTTGTATGTTGAAGGAAAGTAGTTCCGACTTAAGGAAGTAACCAGAGTTCTCTGTGGCTGGGGCCACTACATCCATGCTCCCATGAAGGTACCCATCTGCCCATGCACCTGTTCATTCATCCATGTACATCCATGCATCCTTGCATACATCCATGTATCTCTCTGTGTACCCATCCATCATCCATGTTCACATCTGTCCTGCACCCAGGCACATATTCATGCACCCATCCATCCATCCGTGTACCCATTCACTCATCTATGTAGCCATTCATCCATGCACCCATCCATGAACTCATTTCTCCATCTATGCATCCATCAATTATCCACATGCACATCCATCCATGCACCCAGGTACTCATCTGTGTACCCATCCATTCAACCATCTAACAAACGTTAACTGACAACCTGTTACATATCAGACACATCTCTCCTCTTACTTAACCTCTCAGTAGCAGATACAACCATTGGCCACATCTTCCTTTTGGAAACATTCTCTTCTCTTGGCTTCCAAGCAGGCACACTCTCCTGGTTTACTCCTACGTTTCTGGCTCCTACGTGCCTAAAACTGAATTTGCTCATCTTCCTCTCAAATTGCCCTTCCTGTAAGTGGCAGTACCATCTCTCTCTGTAGTTGTTGAAGCTGGCAACCTGGGAGTCATCCTGATTTCAGCCCTACCCTCCTCACAGGCTGTACGTCCCCAGGTCATGTTAATTCTGTCCCCAGAATGTATCTCAAATATTCCCACTTCTCACCACTACAACCCTAGTCTTTTGCCTGGATGACTGCAGCAGCCTCCTATCTGGTTTCTGTGCTTTCACACTTGCTCCCCTCCAGTGTCTTCTCTACTTGGAGTCAGATTAATCTCTTATAATCCCAAATCAAAACATGTGGCTCCCCTGCTTAAAATTGTATGTCCACATAAAAAAATATATTAGGTAGGAAGTTCTATGAAAGTAATTCAGACGATAACTGTATTTAACATGGATAAATTACTGTGTGCCAGGCATTGTGCTAAGTGCTTTATATGCATTATCTCATTTAAGCCTCCCAACAGCGTGATGAGGTAGGTGCTCTTACTGTCCCCATTTTATAGATGAAGAGACTTGAGAAACAGAGAGGTGAAGTCACTTTTGTAAGATCTTACAGATCAGAGGAAGAGCTGGGATTTGGACCTAGACCTATGGGATTCTCAAGTTCTTGCCTTTTAACCTCAGCTTTACAGGGCTTTGACATAGCGAAAGCTCCATAATATATCTACAGACTTGGAAAAGGGTGATGTCGGCTCTTCTGGTGGTTTTGGCTGAGCACTTGAAAGTTCTTTCACTTTGAGGAGGGAGGTAGACCAGATGAACCGCATTTGGAACTCTAGCACTCGTGTTCCTTGAAAGGCCTTAAATGCCAGGGGCACCTAGATGTTTCTTTTTCAGTCTACTGACAAGTTTTGTTGCAAATTTGAGGCCAGTCTGCGGCCGGTGAATGTCTGGTTCGGGGTAGTGGTGCGCGTCTTTGCCTTTGGTGTTGGATGGTCCCGGGTAAGAATGTGACCTTGCTGATGTGGAGAAGCCTTTCTATTTCTTCATATTCCTCCTTCCCCCTGGGATCTGGAGCCAGAGTCTGGTTTTCAGATTGCAAGATAACGATCTGATTTAGTGATTTATCCAATTAGGCTTAAATGTATTTATTACGTGCTTAAACATATTCCAGTGAGCTCTGAAAATGAACCGCAGGACTGTCCTGGGATGAATTTCCGGGACCCACTGGAGCAAGTTCAAGAAATCATAATCTACTTAGAGGAAAACAGAACCAGGTCCTAATCCAATCGGCATGTGCGTTAGAGAGCACATCCCCCAACCCCTGCCCACAAAGGTTAAAAGGAGGCTCTGTCTTCCAAGGGGGCCAAGGTTACCTGGACATTAACATGTCTCTGGTTCTCCCTCCCCACAGAAGTGGTGTGGGGAGAACACCTTATGTACCCTTTATTTATTGTTCTAAAGTAATATTTATTTCTCTTTTTGGCACCCAAATCATATTTATTTGCAAAAATTCTGTAAAATAAAGAAGAGAATAAAAAAAGCAAACCCAAATCACCCGTAATCTTGTTCATAGTCACATTTTATGGTGGGTCCTTTCAACACCTAAATGCTTTAAAAATTGCCCAAGTAACACAGGATTACCTTTTTTTTTTTTTTTTAAGGATTACCTTTTAATTATGATAATCCCCAGGCCTTTTTTTCTATACATTTTAAACAAAATAGAAACAATATCAAATTGTATAGATTGTCTTATACCCTTTTTCCTTCACTCAATTTTCTTTTTTGGCCATGTCATTAATTAACTTTTGAAAATATCACATCTAATAGCTACACCCAGTTTCTTCCTGTGGATATGGTGGATTTGCATAACCACTGGTTTTTGGTTATGTTGTACTTTCCGTTTTTGTTATTATTAACACTAGTGTCCTGAACATCTTTGTATCATCTGGTCTTTGTATCACCTACTCTCATTCCATTTTCTTTTAAAGATGGTATATTTTAAGAACTTCACTGAGTATAATCAACATATAATAAACTGCACAGATTCAAGTATACAATTTGATGAGTTTTGACATATGTATACACACAGGAAACCAATGTCACGAATTAAGACAGTGAACATATCTATCACTACCAAACTGTCTTTGAATGGCTTTGTTTTCCTTGCACTTTGAGGTGACCTCACATGTCTAGGACACTCTTAGCAACTTCTGATCCCCTTGTGGTCCTAGGACACAGCTTAGGACCTGCCCTGCATGTAGAAGATGCCACAGTTCACCAAATGGAAGAATGCAACTTAACACCTGCCTGCCTTGAATGCCTTTAGTGACAGGGAGCTCATGCCCCCCAAAAAGTCGGCCTCCTTTCACGGCTGGCTGTTCTGCCTGTTTCTCCCTTGACCAATCTCAAACTGGCCTCCTGGCACAGCTTACACTCTCTGGTTTTAATTCTGCCCTCCAGTCTTCTCAGGGTGCGTTCCTTCTCTCCCTCCTGACCGCTGCTTCTTTCCCCATTTCATTCATTTCCCCTGGGGCCTGCCGCAAAATATTTTGACCATGGTGGTGGTGAGTGCGACTTACCCAGTCCTTGATCTCACAGTGTTCATGATTAGGTGGGGGAGATAGACATTCAACAACTAAGTATGTAAATAATGATTTAACTCCGGGGTGAGCCTCACTCTGAAGGAGAGGGGCGTAAGGAGCCGTGAGAGCTTATAATGTGGAGATGATCTTTTTTGGGGGTGAGGTCAGGGAAGACCTCTATAGAAAGTGACATTTCATGAGCTTTTGCTTGTTGGGAGATAACATCTTATGCTTCTTTTCAGTTTTCTCTTCTCTGGACCAAACATTTTCAGTTCCTTCGGCCGTTTCTCCTTGGGCAGGACTTTCAGACCTCTCCATCCCCCTCTGCTTTTTGTCATCCTTGCATCCTGTGCCAGAAGAACATTGCAAGCTCCATCTCTGAGGACATTACTTGCCTAATCACACAGTCAATGACTGCATTCATTTCCTTCCTTCAGCCACAGGAAATTTTCAGTAGGATCAAAGGCTGACTGAGAAGCAACAATAATCACAATAATACAACGACACCCATGAACATCTATCAAATGCTTCTCTTCCCTGTGCTAAGCCTTTCCCGGGAACTCGTTCACCTCATTCTCCCCATGACAATATAAACTCACTAATAAGAGCCAACCCTTTACGGCACGTGGGGTGTGAAGCCTCTGTTGTGAGTGGTTTATGCATGTAACTCACTTCATCCTCATAGCAACCTGATGAGGTAGGTATTTTTACTCTGCCCACTTTACAGATGAGGACATTGAGGCAGAGAGAGGTTAAGCAATTTGCCGCAGGCCACACAGCCAGGATCAAACCCTCAGAGTCAGTGGTTGGAGCCACCAAGCACTCTACGGCCTCTGTTATGGTTCCAGTTTTCCAGGTGGGGATATTAAAGGTTTGGGGGGGGTGGCAATGGGGAATCTTCCCAAGGCCAAATGGTGATATTGGAATTTGGCCCCAGCAATGTGACCCTAGAGGTTATCCTTAAACCCCACTCTGTTCCGCCTTCTCTTTGGAAGAGCATCTTGAGGAGAGGAGGTTGGGCGTGTGAGTCCCAGGTTCTGCAGGGAGGAGTCTTTCTCCACTGTCCTAGCCCCCGGGGTCTAATCCAGGTCTCATGGGGAGCACCAGTGTTGGCACACAAATATGAGGCATCGGGAGAGGGTCCTTCATAATGAGGGCCATCGCTCAGATCCTGGAAGGGGTGCCCTTTCTTTAAAGAGCGGTGAGCCTGCTGTGGGAAGGAAACTCGTCACAGGCTGAAACCTGTATCCATGATCTGGAATGAGTGTGGAGCCAACCTTTCCCCCTTTTCTCTAATTATTGAGTCATTGATTAGAGCCGTCTAATTTCCTCTGCTGTTTCCAGTTGGGACTGTGAAGAGGGTCGTGGAGGGAGGGAGAGATCAGATCATTATCTCTTCTGCCACGCTCAGCGCCTAATGAAGTTTTGCTAGAACAGCTTAGAAATTCAGATGTGAATAGACAGTAGGTCTTAAGGGATTTCTCTTTGTCAGCAAACTTTCTCTTCCAGAGGAAGAGAGACTGTCACGGGGAGGCTCTAACAGTCTTGAAATGGCTTATCAAAACTTTCATGAGTAGGAGTTGGTTAAAAGCTGAGTTCCGGGACTGCTGGTGACATTTGTCAAAAGGACATTCTCCCCCGTGGCCCAGCCATTCCAGACATAAGCGTGCCCATCTGTCTGGTGGCTTCCTTGTGCTGTGTGCGTGATGGTTCAGGGTGTAGGCTATGGGACCCACCTGCACAGCCCTGGGGTGGAATTTCTGCTCTGCCCTCACGAGCTGATGAACCTCAAGCAAACTCACTTTACTTCTCTAGCCTTGTTGCCTTATCTGCAAAGTGGGTGGTCATTCCTACATGACAGGGTTGCTGTGTGAATTAACTAAAATTGCACATCTAGAGCCTTCAGCTCCATGCCTAGCCCCTGGTGAACACCTGGTGAGGGCAGCTGTTCCATTGGGCCAGTTTCTGTGCTGGGCATTGAGGACACAAGGATGACCATGATACAGACCTTAACCTTTACGGAACACCCAGGTTGCTAGAGGTGTAAACTAATAAATAGAACAAAGAGTTACACCAGCTATGGTCCAGGACTCTCCCCTTCAACCATCATGACCTTCCAGTGATTCCATGATGACCAATAAAAGACAAAGCCACTTCACAGATACTTGTAAAATGTTGTCATAGTTACCACTGCTGTGTAACAAACCATCCCAAACTTAATGATGTTAAATAGCAACCATTTTATTATGTTAATGGATTCCTAGGGTCAGGGACTGGGACAGGGTACAGTGGGGATGACTTGTGTCTGCTCCATGATGGCTGGTAGCTGGAATCATCTAAAAGGTGACCCACACTCACATGTCTGGAAGTTGATGCTAGCTATTGGCCAAAACCTCAGCTGGGGTCCTCAGTGAAACTCCTACACATGGCCTTGCCCTGTGGCTGCTTGGGTACCCTCACAACATGCCACAAATGCAGTCTTAAATTTTCTAGTAGCCACATTGGAAAAGAAAAAAGAAACAGGTAACATTAATTTTTTCCAGCTTTACTGACATATAATTGAAATATAACTTTGTTTAAGGTGTATGATGTGATGATTGGGTACCATGTATGGTAATCTGTGATTACCACCATCAGGTTAGTTAACACATCCTTTTTTTAATTACTTTAAAAAAAATAAACTTATTTATTTATCTTCGTTGCTGTGTGTAGGCTTTCTCTAGTTGTGGCGAGCGGGGGCTACTCTTTGTTGCAGTGCATGGGCTTCTTGTTGTGGTGGCTTCTCTTGTTCCAGAGCACGGGCTCTAGGTGCGTGGGCTTCAGTAGTTGTGGCCTGTGGGCTCAGTAGTTGTGGGTCACAGGCTCTAGAGCGCAGGCTCAGTAGTTATGGCGTATGGGCTTAGTTGCTCTGTGGCATGTGGGATCTTCCCAGACCAGGGCTTGAACCTGTGTCCCCTGCATTGGCAGGCGGGTTCTTAACCACTGTGCCACCAGGGAAGTCCCTGTAATTACCTTTTTGTTATTGTTGTTGTGATGGGGAAATATTATAGCTCTACTCTCGTACCAGCTTTTAAGGACACAATACAGTATTGTAAACTACAGTCACCACACTGTACATTAGATCCCTGAAATTTATTCATCTTATAACTGAAAGTTTGTACCCTTTGACCAACGTCTCCCCATTTCCCCCACCTCCAGCCCCTGGCAACCACTCTTCTATTCTCTCTTTCTATGAATTCAGTGTTTTTAGATTAAATGAGATCATACAGTATTTGTTTTTCTCTGTCTTATTTCACTTAGCATAATGGCCTTAAGGTCCGTCAGTGTCACAAATGGCAGGATTTCCTTCCTTTCTATGGCTGAATAATATCCTGTGTGTGTGTGTGTACACATATTGAATTGTATGAGTTCCTTATATATTTTGGTTATTAACTCCTGATCAGATTTACAGTTTGCAGATATTTTCTCCCCAGCTGTATATTACCTTTTCGCTTTGTTGATTGCTTGTTTTGCTGTGTAGAAGCTTTTTAGTTTGATGTAGTCCCATTTGTTTATTTTTGCTTTTGTTTCTTGTGCTTTTGGTGTCATATCCAAAAAATCATTGCCAAGACCAATGTCAAGGAGCTTTTTCCCTATGTTTTCTTCTAGGAGTTTTATGGTGTCAGGTCTTACATTTAAGTCTAATACATTTAGAGTTAATTTTTGTGAGTGTAAGATACAGGGCCAATTTCATTCTTTTGCATGTGAATAATCAGTTTTCCTAATACCATTTATTGAAGGGACCATGCTTTCCCCATTGAGTGTTCTTGACTCTGCTGTCAAATATTAATTGACAATGTGTGGGTCTATTTCTGGGTTCTCAATTCTGTTCCATTGGTCTATGTGTCTGTTTTTATGGCGGTACCTAACTGTTTTGATTACTGTAGCTTTGTAATATGGTTTGAAATCAGTAAGCATGATGCTTCCAGCTTTCTCAAGATTGCTTTGGCTCTTTGGGGTCTTTTGTGGTTCCATACAAATTTTAGAATTTTTTTTTTCTATTTCTGTGAAAAATGACATTGGAATTTTGATAAGGATTGCATTGAATCTGTAGACAGGTAACTAATTTTAATGTGTTTTATTTAACCCTGCATATCCAAGATATAATTATTGCAATATGTCATCAAAATAAAAAAATTATTGAGACATTTTACATAATTTTATTTTATGCTAAGTCTTTGAGAGCTGGTGTATATTTTACACTTAGAGCCCATCTCAATTCAACTAGCCACACTTCAAGGGTTTAATAGCCACATGTGGCTTGTGCCTACCCTATTGGACCGGGCAGCTCTGGAGCTCTCTGAGGTGGGTAGTTTGTGAACGTGAACAAGAAACATCTCGCATTGGAGACTTTGTTATTATTTTTAAAACATTTATTTATTTATTTGTTCACTTTTGGCTGTGTCGGGTCTCAATGGCAGCATGTGGGATCTTTCCTTGTGGCATGAGGGCTCTTTATTGTGGCATGCAGGCTTCTCTCTAGTTGTGGTGTGCGGGTTCCAGAGCACGTGGGCTCTGTAGTTTGCGGCATGCAGGCTCTCTAGTTGTGGCGCATGGGCTCAGTAGTTTCAGCATGCGGGCTTAGTTGCCCCATGGCATGTGGGATCTTAGTTTCCCGACCAGGGATCGAACCCTCGTCCCCTGCATCGGAAGGTGGATTCTTAACCACTGGGAAGATTCTTCCCCACCAGGGAAGTCCCCCATGGGAGACTTTAACCCAATGTATTCCAAATAGAATTCTGCTGCTCCCAGATCCCAAGCTCAGGGGGCTGACTCTCAGCAGGGACTTTCACTAAGCACGGTCAGCTGGCTTGTTGAAGAAGAGGGCCACACAACTGTGCCCTTTCCTAAGCTCCAGGCAGGGCTGTGAATTTGCAAATGCTGCCCAGGAGATGCTCCAGCTCCCTGCAGCATCTCCAGACAGCTCCCTTTCTAAGCAGGCAAATCTATGAAGACCTCAACCCAATTTAGGACTCATCCTCTCTGTAGCTACCAAACCTTAGTAAATAAGTAGTGACGACACCAGTAACTAGAACCACCTTTCACCAACGTCCTTACCAGGCTTACCATGTTAGCCCCATCACATACCTTATCTCACAAGCACCCTGTGACGTGGATACTTCTGATATGCCCATTTGAGAGAGGGGAAACTCAGGCAGAGAGAAGTTAAAGTAACTTGCCAAGGTCTTAATGTGCAGCAGTACGTTTCAAACTTGAGTATGCATCAGGATCCCCTGGAGGCTTATAACTACACAGATTGCTGGGCTCCACCCTCAGAATTTCTGGCTCTGTGGGTCTGGGGCAGGGCCCGGGAACGTGCACTTTAAAACAAGTTCCCAGGTGATCCTGAAGCTGCTGGCCTGGGGGCCACAGTTTGCGCAGCACTGTGCTGAAGTTAACGCTCCCCGCAAGTCGCTTCCCCTGCAGAAGGGTGGAAGACACTAAAAAGTTATTTATCCTGAAAGCAGAAGCCGGGAGGGACACGGTCACACCTGGTTCTCACATATGAGCAGGGCTGTCGCGGGGCAGAGGGGGCTGTGCTGTGTGGGTGTAGAGGGCAGAGCAGGGGCCAGGAAGGCAGAAGTCACCTTGACCAGATCTGGGCTCCGTAAAAGAAAGAACTTTCTATTAGCCAGACATGTCCTCCCATAAGGGGGTTTGAGCTGAGACCTCACACTGGTCGGAGAGCAGGAAAAAAATCCTTTCTTTGGTGGATTTTATGAAGACATCAGTTTCTCGAGTTTGCTACTCTTTTTAAAAACATCGTAGCACATTTTAATTTGGATTTAATTTTATTTTGTTTCACAACATCATTGTTATTTATTCATTTATTTTTAGCTTTGTTCTGATAAGCTCATTAACTTTGGCTGTTTTTTTTTTCATTTCTAAAAGAAACCCAAAATAATACCCCCTAAACAAAACAAAACAAAGAAAAAACAAAGACTAGGCGAAGGTCTAGGATGGTTGAACATGGTTTAACCATCTCCGTCTTGCAGTAGCTGTCTGTCATTTCTTCTGCACATTAGCTGGCAGTGTTAAGATGAGGGCTAAGATGTGATGGTTTAATTGCCAGTCAGGTATCACCTTTAAAATTGAGAAAGGATTTAGTTAATATTAAACTGGGGTTTGATAGAGATGCTGTAGAGTCAGGATTCATGGAGTGATAGCTCGTGAATTTTGTGGGCCCTTTGTTATTTGATGTACAAAAACACATCGGTTTGTTAGGTTCCGTTGGTCAGCAGCTCATTGGTGGTCTGTCCTTAAGGAGTAGTGGCCTCGGTGAAATTTCTAGGGAGAAGAAACAGCAAGTATAAACCCCTAAGGTGATGTATTAGTTAAGGTAATGCTGGTTATTATAGAAGGTAAACCTCAAAGTCTCAGCAGTAGAAGTTTATTCCTAACTCAGTTATTGTCCAAAATGGCTGTTTTTGATGGGAGGTGGGGCCGGGGCTCTGTTTACTCAGGAACACAGGAGCCGGGCTCCGCCGTCTTCAACATGGAGCTACTGGAGTTGTCCTGGATATTGACACCCAGAAGGTGGATGGCAGGGGGCTGGTGGGGGGAGGATTGAGCAGGTAGTTTTTCATGGACCTCCTTTCTCTTGTGGTCTGCCTTGCTTCCATCCATGTTCCATCGGCCAGAACTCTAACTGTGAAGGAGGCTGGGAAACGTTGTGCAGATGTGGGCCCAGGAGGAAAGGGAGGGGCTTTCCGTGTGCAGCCAGCCAGCATGGGGATGAACTGGGTATTTTGGAGACCCCGTAAGGAGTTCACCAGGACTGGAGTGGGTGGGAGAGGAGAGCATGTAGGGCTTCAGGTTGGAGGGATGAGCACAGCCCCAGTATGAGATGCAATTAGACAAACACACTCTGTTTTCTTCGGAACACTGGCCAGTGAGATGTAGCAGGGAGTGGGCCCTGGGTTAAGCCTCTTTCAATGAAAATCTCACTTAATCCTCACAGCATCTCTCTGAGATCGTTACTCTTATTATTCCCCTTTGAGAGATGAGAAAACTGAGGTTTAGAGAGATTAAATAACTTGCCCATGGTCACATAGCTAATAAAGGTTGGAGCAGGGATTTAATCACAGGCTCTAAGAAGCCATGGTGGAGACCCTGGGCTAGTGGTTCTCAAACTTGCGTGTGCCATCAGAGTCGTCTGGAAGGCTTGCTGGGCTCCACCTTCCTGCTTCTGCTTGGATAGATGTGTGGTCCTAGGAGAGCACCATATATGTAATATGGACTCACTGGAATCCACCCAGGGTTCTCCAGGTAACTTGTTAGGGCTTCACACAATGGGGATCAACGTGGGCAGGGGGCAAACATAGAGATTCCTTTCCTTTCCCAGTGGAGTTTACAGTGCAGCTGAGAAACCAAGACGTAAGACAGGGAATATTGACAGCCCGAGAGATTACGAAAGTTCCAACATAATTATGTGGGAGCTGGTGCAGGCAGAGCACAACTAATTACCTCCTGAATAGTGCAGACCATAAATGTTATAGGAGCTCAAAGGGGAAGACGTCACCCCTGACTGGAGGGGCCTGGAAAGGTTTGAATGAGGAGATCTTTAAGGCAGGCACTGAGAGAGTAGATTTCAGGTGTTGTTATTTTTGTTTACTTATCTACGTATGGATTATGTCTCCACCTACTAGAGTGGAAGCTCTTTGGGTGCAGGGATCATAACTCTTCTACTTCCACATCCTCAGTCCCCAAATGGTGCCCGGCACATAGTAGGTTCTCAATAAACATTTGTTGAACAAAGGATTCTGTATGTGTAGGGACTTCTAAGATGCATTTATAGGTGAGGGTCCGCATATACAGAGGAATATTTCCTTGATCGGATGCATTACATGAAATGACCATAGTTTCCTTTCTTGCAGGACTTCTCAGGGCCTTTGATCTGCAGATTTGCTTGGAGAATCTCCGAAAGGGGGAGATGATATTCAGTGATAGCTGAGTTTAGAACATCTAGTCTCTCTTTCCCACAGCCCCTGGTAACCCGCTGTGGAGCAGCATTATTTGCTATAGCACAGTTTGGGAGGTGTTCTAAAGTGATGGTGGTTTTCTTCTATACATTCTCTCCCTCCTTCCCTTCTCACATGCCACCCTCAAGCCCTCCGTGGTTTTCACGTGGTGCAGGGAGTGGGGGGCTCACCCTGGCGGTCAGGTGGAATTTGGAGGTGGGTTTCTAAAATACCATGCAGCTGTGGATTTCCCGAGAGGCCCAGGGTGCGGCTGCTTCATTTCCTCCTCGCATTGTTTCTGGAGCAGGGTGTCGGGTGAGAGTGACGCCGTGTTGCTGATAGCCCCCCTTCCTGTCAGGTTTCATCAGGGCCTAGAAGCTTCCCTGTGGCACCAAGGAAGTGTCACGGCTGCTGGGATGAGTCTGAGGGGCCTGAGTGGAACAGGTTTGTGTGATGTGCCCTCTTTGCCTGGGTCTCTCCGTAAGGGATCCTGACGGGGGAGGGGCTGCCGGGGGAAGGTGGGTGACAGGTGTCGGGGCAGGGACAGGCCACCCTGGGAGGTCAGAGGCCTGTTCCGGAGACCCAGCCGATGCCTTTGGCTCCTGCAGGGATTAATTTGATTTTCAATTCATGGAGCGCTAGAGCGTTATTGCGCTTTAAAAGGAAGGGGGTTCTGATTCATGCTCCAGCATGGGTGAACCTTGAAAAAAGCCAGACACTAAAGGCCCCATGTTGTATGATTCCGTTTCTGTGAAGTGTCCAGGACAAACACATAGAGGCAGAAAGCAGACTGGTGGTGGCCAGGGGCTGGGGCAGGGGGAAATGGGGAGTGACTGCTTAAGGGGTACAGGGTCTCCTTTGGGAGGGACAGAAATGTTTGGACTTAGATACACGTGGTCGTTGCACGGGATTGTGACTGTAAATACCACTGAAATGTACACATTAAAATGGTTAATTTTATGTTATGTAAATTTCACCTCAATTAAAAAAAAAATTCCTTAGTGCGACTCTGTCAACTTAGAGAGAGGGGAACGGAGCCCTAGAGGAGTTTTGGGATCTGGTCTGGACTGGAACAGGGAGTCTCACCCCAGGCTGCAGTTAGAATCATATCCTGGGGAGCTTTTAAAAGTCTGGCTGCCTGGACCTCACCCCCAGAGCTGATATAATAGGTCTGGGGTGGGGTCTGGGCAGCTGGAAGCAGGGATTGGAATATATAGCAGGTGAACAGCAAAGCCAGGGCCAGAGCAAGCGTCTCCCAAATCCCACGCTCCCACCCCGTGCTGTTTATACCCTCATCCCTCCTGAGTCTCAGCTGTCAGGAAATGCCAGACGTTTAAAGCCCGGCTCCTCACACTGTAACGAGCACATAAGTCATCTGCGCGTGTAGTACAGTGAAGATCAGGCTTCAGCAGGTCTGGGATGCATGTGAGAATCTGCATTTTCTAACCAGCGCCTGAGCGATGCTGCTGCCGCTGGTCCAGGGACCACACTCAGCCAGGGTCTAAAATGCAAATCAATCAACATGTGAAAATTCAGGTTCAGAGACTTTTTTAAAAAGTATATAGCTCAAGAGAGTTATTGCTTGTTGAGCTCTGTCTTGTATCCTCTGGTCATTGTAGCCCCGACACTGGTTCTATGAAGCAAGGGTTTCGATTGTCCTTGTTGTACAGATGAGGACACTGAGGCTGAGAGGCGGGGAGTAACTTGTCCACGCTTGAACGACTGTACTCTCCACCTGTCCTCTTCCCCGCCTCTAGGGAAGGGACGGGGGAGGGCCAGACCTGTGTGTCTTGGCTCAAGATGGTGCAAAGATGGCCAGGGTAGTATTCAGAGTCCAAATTCAGCACAGCCAGGCTGGTGCATGAAAAGGTGTGTGTGTGGGTGTTTGAATTCAACAAGTAGGTCCCTCGAATTAAGAGGTCTGTAGTTGACTTTGACAGGGCCTCCCATCTGCTGTCGATGGGGTGACTATCCAATATCTGGGGGGCAGGGATCACCAAGTCATCCTGGTTTGCCGAGGACTTTCCTGATTTTAGCATGGAAAGTCCCCTGTCCCTGGAAATCACCCCAGTCCTTTGCAAACCGGGACGATTGGTCCCCTACTTAGAGTTCAGGAGTTCTTTACGGCTTCCAAGGATGCTGCTATGTTGGCCGTGGCTGGCGGGGCAAGATGTCTGAAGATGCCCCTACTTTGACTATCCCCACATATGGCCTGTCTTAGTAAATAACTTTGACCTTTTTCGACCGTGCGTCTTTGGACATCCCCGGGATTGTTCTGTGTTGTGGAGAAGAGCAGCTTACATCTTCAAAAGAGCCTGTTGAAGGATGCAGTTGCAATTTAAATTCTCATTAAGATCCCAGGAACATTGAAAAACTTAAGCTATTATTAAATATGTTGAAGAATCTCATGATTTACTGTGGGAAACACAGCATTTATTATCTTGAAGTCTGGTTCCTTGATGGGTGGTTATAGCAAGATTTGTCTTTCTCAAGGAGGTAAAGATGGTAAAAGCAGCATAATGATAATAACAGTAATAAGAAAACAACAATAATAATGATACTGATTACTTTGGCTGCTCTTTACTGAACGCACAGTGTAGGGTCTCCAAATGGACCGTGAACTTGCTGGCAAAGGGTGTAGTACCAGGAGTCAGCAAACTTCTTCTTAAAGGACCAGAGAGTAAATATTTTAGACTTTTGAAGGCCGTATGATCACAGTCGCCACTACACAACTCTGCCGTTGTAGGGTGAAATCAGCCCTAAACGATCTGTCAGCAAATGTGGCCGTGTTCCAATAAAATCAGATTTACAAAAATAGGTAGCCGGCCCTTGGGCTACAGTTTGCCACTCCCTGGTGGAGTGGAAAGAGCATTGTCTTTGGGAGTCAGACTTAGGTTCCAGACCCACCTCTGCCCGTTTCTAGCAGGTGACTTTGGACACGTGTAACCTTGTCCTCTCTGAGCCCCAGTGTGCTCATCTGGAAAATGGGAACAGTTGATGGGCCCAATCTCACAGATTTGTAGTAAGGATGAATACATGTCCAGAGGGCCCTCAGGGTAGTGAGTGCTCAGTAAATGTTAACTCTTTTATGTAAGCTTCTCAGCGTGGGGCGGGGGTAGACGGTGGGTGCCCTGGTCCCTCTTGCAGATACCTTGGCAAGGGGGTGATGTATGTTGTCCGAACTCGCTCCTGCATGGCCTGCAGACTCCACCTGTCCGCCATGTGCTCCCGGCTCTGGAAAGGAACACTGTGTTCCTTCCCGCAGGTGTTGTTTGATGGAGGAGAGGCTGAAGTCCTTCTCTCTCTTTGTTTTCATGCCCGATAAATCACTCTGACAAGGGCTTGTTTTTATTTGTCTCTGTACATTGTTTCGGCACTTGCTGGTAGGAGAAGGGGGGGAGAAAGGCATCATTTTGCCCAGAATTGCTTCAGGAATGGAAATATATTTTTTGTGAATTAATATTCATCAAATAGATCAGGTAAACATCCAGTAATGACAATGCATGGGCATTTTATCAATTCCAGTTCAGAATGCAATTATCAGTCCAGTGGCACTGAGACACTGTAATGAAGCCTGCCTGAAAAATCCCATTACTCCCAGATCAGGGGGTGTGAAGATTCATTTTTCACTTTTATATGAAGAACGATACCCTCTTGTCAGAATAAGTTTCTCCTGAGCCTCAGCCTTGGACAAGGAGTTTGGCAAACCCTGATTCCAAAGACGCAACAGGCCTCCTGGGAGTTTCTGGTAAAGGGTGGGAGTAGGAAAGGGAAGGGGATGGTCCCCAACTGACCCCCACCCCCTAACCTGCTCTGTCCCAGATGCTGTGCTAAGAGATCATTGCATTCCTATTGTCATCCTCACACAAACCCAGGACATTGGTGCTATTATTATTATTATTATCATCATGACCATCATCATTAGTTCCACTTCACAGGTGAGAAAACTGAGGCTCAGAGAGGAGGAGGGACTTGTTTGCCGTGGATCCCCAAAGGTGTTCTTGCCCTAATCTCCAGAACCTGTGAATATGTCATCTTACATAGCAAAAGGGACTTTGCAGATGTGATTAAGGATCTTGAGATGGGGAGATTATTCTGGAATATTCAGTGGGCCCAATGTAATCACAGGGGTTCTTATAAGAGAAAAAGGAAGGCAGGAGGGTCAGAGTCAGAGAGAGGGATTTGAAGACGCTACACAGCTGGCTTTGAAGATGCAGGAAGGGGCCAGGAGCCAAGGAAAGCGGGCGGCCTGGAGAAGCTGGAAGAGGTGAGGAAACAGCATCCCCTCTAGCGACACCTTGATTATAGCCCACTAAGACCCATTTTGGACTTCCGACATCCAGAACTCTAAGATAGTAAATGTGTGTTGCGTCGAGCCGCTAGGTTTGTGGTGATTTGTTACAGCGGCAGCTGGAAACTTGCCTGAGGTTAGTGGCTAGTAATCGGCTCAGCTCAGCATCCCTTTCGCAAGCATATCACACACCCATTCTGTTACCTTCTCAGTCATCCTTCTCTTGGAGACAAGTTTCCATGGTGAGAAACTCAGATCATGTAAAATTCTTTAGCCTGGGGGCCACTCAGGAATCCCAGACCAGCTGCCATGGACATGCCTCATCCCTTGGCTCTTCCCACCCCCTTCTCTATCCCGTTGGAATCTGCTTTTCTCCAACTGAGTGGCCAACGGGGCTTGGCCTCCCCAGATCCCTGGGGGACAAGCACCCAGGCCTTTGTGACTCTTGGGTTTTTCTGCTTTGGCAGTCAGGGCGAGCAGGTGAGGAAGTACTCATAGGAGCTCCATCCTCAGAGCTCCCTGCTCCCCAGGAAGTGCCACCATAACAGCAACTTTCGTACTTGGTTCCTGTGACCTGAAATGTCCAGAGGGCCACTGCAGCTTCTGCCGCCCCTTTTTATTCCTAACTTTGCCCGGAGGTGAGCTGCAGGTACCCCCAAAGCAGTCTAATCACCCGTGGTGCTTGGGGGCGCAGGAGTGCCTGAGGCTCTTCAGGGGGGCTGATGCCCACAGGTACCCAGGCTTGGTAGATGTCCTTTGTTTTTTTTTGTTTTTTTTTTTTGTGGTATGCGGGCCTCTCACTATTGTGGCCTCTCCCGTTGCAGAGCACAGGCCCTGGACGCGCAGGCCCAGTGGCCATGGCCCACGGGCCCAGCCGCTCCGCGGCATGTGGGATCCTCCCAGACCGGGGCACGAACCCGTGTCCCCTGCATCGGCAGGCAGACTCTCAACCACTGCGCCACCAGGGAAGCCCTGTTTTGTTTTTAAAATTTATTTTATCGAGTATAGTTGATTTACAATGTTGTGTTAATTTCTGCTGTATAGCAAAGTGATTCAGTTATACATATACATACATTATTTTTCATATTCTTTTCCGTTATGGTTTATCACAGGATATTGAATATAGTTCCCTATGCTATATAGTAGGACCTTGTTGTTTATCCATCCTATATATAATGGTTTGCATCTGCTAATCCCAACTCCCAATCCTTCCCTCCCCCACTCCCCTCCCCCTTGGCTACTACAAGTCTGTTCTCTATGCCTGTAAATCTGTTTCTGTTTTGTAGATAAGTTCATTTGTGTCATATTTTAGATTCCACATATAAGGGATATCATATGATATGTGTCTTTCTCTTTCTGACTTACTTCATTTAGCATGATAAGCTCTAGGTCCATCCGTGTTGCTGCAAATGGCATTATTTCATTCTTTCTTATGGCTGAGTAGTATTCCATTGTGTGTATATATATACCACATGGAAGGTGTCCTTTGGATGTTTCTCCTAGGTCTCTGGTACAGCCATTGTCATTGAATTATCACCTCCACTGTCATCTTGCAGGCACCCAGCCGGCCACGTCTCACAGAATCCAGGAGTCAGCCCCAGAGGCAGATCACTTGTCCCTACTCTGGGTACCTGTCTTTATTCTCAACAAGGTACAGTTCTGGGAGGTGGAGAAGAGTTTTGGTGCCACTTAGGCACCCCAGTTCTTAACATTCATCACTATTTATTCAGCACTCAGGCCAGGCACTGTGGTTTACATCCCTGCTCACGACGACCCTCAGCTGTGGGTACTGGTTTTTTTTTTTTAAACGTCTTTTAATTTATTTATTATAGCAGCTAGCTTTGTCTAATTTGTCTAGAGAGAAAAGCCATGATTAAAAATATATATATATATATATTTTTAATGCATGAAAAGAATGGGTCCTTTTGATTTACCTAGAATTTGAAGGAAGTTTTGCTCTTTCAAATTCAATTTCAATAACGTTTATTGATGGCTTCTGATGTTCCAGGGGGAACGTACATGGAGGATGAAGAAGAGGACCTATCATATATGGAAAATCAGGGTAGCTCTGATTACCTATTATAGATTAGGAAACAGGCTTAGAGATGTCAAGTGTCTTGACCAAGGTCACACAGCTCGGAGGTGGCTGCAGCGGAGCTGCAAACACCGATCTGCTTGAGTCCTGATGCTAATCCTCTGAATTTTGCTTTAAGGAAGAATAAAGCCAATGACTGCTCATCATCTATGATCTTTTTTTACATTTGTTTCTTGTGGCAAAATAGGCATAATGTAAAATTACCATTTTAACTATTTGTAAGTGTACAATTCAGTGGCATTGATGACATTCACAATGTTGTACAACTATCACCATCTCTTTCCAAAACTTTTTCATCACCCCACACAGAAACTCTGTACCTGTTAAGCTGTCCCTCCCCATCCCCCTTTCTTTCCCAACCCCTGGCTAATCTACTATTCAGCTTTCTGTCTCTATGAATTTGCCTGTTCTAGGTATTTCATATAAGTGGAATCGTAACACTTGTCCTTTTGTGTCTGGCTTTTTTCACTTTGCATAATGTGTTCCAGGTTCATCCAAGTTGTAGTACTTCATTCCTTTTTACGGCTGAATAGTTATTCTATTGTGTGGACACCACATTTTGTTTATCCACTCAACCATTGATGGAAATTTGGGTTGTTTCCACTTTGGGGCTGTCGTGAATCATGCCACAGTGAACAATAGCTTACTGCCCTGGTGCTGCCTGTAGCACCTGGTGCTTCAAACACTTACGCCTATTATACATGATTCAGTCTTTTTTTTTTTTTTCATCGAGGTGAAATTTGCATAACATCAAATTAACCATTTTAAAGCAAACAATTCAGTGGCGTTTAGTTACATTCACAATGTTGTACAACTATCACCATCTCTTTCCAGAACATTTTCATCACCCCAACTAAAGCCCCGTACCCATCAGGCAGTCACTTCTTACTTCTTCCTTCCCAAAGCCCCTGGCAACTACCAATCTGCTTTCTGTCTCTGTGGGTTTACTGATTCTGGGTATTTCATACAAATGGCATCATTCCCTATTTTCCTTTTGCGTCTGGCTCCTTTCACTCAGCATCATGTTTTCGAGGTTCATCCACGTTGTAGCATGCATCAATGCTTCATTCCTTTTTATGGCTGAATAATATTCCATTGTATGACTAGGGCCATTTTGTTTATCCATCCACCTGGGCTGTTTTGACCTTCTGGCTACTGTGAATAGCGCTGCTGTGAACGTGTGTGTACAAAGGGTAGTTTGGGCTCCTGTTTTCCATTTTGGGGATATGTGCTTAGGAGCGAGATTGCTGAGTCATGTGGTGAGTCTATGCGTAGTCCAGCCTTTGTAGGATGATTTTGTGCGGGGACCTCACTGTCCGCGGTCTGCTCTGGGACAGCAGGGGCCGCCGTGGTTCGGCTCACTGTATGCCTAGCCGCTGCGGGATGGTGGGCGGTGTCCAGCTGAGTCACGATGTTTCTCATCTTCCTTAAGCCACTTTGTGAAAGGGAAGCAGAGGGAGCTCTCCTCTCGTGAGACCTTACCATGTTCCTGGTTCTGTGATGAGAAACCCTGTTTATTCTCACACCTACTCTGGGAAGTAGGCGTGATCGGCTCCATTTTACGGCCGAGGAAACTGAGGCTTGGGAGAATTAAGGACACGTGCCTGGTAGGTGGCAGGGCTGGGATTTGAACCTGGGTCTGTTTGAGTCTGAGGGCCATGCTCTTTGCCTAGAGCAACAGTGTTGTTTCAGGTCTCAAGCTTCACTGGGCACTCTCAGGAATGTAGCGTGGGTCTATGAATTTACAGGGCAGTTTACATCCCTTCCACACTTCATCAGAAGTGATGAATATTATGGTGATGGTGATGGTGACGAGGACAATAATGCAGTGCTTACTGTATGCCCAGTGTAGTGCTGAGTGATTTCCTTGCATTATCTCATTTAGCCCTCACCTGCCACCTTTCTTGGAAGCTCTTATTCTCCCCAGTTTACAGACAGGTAAACTGAGGCTCACACCTCCCTTGCTCAAAAATGCCTAACTAGTAAGAGGCAGAGCTTGGATTCAAATGCAGGCTTCTGACCCCGGCCCCCACTCATGCTTGCCCCAGCGAGCTGGCGTAACCTCCTTCCTTCACCTTGTTGACAGATGTTGTTCTTGGGGCGCCAGGGACATCTGTGAAGATTCTGGATCACCCCCAGAACATCTCCAAAGCTCGTTGTGCTTCCCTGGTGTTCTAGCCCGTCCCACCTGGTATAATGAGCTGTGAAAAGCTGGCGTCGTTTTCCAGAGTGAGTATCACAAGGAGACAAGGGTGACGTCCCTGGAACAATGACACCACTGACAAGTTGGACTTTATCTCTTTTCTAAGAAAGTCTAGAGGTTTAAAAAACCTTGTGCTTATAGCCCTTGAAATGTACAGGGAAGAAGCAAAGGGTTACGGCTGTCAAGAGTGAATTTCTTCCCCATCCTAGCTTCCCGGGCACTTTCAGTGGCAAGGGATGCACTTCCAGGAGCTGAAGAAAGATGAGTTGGTGTCTCTTTGTGTTGCAAGTTGGGATGACATGCCTGGGGGCCATTTCTCTGCTAAAGGAGGGAAGCATGACACGGGCTTAGAATGAGGGATGCTCTCATGGCAAATGAAGTCCAGGGAGGTTGCGAGAGCCAAAGTCAGTGGCTTTGCTGTAGCTCCGGGGAAACTGTTACCTGGCAGTATTCTCTGATACTGTAGTCGGCCTGCCTCGCCCTGTTCCCCACCCGCGTTGCCTCCTGACAAGAGTCCTCTAATAAAATGTCACCATCATCAACTCACCGGGAGAGTGATAAAGGAGGACAGGACTTTTCCCCCTTGGTTAAAGTTGGTGTATTTTCCCATCCCATTTAAAGTGACTTTCGTGTGTGTGTGTGTGTGTGTGTGTGTGTGTGTGTGAGAGAGAGAGAGAGAGAGAGAGAGAGAGAGAGTGTGCACACTGATGTGAGTGCGCGCTGATGTGAGCGCGCGTGTGCCTGATGCAACCCAACGTTCGTCGTGGCGCCTTCACTTCCAAGACACCCGGTTATTTTTAGGGATGACGCACCCGACATCAAAATAACTGGTTATTTTTGCGATTGGGTGCATCAATCACATTATGACATATTCCAGCTCTGGAGAAACAGCAGCTAACCAGCAGGCAAGACGTGGAAAGGGAGCAGTGTGAGTCAGGCACGGGGACAGAGCCAGAGGGCCAGGGGCTGAGGGGCCGGGAGAGGCTGCTGAATCAATTTAAGTGGCTGCGATTCCTAATAATAGCTCCCTTGGTTGAGGGCTTGCTCTGTGCTAGGCACAGTGCCAAGCCCTCTGCGTGTAGGGTCCTGTTTACTCCATGCAAGGATCCCTGTTCTGCAGTTGCTGATACTGGGACCCGGAAGTTAAGCGAGCTGCTGGGGTGTTGCATGGAGTGTAACCAGCTCCGTGCAGAACATCCTAGTCCCCTTGTGTCTTATTGAGAGAATGCTGGTCCTTCCCCTTTTATAAGCCCCCTGTGTTTATAAAGCAGTTGCTTAATTGTGGGCACTGAGCTGTGCAAGTTATCTTTTGGGAGTGGAAAGAAGTATGGAGAGAGAGAGAGAGAGAGACAGAAGAGCCGTTTCCGGTTCTGAAATAAATGGAACAGTTGAGTTAGGCAGACAAAATGTTGATTTCTGTTGCTACACAATTCGCGTATCTGGGTGTGTGGTAGACGGACTGTGATTGGGGATTTGATCTTCGAGGCCTCCTCTCCTCAGCCTCTTCCACGTCTTGTCATTCACTCTGTCCAAATGTCCCTGGAGTTGGCATGTGTCACGTATATCGCACACACCACAACCACCGCTAGCCCGGCCATCCTAGTCTCTGCTGGACTTCCATGTCAGTCTCCAAAATGATCTCACCTCCTGCCCCTTTCCACCAACAGCCAGAGGGATCTTTCTAGAAGGTACCTCTGATCATGTCATTCCTTGAATGAAACCATTCAGCCTCATTTCCACAGATTCAATGTTCTGGTCACACTGAGTGGTTTGGGGTTTCTTGGCCATTCACTCACTCACTGACTCATGCAGTAAATATTTGGGGGTCTATTACGTGCCAGGCTCAGTTCAAGGTGGGAGAACAGGAAACAAAAGTTCCTGCTTTTGTAGAGCTTACATTCCAGTTGGAGTTGGGGGAGACAGACAGTAAATGAACAAACGGGCAAACAGAGAATGACTCAGCGCTGTGAAGAAAATACCACTATGACGTAACAGGGAGCAACTGGCAGGAGAGGGGACGCCTCCCCGAGAGGGGGGCGTGTGAGCTGATGGCCTGCGTGACAAGGAGCCAGCCCTTGAAGGGTCTGGGGGAAGAGCTTTCCAAATAGGGAAGAGCAAGTGCAAAGGCCCTGAGGTGAGTTGGTGTGTTTGGAGCAAAGGCCGAGTGGCAGGAGGTGTGAGGGCTTCGGGGGGGGCGGGGGAGGGGACGGGGAGGGCAGGCTTGCAGGCCGCAGGAAGGGATTTAGATCCTAAGAGTAACAGGGAGCCACTGAGGTTCCAGTAGGGAAGCGAGGCTCAGTTATATGATTGCAAAGATCAGTTGTCATCAGAGAATGGGTTGTAGAGGAGCTGGAGGGGAGGCAAGGAGACCGACCAGGAGGCTGCTGCAGCTGTGCAGGCATGAGATGACGGTGCCTCAGCCTGGGCCGTGGCCGTGGTGATGGAGAGAACAGGCAGATTCAGGATGTGCCCGGAGGTAGCATGGATGGCCTTGCCGCGGGCAGGGAGGGAGAGATGCCTCTGAGCAGATGGCGGTGCTGTGTATGGAGCTGGGGAGTTGTGGGAGTGATGCAGGTCCAGGGGTGACAGCCGAGGGGTTGACCTAGGGCTCTGCTTTGAACAGCATGGCTTCCTCCAGCTAACTCGACCTCCCCTCTGAGAGTCAGCTTGGAATCCTCCTCCCAGAAACCCTGTCTGAGCTTCCAGACAGGCCCCGTGTCAGCGTGTGGACAAGCGGTGCACACTTCATGACAATAGTCTGTCTGCGTGACTTTGCTCTTGACCCCAGCGGGGATGGGCGCCTCACCTGGCTCATTCACTGCTGTGTCTCCAGGTACCTGACAGTAGCTCTTTGTAGAACTGGATGGAATTGCTTACAGGAGGAATCAGTTGGGCTGGGGGCTTCCCTCAAGAATCTATTCCTGATAAAAAGGTAGGGGTTGGAGGAAAGGAAGGAGGAGGGCCTGCCAGGTGGCAATAAGAGAATCATGTAGAAAGAGCTCCAAACACCAGCTCTGCCTCTTTCTGCTGTGTGACCTTGGCCAACCCACTTTACCTCTCTGAACTTCAGTTTTACCATCAGTAAAAAAGAGAATCATGGCAGTTGCCTGGCAAGGTGGCCATAGTGGATAAATGAGACAGTGTGAGTGGAAGCATCTAGACGAGGTCTGAGGAAAAAGTAAGTATGTGATTGAATTAGAACCTGAAAAGTCTGAGCAGGGCTGGGTGTAATATCTCCTCTAATAATGCCGCCTGAGTTTTCTCTGGTCCCACGACTGGCAGGGGAGGGCTTTGCAGACTGTACCTCCATCATTAACGATCAGATTCCTCTTTCTCTCCCCTTTCCACCTCTCATTTATGGAATGAGAAGAAAAAGTCAGAATTACAAAGGGTTGGAGCTTAACTCACAGTGAGATGTATGGAGCGCTCTGACTCCAGGTTGGTCAGAACACAGAAAGGCCTTAATCTCGAAGTCTAGACAAGTGGTTTTCAAACTGTGGTCCTGCACCAGTGGCATCAGCACCACCTGGGAGCTTGTCGGAGATGCAAAATATCAGACTCTATCCCGGGTCCAAGGCATCAGAACCTGGGGGGTGGGCCCCACATTCAGTGTTTTTTTTTTAATTAATTTTTTTATTGATTGATTGATGTTTGGCTGCGTTGGGTCTTCGTTGCTGCACGTGGGCTCTCTCCAGTTGCAGCGAGCGGGGGCTACTCTTCATTGCGGTGCGCGGGCTTCTCATTGCAGTGGCTTCTTTTGTTGTGGGGCACGGGCTCCAGGCGCACGGGCTTCAGTAGTTGCAGCACGTGGACTCAGTAGTTGTGGCTCGCAGTCTCTAGAGCGCAGGCTCAGTATTTGTGGCGCATGGCATTAGTTGCTCCATGGCATGTGGGATCTTCCCAGACCAGGGATCAAACACATGTCCCCGGCATTGGCAGGCGGATTCTTAACCACTACACCACCAGGGAAGTCCCCATATTCAGTGTTTTAACAAGGCCTATGGGGAATTCACAGGCATGTTCAAGTTGAGATCCACTGGCCTAGAGCTTCCAGCCTCCAATACTTCTTTCCCTTTAATGGAAAGAGAATCAGAATGTTCAAGATTAGAGTTATTGTCTAATCTTGTCTAGATTGTCTAGAGTTATTGAGAAGATTAGAGTTATTGTCTAGTCCAGGTTATTTGAAACATGTTTTATAGACCATGAGTTTCACCCATGTGTGGTACGAGTTAAGTAATTTGGATTCTGTGATCATATAATATCATATCAATGAGTCTGAGAAATGCTGAGTTTCTACTCTGCAGGACTTGTCAGAACCTTTAATATGCTAGTGTGCTTTGTGAGTCTCCAATGGAGGGCTATAGCATGCAGTCTTTCTCAAGTTTACTTTTAGGACTCATATTCTATGGCACATAGTCTGGGAAACACAGATGTAGTCCAATCTCCCATCACATGGACAACCCGATCTGTAAATTTCTGGTTATTCAGCATTTTCTTCAAAGCTTCTAGATACAGGTTGTTGTTGACCTTATGAGGTCACCGTTTCTTTTTTTAGGGAGGCTGTTGGTAACTATTAGTGTTTGACTTGTAATAAGCCAAATCTGCTTTCCTTTCATTTCTTCCTATTGGTTTTAGCAACGACCCCTGCAACCATCTAGGACAAATCTAATTCCTCTTCTGCCTCATGGCAGCAGAAAGATAGCCGTCCATCCACAATCTCTTCCCAAGATTTCTCCTTTCCAGTTCCCATCCCATAGATATGGTCTGACTTCTGTCGTTAGGGAAGTACTGGGATGTTGCTTCTTTAAAATGGCTTCTTTCATAGACGTGATTACAAAGAACAAACATTTATCATTGGGCAGACAGGTATTTCAAGAATCTTCTATAGTAGTTTATCATCATTCCATCGATCCCAAGTACATAGTGGTCTAGTCTATTAATAAAGATCTGGGGAGATCACAGTCTCTCTCATTTGTCTTTTCTGGTGAAGTCCAGTAGTTTTGCTCATCTGAAATCTCTGTCTTATGCCTAACAGCATGTTTAACCATATTTGCACTTCACTTTGACTAAACAACCAATTGACCGATTGACTGACTTCTCTCATTTGTCCATTTATTCGTTCATCCCCAAATCTTTTGGTGTCCACTCTGTGCCAGGCATCTATGAGGTGCTACAGAGCTGAACAAGGCCAGTTTGATCTGCACAGGCTATAGGAAGAAGAGCGATGATGAAAAGAACACATAAACACATATTTTAAACATGTGCTAAGTGGCAAGGCAGTGATGGAGAATAACAAGGGTGGGAACCAACCCAGAGAAGGTGGTCAGGGAAGGATGCTTGATGTTTGAGCTGAGAGCTGATGTATATAATTACAACCCATTTTTTTTTGATTTCGTAGTTCTGATTGTATCATTATAATCAGCCTTAGGTTATAAGGACTCAGAGGGCGGGGACTAGGTTTTCATGTTGTGCTTAGTATAAAGATGTAGGCATCATGGTTGATGTTGAGGAAGATCTGGAAATCTCATGTATGATTGCAACAACTCTCTCCCTGTAGAAAAGCTATCCACAAGCTATTACCTTTCTTAAATATCAGAGTATACTAGAGCAAGTATAATGTTACCATTTATTAAGGGTCTACTCTTGTCTGGGTTTCCACTCTCCTTTACATTATAGTTGTATGTATCACGTCTATAAACATTAAAGTAGTTTTGGAGTATCTCCTGGACATTTAGAATATTGTGACGTTCTAAATCTCCTTTGGAGAATATTGATTATTGTTTGTTTGTTTTGTTTTAATATTCTTAAGCAATCCATCTGGTTACATTCAGGCTGTCAGTTTTGTCTTGCTTTCTGTGGGTCCAATGCCAGATCATTTCTCTAAGTTTTTTTGATGCTTCTTTGGATTGGCCTGAGCATGTGCAGTGTATTACACACTGAATTAGGAAGCCCCTTCTCCCGCTCTTTCCTTTTGGGGATATCTTCCCCGGTCTCTGGCTCCCAGGGGCTTCTTTCTTCAGTTCTTCTGGCCAAAAAGATGGCGTTCTTTCAGAGTTTAGACTGCTGCCCTGGTGCATTGTTCTGAATGACTGATCCTGACCTTGGGATGAAGTGGTGAGGAAAGAGAGAGAAAACACACCACGGATTCTCCCTCACGTTATCCACATCACACTGGCCCCTATTCCCAGTTCCTCTATCCAAAGGGATGGGTTTTCTCTTGGGGTCCTAGGTACCTGTGTTGTTTCTGTGTCATATGAAAGCAGTGTTATGGCTGGGGTGACCTGGGGGCAAGGCTGGGAGAGGAAAAAGAGAAAAAAAGAGGATTCTCCCCACATTCTTCTGCTCACAGGGCCCCATGCCTCCATGCTTTGGCTAGAAAGATGGGCTCCTCTGGGATGTTTATTCTCCATGCCCACTGCATAGTTGCTAGATTCTGCCCACTTTCAAGGCAAAACTAGGAGATGAAGGAAACTCATCCTATTAGTCATTCTTCAAATTTTTACTTTCCTCCCCTTTTCACCTGCTGTTATTTATTTATTTTAATCCTGAGATAATTAGTTGTCTTTTGCATTTTTCCCAGAGTTTGGGGCTGCAATCAGTGCTCCTAAGATGGGCTTTCTCCATCATGGCCAGACCCAGAACTGGCATGGGTATTTTAGAAATGTCAACTCACTAGACCCTCAAAACAATCCTATGAGGTAGGTGATACTGTCCCCAGTTTTTTTTTTTTTTTTTTGCGGTACGCGGACCTCTCACTGTTGCGGCCTCTCCCGTTGCGGAGCCCAGGCTCCGGACGCGCAGGCTCAGTGGCCATGGCTCACGGGCCCAGCCGCTCCGCGGCATGTGGGATCTTCCCGGACTGGGGCACGAACCCGTGTCCCCTGCATCAGCAGGCGGATTCTCAACCACTGCACCACCAGGGAAGCCCAGGAGGGATATTTTTTAATTTTTCATTTTTTTTTTTTTACCTCTGGGCTCGGCAGCATCTCCTTTTGGAAATGTTCTTTGGAAGCATCATCAACGTGGTGTTTGGGCTCCAGTGGCAGCCTGGGTGCCAGGAAAGGTTAGCTGCTGTGGGGCTGGACCCATTTGGGTTGGCTTCTTTCAGATCAAGCCAGCAAATATTTATTGGTGCCAGTGTTGTGCTAGGGCCTGAGATGGTATGAGGAGATGGAAAGTGTCAGAACGTGGCCTCTGTCCTCCAGGAGTTGGTGGTCTAACTGCAGATATGGGCAGGTCCTCAGCTCAAATGCAGTGGGCTCACGTCCTCCTAAGCGGTGGTCATCAGTACCGTCAGAGCACAGAGGGCACTGTCCTTTGGATAAAGCCTCAGCTTCCCACCTTGGCCCGCAGGTCCCAGCCTGCCACCAGCCCCCTCAGTTCCCCCCCGGACCCTCTATACTCTGGCCCCACTGGCCCCTCTCATTTCCTCCAGTGGGCCCCATCCTTGGACATGCGTGTCCTGGTTGGGGCACCTGCCTCTCTTTCTTTGCCTAATTAACCACTGCTCATCCTCCAGCCCCCAGCTCAGGGGAGCCTCTTCCCAGCTCCCTCTCAGCTCCCTCTGTTCTAATTAAATAATTGAAGTGTGAGTCCATATTTAATGCTTGCTTCCTCTTCTAGATCTGTGATGGGCGTTATATGTATAAGGAGAAGATAATACGAGCCATGTATGTAATTTAAAATCTTCTAGTTGTCACAATAAAAAAGAAACAGGTGACATTAATTTTTTATTCTGTTAAAGTATACATAACATCAAATCGCTCATGTTAACTGTTTGAAGTGTACGTTTCAGGGGCAGTAAGTACTTTCACAATGTTGTATAATCATCACCACTATCCCTCCCTAGAACTTGTTCTCATCATCCCAAACTGAAACTCTGTAACCATTAAACAACTCCAGCCCCTGGCAACCACCATTCTACTTTCCGTCTGTATAAAGTTGACTAGGGACCTCATACAAGTGGAAACACAATGATATTTGTCCTTTTGTGAATGGATTATTTCACTTAGCTCGTTTTCAAGGTTCATCCATGTTGTAGCATGTATTACAATTTCATCTGTTTTTATGGTTGAATAATATTCGGTTGTGTGGATGGACCACATTTTTTTTTCCATATCCTCACTAATGCTTGTTATTTCTTGTCTTTTTTTTTAAACATCTTTATTGGAGTATAATTGCTTTACAATGGTGTGTTAGTTTCTGCTTTATAACAAAGTGAATCAGTTATACATATACATATGTTCCCATATCTCTTCCCTCTTGCGTCTCCCTCCCTCCCACCCTCCCTATCCCACCCCTCTAGGTGGTCACAAAGCACCGAGCTGATCTCCCTGTGCTATGCGGCTGCTTCCCACTAGCTATCTATTTTACGTTTGGCAGTGTATATATGTCCATGCCACTCTCTCACTTTGTCACAGCTTACCCTTCCCCCTCCCCATATCCTCAAGTCCATTCTCTAGTAGGTCTGTGTCTTTATTCCCGTCTTACCCCTAGGTTCTTCATGACCTTTTTTTTTTTTTCCCCTTAGATTCCATATATATGTGTTAGCATACAGTATTTGTTTTTCTGTTTTCTGACTTACTTCACTCTGTATGACAGACTCTAGGTGGATGGACCACATTTTGTTTATTCATTCGTCTGTTGATGGGCCCTTGAGTTGTTTCTACCTTTTGGTTATAGTGAATAATGCTGCCATGAGCATCAGTGTGCAAGTATCTGTTTGAGTCCCTGCTTTCAGTTATTTTGGATATATACCTAGGAGTAGAATTCCTGGATCGTGTGGTAACTCTATGTTTAACGTTTAAGGAATGACACTAAATTTAACAATATATTTTATGTAGCCCAGTATTTCCAAAAAACGTAACCCTTTCAACATGTAGTTAATATAAAAATTATTAATGAGGTTTTTTTTAAACTTCTTTTTCATGCTAAGTCTTCATAATCTGGTTTGTAGGGTATAAATTCTATGTGGATGGAGAAGCCGCTGGTTTTGTGGATCCAAGTGCCTTGTACGTAGTGGGTGTCTAATCTAAAAGATGAACGTACATAGCTGCCTGGGGAATGAAAGAGAATTACAGCTAACCAACAAGAGCAACAGTCATGACAACGAGGGCAGGTAGACTGTTTGCAAAGTGCTTTATTTTCATGAATTCTCAGAACAACCCTACGGAGTGGGTGCTTTTATCATTCCCTTTGGAGATACACAAAGCGCAGTTCAGAGAGGTTAAGCACTTGACTGCAGGTCACACAACTTGTAATTAGTAGAGCTGGGATTCAAACTCAATTGGGTTCTGCCATTCTGTGACAAGGAGTTATCACAGGAGGTGCTAAATCCAGAGGTCTCCAAAAAGCCCTCTGGTGCCCAAGGAGGTGTCTGCCTCGGTTAAGAGGGGTGACAGAAGTTAATAAAAGTTTCCCCAACATCTTTTTCCTGGAAGCATCCACATTTCTGTCTATGTGGGTAACCTGAACAGATTGACTGCCTGCCACACCAGGCTCAAAGCTTTCACAAGCAATTTCCCCGCAGAGGGAAATTGGGAGAGAAATGAGGGCAGGTGCGGGTCCCACTGAATTCCGCACAGTGAGGGAAAAGGCAGGAGGATTAAGAAAACCTGCTGTACCAGTCAGTTGTCTGGAGATAAAAATAGGGTGCCTTGCCACACCTAAGGTCATCTAATGCCACCTTCCGCTTTCTTGAATTTTCCAACACAAGAAG
Source organism: Monodon monoceros (assembly GCF_005190385.1). Classification (NCBI taxonomy): domain Eukaryota; kingdom Metazoa; phylum Chordata; class Mammalia; order Artiodactyla; family Monodontidae; genus Monodon; species Monodon monoceros. Next base: position 75,850,173 of record NW_021703765.1, on the reverse strand, counting down.
TTATAGAACTAATATAAATCCTGTCACTCAAAGGGAGGCAGAGTGATGGAGCGACAGAGAGTTCTGGAATTAGAAGCATCTCAGAAAGCATCCTTCTCCAGTGTGGCCTGTCCCTGTGTGGATTCTCTCCTGCTGCATCCCTGGGAACTGGTCTGAGCTCGATGGGTCCCCCACCTTCTCACCTCCACCTTGTCCCTCAGAGGCCCAGGGGACAGTCCATCCTTCTGCAGGGCGCTGGGGCGGGGCAGAGACACAGCTATTACTCAGAGGACATAGAGCCAGAAGGAGGCAGGATCAAGATAAGAGCATCTTCCTACTCTTTTTCTTTGGTCACCAGGCCTTTATTTCTCAAGACTTTATCTTTGCAGGGCAGCCCTTGGCATGAATAGGATCTTAGCTGTGTTAAGGTATTTCCCATCTCCCTGCTTGGTGAATTCAGGATGGGTGATACAAACAAGTTTATCAGTCATGGCAGTTAGAATTTATGAAGAATTGATTCAGTCCACAAATATTTATTGAAGCAGTGTATAATTTATGCATTGAGACAAAACAGCCTATATTTATTTTAAAAATTTCCCCCAGCTTTATCGAGATATAACTGACAAAAAACATGGTGTAAGTTTTAGATGTACCATATGATACCATATGATGATTTGATATACATCTGTGCTGGGGAAAAACATCTGCATTTATTTGTTGCCAAGCACTGTGCTAGGTGCTGGGTGATGCAGTGATGAGAAGTCTAGCCCAGGCATCTGTCTTCTTAGAGCTTGTATTCCAGTGGGGAAGACAGATGATAAACAAACAGATAAATAAGCCAGTCTTAATCCTTCATGGATTCTGTATTCATCTCCGTGAATTTGCCCACTCCCTAAAATTTATTTGTAACCCTAAAATCAATACTTGGATTTGTGGAGTGGGGAGAAGTCTGAGTCGCCTGGTGTTCATGTCCTTAGCTGAGGTTCATGCTCTGTCTTCTTGTTTCAGCTCTCATACTGTCAGTGAGGTGTTTTGTTTTTTTTTTTCAAGTTTTTCACATTTTTTGTGTTTTTTGGGGGTGATTTCTCTGTTTAAAACGACCCCTGAGCATATGAAGTGCTATCCAGTGCTTCTGGGCACAAGCAGACTGCGATATGCCTTTCCAGAAAATACGTGTGTTATGTAAGATTCCTTCAGGCAGGAGTGACAGTGCTGTTGGCCATGAGTTGAATGTTAATGAATCAGCAACATAGATATTAAATAACTTATTAGATTCTGTCTTAAACAGAAATATTCATGAAACAAGATTATGTAGGGATCAGTTGATGAAAATGTCACCAGAGGGTCATAGGAACCTAACCTTGTATTTCCACTAGGAGCCATGGTTCAATATTGGCTAATTCAGTGTTTGCAGTGACTTTATATTATAGAATATAACGATGGTGAATAATGAGAACAGATGATATAAAAGAATAATTCCACTGAGTGGTAAGGGGTGTGAGGAAAATGAAACAGGAGGCGGGGGAGGAGAGAGAGTGGGTAGCAGGGTGGAGGTGATGAACAGAGAACGGTGATGGGCACTCAGCTCTGTGGGAAGCTTGGAACCCAGGAATCCTGGAGTCCAGTGCACTGTGCCATCCACTCTGCTCACCGTTCGTATTACGCTGTTCAGAGCTGCCGTGTGATGCTGACGGTCACCGGGGTTCAGAGCCACGGTTCCAAGGAGACTGCAGTGTACAGTGTCAGAACCCGTCAATACCTCCAGGGCTTGCTGCCCTATCAAACATTCTCACCGCCAGATACTCTGGGAGGTGTTTTATTGCAGTTTCCTCCATGCAGATTCTAACCGTGTTACTAACCAGGAAGGGCTTCTTTTCAGTTTAAACTGTCCAACAGATGGTGGTGGTTGCTCTCTTTATTCTGGAGATTGGCTGCATCCCAGTCACAGTTTTAATTGTACTTAACAATTAAAACACTAAATATTGTAAAAGAATATACAGCGGAGGGAAAAGAACATGGGGTTTGGAGTCGGATGGACCTGGCACCTTCTACGTGGGTGGACCTAGGGAAGGTCCCTGCTGCTCTGTGGGGCTCAGTCTCTCCATCTGAAAAATGGGGCTGGTAATACATGTCACCCTGCATGGCTATGAGGATTAATTCAGATGTGCTATGTATAGCTGCCAAGAGAATGTGATCTGTGGTCAGAACACCAGGGTTTGGAGCTTGGCCTCGGGCAAGTGTTTTAATTTTCCAAAGCCTTAATTTCCTCACCAGCCCCACAGGGTTGTCGTGAGAAATAAACGAAATAAGGCATCAGGGTGAGAGATGGCGGGGCAGCAGTGGGGTGTACAGTAAGCACTCAATGAACGTTAGCTATGGCCGTGATTGAAGGTGCTTTGCTGGGACTTCCCTGGCAGTCCAGTGGTTAAGACTCCGTGCTGTCACTGCTGAGACTGCGAGTTTGATCCCTGGTTGGGGAACTAAGATCCCGCAAGCTGCAGGGCGTGGCCCCCCAAAAATACAAATAAATTAATTAATTAAAAAATAGTACTATTAAAACAGTGCTTTGTTAAACACTCATTAGGATGACAATAATAATATTAATAATAAATAAATAAATAGAAATAACAAGAGTTGGCTAAGATTGGGAGAAATCAGACCCTAGTATATTGTTGGTGGGACTATAGAATGGTGCGGCCGCTGTGGAAAAGAGTTTGGCGGTTTCTCAGAAGGTTAAACAGAATTACCAGGTGACCCAGCAATTCCACTCCTAGGTACCTACCCCAAAGAATTGAAAACAGTTGTTCAAAGAAATACTCGTATGCAAATTATCATAGCAGAGCTGCTCACAACAGTCAAAAAGTGGAAACAACGCTTATGTCCATCAACTCATGAATAGATGAACAAAATGTGTTCTACCCATATCATGGAATATTATTCAACCATAAAGAGGAATGAGATTCTGATACAGGCTACAACATGAATGACCCTTGAAAACAGGATACAAAGTGAGAGAAGCCAGTTACAAAAGATCACTTATTGTATGATTCCATTTGTACGAAACATCCAGAATAGGTAAATCCATAGAGACAGAAAACAGATTAGTGGTTACCAGAGGCTGAGAGAAGGGGGTGAGGTGGGGAGTGACTGTTTAGTAGGTATGGGATTTTTGGGGGGTAGTGATGGAAATTTTTTAGAATTGATAGAGACAACATTGTTAATGTACTAAATGTCACTGAATTCTGCACTTAAAAATGGTTGATGTGAATTTCACCTCAATACAATTTTTTTTTTTTTTTTATAAAAAGGAGCTTTGTTAGAACAGAAAAACTACCCTAAAGTTCGTGACCAAACGTTAATCTGGCTAGATCTCCTGGTGGATAATAAAATCGCAAAAGCCTCGTAGGGCAGGACCTAGGAAGCATTACTGGGTCAGAGCCCAAGCTCCCTGCCCTGGCCCATCTCCCAGATGACCTGCACAGACTGGGGTCAGTGCATTTGTTTGGTCCAGCTTGGGGACGTTCAGGGTTGGAGACAGTGCCCAGCGGGACCCACAGTTTGGCCGGATGCCAAGCTCATTAATGCGGTCTTAGATTAAGATTCTTGCCACTGTTGAATTGCTTTGGCAATGGTGTGTTTTTCATTTGTCCTTATTTGCTTCTTTTTGCAAGTACTACAAACCAGAAACTTGAAAATTCATCCTGGATTTCAGGTTTCACTCTTTCAGGGATTGTATCTATAGTGAGTATCATATTTAACTTTTTTTTGAAGGGTCAGATGGCATTGCCCTAAATGCTGATCCGAAAGGTCTGTGTAAAATGGTTCAGCCTTTCTAGGGCCTTCTGGCTCTGTCTCCACTTCCTGAGAGCATTGGGAGGCTCCTAGAAAAATCGGGATGTTGAGGGGTACAGACCTGTATTGGAAACCCCACTGTACCACTTATCAGCTGTGTGACCTTGGGCCACTCAGTCTCTCAGATGATCCTCCGTTTCCTCCACTGTAACATGAAGACAGTAGCAGAATTTTCTCCAAAGGGTCTTGTGAGGATAATGTGAAGTGATGCATGTAAAATACTTAGAATACTCTTTGGTGCATAGTAAGTGCTCAATAAACAGTAACTCTTGTTAGTGTTAATAATAATTATTATTGTTACTATTTTTTTGCTTTACCAATGACTCCAGTGAGGTATTTTCAGCCAGCATCTAAAAGTTTTTTTTTTTTTTTTTTGCGGTACGCGGACCTCTCACTGCTGTGGCCTCTCCCGTTGCAGAGCACAGGCTCCAGACGTGCAGGCTCAGAGGCCATGGCCCACGGGCCCAGCCGCTTGGCGGCATGTGGGGTCCTCCCGGACCGGGGCACGAACCTGTGTCCCCTGCATCGGCAGGTGGACGCTTAACCACTGCGCCACCAGGGAAGTCCTAAAAGTTCTCTTTCTTGCCAGAGAGTTGTGAGGATTAAACTAACAAGTGTTTTGAAACATTCACAAAAGTTACAAGCAGGGGTGATTCTGGAATAGTAGCATATATACATTCGGATGCTGGCACTGAAATTCAGACAAAGTCCAAGCCAGACGTTGGCCTGTTTATAAAATGTTTATGGGAAGGGGCAAAGAAGTTAGACACTTGCCTAGACTTTCTGAAATCACTTTCTCCCTTGAGAATGGCTTTTATTTCTCTTGGTCGTTTATCAGAGAATGTCAAAAGAAAAATCCCTGCACCTTGGAATGTCTTTAATCAATCCTTAGACCTTTCATTTCTTAAAACCTATTCCCTTCTCCCCACCCCATTCAAGACTTGAAATAAAATGATTTTCCAGAAATGGATGACAAGATAGCAAGGGCTACGATTAATAACCCCCAGAGCACCTTGGTGCCACACCTTCCCTATTTAAAATGAAAGATTACCCTCTTGCCTCAGACTTTATTAAAAAGAGGATCCAAAGAGAGAGGGGAAGAGTTGATGTAATATAGCCCGTCAGCGAAACACTTCTGAAGCGTCGGCAGAGAGAAGTTGAATCCCTGTCAGTTGAGCGGCTGTCAATTTGGTTAATGAAATGAGGCTTTTTGCTTCTGCATCCCCAAACTTCTGAATTTTTAATGGAAGGGTGAAGGAGAAGAGAATTTGATGGAGAAGGGAATTTGGAGAGTAAAGCTTTTCTTCCACTCTTTTTATCTCTCAGACTTTGAAACTTTAGGACAGCGATCCTTGGGACCAACTCAGTGCTTCCTTGAATCTCATGGAGTTCTGTGTGTGTGTGTGTGTGTGTGTGTGTGTGTGTGTGTTTGGAGGAACTGTAGGCTGTGGGGGGCAATGGGTCCCAGCTCAACTTCAGATGCCATGTGATAAAGGGGAAGCATGAAGGTGAAGGTTACTACCAACTATGGGACTTTATAGAACTCATTTATAAAACAGATCAATAATATCTACCTTACAGGGCAGGTAAGACAAGCACTGAATCCCCTAACTGGGCCTGGCAGGGCCCTCCAAATGCTAACTTTTCTATCATAACTCCGCAGTCTGTATTCAGTAAATGTTGTTGACTCCTGGTTGAAGGCTCTGTTAGTCTCCTTGATCTGCTGTAACAAAACCACCACAAACTAGGTGGCTTGAAACAGAAGAAATGTATTCTCTCCCAGTTCTGGGGGGCTTGAAGTCTAAAATGAAGGTGTTAGTGGAGAAGAATCAAGGAGAAGGCTGTAGGGGAGAATCTGTCCCATGCCTCTCTCCCAGCTTCCGGTGGCTGCTGGCGATCCTTGGCTTGTAGCTGTGTCACTGCGATCTCTGCCTCTGTCTTCACATGGCCTCCTCCTCTGTGTGTCCTTTTCCCTTCTTAAGGACACCAGTCGTTGGGTTTAGGGTGCGCCCTAATCCACTGTTCCCTCATCTTAACTTGATTACATCTGCAGAGACCCTATCTGCAAATAAGATCACATTCACTGGCACTGGGGGTTAGGGCTTCAACATAGCTTTGGTGGGGATACAATTCAACCACAATAAGGACGCAGTGGCTTTTTTTTTTTTTTTTTTTTTTTTTTTGCCGTATGCGGGCCTCCCACTGTTGTGGCCTCTCCCGTTGCAGAGCACAGGCTCCGGATGCGCAGGCTCAGCGGCCATGGCTCACGGGCCCAGCCGCTCTGCAGCATGTGGGATCTTCCCGGACCGGGGCACGAACCCGTGTCCCCTGCATCGGCAGGCGGATCCCCAACCACTGCGCCACCAGGGAAGCCCGGACTCAGTGGCTTTTGATATCACGGGTTTGTTTCCAGTAGGGGATGGCAGCTGGCCAGATCAGGGACACAGGCCCTGAAGGCCCGGCACTATATATCCACATCTACCTCATTTAGTCCTCACCGGCGTCACGTAACATAGGTGGTTTTACTCCCATTTTCACTAATGTTTATGCAGCATTGGGCTGTGTGCCAGAGATAGTGCTAAATGTCCTGCTTGTATGGTCTTATTTAATCCTCAGAATAATCCTAGGGGAAAGCTCTAATGTGATCTGCATTTTACAGATGCAGAAACTGAGTCACAGGAAAGGTTGGGGCAAGTTCATTTCTAAACATCATGTTGCAAAGTCAAGGGTGTTCTGTGCATATAAAAACTTCCACTTCCTTGCTTGATGTTTACTTAGAATTTATTCTTGTTCTTTCTGTTCAGAAAGCAAGTCTTCCAAATGTGGAGGTGTCCCTTCTCCTTCTGAGGGAGTCAGTCAGTGGGTGATGTGTTCATTACCTCTCCTCCCTGACCTGTAATTCAGGGCCATGGGCTGTCTGCTCTGGAGATTCAGGGATCAAATGGGAGAGGAGACAAAAGGTGAACATGATTAAATCATGGCATGTCTTTCTTTTTTTTTTCTAATTTATTTATTTATTTTTGGCTGCATTGGGTCTTCGTTGCTGCGTGCAGGCTTTCTCTAGTTGCGGCCAGCAAGGGCTACTCTTCGTTGCGGTGCGTGGGCTTCTCATTGCGGTGGCTTCTCTTGTTGCAGAGCACAGGCTCTAGGCACACAGGCTTCAGTAGTTGTGGCACGCGGGCTCAGTAGTTGTAGCTTGCGGGCTCTAGAGCACAGGCTCAATAGTTGTGGCTCACGGGCTGTAGAGTGCAGGCTCAGTAGTTGTGGCACATGGGCTTAGTTGCTCCGCGGCATGTGGGATCTTCCTGGACCAGAGCTCAAACCCGTGTCCCCTGCACTGGCAGGCGGATTCTTAACCACTGTGCCACCAGGGGATGCCCCTGGCATGTCTTTCTTAAAAAAAAAAAAAAAAAATTCTAAGAGGAGTCTGACACTCTTGGACAGACTTGGGAGGTTTTAGAATCTCCCGACCACTTCTCTCAGCCTAGAAAAATAACTTCTTCTTGAGCAGTTCTCCCAGGATTTCCTGGGAGCAAAAGAGGAGAAGGTAAAATTCTACTGCGCCCTGGGCATCGCTACCCAGATGTCCTGCAGGAACCTCAGATTTGGCTGGTGTGACCCTGAACTTGGCCCCCCGCCCCCCGCCCTGCCCTGTGCTCCATCTCCTTCTGTGTTTTCCATTGCTGTGATGCATGCCCCCAGCCACCATGTGACCCAGGGGTGGGGGGAACCGGGACGTCAGCCTTGGCTTAGTGTCATGCTCAAGGGCGCAGACCACCAGCCCAGCTGTCCTTCTCTCTGACTGTATCGCCTTGAGTGAGTCATTTAAACTCTCTGTGCCTCAGTTTCCACGTCTATAAAATAGAGTGATTTTTGTCTGCTCTGTAGGATTGCTGTGTGGCTATTAACTTGATACAAGTAAATGACTTGGAACAGCAGCATCAGGAGCACAGTAAGGCTCAACACATGGCAGCTATTCGATTCTCCTCCTCTTATACTAGTCACCCCACTCGTCTCCATCTCTGCTGCCACAGCTCCACTCCTGGTCCCCGTCATCTCCCACGCAGGTGCCTTCAGCAGCCTCAGGCTGGGCTCCTGCGGCTGCCGTTGACCTGTACGATCCTTGCCCCTTTCACCCCCAGCCCCACGCCCAGCCCGTGCCCCTCGCGCTCGTGCAGTTGGAGGGCTGGCTTCAGACACGTCTTTCCACAGCACTCATCTGGTCATGCCTGCTATGCACAGTGGGTCCTATTTAGCGAGAACGGATGCTCACACAGCCCTGCACCAGGGCCTCTGGGACAGCTTTAATCACAAGGGGACAGAGAGAGTAGTCAGTGCGTGCATTCTGGGCCAGCACCCTGCGTCCTGCAGGAGCCCGTGGCAAATGGACTCCATCCCCTGGGCTCTGGTATGTAAGCCACAGGATCAGGGATGCGCCAGCATGTCCACTGGTATGAGCAGGGGCTGGGGTGTAACAGTGATGTGATGGAAAGAACCTTGGCCTCCAGCCCTAACCCACTTCTCAGCATTTACCCACTGGGAGAGCCAGCCCTTCCCTCGGCATAAGCAGGGGTTTGGGGCCCAAGCCTTGTGGATATAACAGTATGGCCAAGCAGGAACTTGGCCTCCATGCTATCATCATTTATGGTTGTGGGAGTGCCAGCCCCTCCTTGGGCATGACTGTGGGGCTGGGGTCCAGGCCTGGAGCTTACAGCTGCATGATGGTAGACCAGAGCTTCCCCCTTGCTTATTACTGGGTTTGGTGGCCTTGAGCCCTGGGCTGTGTCAGGTTTCCAGGAGCTCTGCAGGAGGCCACTGCAGGGGATCAGTCACCATCCCCTTCCACTTAGCAGAGCAAATCCCTGGACGGTCCACCTTTGCCCTTCTTTCCAGCCTCAGCCTGGATTTCTTCCTCCTTCGGAATATCTCCAGCCACACTGAACTGCTTGCAGTCCAGACTCACCACGTTCTGCCGTCTCCTGGCCCTTGGCCCTGCTGTTCCCTCTGTCCTCATCCTTCCTCCTACATCCTCCACTCTGCCCCTTTCCTAGGATGTTCTCCTTCATCCTGAAGATCTGGGCTTAGGTGTCTGCTCCTCCGGGATGCCTTTCCCCATCCCTCCCCAGAAAGGTGGCTTCCTCCCCTCTGCTCTCACTCACCTGCACTTTCTCTAACATTGGATTCCCGGTTCCATATTGTGAGTACTTACCTTTATTTAAGCAAGGTGAAACTCACAGAACATACAATTAACCATTTAAGAGTGAACGATTCCACAGCATTTAGTGCATTCACAGCGTTGTGCAACCATCACCTCTATCAAGTTCCAGAACACTTTTATCACCCGTAAAGGAACTCTGTACTCATTAAGCAGTTGCCCCCCATTCCTTCTTCCCCCCACCCCAGCCCCTGGCACCCACTAGTCTGATTTCTGTCTTTATGGATTTGCCTAGTCTGGACATTTCGTATAAATGGAATCATACACTATGTGACGTTTCATGTTCGGCTGATTCCACTTGACATCGTGTTTTTGAGGTTCATCCAAATTGTAGCCTGTATCAGTAGTTCATTCTCTTTGATGGTGGAATCACATCCCGTTGTATGGACGCACCACCTTTACTTTATCCATTTGTCAGTCGATGGGCATTTGGGTTGTTTCTACCTTTTGGTTGTTGTGACTAGCATTGCTGTGAACATTCACATACAGACATTTGAGTGCTGCTTTCAATTCCTTTGGGTCTATACCTGGGAGTGCAATTGCAGTGAGTGCTTATTTCATCGTTGATCTTCCCATTGGCCTGTGAGCATCTCGAGGACAGGGGAGACAGACGCCCAACGCCAGGCGCTGGTATAGCGAGTGCCTGGGGAGCAGGCTAGATGAGTCCCAGGCATCCACAACAGACGTCTCACTCATCCTCAAGCACCCGCCCATTTGTCTGCACCATCATGTGGTCCAGGCTCTGTGCTGACAGCTCGACTCATTGTGTCTCATTAACTCGCTGCTTGCTTCACTCTGGTATTTGCTCAAATGCCCACTGTCACGTCTGCATCCTTTTCTGATTGAAGTAGCCCCAATATTCCTTTTTGGTGCTCACGTCCAGCTTTCTTTTCCTCCCTAGCATTTATTATCACTGACATATTACAGGCATTATATTATATATGACATCTTATAAGTAATATAATGTTATTTTTTTTGTTCATCCCCTTTTCTTCTCTGTTTCCTTACCAAGAACATGAGCTCTGTGAGGACAGGAACTTTCGTCTCTTTTGTTCATTGCTGTATCCTGGTGCCTAGAACAGTGCCTGGTATACAAGAAGAGTTCAAATATTTGTGAAGTATACTTGGGTGAATGAATGAATGAATGTGTTTAATCCTCACTGCACCCTCCAAGGGAGCCATGATTATTCATTCTCATTTTACAAACCCCCAGAGTCTCAGAGAGGTCAAGTAACTGGCCCAAGATCACAGAGCTGATCAGCAGTGAAACCAGAGTTCTAAGCTGGATCTCTCTGAGTTGCAGTCCCATATTCTTTTCACTTCACTCAAGGGAGCATGAGCTCTAGCGATAATGCCCACAGTACTTCCCTGTGGCCTTGGAGCGTGGTATGTGATGAAGATAACTTAAAAAAATAGATTTACTTTCTTACACATGTATTACTTAGGCTCATTTGCCAATGTGTTTGTATTTCCTGAGCAAATACATCAATCCAGAGCTTGCTGGGTGAATCAAGCTGATCTGGGCTTGATTCTCTGTCTGTCCCCAGCTCTCAGAGCTATTCAGCCTCTCTGAACATCACCTTCCGAGAGGTACACAGGGAGGTGACGTCACCCGGTGCCGTGTTCAGCTCTCAGCACAGGTGCATACGCTTTAAACGGGAGGTAGCAACGCATCACCATGGTGTTGAGAATTACAGTACAATCAGCTAACGTTTATGGAGGGCCTGCTGTGTGCCAGGTGCTGGGCTCAGCACACTGCTTGTGTTATTGCATTTGATCCTCATAATATTCCCCCGGAGCAGGTCTACTATTTTCCTGTTTCACTGCTGATAAAGCTAAGACTCAGAGAAGTTTGATGAGTGTCCAAGGTCACACAGCCAGGAAGTAGGAGAGCCAGAATTAGGGCCAAGTCATCTGACTCCAGAGCTGGCTCTCTTAGTCCCCGGGCTAATGTGTATGTGTAAATATTTGAGAATCGACACACCATAGTGATGGTGATTTTGGTAGAATGTTCTGGCAAAGTCTGGGAGGAAGGAAAAGGGAGACTTTTGCCAGAAGTAGCCTTGCTCCAGCTCCTGCTTCCATTGTGCGGATTATGACAGTCCAGGGTCTTCGGTGAATGCAGGTCCCACTGTCCTAGAGGCCCTGTGCCCTCGTTGTTGAGTTGACCAAGATCCTGGGTTTGAATCCCAGAGGCCAGCTCCCATCTCTGCTGTAACCTTGGAAACATCTTCATCTCTGCGCATACATTTCCTCATCTACAAAGTAGAGATCAAAATGGCCCTTTGCACACAGATTTATGAAAATTAAGTAAGATGTGGAACAGTCTCAATATAACAAATGAAGAAAACAGATGACCAACCATTAAATAAGATCTTATGGTGTTTCTTAAAAAAAAAAAAAAAAAAGCACAGCAAACCAGCTGGCAGGCTCCACAGCCGAGCATTAATAGGCAGGATGGGTCGGCTGTAGAACAACATTGCCTTTTTCCTTATCCGAATTTCCTAATTTTTCTATAATGAATATGTAACAACAAAATGAGTTGTTTTTAATTAAAAAAGGGGCAGTGAGTCAGTGTTCATGAAAGCACTTTGTAAACTGTCAAATGCTCTATAAATTAGCTCTTGTCATGGTCCTTATAGTAATTATTATTGTTATTGCCAGTCGGCCACGAGTTGGAATTTATTTCAGCTTGGCCTCTGATGGGAGGGCCCACTCGATCGCCTTCTGCCAGGTCCTGCCACGTGGTCCTCTCTCTCTCTCTCTTTTAAAAAAATAAATAAATTTATTTATTTATTTTTGGCTGCGTTGGGTCTTTGTTGCTGCGTGCGGGCTTTCTCTAGTTGCGGCGAGCGGGGGTTACTCTTCTTTGTGGTGCGCGGGCTTCTCATTGCGGTGGCTTCCCTTGTTGTGGAGCACGGGCTCTAGAGCGGAGGCTCAGTAGTTGTGGCTCGCGGTCTCAGCAGTTGTGACTCGCGGGCTCTAGCGCGCAGGCTCAGTAGGTGTGGCACGTGGGCTTCGTTGCTCTGCGGCATGTGGGATCTTCCCGGACCAGGGCTCGAACCCGTGTCCCCTGCATTGGCAGGTGGATTCTTAACCACTGTGCCACCAGGGAAGCCCCGTGGTCCTCTCTTGATACCTGCTGACTTGTCTCCATCTGTGCTGCCACCACCCAAGTGGAAGCCAGCATCCTCTCTCAGTGGGAGCCCTGTGATACCCTTTAACTGGGTTCTCCTTGTCCAAGCAGCAGCCTCTATCTATCTATCATCTATTATCTATTTGTCTATCTGTCCTCTATTACCTCTCTCTCTCTCTCTCTCTCTCTCTCTCTCTTCCCGTTTTGTTGAGAAATAATTGACATACAGCACTGTGTATGTTTAAGGTGTCCAGCATAACGGTTTGACTTACATACATGATGAAGTGATGACCACAGTAGGTTTAGTGAACCTCCATCATCTCATATAGATAGAAAAGAAAAGAAAAAGAGCTAGTTTTTTCCTTGTGATGAGAACTCTTAGGATCTACTCTCCTAACCACTTCCCTGTGTAACAAATGGCAGTATTAATTATGTTAATCATGTGGTACAGCACATCGCTAGTACTTATTTATGTTATGATTGGAAGTTTGCACCTCTCGTCAGCCTTCATCCAGTTCTCCTCCTCCGCACCCCTATCTCTGGTAATGACAAATCTGATCTCTTTTTCTATAAGTTTGTTTGTCTTTTGAAGTATAATTGACCTACAACACTCTGTTACTTCCTGGTATACAGCATAGTGATTTGAAATTTCTATATATTACAAAACGATCACCACGATAGGTCTAGTTACAGCGTGGGGAATATAGTCAATAATAACGTGATATCTTTGTATGGTGATAGATGCTAACTAGAGAAATGAACTTTAGGTCAAAACCCTCAATGGCTTCCTGTTGAACTTGGTATAAAATCCACATGGGCCTGGAGGTTTGCCCTCACCTGTCCCTTCAGCCTCCTGAGCCAGTTTTCCCATTGTCACCATATATTGCCTTCGAGAAGACACTGGAAAAGGGACCCAGGAAAGTGCCTGCCCTGACTTAGATGGTTTTGGAGCCTGAACGTTTGGTCTCAGTATTTGACCCTTACGCTTTTACATCTCTTAGTGTAGAGGATGTAGGACTGCACGTTGTAGCCTGAGAGTCTGTATGTGTAGACCAAATACGTATTTGCACTCTTAATACAGCAAATGAGTGAAAAATGTTAGTGAACTATAGGATTTAGTTTTATTTTCTGACTTAGCTTATATCAGGGCTGAAAAAAACCTCAAGTTGCATTCAGGCAGTAGGATTTTTTTTTAGTGCTCCATTTTTTCTAATAAACTGTTGTAAGACAAGAAAATCTCCTTTCTACCTCTATGCTTTTGTCCCTACCAGCCTCCTCGCCTCTCCCCACACCTGCCATGCTCTTTCCTTGGACATTTGAGCTGTGGGCTCCCCAACCCTGGACAGTGGAGGGCAAGGCTGTTGAATGGGGATTATGGTGAGACAGTCAACTAAAGGGTTTCGTTCTTTTTGGAGGGGCCAAGTGGGTGTGGTTGAATTTATGTAAATGTGCACACAGCCATACCGTGCGTAATTTATGTAAATGTGCGTACAGAGCACGCTGTAATCGGCACACGCACGGTGCACGGTGCACACGGTGTAACGCGCGTCTACAGTAATGTGCCTATAGTGTAATTCACCCATTTTCTCATGGCTCATCTGTCATCTCTGCTCCTTTGTCCCAACTCAGGAGGCAACCTTTCCAAACAAGACTGGACCATCCAGTGGCCCACCACGGAGACGGGGAAGGAGAACAACCCCGTGTGCCCCCCGGAGCCGACCCCGTGGATCCGCACCCACCTCTCCCAGAGCCCCAGGGTCCAGTCCAAGTGCGTCCAGCACTACTGTCACGCCAGCCCCAGCCCGGGGCCCCCCGTGTACAGCCACGTGGACAGGCTCACGGTGGACGCCTACCCGGGCCTGTGCCCGCCCCTGCCACTGGAGTCGGGCCACCGGTCCCTGCCTCCGTCGCCCCGGCAGCGGCACACGGTCCGCACCCCGCCGCGCACCCCCAACATCGTCACCACCGTGACCCCGCCCGGCACGCCACCCATGAGGAGGAAGAACAAGCTGAAGCCCCCGGGGACCCCGCCGCCCTCCTCCCGGAAGCTGATCCACCTGATCCCGGGTTTCACGGCCCTGCATCGGAGCAAGTCCCACGAGTTCCAGCTGGGTCACCGCGTAGACGAGGCCCACACGCCCAAGTGAGTGCATTTGGTGGGTTCCCGGGGGCAGCTGAGCCTCCCAGTCAGGGAAGCTTCAAATCAACTTGTATTTCCCTCCTCCAGTTGAATGAAAGGTGGTTTTTCCCTAATGGCTGGTCCGGAATTTCCCAGAAATGACCCCTTTTAATACTATTAATGCTGTAAAGTAGGGGTCGGAAAACTATAGCCCAGGAGCCAAATCTGAATTTATTGCAACGCATCCAGATTCGTTCCGTTCTGTTTTGTCTGTGGGTGCTTTCCTGCTACGATGGCCGAGTTGAGGGTGGCCCGAAAAGCCGCAGTCTTTACCGTCTGGCCCTTTACAGGAAAACTTGCCAGTCCCTGCAGAGTCTATCCTAGTGCTACACCTAGAAATAGGACGCCAGCTGCATACGCGACCTTACGGTTTCTAGTAGCTGCCTTAAAAGAGTCAAAAGAAACGAGTGATATTAACTTTCATGATATGTCATTTAACCCAATATCGTAAAACGTGATCATTTCACAGTAGAATCAGTGTAAAGTGTTATTACGGAAATACTTTGCATTCTTTTCTCCACACTGAGTCTTTGAAATCTGGAGGGTATTTCACACCAGCAGCTCAGCTCAGTTCATACCGGCCACCTTCCAAGTATGGACTGGCTGCCTGTGTCACTTGGCTGCGGTGCTGGATGGTGCTGCCCTGACCGACCCTGTGCCTGGGACTTGCTCTGTGTTTATACCTGAGATACATGCCCAGGTCTGCTGGGGGTGGGAGGGGGCTCAGGGAGTGGATGAGTGGACTGTCAGAGCAAAGGTCGTCCCACAGAAGCTGCAGGTGGGCCAAGGCACCCAGGGGAGAAAAATCCTGAAAGTTGACATGGGTTGTACCTGGCTCTGACTTGCGGGGGTGGGGGTGGGGGTGGGGGCGGTGGGGGTGGGGGTGCGTAGGTGGGACTTGCTGCCAGCAGAGGGCGACACGGCGTCTGTGACTGTATGCTGGCTAATGAGAGAAATGGGGCAGCTCCCTCCAGGGCCCCTCAGAGGCTGACTGTGACCTGGGTCCCTTGCAGGTTTTTGAGGTCTCAGTGTATTAAAAATGGAAGAAATGCTAAACAGGGTCACAGAAGTGAGTAGCACGTTTTAAATATTTACCTTTAACAAAATTGCATCTGAGGCATAGAAGATAAAATGGTTATGGATAATCCTATGAGGAGATGCGGGTAAGAGTCTAAATTTGGGAACTGTCGTGTGTGAAAGGTGTGGACACCGGTTCTGGGAGCTCTGAGGTGGGGCAACCACTGGGGAACGGTTCACTGCATTTCCATTTCAACGATTTAGCCGGTGTTTCGTGAGCTCTCACTACCATTTGTGGGTGAATCTAAGACGTTGATCGTAAGATACATCCTGTGTGCATCTTAGAATTGATGAAATGTGGTGTGTTCTAGACTCTGGGCTAGTCGGCGGGGTACAATGGAAAGGAAAAAGACATAGCCCTTGGCCTCGTGAAGACTGACACTAATCCAGTAACCACACATATGTGTTATAATCTTTTTTTCTTTTTTTTGCGGTACGCGCGCCTCTCACTGTTGTGGCCTCTCCTGTTGCGGAGCACAGGCTCCAGCACACAGGCCCAGTGGCCATGGCTCACGGGCCCAGCCGCTCCGCAGCATGTGGGATCTTCCCGGACTGGGGCACGAACCCGTGTCCCCTGCATCGGCAGGCGGACTCTCAACCACTGCGCCACCAGGGAAGCCCTTTTTTTATTTTTTCCTATTGAGTTAGTTGTAGGAGTTCCTTATGTATTTTGGTTATTAACCCCTTATCAGACATATGGTTTGCAAGTATTTTCTCCCATTCTGTAGATTGCCTTTTCATTTTTTGACTGTTTCTTTTGCTATGCAGAAGCTTTTTAGTTTGATATAGTCCCACTTATTTATTTTTCCTTGTGCTTTTGGTGTCATACCCAAAAAATCATTGCCAAAACCAGTGTCAAGGAGCTTATTTTTTGGGTCTATTTTTTAAATTGAAATATAGTTGTTGTATAATATTATATAAGTTACAGGTGTACAATATAATGATTCACAATTCTTAACGATTATACTCCATTTATAGTTATTAGAAAATATTGGCTATATGCCCCATATATTGTACAATATATCCTTGTAGTTTATTTTATACCTAATAGTTTGTACCTCTTACTGCCCCACCCCTGTGTTGCCCCTCCCCCTTCCCTCTCCCCACTGGTGACCACTGGTTTGTTTTCTATATCTGTGAGTCTGCTTCTTTTTTGTTATATCCACTAGTTTGTTGTATTTTTTACATTCCATTCCACATGTAAGTGATATCATACAGTATTTGTTTTTTCTCTGACTTATTTCACTTAGCATAATGCCCTCCAAGTCCATCCATGTTGTTGCACGTGGTAAAATTTTGTTCTTCTTTATGGTTGAGTAGCATTCCATTGTATATATGTACCACATCTTCTTCAGCCAGTCATCTGTTGATGGACACTTAGGTTGCTTCCATATCCTGCCAGTTGTAGATAATGCTGCTGTGAACATTGGGGTGCATGTATCTTTTTGAGTTAGTGTTTTTGGTTTTTTTGGATATATACCCAGGAGTAGAATTGCCTGGTGATATGATAGTTTTATTTTTAGTTTTTTGAGAAACCTGCATATTACTTCCACAGTGGCTGCATGAATTTACATTCCCACCAACAGTGTACAAGGGTTCCCTTTTCTCAAGGAGCTTATTTTAGTGGGCTGTGACCAGCATTAAAAAATATGAAATAGACTATCCTAGACTAGATTATATTGGAATGCATTGCATGTAGTGAGGCTAAGTATTAATATTGTTTTGTGAAACTTGTGTCAGATATACAGTCATCCCTCGGTATCCACAGGGGATTGGTTCCAGGACCCACCAAGGAAACCAAAATCCACATATCTCAAGTCCCATCGTTGGCCTTCCATATCCGCAGTTCCAACCACAAATCATGTATGACTTATTGAAAAAAAAAATCCATGTATAAGTGGACCCACGCAGTTCGAACCCACATTGTTCAAGGGTCAAACTGTATATAGTGTTTTTTTTTTTATTCTGGGGGTTCTTCCCACTCGGGACAGCTTTGATTTGGGAATAAACCCCACTGGGGCGTGGGTGAGGAGGCTTGAGAAGTCAGCCTTTTACGCTGTGGAATGTAGCCAAAGGCACTTGCAGAATTACTCGGCTCATTCTGGTTTTGGTTGTCTGCTTAATGTCTGGTTTCTTGTCTCCTTCTCCCTGGTAGCCCTGCTGGGGATGGTTCTTTGTTGCCAACTTGGCAATTTTAAGCCTACTTTTATTTCCTCTCCATGGGATGAAGTGGGGTTTCCGACGTCACAGGTCTTTCTGAACAGAACTGAATCTTTCAAAACCATTGGTTCCTGTGAGCTTTCCAGCACCAGTACCCTGGTGGGTGCTGGGTCGGAGGAAGACTGCGTTTGAGACCAGTAATTCTTGGCACTCTCAGGTGTACCCACAGTGCTTTTCAACAGATGGTCTGCTCAGCTTTCAGTCCTGTCCCCAGTAGTACCTCATGGGCATTTGTAGAAAAAGCAGGGCAAGAAAACGAGACTGTATGAGCTATAGTATGTCTCTCATCGCTGGTAGCCTTGCAGTCCAGGTACGTTGAGCTGGATCAGAACTGTTGTGATTGGTATTGGCCAAAACCGTCTCTCCTGCTGTGTATGCATTCTCAAAGTCCTTTTTACTTTCTTCTTTTCCTTTTGTTCTTTTCTTTTGTTTAGCATTTGAATTTATGAGTGTGATTTTACTCCTGTGGCACTACCAAAACACGCACACATATACACGTGCATGCATACACACACAGAGGGAAAAAAATCCTATTTTTTCCCCTGGTAAAAGTAATACCTGACTGTTGTGGAAATTGAGACAACACAGGACACATGATGAAGAAAGCAGAAAGTATATGCTGGACCTTTTGTTTTATACACACACACATAACATGCATTCTCACAGGGGTGAAATCACCCCTAACGGGGCACAAATGGGTTTTTAGGGGAGAGATGTGGGGAAAAAAAACCTTGATATAATAGTTTGCAGATCTCTACATAAATCTATACATAGATCTACATAAATCTATACATAAATAGATACCCAGTTTATCTGTGGTATTAAAATTTCATTGGGAGTTGGGGGTCACGATTGGAAAAAAATATCTGAAAAGCTTCTTTAAGTGGTCATTGAAAAAAGGCTGGGAAACACTGACATAGATCTGTGGATATAATCCTATAGATAGACTTAGGCATAAACATTAGGGGTTACTAAGTCTCCCCAGTGTTCTTACCCGTCCCTCTTCTCCCTCTGACTTTGTGGACACACTTACATAGGTAAGCTGGCACTGATTTCAGCCATTTGAAAAATTGAGGGAGCAATCTCAGGGATTCTGGTCCTCTTGGCCTTCAGTCCAGGGATTCCACGGTTACTGTGTTGGAAAAAGGAAAAACCTAACAATTCTTAAGTGTGTGATGAGTTGTCTGTCTTTTGATTCCCCCATTTGTCCACCCAGCACACAAATGACTTGCTGTCTTTTGTCAGAGCATGTGAAAGAGTACACTGGATTTCTGTGAACTGAATCACATTTTAAATGCATAAGAGTAGCTCAGTATTAAAAAGGAATCCTACTGTAAATCCCCCTTTTTTTGCAAATTCTTTTAAAACATAATTTCCAATTATAATTTTAACTACAGAAGTGACTCCCAGATAAGCTTTGTTTTGAAAATAAAAGCAGTATAAAATGTAAGCCATCCAGACTCAGAGTCCCCTTCCCCTTGCCATAGAGAACACCTAGAGCTGCTCTTAATACGTTGATAAAAGTCCTTGTGTACATATGTTGTGTTTGTATGTGTATCTATAATATGTCTACTTCCCTTCCTTCGTTATTGGAACCACACTGTATGGCTTTCCCAATGTGACTTGCCGTTATTAGTTCTGCATAAATATAAATCTTCCCTTTATGACCTTCATACCTTATCTCTTTTAGAAATTCTTCTGTCTCCTCAAAGCTCATCTAGAACATTCCTGGGTTCATATCTCTGCTTTCTGGGGCAGAGTGTGAAAGCCTCAGCTGACCTGGGAGCAAAGAGAACAGGCTGGATGGAACCCATACTCGATCCTCACTCTTGACTCTTCATTCCAGTGAATTCACATTTCTATATCTGAGATATCGATGCCATTTGTAGCTTGTATGAGAATAGGCTTTCCCCCACAGATTCCTTATGTAAATAAGAATTCAAGGGGGCTCTTTTCATTTACTTTAGAAAACTAATTATGGGCAAACACTCAGACACACTGACACACACCTACAGATCATTGTGCTAATTATTACGACAAACTCTACTATATTTATAAGGGCAAGAGAGGAGTGATTGGTTTTATATCACAGCATATTTGTTAAAATAGGAAGGCTTCTACTGGGCTCGTACACAGGGTTCTTTTAGGTCTAATTAAGCATTTAGACACATGAGATTAATACTGACCACACTTGGCATCTGACTGACGCATGGCAGCAACAGGCGTCTCTTCTGTGGGTCCTCGGGGGCTGCTCTTCCTCGCCCTCACCTCCAAGTGGCCATTCAGGTGCAAGATGGTGAGGTCCACATTAAGCAGGTGTGGGAACCATCCTGGCTTAGGGGACAAGAGCTCTCGTAAAACCTCCATCAGTATAGCCCCTAGGGTCCCTGCAGGGGACATGCCCAGTTATAACAGTCATGCTACTCAAGGATCCCCAAGGCTGTGGATTCCTTATCAGGAGTTTCAAGTTCATACCAAGAACTCCCATTCGATGTACAATTCACCCATCAGAGGCAATTCTACCACGAGCAGTGTGGTCTATTAACAGAGTTGACATTGCCCCTTTAGATTCGAAGGATTAGAGCTAGAAAGTCCACCCAAGGTCATTGCCCTTTCGGAAGATGAAAAAGTTGAGTTCACCCTTCACCCTTCACCCACAGCTTCTCTTGAAAAATTCTTTCATTTTTGTTTCTTTTATTTTATATTAAAATTTTTAAAATTTATTTATTTGGCTGCTCTAGGCCTTAGCTGTGGCACTTTTAGTTGAGGCATGCAGGTTCTTTTTTTTTTTTTAACATCTTTACTGGAGTATAATTGCTTTACAATGGTGTGTTAGTTTCTGCTTTATAACAAAGTGAATAAGTTATACATATATCCCTATGACTCTTCCCTCTTGTGTCTCCCTCCCTCCCACCCTCCCTATCCCACCCCGCTAGGTGGTCACAAAGCACCGAGCTGATCTCCCTGTGCTATGCGGCTGCTTCCCACTAGCTAAGCTATCTGTTTTACGTTTGGTAGTGTATATATGTCCATGCCACTCTCTCACTTCGTCCCAGCTTACCCTTCCCCCTCCCCGTGTCCTCAAGTCCATTCTCTATTAGGTCTGCGTCTTTTTTCCCCGTCTTGCCCTTAGGTTCTTCATGACCATTTATTTTTCTTAGGTTCCATATATATGTGTTAGCATACGGTATTTGTTTTTCTCTTTCTGACTGACTTCACTCTGTATGACAGACTCTAGGTCCATCCACCTCACTACAAATATCTCAATTTCATTTCTTTTTATGGCTGACTAATATTCCATTGTATATATGTGCCACATCTTCTTTATCCATTCATCTGTTGATGGACACTTAGGTTGCTTCCATGTCCTGGCTATTGTAAATAGAGCTGCAGTGAACATTGTGGTACATGACTCTTTTTGAATTATGGTTTTCTCAGGGTATGTGCCCAGTAGTGGGATGGCTGGGTCATATGGTAGTTCTATTTTTAGTTTTTTAAGGAACCTCCATACTGTTCTCCATAGTGGCTGTATCAATTTACATTCCCACCAACAGTGCAAGAGGGTTCCCTTTTCTCCACACCCTCTCCAGCATTTATCGTTTATAGATTTTTTGATGATGGCCATTCTGACTGGTGTGAAATGATATCTCATTGTGGTTTTGATTTGCATTTCTCTAATGATTAGTGATGTTGAGAATCCTTTCATGTGTTTGTTGGCAATCTGTATAACTTCTTTGGAGAAATGTCTATTTAGGTCTTCTGCCCATTTTAGGATTGGGTTGTTTGTTTTTTTAATATTGAGCTGCATGAGCTGTTTATATATTTTGGAGATTAATCCTTTGTCCGTTGATTCGTTTGCTCCCATTCTGAGGGTTGTCTTTTCATCTTGTTTATGGTTTCCTTTGCTGTGCAAAAGCTTTTAAGTTTCATTAGGTCCCATTTGTTTATTTTTGTTTTTATTTCCATTTCTCTAGGAGGTGGGTCAAAAAGGATCTTGCTGTGATTTGTGTCATGGAGTGTTCTGCCTGTGTTTTCCTCTAAGAGTTTAATAATGTCTGGCCTTACCTTTAGGGCTTTAATCCATTTTGAGTTTATTTTTGTGTATGGTGTTAGGGAGTGTTCTGATTTCATTCTTTTACATGTAGCTGTCCAGTTTTCCCAGCACCACTTATTGAAGAGGCTGTCTTTTCTCCAATGTATATTTTTCCCTCCTTTATCAAAGATAAGGTGACCATATGTGCGTGGGCTTATCTCTGGGCTTTCTATCCTGTTACATTGACCTATATTTCTGTTTTTGTTCCAGTACCATAGTGTCTTGATTACTGTAGCTTTGTAGTATAGTCTGAAGTCCTGGAGCCTGATTGCTCCAGCTCCGTTTTTCTTTCTCAAGGTTGCTTTGGCTATTCAGGGTCTTTTGTGTTCCCATACAAATTGTGAGCTTTTTTGTTCTAGTTCTGTGAGAAATGCCATTGATAGTTTGATAGGGATTGCATTGAATCTGTAGATTGCTTTGGGTAGTAGAGTCATTTTTACAATGTTGATTCTCCCAATCCAAGAACATGGTATATCTCCAATTATTTGTATCATCTTGAATTTCTTTCATCAGTGTCTTATAATTTTCTGCGTACAGGTCTTTTGTCTTCTTAGGTAGGTTTATTCCTAGATATTTTATTCTTTTTGTGGCAGTGGTAAATGGGAGTGTTTTCTTTTTCTTTTTTTTTTGTGGTACACGGGCCTTTCACTGTTGTGGCCTCTCCCATAGCGGAGCACAGGCTCCGGACGCGCAGGCTCAGTGGCCATGGCTCACGGGCCCAGCTGCTCCGCGGCATGTGGGATCTTCCTGGACTGGGGCACGAACCCGTGTCCCCTGCATCGGCAGGCAGACTCTCAACCACTGCGCCGCCAGGGAAGCCCTGGGAGTGTTTTCTTAATTTCACTTTCAGATGTTTCATTGTTAGTGTATAGGAATGCAAGAGATTTCTGTGCATTAATTTTGTATCCTGCTACTTTACCACATTCGTTGATTAGCTCTAGTAGTTTTCTGGTAGCATCTTTAGGATTCTCTATGTATAGTATCATGTCATCTGCAAACAGTGACAACTTTACTTCTTCTTTTCTGATTTGGATTCCTTTTATTTCTTTTTTTCTCTGATTGCTGTGGCTAAAACTTCCAAAACTATGTTGAATAAGAGTGGTGAGAGTGGGCAACCTTGTCTTGTTCCAGATCTTAGTGGAAATGGTTTCAGTTTTTCACCATTGAGGACGATGTTGGCTGTGGGTTTGTCCTATATGGCCTTTATTATGTTGAGGTAAGTTCCCTCTATCCCTACTTTCTGGAGGGTTTTTATCGTAAATGGGTGTTGAATTTTGTCAAAAGCTTTCTCTGCATCTATTGAGATGATCATAAGGTTTTCATCCTTCAGTTTGTTAATATGATGTATCACATTGATTGATTTGCATATATTGAAGAATCCTTGCATTCCTGGGATAAACCCCACTTGATCATGGTGTATGATCCTTTTCACGTGCTGTTGGACTCTGTTTGCTAGTATTTTGTTGAGGATTTCTGCATCTATGTTCATCAGGGATATTGGCCTGTAGTTTTCTTTTTCTGTGACATCTTTGTCTGGTTTTGGTATCAGGGTGATGGTGGCCTCGTAGAATGAGTTTGGGAGTGTTCCTCCCTCTGCTATATTTTGGAGGAATTTGAGAAGGATAGGTGTTAGGCATGCAGGCTTTTAGTTGCGGCATGCAGGATCCAGTTCCCTGCCCAGGGATAGAACCCGGGGCATGGAGTCCCAACCGTTTGACCACCAGAGAAGTCCCAAATCCTGTCATTTAAAAAAATTATTTATTTTAAAAAAGATTTATTTACTATTTATTTATTTAATTTACTTTTGGCCACGTCGGGTCTTAGTTGTGGCACGTGGGATCTTCGTTGAGGCATGTGGGATCTTTTGTTGCAGCACGTGACCTCCTCTCTAGTTGTGGCATGCGGGTTTTCTCTTCTCTAGTTGTGGTGCTTGGGCTCCAGAGTGCGTGGGTCCTGTAATTGTGGTGCGTGGGTTCCAGAGCGCGTGGGCTCTGTAGTTTGCGGCACACAGGCTCTCTAGTTGAGGTGTGCGAGCTCAGAGGTTGTGGCACGTGGGCTTAGTTGCCCCGAGGCATGTGGGATCCTAGTTCCCTGACCAGGGATCAAACCTGTTCCCTGCATTGTAAGGTGGATTCTTTACCACTGGACCACCAGGGATGTCCCCCAATTCTTGTCATTTTTAAACACCTGCAATTCACATTGAATTTCTTATTTTGAATTAGTGAGGTCTTTAACAACGGCTTTTATAATTCATATAATAATATATAACATGTTTATTATATATAACATAATTTATAATTATTTGCTGTAAAATTTATGCATATCAGTTTTTTGGTTAAGTCTTGTCATTACTTTGCATAAGAAAGTTCTGTTGATAGCCACATCTTCCCATTCACCCTTGACCTGTGCCCTCTGGCCTAGATTACAGGCCCTCTCCCCCAGGGCTGGAGCAAGAGTAGGCTGTTACCCTCATGGAGACCTCTCCCTTTCCCTCAAGCTGCAGTCCTGTGATGACTCCAGGGAGACTCATTTAGAATAAGTTTGGCTTTCCAAGTATCAGTGGGACCATCTCTCTGTTTTTGCCCCAGAGGCTTATAAAAACACGACCTACGAATCATCCATTGCTACACTCCTACTGACAGAGCAGATCTGAAGTTCCACAGTGAAAATGTAGCTGGACAATGTGCTGATTTTATTACGACTTATTATGGTGAGGTGTGTTGTGGTTTGGGGAACAGGTATTTTGTTTGAGGTTTCTTGTTATTTACAAGGAATAACTGAATTTATTATAGGTGAGATTTGTTCTGATCTATGTAGAGTCATTTTGCTTCCCCAGTGCCTGCCTCTGTCTCTTGTTATTTCTTTTTAAGGAGTTGAGAGTTTCCTAGGAGCCCTTGTAACAACTCCTTTTGGGTAGCTCTCAGTTTTAGAAGGAGCCAAGGTGAGTCCCAGCTTTACTGCCGACTAGCCTTGTGACTAGAAACAAGTTGCATAGGAACTGTTGCTTCCAATGAGAGGAGGCTGCGTCTGCCTACTTCTTGGGGCAGGAGAGGCCTAGCGCATCCCCCCTGGGCTGGATGTTACATGAAGCTTTGGTGGACAGACCCTGTGCACACCAAGTCCTGCCTCTGGCACCTGTGTCTCTGCCTGGGGGCTTCTTTGGGCCAGTGGAGCATGTTTTGCTTGAGTGCAGGGCAGCCCATGCCCCCAATATGGACAAGAGTTCGTGCGTAAATATGTTCTCAGTGGGGCCACTCTGACATGTGTACTCTTAGAGGGGCCTCACAGGGGCCACACCCCAGTTGCCCACAGTGGTTCAAACCCACCCCCCAATAACACACCTTCTATGGGCTTTACTTCCTTCCCTGCCTCACCTTTCCACTTCATCATGCTTCCTGGGACCACCTCCCAAGTATCCTGCTTCCACCCTAGAATCTCTCTCAGGGCTTGATTTTGGGGGAAGCCGAACTAAGACAGGAATAAAGGCAATCAATCTTTGATATAGTCACATTAAGCTCTACACACGGCTGTGTGGACACATTTTTACTCAGTTAAAAGATTTGCCGATTGAATGATTGTTACAATAATGGAAATCATAGCTGTCACGTATTGTATTTGCTTATTTTTGGTTTTTTTTGTTTTGCTTATTGTATGCTGGCACTTTACATGGTGTGTTTTATTTAATCCTCAAACATTCCGTTTTACAGTCAAGGAAATTGGCTTTAAGCAAGAATGTGCCTCTTCCAAACTCATTCAGACTAGTTAAGTACCAGAGTTGGGGTTCCTTCCAACCCAAGGTTCATGGTGGTGTTGGGGGATTGGGTGAGTAGGGACCATGGGCTCTGGAGCCAAGGGGCCTGGTTTGCATCCTGACTTCACCACTTCCTGGCTGTGTGACCCCAGGCAAGATGATTACCCTCTCTGAGCTTTGGTTTTCTCATCTGTATAATGGGGCTCATATGGTACCTAGTTCATAGTGTTGTTGGAAGAGTTAATATATGTCAGGTGCTTAAAACAGTGCCTGACCCATAGCAGGGGCTAAATAAGTGCTACTCATTGTCACTATTTTTAAAATATCAGAATCCATGATAATAACCTTGGTTGTTTGTAGGTTTCCTGCAGGGAAATAATCCATTAATAACACTGTGAGGCATAGAAAAGAGGGTCTGATAGGACCCCCCCACTGCTTTTAAGGAGCTTCAGTTCTAGTTTGAGAAGACAGGCATATTGTTAAGGCATAATCTTAATAATGTAAGTCAGCTCAAACATAAAAATAGATTTGGAAATAGAGAAGAAACTTACAAATTTGTTGCCTCCAGCCCCAGGCTCTGTCTGAGTGCTTCCGCACAGGGCAGCTGTGAGGGGTCACATTGCCATGGCTTTCCTCTGTTTCTTCCCTTCCTGTGAGCTGAACTAGAAAACCTTTCGGCTAGATCTCAGACCTTCCATAAGCCAAGCTCTAGGCTGGAACCAAGGAGAAGTTCATATCATGCTTTAAGCGGGACATTGCTTTCTTTTCCTCCCATGGGGTGGGACATATCGTGTGACTGATAAGGTCTTATAAGTCAACCAGCCCACAGTCTGTAACCCAGTTACAGTTGGTATGGGTCTTGGTACCCAGAACACATGGATACATGGGAAAAGTATCACAGTAAGTTCAAGGAGGTAGAGAATTGATAATTATTGAATACATGTATGGAGGACCTGGCACTCCACATGTGTTAGGGTAATTGCTTCTCAAAGTAAATGGGAGGAGAGGTAGTCATCTTTATCCCCATTTTACAGATGAGAAAACTGAGGTTCAGGGAGGTTGACCAGTGTCATGCAGCTTTGTATGCAGCAGAGACAGGATGGGAGCCCAGCCTGACACCAGAGGTCTTGTTACTGTGCCATGGTGGATGCAGCTTGCACCAAGCAGATGGTGCAGAGACCAAAGATTATAGAAATCAGGTGTAATAGGAGAGCACGAGGGCTTGCTTGCTGGCTTGGGACAGTTAGAACCTACAGATGGGGATGGGGGGAATAAAGTGAAGGGGGCAGAGAATTCAATCGATGCTCTTGGCACTTCCCAGGTCACCATCTCGGTTTGTAACCTAGCAGCTGGGTTGAAAGCAGCCAAGCAGCAGAGGATCTTCTGCTCCACCCCCACCCCCCCGCCCCCCTAATTAAAAGGACTGTACCGTGCATCTGAGATCCTTGCCACTTTAGAGCCCAGTGACAGAAAAGCAGTATAACCTAAAGGTTAAGTGTGCAGGCAATAGAGCCAAACAGACTTGGGTTCACATCCCAGCCATGCTACCTCCTGGCCAAATTTCCCTGGAAAAATGATGTAACTTGTCTGAGCATTAGTTTCCTCTTCTTCAAAATGGAGACGGTTATAGTAGTTATAGTACAGAGTTATTGGCGATGGTTTAGTGCAATGAGTGTACACTGTCGTGTGTGTACTCGCAGAATATACCCACACACATCACTCTGTGTATATACTAGCATCGTAGTCAACCTGGAGGCGGGAAAGGAGCCCTTTGCTGCTTCTCGCCATTTGTCATCTGGTTCTTCTCACCTCTGGTCTTCCCTCTTCCCCTCTGGGAGCACATCAAGGCGGCAGTGGGCTGGGATCCAAAGACACATCCTGCTATTGCCACTTACAGAGCTGGAGGGTGATCCAAAACCTCATTAGTGAAGATGGGGTATGCTTGCTTCCTTGCCAGAGGCTAGTGGTGATGGGGACCTCCGACGGGAGCCTGACCAGTGTACTAAAGATGTTGTTATTAAGATTTCTGTGTGTTTAATTTTTTGGGACATGTGGTGATTGGCTACTTGCGTTATGTGGGAGAGGCAAGTCCTTGACTGTGACCCGGAGAAGCTGGAGGTTCAGATATTCCTGGCGGGGAAGGGTCTAGCTTGGTGATCAGTGCCCTTCAATAGCTCACACAGGTGACTGAATAAACGTTATGGTCCCAGGAAAGCACTCACCAGACTAACCACACTTTGTAGACGTGAAGTAGGATATTTAGCAACCACGTTCTGATCACAGCTTTTGGCTCAGTTATCTGATATGTGGATTTCTTCACGACATCCTTCTTGCAGAGGGATGGCTTTTGTTCAGAGGAGTGGGACTCACTGGTGAGTCTTATTCTACTCCTGTCCAGATTTTAAAGATTGACAGGGTTGGTTGTGCCTTCAAATATTTGGGAGGGAGAAGTCTCTTTTAAAGGTCCTTTAAAGTCTGTTTAGAACAATGTTTTTGAAATTATTTCAGGCTTGCAGAAGGGTTGCAAGAATAGTACAAAGAATTCTTTGCTTTATCTTGTAGACCATCTCTCAATTTGGGTTTATCTGATGTTTCCTTATGATTAGATTCAGGTTATACAGTTTAGCAGGGATGCCACAGAAGCCATATGGAATTCTCAGTGCATCACATCAGGAAATGCGTGTTGATATGACCCATTCCTGGTGTTGCTAATTATGATCATTTGGTGAAGGTGGTGTCTGCCAGAGTTATTATTTTGCCCATTAAAATGAGTAAGTGTCTGTGGGGAGATACTTTGAAAACATGTAAATAGTTTGTTACTCCTCAGAATTTCACCACTGTTTTAGCATCCATTGATGATTCTTGCCTGAATCAGTTATTACTAGGATGGTTTCCAAATGGTCATTTTCTAATTCCATCATTTCTTCCGCATTTGAAAGGAAGAGCTTTCCCTTCTCCTTCTTGATTTATATCAGTGGACTCTCACGGATTCTTATCTCATTCAATAGGTTATAATCCTTTACGTAATATCATTATTTATCTTGCTGCTCAAGTTGTCTCAGACTCTACCAGTGGAAGCCCCTTCAGACTGGCTCCTGCACCCTTTAGACGTGTTCTCATCTTTCTTTGAGTGTTGCCTTATTTTCTGGCATGGGAAGATGTGGAATCTCTATCTGAAGGCAGGTTCTTTTTTTCACATATAAGATACTGTGTGTAAAGAGCTGAGCACCATGCCTCGTGCAAAGTAAGTGTTAGCTCCTATTATGAATGGCATCACTGTGTTATTCTGATATGCTAACTCTTGACCCTCAGACCTCCTGATCTTTTTCTAGCAGCAGTGGGCAGGCAGGCTCTGCCAGATACAGTTGGCTGTCACAGAGGCACAGAGGCTGTTTCTTCTTTTCTGGCGCCTAGATTCTTAACTCAATATAATACAGTCTTCAGGGGTTATCCCCTTAGGGGTGTAATTTTTTTGAGAAATTCAAAAGTATATAGAAAAATGCAGTGACTAATGTAATGGACACTTAGCTTTCCACTACTCAGAATGAACATACATTAACATCTTGTTCTATTTGCGTTGCCATTTCCCCCCAACAATAACAACGAATATTGACAGATAAACTTGAAGATCCCTCTGAAAACTCAACCTCATTCCTGCCACCTCTTCTCAGAGGCAGCCACAAATTCATTTCAGGGTGTGTCCTTCCTGTGTGTGTGTACGTATTATTTTGTGTACTGAAACTTTTTACATAGCTGTAAATATGTAAATATGTATATATCATTGTTTCTTGCTTTCCTTCACTCAACATGTTTGTGAGATCTCCATGTTGATATATACATAACTCCATGTTATTTACTTTCAACTGCTGTATAATATTCCATTGTACAAATATACCATAGTTACATATTTACTGATTCCCCTGTTGATGGACATCTAGGTTGCTTTTAAGCCTTTAGTATTGCAACCAGTGTTGCAATGAAAATTCTCATACTTGTTTCCTTGTGCCTACATGCAAGGGTTTCTTTCCAAAACATCCTTTGAAATAGAATTGCTGGGCCAAGAGTATTTGTAGTTTAATGGGGGAGGTAGGATCTCCTTGAGATTGCAGTCTTTTCAAGGATAAAGGGAAGACTCAGGCACTGAGATTGGTGATGGAGACATTTTGGTCCTGGGGGGGGAGTGTCATTCTGGAGTCCATCAAGTCAAATTTCGTATCAGGCTGGTGCTGCCGCCTGTTTGCCTTTTGCCCTTGACCATCAGGTAAGTTTCCAGAGCCAGCGGGGGCACGTGGTAAGGCAGCACTGTCCTCTTGCTCTACTTCTTCGTCTTAGATGGATGACAAGACTGGGGATTCTCGGAGAGGGACTGCCCAAGAGGCCCCCCAGAAACAGCAGCTGAAGTCAAGCTTGCCGGGACAGTGCTTATGTTGAGCTGGTATTATTGCCTTCCTGGTCTTTCTTTATCCTTGTCATTATCCTTATCTGGCTGGAATGGGCCAGGTTCTATCAATTAAAAATAGTCATACCTAGGGCTTCCCTGGTGGCGCAGTGGTTGAGAGTCTGCCTGCCGATGCAGGGGACACGGGTTTGTGCCCCAGTCTGGGAAGATCCCACATGCCGCAGAGCGGCTGGGCGCATGAGCCATGGCCACTGAGCCTGCGCGTCCGGAGCCTGTGCTCCGCAACGGGAGAGGCCACAACAGTGAGAGGCCCGCGTACCGCAAAAAAAAAAAAAAAATTGTCATACCTAAAATATGTCCATCTAACTATGTATCTCAGCTTCCTCCTGAACCCTTCCCTGATCTTGTGCTCTGGGTAGGGTTGGAGGGCTTTTGTCAGCTCCTTAGACCCTCATAGAAGCTTCCAGCACTCCCAAGATGGCTCCCCATGGCTTACCTAACCCGGGCTTCAACCACCCTTTAGAATTCTTTCTAATCTGTCTTCTTCCCTACATGCTCTTTGCCCCACTCCTAGCGGTGTGTGGCCCACGCTGGTCTTGCTCATGACTGGGTGCTTAGTGAGAATATGGCAGACACTGTGTGCACTTGTTGAATGATTGGATGTTGGTAATAATAACAGCATCAGTGATTTATTGGGTACCGGTGGTGTCCCAGGCACTGTGCCAGAAAATGCATTTTCTTATTTAATTCCCACAACATCCCCTATGAAGTGGCTACTCTTATTATCCCCATTTTACAGGTAAAGAAACTGAGGCTCAGAAAGGGTAGACAGATTGCTCACGGCCACAGCTTGTAAGTGGGAGCCAGAGTTTAAACACAGCCCTGACTCCAAATCCCTGTCCCTTTACTGCTGTGCCCTATACTGCTTCCTAGATAGCATTGACTTCTGCCCAGGAAGGACTTGAGTTAGAATCCCTGGTGCTTGGAGTCCTGGAGGGGGGAAAGGTCGCCACCTTGTTGTGTCTGTGTGCTTGTGGAACGAGACTTCAGGGCCGTGATTCAGATGCTCTGGGACTCATCTGGGCAAGATGACTTAACGAGGTACATGAGGCAACTTGAAACATTTTAAATTATGTTAATATTTTAATGTTATTAGAAAAAAAGTGTGGCTGACACATCAGATCCAGGATTCGTTTGATGTTGTTGCTTAAGATGAGGCTAAGTCAGTGTAAAGAAACTGTGAGTAAATAAGGTGGTGCTTAGATATGGCAGAGCTTGAGAAGGTGATTCCGAGGCTGACTAAGGATTGGAAGGGACCATCTTGAAGTTGTATTCTCACCACAAAAGATTAGATTTAATTTTCCAATGTGCGTGAAGCACACTCACAAGTTCATGGAGGTAGAAAGTTGTGCTGCGAGTTGAATATAGAAGATTTTGGATCACAGGCTGAGGAAGGGTACAGTCTTCCCCGTGGCTCTCAGGTGGCTAATCTCCACGCTTCCCTCTAAGCCACAAAGCTTGGTTCTTGGTAGGGAGGAGACTCTCCTACTGTGGAATAAACTCATTGGAATTTCCCCCAGAAATCTGTCCGTACTCCTTATTAGTTTTAAAAGTTCTTGGGATGAGATGAGGATGGGACGGAATTTGTTCAAATGCAAGATGAATCCAACAAATATTTACTGGGTCCCTTCCATGGACCAGGCACAGGGATGAGCATGGTGGACAGAGATGAACGTGGAGACAAGTTCCCCTAGTCAGTGTCAAAAGTGCTAAAGAAAGAGTAGAGTTTACAGAGTCGCTCACTTTGCATTTTCGAACAAAGGAACATTCATTTTCCCCAAGCAGAAGGGAGCAGTGCCAAGGAAACCTCAAGTAAATAAGTCATATTAGGTGACATTTTAATGGCACTTTGTGGGATGTGATTGAGTTGGCTGCGCACAGAGAATGGGGAGAAATTTTAATACCCACTTCACCTGATCCAACTATGGTCAAATGACCAAAGGTAGGGTTGGCGCATCTGGTGTATGTGTAAGGCTGGCCATTCCCCCTCCAGTTCCAGAGGCAGGCGTTTTTCGTGGACCCTGGTATGACTTCAGAATCCTTCTCAACACGACAGCTTGGGAAAGTCACTGTCAGTCAATTGAAACTGAAATGTTCGATTAATTAATGTTCATGCATTTCCATCCCTCCCCAAAGCTGTTCATTTTATTTATTAGAGCAAATGCGTCTACTCTTGAGGGGGATGTGACTTCAAATATGAAACAAACACAGGTAAGAAAAAGCTAGAGGAAGAGTGTTACCCTTAACCTGTTAAATGTATTTCTTAGCAACTATTATAGGGCACCCCGTGGTTTTGCAGTGCTGTGATTATCTCATAGATGCACTTTCCCCAAATCATCTGGGAGTGTCATCCCGTAGGCCCACTGTTTATGCAGACCAAGGGCTGCTTGGCCACAAGTGGAGTGATACATTTTGCATGGTACTGGTATGGGGGCTGTGTGTTCACAGAGTGAAATCACGCCCCACCTGACACTCTGTACCTCTGTATGCCACACGGATTTGATGATTGAGTTTCATTCATTCATTCATGCATCCTCCTGAATGTATAATGATAGTTATTATAATTACCGTGATAAAAGGAAAAGCATTCGAATTAGACTCAGGATTGAGGTGCCTAGGAATAAAAGTCCATCTTAGATACAGGAAACTGCAAGGTTGCCTGACGGACCTCATTTGTTGAGTAGAACTTACGTGTCCTTTTTAACTTTCTTTGTGGTAATGATGTTGCGTTTTTGCTTCTCCACTCCCTCTCTTTGCTCTGCCACTGGCAGGCACCAGCCTTCTGGGAGGGAATGTCACTTGGTTGCCAAATTAAATGCCCCAGATCTATTCACTCGAGAGGGTGGTGTCATTTCTGGAAAAAACAAACAGGAGGCACTATTCTCTATCTTGCTATCTGACCTGTTTGATAGAATTTGAAAACGAACCTTTTATTATGATAAATGGGGAGACAGAAAAGTTCCTCCCAGGGCCAACTTCACCGCTGTGTTTAGCTCCTAGATGGCAAATGAGTCATAGGGGGCAGCTGCCCAGCACTTTGATTTAAGATAATAGGGGCCAGGATGCAGGAGTGATATCAGCGTGGGCTGGAACGGTCACACTGAGGCAGGCTTGTAAGTGAGGACTTTGAAAGCCAAGGCAGAGGTCAGGAACAAGGCTGGGCACAGCTGAGACCCCAGAAATGCATCTACAAACTGGAAGCCGTGATGGAGAAGCTGTTTAAAGCCAAGTGTGTGGCCTCAGCATGCGGATGTCAGGTAGCCACGAAACAGTCATGACTGTCCTTATAGAAGGTACATCTGTGTTCCCTTCTGTGTCCCCTGTGTTCAGGGGCCAGTCCTGGGTCCACCCCAGAGTAAAATCTGGCCCCATCTGCCACTCTGTACTACTTTATACCGGATGGAAGGATTTGATGTTTTGAGATTCATTCATTCATTTATTCATGTGTCATACATTTTTGCCTACATGGTGCCAAGTCCTACAGGGATTCCCTGGTGAGCAAATGATCCCTACTTTCCAGGAACTTACAACTGAGCAGAAAAGAACGATAAGTTAGCAGACTGAAAAAGCAGTGTGTGCTGAGTGGGATAAAGGGGGCCCTGGGGGCTACCTTGGAAGTGACAGTAGGAGTTGGAGTATGGGTCCCAACTTGCAATAGTCCATCCCCAACTGTTAATGACGCTTTCCTCTCTTCTCCCCTTGTGTTTGCCCTGGGAGCTATTCCCCAGGAGATATTTTAGGGCCTCTGTTCATTGGATGGGCTCATGTTTGGGCTTTCCCTCTGTGCTCTGTTCCTCCCAGGAAAATAATGCTGCTGTGCAGCGTCCTGACCTAGTCGCCAAGAGCCTGAATCGTACGCTGTTTAGTGGTATTATTGGGCTCTCCAGCCCTGCATCAAACACTCACTCATTTGCTCATTCTTTCATTCAGAAAAACTTATTTTTCAGTGCTTAGGATGTGCGGGGACTGAGTGAGAAGCTGGGGAAACAGAGTTGAAAACAAACAAACAAACAAACAAAACCCCAGCCTTCCTTTCAAGGAGCTCAAGATTTAGAGGAGACAGACTAGAAACCTACCTTATAACTCAGTGGCGAAAGGTCTGGAGCAAAGGAGGTAATACTGGGACTGAGGGAGCCCAGGTGAGGATCATCTAAAACATTCGAGGGAACCAGGGACAGCTTCCTGGAGGAACCATCATCCAAGGCAGGAGGCAGCAAGCTTTCCTATAAGGCGTCAGGTAGTAAATACATCAGCCTCTGAAGCCCAGTGGTCTCTCTGGCATCCACTCAACTCTGCATTTGTAAGTGAAAGCTGCCATAGGCGATATGCAAATGAGTGGGGTGGCTGTGTTCCGTTAAAACTTTATTCACAAAAACAAGTGGCGGGCCAGATTTGGCCTTTGGGCTGTAGTTTGCCAGCTCCTGACCTAAGATGAGACCTGCAGAGTGAGTGGGAGTTGGCCAGGTGAAGAGAGAGGGGGAAAGATGTGTAGGCAGAATGGCAGGTGGAAAGGCCTGGAAGCGAGGGCTGGTTGGGGAGCTGAAAATGGTCGTGTAGCAAGACTTTAGCATGTGTGTGTGTGCGCGCGCGTGTGTGTGCGCATGTAAGTGTGTGCGCACGTGGGCCCGCGTGTGTAAGTGCGTGTGTGCGTGTGTGCAAGTGTGTGCGTGTAAGTGTGTGTGTGTGTGTGTGGTGTGGGGTGAGAAGGGAGGATGAGGCAGGAGCTGTTGGGGAGTTTGAAGTTCCTCCCCAAGGCAGTCGGTGGGGAGCCTCCGGAAGGCCTCTTAGTGCAGAGGAGCATGACCTGCCTTGAATCATTTTAGCTGAGAGGAGTTTTGGCCTCGAGGCCTCAGTCCAATTGCTGTGAGCGCTTTTCTTCCTGTTTTCCATTAATTAATTCTTTCAGGTATGCGACGTTCCTTCCAGGACGCAGGAGAGCGCGGCTCTGGTGACACTGCTGAGCAGAAGTCAACGGGAGGCCTGCCATCTGCTCCTGGTGGCTGATGGCCGGGAAGGGAGCCCCTGACCCACTGCTAGAGCCGCCCACTTCCTCCGGTGGCCTCTGCCCTCTGGGGACTCTGTAATTTAAAATGAACATGGCCGGGGGTCTCTGGTTGCTAAAAGTGAGCCCTCCAGCCGCCTCCCCTTGCTCTCCTCAGGCCGGAGGTGTTTATTAACTCAAATTAATAGAGGAAGAATAAAAGTACTCACAACTCTCGAGGCCTCCAGCTGGGGCCCGCTTCCACCATGGCTGGGCTTCTGGAAGCCAAGCGCAGGCAAGGTTAATTTTCTGGAGTGGTGCTTAGCGACTGTCAGGAAGCTATCACGGAGTCCTTCCTTTCAGCCCTAGCCGCATTTCGGGATCATGATTCCTACGTTAGAGAGATGGCCTTTTGGTGTCTGTCTGCTGAATCAGGCATAGGTGTGCGGATATCGTCCTGCCAGCCCAGGTTTTAAACACCAAGTTGGCGTGGAATGTGTCCGGGGAGGGACACCCAGCTGTCGGGATGTCATCTCTTGGCACCGGCTTTGATGTCACCTTCCAAGATGCTGAGACTGAAAGCGTTTTGTTTTCAGTGAAGATGAGGAGAATCTAAGAAACGTGTTCTTGCCTCAGGGAAGGCACTGATTCCTTTTCTTAATGCCTCGTTTCATCAAAAGTCTGTGTGTGAGGACCCGAGAGAAATTTCCAGTCTTCAGAGAGCCTTTGTTTTTTTTTTTTTTCCAGAGAGCTTTTTGGACAGCAACTCAGCCCTGCGGGGGAGTTAGGTGGGTTTGTTCTTGTTCTGACAGGTAGATTTAGAGAGGCTTAAACAGGTAATATTGGCTATGGTTTCCCGCACACCAAACTGACCCTCCACTCCTTCCTGTCTCTGCCTGCGTACTTCTGTATTCATACTATAGTGCAATGAATAATAATAATAGTAATAATAATAATAATAATAATACTAGAAACAGCTAACATTTACTGCATCCATACCATATCGTGGGCACTGTGCTAAGTGCTTTACACAATGTATCAGCTTCTGTCACCCATGAAGTAGGTATTATTATCATCTCTCTTTTGTACTGAAGAAACTGAAGTATAGGAGATTATACAATTTACCTAGGATGGCCTCTTCTCCATCAGGTATTGCCAGACTACCACCTGAGGGCCAGATCTGGCCCACCACCTGTTTATGTAAATAAAGTTTTATTGGAACGTGTCACATCCTTTCACACTACGATGGCATAGTTGAGTAGCTGCATCCAGAGCCTGAAATATTTGCTTTCTGGCCCTTTCAGAGAATGCATAAAGGCTCCTGTCCTTAGCTGAAGTGGCAAGTATAATACGCATCTGGCCCAGAGGCTGAATTCATGACCTTACGTATGCTAGGCTGACGTCCATGCCTGTCACTCTTTCTCCGGCAGGTTTTAAGTCTCTGTCCTTTTCCAGACCCTGGACTGTGAGTTCTTGCAGAGGAGGGACCCTGTCTCATTCATCTCTTCCACTTCTTTCCTTAACACAGCACTGCGTACAGAGTTAAAGGCTCAATAAGTGTTTGCGGAATGACTGAATGGTTGGATGGATGGATGGATGGGTGGGTGCGTGATTTTCCCAGCTTCCCAACATCGGAAGCCGCCCCTCCCTACTCTTCCCATTACAGAGTGAATGCGAGAGAAGCTACATAAGGAGGACCCTTGTCCAGTTTGCTCCTTTAAGGCAGGGATGGAGTTGAGTGACGTTGTCCCTGCCGAAGTTACCTGTCCCATTGTTTCCAGCTGTGCTCCTGCCAGCAGGGTAATGTGGAAGCAGCTGGCAGTGCCAGAGGAAGCAATCTTTACTGTTCCATTTTTAGTTTAATTTTTACTGGGGTATAGTTGATTTACAACGTTATGTTAGTTTCAGGCGTACAGCAAAGTGAATCAGTTATACGTATACATATATCCACTCTTTTTTAGATTCTTTTCCCATATAGGCCATTACAGAGTATTGAAAAGAGTTCCCTGTGCCAAGCAGTAGGTCCTTATTAGTAATCTATTTTATATATAGTAGTGTGTATATGTCAGTCCCAATCTCCCAATTTACCCTCCCCCCCCCTTATCCTCTGGTAACCATTAGTTTGTTTTCTACATCTTTTACTGATCCTCTTAGAGTTGTCCTTGCCTGAAATTCAGATCCTGAATGTTCCCAATACCCTATTCCATTCAAGCAATGTGGGTCAACCCGCACGCATGGCGAGCACAGTCCCAAGTGTGAATTCGTGTGGACCCTTTCCTAGAGCTTCTGCAATAGGCCTGCGTGAGAGGGGAGCTCTGTCACTCAGGCAGCCGGGAACTCTAGGGAGGGACAAAAGCAGCGTCACCTTCCTCAAAGGGCAGCTACGAGGCCAAACCCAACGGTGGGCCCAGAGGTGTTCTGACCAATGCCAAGGCCACAGCAAATGAAGTCTCCAGCAGGGAACTTTTTTATAAGCAAGGAATGCAATTCGCGTAGAGTTCACAATCTAACGTTAGGGCGCTGCTAACCGCCTTTCACAAGGGGAACCCAGCATTTCCCGAGTGCTATTTCCACACCTGCGTGCACCTTAACATTTCCCCCATTTCTCAGGTGAGGAAATGATGATGTAAAGAGCCCAGGGAAGAAGGAATCTCGGCGCTTGGACTCTGGGCTGTCTGGTGCCCAAGTTAATGATTTTAGCTTCTCCCAGGCATGGCTTGGCTGTGGGTTGGGCAGCATGGAAGGCTTTGGCCTCAGGCACTGCTTCCTGCCTGAGCCCTTAAGTGTCTGCGACTCACTCAGGCCAAGTCCCCAGCATGGCCGCATGGAGAGCCCGCTGCTGTCTGGGCGGTGAGGGCTGCAGAGCCGTTAGCCTCACTTGGAGTGTTTCATGCCACAGGGGGACCTCACAGGTTGCCCACCAAGCGCTGAGTTCCGAGTTTTTCTCAGTTATCCATTTAGGTTTTCAAGAATATTCCCAAAGTGTGGGGAGGTTAGGGTCTCTCTGGGAGCCAGAGGGGCCTCTCAGAAGTTAATGTTCCATTCCAGGTTATAATGGATAGCAGCTGGGATGTCTGCCTGGGCCAATTTGCTGTGAACAGCTCTGCACACTTGGCCTCCAGTGGAGAATTTGTGAGTTTACTTATCCATGGCGAGCGCAGGTGTAACAGAGTGACAAAACTTGTTGGAGGTGGGGACAGAGTTGCTGGCGTGTTTGCAGCTGGTCTTTTTCTGATACAGCCCCTTGCCTTCCCCCCTCTTTTCCTTCTCTGCCCCTTATCATTGTGAAAGGCACGTGCGTCCCAATTTTCTTTTCTCTTCTCATGAGCCTCTTTATTTCCAGTTTTAAAAATAGAGCATTAATTTACCTACAATAAAAACACAGATTTTAAGTTCAGTGAGTTTTGATAAGTGTATATCCCCAGATACCCACCACCCTAATCAAGATTTAGAATGTTTCTCATCCACTCTGAAAAGTTCCCCTGTGTCCCACTCTCCAATTATTTTTCCCTACCTTCAAGGCAGCCACCATTCTGCTTTTTATCACATGGCTGAGACCTCTCATAAAACTTCACATAAATGGAATCATGCATTGTACATATATTCTTTCGTGTCTGGCTTTTTTCACCCAGTATGATGCTTTGGAGATTAACCTATGTTGTTGTGTGTATCAGTAGTTTATTCTTTTGTATCACTTCATTATCACCTGTTAATAATATTTCATTGTGTGACCACACCACAGTTTATCCCTTCTCACTGTATTTGTTTCCTAGGGCTGTCATAACAAAGTAACATAAACTTGGTGGCTTAAAACAGCAGAAATTTGTTGTCTCACAGTTCTGGAGGTCAGAAGGCCAAGTCAAGGGGACGACTGAGCCTTACTTCCTCTGAAGGATCTAGAGGAGAATCCTTCCTTGTCTCTTCTAGCGTCTGATGGCTCCTAGCAATCCCTGACGTTTCTGGGCTGGTCGCTGCTTCATTCCAGTCTCTACCTCTGTCTACACGTGGCCTTGTTCCCTCTGTGTACCCTCTCCTCTTCTTATAAGGACAGCGGTCATTAGATTTAGGGCCCACTCTTACCTTAACTTGATTACATGTGCCACGACCCTATTTTTAGACAAGGTCCCATTCATAGGTCCTGGAGGTTAGGACTTCAGCATATCCTTTTGAGGACACAATTCAGCCCCCTATACTCACATTGATAGACATTTGGAGTGTTTCCAGTTTGCGACTGTTGAGAATAAGTCTGCTATGAACAGTCTGTATGAGTTTTTTTTGTTTTGTTTTTTGTCAACGTATGCTTTCATTTCTCTTGGGTAAGTACCTATGAGTAGAATTCCTAGGTCGTAGTGTATTTGTATATTTAACTTTATAAGGATCTGCCAAACTGTGTTCCAGAGCGGCTGTACATTTTACAGCCCACCAACAATGCATGGGAAGTCAGTGGCTCTGCATCAGTGGTTCTCAATGTGGGGCAGTTTTGTCCCCCAGTGGACATTTGGCAATGTCTGGAGACATTTTGGGTTGCCACAACTTGGGGGGAGGGTGCTGCTAGCATCTAGCTCCTGGGTAGAGACCAGGGGTGCTGATAAGCATCGTGTAATGCATGGAGCAGCCCCCCCCTTCACCCCTCCCCTCCCCAGGAAAGAATTATCCAGCCCAAAGTATTAATGATGCCGAGGTTGAGAAACCTTATTCTACATCCTTGTCACCACTTGATATTGTCAGGCTTCTAATTTTATCCTTTCTAATAGGTATGCAGTGGGATCTTATTGTGTTTTACTTTGCACGAATTAATTAAGTGATTTGCATTTCCCTCATGACTCAAGATGTTGGACGTTTCCTGGTCATTTCTCACTCTTTATGTGAATTACCTGTTCAAGTCTTTCTCTTCATGTGAATTATCTGTTCAAGTCTTTTGCCTATTTTTTAAATGAGTTGTTTATCTTCTTATTACTGTATTGTAGGCCCTTTGTCAGATTATGTATTATGGATATTTTCTCTCAATCTGCGATCTCCCTTATCACTTTCATACACTTGTCTTTCAAAGAGCTAAAGTTTTCAGTTTTAACGGAGTCAGGTATCACAGTTTTTGTTTTATGCCCAGTGCTTTGTATATCCTAAGAACTCTTTGCAAATCCCAAAGTCACCGACATATTCTCCTGTTTTCTTTTAGACGTTTACAGTTTTAGCTTTTATGATCCAGGTCTATTATCCATCTCACATTAATTTTTGCATATAGTGTATCTAGTTGTTCCAGCACCATTTGTTGTAAACACCACCCATCACCCATGAATTACCTGGCACCTTGGTTGCATATAAATGGGCCATGTATATGTGGGTCTATTTCAAGGGTCTTTATTCTGCTTTATTCTTATGCCAGTCTCACATTGTCTTGATTACTGTAGTCTCCTTGGCCTTTCTCTGCTCATCCATCTCCTGTTTTTTGTTCTCTTCACTTCTCCTCTTTCACTGGGCTTGGGATGAGGGCAGTTGGGAGGAAAAAAAAAACTACGTTAAGTTTTTCTTCTTTTTTCGTGCCTCTTTGCAGTCTCTTTCTCTTTTCATCGTCTCTCTCTCTCTCTCTCTCTCTCTCTCTCTCTCTCTCTCTCTCACCCTATCTCCCTCTGTGTGTGTGTGTGTGTGTGTGTGTAAATTGACTTAGCCAGGAGTAAAAAGCATTACATGACTGCACCCAGCATCCTTATTCCTGTTAACCAGTTTCCTTATTTTTCACTCAACCCCTTAGTTCTCACTTGCCCCAAAAACATCCTATCTAAACAGAGTGGCTACAACTTATTCCTCCCCTTGTCTTTGATTCTGTTGACTCCTTGAAATCCATGCCCTCCCCCTACCAGTTTTCCTGGAATCAATAGAAAAAGGTCACGTTTCTTTCCTAATGAATGACTCATCAAGCCAGGGCTGAACACTCACAAACAGCCATCTCTACAAAGGATCGAAAATGTTTCTTATCTCTGTTGATTCTCCTATCTATTCTTGTCATGTTCTTGTGTATCTGGGCTGATGGTGCTGGTTATGTCCTGGCATTGCAGACCCCCTGCCTGTTTGACATGGCTCATGGAGTATCCAGCAGCCCAGAAATGCAAGGAAGAGGGAGGAGGAAGGGCAAGACTATTTTTTGCTAATGATCCAGAGAGATGATGCTTGTTGTGTAGGTACCAGCAGCAAAGCCACTCATGACTCTTCCAGACTAAATGGAAAGGTTATAATGCCCTTTGCAGCTCAATTTAGGAAAAGTTCCGTTTTTATATATGCAAATGATCAATCAGAACCTGTACTGATGCCTCCATATCTGAGGGGCATTGCTGCTTATTTCCAGGTATAGTTTAAAAGATATACATTCAATCCTATCCCCCAAACATATTATGTTTTAAAGAGTACATTGAAATAAATAGTAAGAGCAGGCTTTAAAGACAGCTTGACTCTAAAATACTTACCTAGGGACTTCCCTGGTGGTCCAGTGGTTAGGACTCTGGGCTTGCAGTGCATGGGGTCTGGGCGCATGCCTCAACGAAGATCCTGCGCGTGGTGACGAGTATCCCGCGTGCCGCAACGGGGACCCGGCTCAGCAAGATAAATAAATATTTTTTAAAATTTATAAAATAAAATACTTAGCTAATAAAAATTTAGGATTTTCATTATCTTTAAATGATTTCCTTTCTTAAAGCATAGACTAGTACTTCTATGTCAAAAATATACAATAAACATCCTTTTGCATAACTTCCAAAAAACCCCATCTTAACTTTTTTAAAAAATAAATTTTTATTATAAAAAGGTTTAGGACTCCCAAGAAGTTGTAGTGCAGAAGTTTCTGTGTACCCTTCACCCAGCTTCCCCCATGGATAGTATCTTATGTAACCTTAGTACATTGTCCGAACTGGGACATTGACATAGGTACAGTACTGCTGACACAAGCACAGATCTTATTTGGATTTCATCAGTTTTACATGCATTTTTTTTTGATCTTTAAAAAATAATCATCTTATTGTCCAAAAGATGACTTAACAAAATTAAAGACAATTTTGGAACAAGACAACCTGGGGGCAAATTCCAGCTCTGCCACTTATCTTTGGGATCACGGGTGATTCGCTTAAATTTTCCGAGCCTTAGTTTCTTCCTCCATAAAACGGGGATGATGAGAGCTGCCTAATAGGGTTATTGTGAGGCTTAAACAACTTACGTGAGCATATAACGCTTGGGCACTTTTGTAATAGGTTTGTTGAAAAATCTAAACTCATCAAAGTGTAAACATGAAGGAAGCAGTTTATTTTTCCTGTAGCTGAGGTAGATTGAATGTCTCCTTTCCCATCCTTAATGACAGCTTGGGCAGGTTCATTCACTTTTGGTTGGAAAACTTAAACCAGGCTTGGCTTCCTTGGTGATACTCTGGTTTGGTCTGAGTTTTCTGCTATGAGTGGTTCCCATGCAGATGGGAGCATAGTTTCCCCCGACGCGTCCTCATATTCATCCTGACAGCCTCTTCCGTCACTGAGAACCACCCTCCTCAGAGGATCCCATGGGCGCCATCAATGGCACCACCCTTGGCCCCTTCTCTGGTGGCTACCTGGACGTGGATAGATGCCACTCATCCACTAACCTGCATGCTCATTCCCCTGGAGCCATGGGAGCACTGAGGTCCCTTCTCACATTCTCTGAGGGGGCAGAGATCTGGGATGGAGTAGGAAGTATCCCAGTTTCCTCCCCAGGCTCACCACTGTGGTTTCCCCTTAAGGTGTTCAGATATCTAGTGATCTCCCATCTATGGA
This sequence comes from Monodon monoceros, assembly GCF_005190385.1. Lineage (NCBI taxonomy): Eukaryota > Metazoa > Chordata > Mammalia > Artiodactyla > Monodontidae > Monodon > Monodon monoceros. Next base: position 75,807,444 of record NW_021703765.1, on the reverse strand, counting down.
AATATCTGGACCTGTATATGGTAGTCACTAGCCACAGGTCGTAATTATTTTAATTAAAATTAGGTTAAATTAAACTTTCAGTTTCTCAGTTACACCAGTCACATGTCAAGTGCTCAGTAACCATATTTGGCTGGTGGCTGCCATATTGGACAGCACATATATAGAACATTTCCATTATCACAGAAAGTTCTTTTGGACATTGCTGGTCTAGATGTCCTCCACCTTCAGGTACCCATGTCCATCTCTTCCAAGAACTGTCCCAGCCTTCTCTGCTTGGCTGGTGGCATTAGAGTATGGCATCAATATTTCAGCAGGTATCTACCCAGGAAATGAGATGCCTGTTTTCCTTTCGTGCCAGTGCCTCTAGGGAACAGGAATGCACACACTTTGTGAATCCTATACCCTCACAAGGTTGAAGACCAAAACCCATCCCATACCCCTCTTCTTCTGTACACTGGGGAGGAGGTGGCAGTGATAGCTGGGGTGTGGGGCTGACTCTGCCCCCTCTTTGTTACCCTTGTGGGAAGGAGTCTGGTCCCAACTTCGGCTTGTGAGCAGTTCTCTTTAGAAAGTGGAGTTATTTATGTCTTTTATTTTAAGCTTTGGGCCTTAACCATGATTCTGGGATAACAGAAGAAATCCCCCTTGATATCCTATTACACTGTTACTATGAATAGTATCATTCTGACTGTATAACCTTCTAGATGTGCCTTACAAGTATGGAAATATCCTACCCTCCGTTTCTTCCCTACACTCTTACATAGCTGTTCATTTCTCATAAGCATGTCCCCAAATTTCTACTTCAACTAGAATTTCCATTTTTAGATAACATCGTATCGTGTTGATGCCCATGGTTCTTTAGTGATTCTTCTTTTAGTTGGAGATTTCCATTATTTCCAGAGCTTTGATGTTATATATAGCACTGCTGCGAGCATCTTGGTGTATATAACTCCTTGATTTTGATAACTTCTTTCCTTTGGAGAAATTTTCCCAGAATTGGGATGTGGGATTGAGGTTATGAACCTCTTAGCTCTCTGTCAGAGCTTAAGGTAACCCCCCACCTCATACTTATTGCGTGTCTGATGGCTGAATGGGGTCTTAAGAGGTTATCTACTTGACATGTCTACGTGTCACCTGTACTACACACGCACACACATGTCTTTTCTTTCCAGTTCCATCTCATTCCATTCTCCCTTCCCTCCTGCCCCAGGGACTTTGCCCATGCTCTTCTCTCTGTCTGGATGCCTCTACTCTGTGTTCCTTCCCCCACCTTTAATTAATTTATCTTGTTCCTTTAGATTTCAGGTCTAGGCTCCAATGTCATTTTCTCTGAGAAATCTTTCTTCACTCCACCACCTTCAAATATGTCAGACCCCCTCGTCAAAAATGGTGCCCGTTTTTTCCATCATAGTGTTTAGCATGCCATGTGCTTGGACGTTTATTTGTGTAATAAGTGGACTGGTGTTCGAGTCCTTTGTTTGGACACACGGTGGAGCTCATCACCGCGTGCCCGGGGAGCGCCTGGCATTGGGCTGCATTGAATGAATAGGTGCCTCTGAATGCCAAGCGAGGAGGCTGCCAATCAGGATGTCGGGGCTTTTATCAGTCTTGTCTCTGCCTCATCTCACTTTGAATAACTCCTCTTTGGGGATGGAAACCAATCAGGGATTGAAAACAACCTGAAGTCTATGAATGGGCTTCAGGGGTCTGTGAGCACCAGGTTGTTATGTGTACAGCTATGGTGTGAACAGGTGTGTAGCTTTCAACAGATTCTCAAAAGGGGTAACGAACCCTCAAAATGATAAGAACTGTCAGCCTAGATGATGGTCAAGGTCTCTGGAACACTCAGTAGCTAGCGCTCCTTCCCCCACTCCCTGCCTGAGCTCTGAGTCAGTTGAGAAATAAGAGTAAAGAAAGATGCAGATGGGGACAGTCCCATCTATAGTGTATCTAAAGTACAGTCCTGACTACTCCCAGCCTGGAGGAGGATGAGGAAGGAGAGGGGCTACATGAGCCCAGTTCCTCCCCCAAACTTCAAGTTACTGAGTTACCCTCTCTCTGTGGAAGGAGTGATGGTGGTTGGAGAGGGGCCCCAAGTGGGATGCGGGTGGAGCTTCTTTCACGTGGAAAGATACACTGAAGGTTTGAGAAGCACCCGCCCCTCCCTTCACATCCCCCCAACAGTGGCCTCAGAAAGCTCGTACAGTCCTGGTATTCTCTGAGTTCCAAGGGACCTTAGGAGCCTTGTCTTCTTTCACCTCCTCGCTTGCTTGGGTTTTACCAAAACAATTTACTATGCAGTTAATTCATGGGCATTTTGCAGAGCTTGCACACTCCAGGACATAATAGGGCCAGGCAGGAAAGTCAAACGGACAAAAAGGGCCTGATGTAAGATGACAAATGGCAACTGACATTCTGCTTCAGGCTCAAGGAGCACAGTAGGGCAGGGTGGGGAGTGGGGCAAACCAGAGATCTCATGCCCCCATCTATATTCCTTGCCTCCAGTTGATTGTTGCCACATAGAATGCAGGCCCTGCATTGTTTCAGTTTATCAAGAGAAGCCAGAAGTATGGAATTTTTCATGTGAAATTTCTCTATCTGAAAAAAAAAACATTGCCAGCACCTCCAAACTTAAGCCTCATATGAGCCAGATAAAATTTGTCTGCTGTCCAGATGTTACACTACAGGTCACCACTTTGCATACTAATTTTAAAATCTTACAAGCTCAGTTAATAAATGTTTTCCTTGAAGTCCACCAAAATAGAAAGCCTGCTGGGTCCATTGCAGGGTGGCTGGTCGAAACGTTGGAAGTCCTCTTTTTTAGGGAGATGGTGACTCTATGACATCACCTTGGACCTTGTCAGTGTCTCCATGTTAGGGTTATATATGGTGGAGGGGACACAGGAAAGACCAGCACACAGCTGAAAGGCCATGCTTTGCCAGGCTGCTGTTGGCATATGTACTCAAGCCCTTGCAGAAGAGGCTAAAAATAGTCCTAGGTGTTTGGGTGATTTTTCTTGTTTTAACCACCTCCAGGCCTTTGGCAATTGTCACCTCATTAATCTTCATGGCAGGGAGCCTGGCTTGGAGGGCAGAGCTGGACTTCCAAAGTCCATACATTTATTTCTGACTAGGTATGTGTGACCCTCAGTTTCCCCATCTGCCCATGAGCCGTCCACTCACCAACCTTGTGAGCTGGCCAAGAAGGTGACCTGGGGGGCCGTGATTTCAGGGTAAAGGTGAAGGTTTCCCAGTGGCAACAGAAGATTTCTCTCAAGTAACAAAAATAAAACCCTGAAGGCCATATTAATTTAAAGCCCCACTAATCCAGTTCTGAGTTATTCCAAGTGGAGTGACTTGTCTAAAGTTTACTTTTGCTGAGTAGTATCTTTCCTTCCACGGACAGTGAACAATTGGGTTTTAGTGAAATGGTCCCAGTGAAAGTGCCCTTCTCATGAACCTCTGTGCATTCTCAGTGGCTTTAGATGAAGTTGTTTGCGGTTAACTCATAATCTAGTTGTAAAAGATTCTTAATGGCACCTCTAGACAACGCTCTGTTAACCCATATGGAATTACTACATTAATTGAAAGTCATAAAAGCAAATTTTAAAAAAAATGCACTACATTTGACCTCTTTTTGCATTAGACGGGTTCTTTTGGTTGCAAATGATTAAATCTCAAGTTAGACTGGCTTCTCCTACAAAATGCACTCGTTGGCTTTTGTGACTGCAAAGTTCAGAGAGATTCTGGCTTCAGGTATAGTTGGATCTAGGTGACTAAACAATGTTGAAGGGACTTTGTTTGTCTTGATCCTTTCTCTGTGATAGTTTTGCTTTCTCATGGAGGCTTGCTTCCCCCAACTCCATGTCTCAAGTAGTTGTAGACTTACAACCCCAGTGGAAAGATCAACTCTTCTTTCTTAAAGGTTCCCACAAAAGTCCTGGGATTGGCCCCTAATAGATCAACCTGGGTCTTGTGCTCATCCTTGAAACCATTGCTATGTCCAGTGGGACGGAATAAGCTGATTGAGATAGATACACACACACCTGTCTACCCTGCACAGACTATGTGGGTGAAGACCAGGGAAAGAATGGGCCCTCAATAGGGAAATGATTGTACATTTGTGGGAACCAGAGGAAATGGATGATAGGCAGACTAAACCTACAAGGTCTTCTACATTTTAAAAATAATTAAAAAACAGAATCCAACAGCACATGAAAAGGATCATACATCATGATCAAGTGGGGTTTATTCCAGGAATGCAAGGATTCTTCAATATACGCAAATCAATCAATGTGATAAACCACATTAATAAATTGAAGGAGAAAAACCATATGATCATCTCAATAGATGCAGAGAAAGCTTTTGACAAAATTCAACACCCATTTATGATAAAAACCCTGCAGAAAGTAGGCATAGAGGGAACTTTCCTCAACATAATAAAGGCCATATATGACAAGCCCACAGCCAACATCATCCTCAATGGTGAAAAACTGAAAGCATTTCCACTAAGATCTGGAACAAGACAAGGTTGCCCACTCTTATTCAATATAGTTTTGGAAGTTTTAGCCACAGCAATCAGAGAAGAAAAGGAAATAAAAGGAATCCAAATCGGAAAAGAAGAAGTAAAGCTGTTACTGTTTGCAGATGACATGATACTATACATAGAGAATCCTAAAGATGCTACCAGAAAACTACTAGAGCTAATCAATGAATTTGGTAAAGTTGCAGGATACAAAATTAATGCACAGAAATCTCTTGCATTCCTATACACTAAAGATGAAAAATCTGAAAGTGAAATCAAGAAAACACTCCCGTTTACCATTGCAACAAAAAGAATAAAATATCTAGGAATAAACCTACCTAAGGAGACAAAAGACCTGTATGCAGAAAATTATAAGACACTGATGAAAGAAGTTAAAGATGATACAAATAGATGGAGAGATATAGCATGTTCTTGGATTGGAAGACTCAACATTGTGAAAATGACTCTACTACCCAAAGCAATCTACAGATTCAGTGCAATCCCTATCAAACTACCACTGGCATTTTTCACAGAACTAGAACAAAAAATTTCACAATTTGTATGGAAACACAAAAGACCCCGAATAGCCAAAACAACCTTGAGAACGAAAAATGGAGCTGGAGGAATCAGGCTCCAGGACTTCAGACTATACTCCAAAGCTACAGTAATCAAGACAGTATGGTACTGGCACAAACACAGAAATATAGATCAATGGAACAGGATAGAAAGCCCAGAGATAAACCCACGCACATATGGTCACCTCATCTTTGATAAAGGAGGCAGGAATGTACAGTGGAGAAAGGACAGCCTCTTCAATAAGTGGTGCTAGGAAAACTGGACAGATACATGTAAAAGTATGAGATTAGATCACTCCCTAACACCATACACAAAAATAAGCTCAAAATGGATTAAAGACCTAAATGTAAGGCCAGAAATTATCAAACTCTTAGAGGAAAACAAAGGCAGAACACTCTATGACATAAATCACAGCAAGATCCTTTTTGACCCACCTCCTAGAGAAATGGAAATAAAAACAAAAATAAACAAATGGGACCTGATGAAACTTAAAAGCTTTTGCACAGCAAAGGAAACCATAAACAAGACGAAAAGACAACCCTCAGAATGGGAGAAAATATTTGCAAATGAAGCAACTGGCAAAGGATTAATTTCCAAAATTTACAAGCAGCTCAATAACAAAAAAACAAACAACCCAATCCAAAAATGGGCAGAAGACCTAAATAGACATTTCTCCAAAGAAGATATACAGACTGCCAACAAACACATGAAAGAATGCTCAACATCATTAATCATTAGAGAAATGCAAATCAAAACTACAATGAGATATCATCTCACACTGGTCAGAATGGCCATCATCAAAAAATCTACAAACAATAAATGCTGGAGAGGGTGTGGAGTAAAGCGGACACTCCTGCACTGCTGGTGGGAATGTGAATTGGTGCAGCCACTATGGAGAACAGTATGGAGGTTCCTTTAAAAACTACACATAGAATTACCATATGACCCAGCAATCCCAGTACTGGGCATATACCCTGAGAAAACCATAATTCAAAAAGAGTCATGTACCACAATGTTCACTGCAGCTCTATTTACAATAGCCAGGACATGGAAACAACCTAAGTGTCCATCATCGGATGAATGGATAAAGATGTGGCACATATATACAACGGAATATTACTCAGCCATAAAAAGAAATGAAATTGAGATATTTGTAGTGAGGTGGATGGACCTAGAGTCTGTCATACAGAGTGAAGTAAGTCAGAAAGAGAAAGACAAACACCATATGCTAACACATATATATGGAATTTAAGAAAAAAAAATGTCATGAAGAACCTAGGGGTAAGACAGGAATAACGACACAGACCTACTGGAGAACGGACTTGAGGATATGGGGAGGGGGAAGGGTGAGCCTTGAGAAAGCGAGAAAGAGGCATGGACATATATACACTACCAAACGTAAGGTAGATAGCTAGTGGGAAGCAGCCGCATAGCACAGGGATATCAGCTCGGTGCTTTGTGACCGCCTAGAGGGATGGGATAGGGAGGGTGGGAGGGAGGGAGACGCAAGAGGGAAGAGATATGGGAACATATGTGTATGTATAACTGATTCACTTTGTTATAAAGCAGAAACTAACACACCATTTTAAAGCAGTTATACCCCAATAAAGATGTTAAAAAAAATAATTAAAACGTCAGCCCTGGGTCAGCCTAAATTATATAGAGCTCCCTCAAAAGTACAGTTGTCACCTTCCTGTTATAGTACAAGAGGAGGTTGTCTGAATAATCAAGTTTTCCTTGGTGCTATCATTGTTTTTTTTTAAATTAATTTTTATTGGACTACAGTTGCTTTACAATGTTGTGTTAGTTTCTGCTGTGCAGCAAATTCAATCAGTTATACATATACACGTATCCACTCTTTTTTAGATTTCCTTGGCGCTGTCATTCTTGAAAGATCACCCAAAGTAGCGTGGGAAAGTGGACCACACATTAACTTTGGTGAATTTGAGGAGTCTGACGATGGGCTTGTCTTGCCAAACACTTTAGCTTCTGAAAGTCTGTCCCTGGGGCTGGACAGGAAGGGCTGTGTCATTTGGGAGAAAGAACCAATATTGACTTCAGAAGTCAGACCATGAGGATCAAATTTGGAAAAGATGGAGGAAGTTAAGTCATAGTCAGGAGCCAGGGAGGGAGAGAGGGAAAAAAACCACTTGGGGAGTTAGAAACAGAGTCAGAAAATCTCATTACAGAAGAGCTTGCATTTGTATAGATTTTTTCCCAGGCACTTTCATATCCATTATCTCATTTGAGCTACACCACAACCCATGTGGTTGGTAGGTCAGAAATTCTTATATTCATTTGTTGTGTAAAGAAACCAAGACCTGTTGAGGTTAATTGACTAGACCAACATCAAAGAGCTAATTAGTAAGAAGTCTGGAAATAGAATTGGGGAGGTTCTAAACCAGTGTTACTTAATAGACATACAGTGCAAACCACATATGTAATTTTAAAAACTTTAGTAGGCTTGTTTTTTTTTTTTTTTTTGCGTTACGCGGGCCCCTCACTGCTGTGGCCTCTCCCGTTGTGGAGCACAGGCTCCGGACGCGCAGGCTCAGCGGCCATGGCTCACGGGCCCAGCCGCTCCGCGGCATGTGGGATCCTCCCAGACCGGGGCACGAACCCGTGTCCCCTGCATCGGCAGGCGGACTCTCAACCACTGTGCCACCAGGGAAGCCCAGTAGGCATATTTTTTTAAAAAAAGGTAAAAAAAAAAAAAATGAACGGATGAAATTGATTTAAATAATTTATTTCATTTTGCCCTGTAAATCCAAAACACCATTTCACCATAGAGTCAGTTTGAAAACTTGAGGTATTTTACATTATTTTTTCCATATGGAGTCTCCTAAATCTGGTGTGTATTGTATACTTATAGCTCATCTCAACTCAGACTAGCTACATTTTAGTTGCTCACTAGCCCCATGTGTCCGGTGGCTGCCATATTGGATGGTACAGTCTAGGCTGTACTTGCTGTAATGGGTGGAGGCCATACTTTGGAGTCAACTTTTCTGGGTTTATACTTATTGATTCAGTTCAATAACTATTTGTTGAGCATCTGTTATGTGCCAGATGCTGAGAATATAATGGCAAACGAGAAAGACTTGATCCCTACCTCCGTGGAATTTATATGCTAGGAGAGGCTGACATAAACCTGATTTACAGTGAAATAAATAAAATCATTTCAAAGTATCCCAAGTACTGTGAAAGAAACACACAGGGTGCTGAGATTGAGAATGAAAGGTTGGGTAGGAAGGCTTCCCTGTGTAGCAGAAGCTGAGATCAGAAGGATCACAGGAGTGGCCATGCAAAGAGCTGGTGGTGGGGATGGTGGAGGGGATTGTAGGGGGAGAGAACAAAGGCCCTGGACAATATTCAGAGGCCCTGTGAAACGAAAGCACTTGCATGTTCCAGGAACTTTCTGAAGACCAGTGTGGCTGGAGCTACCTGGCGAAGGACTTGGAAGAAACTCATTTGTCTTGATATCCAAAGTGTCTGATACATGGTATGTTGTCAATGAATACTTGTTGCATGGATGGATAGACGGATGGATAGATAGGCTAATGGATGGATGGATGATGGGTGGATGGTTGGATGGATGGAAGGATGGTTGGATGGATAGATGGATAAATGAATGGATGGATGGATGGACAGAAGGGTGCATTCCTTATGTGTTGTCTGTGGCTGCTTTTGTGCCAAAATGGCAGAGTTGAATAGTTGCAGTAGTTCCTACAGTCTACAAAGCCTAAAATATTTACTATCTTGCCCTTTGCAGAAAAAGTTTAATGATCTCTGATTTACAAAACGGGGACAGCAATAATATTGACTTCTACAAATAATTGTTGTGGAGATTAAATGAGAGGAGGCTGTCCCTTGCCTGCCCCAGTGACTAGGCTTAGTTTACACTCAACAGAGGTGAATTTTCTCTTCTGTATTCCCTCCCAAATTCTTCTGTGCACTCGCTGTCCATCCTCCTGTGGACCCCTCATGTTCCCAGGCATCTGAAATGGGGAATTGACTTCTCTCTCTGGATCCCTCAGCTTCTCCTGAATGTGGCATTTTGTTTGCATGAGGGGGGATAGCTGCCGTCACCCTGTCGTGCAAGCATGTGGGCTGACTTAGGGGTTTCATTAACGTTGATTATGGCTGTGCTTCATTTCAAGAGAGCCCAGATTCTCCCTGCTCTCGGTGGAGAGAAACTTCGACTGTACCCCTCGATGAGAAAGTTATGCCTGTCTTGCCACTGTGAAATTGTGAGCATGGGCATGAATTTAGATGAGAATTTATGTATCCAGGGGCAACGCAGAGAGGTAAGAATTCCCCACATACCTGCTCACTGCCAGATGAGTTTTGTCCCAGGCATTGGGCAAAAATATAAGAGCACTGGGTAGAATTTCTAGATTCCCAGGGCAAAAGCTAGGAGCTGGGGGGTGATTGCACATGCTTGCCACATAGCGCGGACTCTCTCAGCCTCGACACTGTGGACATCCGGGGCTAGATAATTCTTTGTGTTAAGGGGCTTTCCTGTACACTGGAGGGGGTTTAATAGTTCCCCTGGCCTCTACCCACTAGATGCCAGTTGGACCCCCCTCCCCAAGTTGTGACAACCGAAGATGTCTCCTGACATTGCCTAGTTGTGCTGGAGGGCAACACTGTCCCTGGTTGAGAAGTACCGCTCTAGAGGGACCCATCAGATATTGACGCATACGTGAATTAGGAGGCCGCTGCTACAGGGAGCGGGGCTTAGAGGTCAGACGAACTGGCTTCAGATCCCTGGGGTGAGTTCTGCTAGCTTTGTGACCCTGGGCACGTCACTTAACCTTTCGGAGCATAATTCCTGCTTCAAAGGTTGTTGTAGAGATGACAGGGGACGGTGTGGTTGAAATGCCGGGCACAAGGGGGAACCTCTGTGAGTGTTGATTTCTTTCTGTCCTTGCTGCACACCCCACTCTTCCCGCCTCCTTGTCCTTCCTTCTCCCCAGAAAGACTCTCAGAGTCTTTCCCCCTCTGAGCTGATCCGTAGGGGCAAATGGGTGCGGGCTGCGCTCCAGGTTGTCCGCTGCTCCTCCTCTGGCCTTTCTGCGTGAGATGCAGCAAAGGAGGGCACCTGCTGGGGTGAAGAAAAAGTTACATCTGATTACATGAAGTTCCCCTCGAAGAACGGCGCGGTTTTCTAATTTGCAACTGCACGAAAGAGTTCCACCTGCGGCTCCAAAAAGAATAATAGATCAATGAGATTTGAACCTTAAATCCAATCATCCTCCTGGAATGGTGACAGGCATCTGGGTGAATATTTAACAAGCCCGGCTTTGATAACGAAAAGCTACTGCTTCCCCTGATCCTGCCCCCAAATCAGAAAAGAAAATTCCTCTTCTTCATTCTAGCCTCTTAGATGAATGAGAAAAGGATAGAGTAAAATATTGGGGAATAACTTGCCCTCCCCAGCCCCCAAACATCACAAGGAATGCTGTGCCGAACTCATTTGATTCTGACTTGGAAGCAGTGGGTTGCTGGCCTCCAGGGAGCCCAAGGAGTTGAAATTGAGTCAGCCTCTCGGAGTAATTTGTGTTTTTGCCTCATCCCCTGAGGAGCAGCCCCATTTCACCTCTCACTGTAGAAACCCTTTCGCTGGTACTTGCTCATCAGGGCTTATAGAAAGTAGGAGGGAAGAGAGGGCAAGGATCTGGCTGTGGAGGCTGGCTCGGCTTTCCTTTCCTCGTCCTGCCCTGTGCTCTCATCTTTTCCTCTTACTGTCCCTTCCCGTCCCTCCCCTTCCCCTATTTTAAATGGTAAAGGTAAGCCGCGCTGGTGTAACAAACAAATTACACACAAGTACATAGAGTAAAACAGTGACAGTCCCCCTTTCCTCCTGCCCCAATTTTAGTCCCCAAATAACTGCTTTTAATCCTTTGCTATCCGTCTTTTGGGGGAATAATAGCCAACATGACAAAATCTGTATTAGGGTTCCCAGAGAACAGAATCAATGGGACGTGTGTATATACCTCTATCTCTATATCATTTCTGTTTCTGTCAGTATCATCTATAGCTATATCATCTCTGTATCAATATATCTATATCAATGCCATCTCTGTATCATCTATATCTATATCAATACCTGTATCTATATCAATATCGTATATATCTATATCTCTATATTACCCATATCTATATCTATATCTAGAATTGAAGGAATTGATTCATGGGCTTGTGGGGGATGGAAAGTCCAAATTCCGCAAAGCAGGCCAGCAGGCTGGGAGTTCCGGAGCTGACATTGCAATCTTGAGTCCAGAGGCAGCATGGAGGCAGAATTCTTTCCCACGTGCCAGGGGCTGTGTTAAGCCCCTTACTCACATCTTGTTTGCTCCCGTAAGTTCTCTAGGAGGTGGAGATGAAGCTCACTGCCCCATTTTACAGGTGGAAGGAGTGATGGCCAGGCAGGAGCCTGCAAGAGTGTTCATTTGGCTGGGCAGGGAAGAGAGCCCCTCCGGCCAGTGATGTTTCTGAGGGTCCCCACTGTGGATCCCCTGGCCTGTTCCTGGGTGTGTCTGAGACTCTGTCCCCAGACTTCACCCCTTCTTGGGAAGAGTTGCCATCACGCCCCCAAGGCGGAGGCATCAGAGGGCCTGTCTCCTTGAGAGGAAGCATGAGAGCATCTTGTTGTAAGTGGAGATGAGCTCTTTCGCTGCTGGGAAAATAAGGGAGTGTGGTGCACCCTGTGCTTCTACCTCACCTGCCACCTCCTGCTGAAGAGGATGAGAATGGAGAGGCCTGGTCACTGCGATGTGCGGGAGGTGACTGGGGGCTCTGCCATGGGCCCACTGCAGCCTTCCTGGGCCTGGGAGGGTTGATGTGGGTGATTCACACCTGGATCTTGGGTGCCTCAGACCCTGGCTGGCCTCACACGTGGGCAGCTGGCATGCAAGTGGACGCGGGACCTGAGCTCAGCTCTGCCTCATCCGTGCAGGGAAGGTCATGGGAGGGGCGGAGAGAGGGTGTGGGTCAAGGTGTCTCCCCGGGCCCCATGCCACTGGGCCAACTCCTCGTGGCATACACCTGGCCGCAAGGGCATCCTCAGACCTTCCTCCTAAGCCCAGGATTGCCCACTGATTTGTGTGTTATGGGAGACAGCAAAAGGGCATCTCTGCAGGAGTTTAAGGTGATGACAAATAGAGGGAACCACAGAGAATTTCAGGAAGATTCCACCAGGAAGAATCAAGAGGTCAAGCTGAAGTCCCAAGTTTCTGATCTGTATGGCCCACAGATCTCTCTACATCCCAGACTTCTGTCTTCACAAGAAGAATAACAACCCAGTGGTCATTGGCAAGGCCTGTCAATCCCACCTCCAAAATCTATCTCGACTCCATCCACCCTTGGTGTGGCCATTCCAATCTCCATCTCCATTGGCTGACTGTCACTGCTTCCCAGCCATGACTGCCCTCCTCCAAGCCATTCTCCAGAGTTCCAGCCACACTGTTCTTCCTGAGTTCCTGGAGCAGCAAGCACTTCCTGCCTCAGGGCCTTTGCACGTGTCTTCTCTCTCCCTGGAACACCGTCCCCATTTCCACCTCTACTCTTTGCATGGCCGACTCTTTCTAATCCTTCTGATCTCAGCTCCAGCTGCTCAGAGAGACCTTCCTGACCACCCTACGCACCTCAGTCTCAGCACCCGCTGTGTTTCTTTCATAGCCCTTGGGACACTTTGAAATGATTTTATGTATTTGATGGTAAGCTTGTCAGCCACCCCATGTCCCTGCCATCTTGGATCTTAGAGGCAGATGATTGCCCAAAGAGTTATACACATTATAGAATTGTGTTAAGGGATGGGAAGGAAAGTAAACGGCACGATGAGGGATGAGGCCAGGAGGATCTGACTTTGACGGCATGGATGGAGAAAGCATCTCTGATTAAGTGACATTCAAGACAAGCTCTAAAGGAAATGTAGACATTAGCCAAGTGGAAACGTAGGCATTAGACCTCTGTTCTACACAGAGGGAACAGCGTGTGCAAAGGTCTTGAGGCAGGAACAGTAACAGTGTGCTCCTGGAAAGAAGTCTGGCGTGGATAATGCCTCATGGTGAGTGAGGAGATGTGACCTGGTGCTCAGGAGGTAGGCAGAGAACAGGGCTTGCATTTGCTAAAAATCGCGAAGCAGAGGGAATTCCCTGCTGCTCACTAGGACTCCTCGCTTTCACTGCTGAGGGCCTGGGTTCAGTTCTGGTTGGGGAACTAAGATCCCAGAAGCCACGCGGCGAGGCCAAAACAAAACAAAACAAACAAAAACTTGCCAGCATAATGGTACTCACCATTTATTCAGCCCTGATATGTATTAGGCCCTGAGTAAAAAGCTTTATGTAGCTCTTTTAATTCTTACAACCACAGGTATGATTATTCTCAGAGTGTAGATAAAGAAACGGAGATCCCCAAAGATTGACACCCCCAAAGCCCCGCTCCCACAGCCTGCAGGGTCAGACCCAAATTTGAACCCAGGACTCCAAAGCTTTTAAATCCCACAAAACACTTGCTTCCGTCTACATCAGGTTCCTTCTGCCCCAGCATCCAAGGCCACCTGGGGTACAGGGAGGTGTGAACACCCCTGGATCCCCCATAATCCACCCCAGGACCCAGATTTCTGCCCAGCCCTAATATGTACATTTTTCCATAGGGCACTTGAATGTTCCATTATTTCTATTCCCCCAAATGCTTGGAAACTTTCCCATCTCCTTGTTAAATAAAAGATGAGAGGTGGATAATGAAATCCAGATGCCCTCAAGGCCTTCAGATGCCACCTGCCAGTTTTTCTGTTGCTCTTTCTTTTTTTTTCTTTAAACAAAACAGAAGCGATGGCTTGATGGTTTGGAGCAAGAGGCCATATTCAAATGGCATCATTACCTGTCGGGCCTCGCTATGTTTCATTCACTCATTTCTCTCCTTGGATTCGAGGCTCCAATTCAGTATTCCAACTGCCTTGCAGACAGTTTTTCAAATACATCTCAAATGCCAAAGGTCCAATCCAGATCCAGCCCCTTGAGAGCTGAGAGCAATCTCACTATGTGACTTTCTTTCTTAGGATAAGAACTGGGTGTGGAACTAGACTCTTTATGATCAAGTGCATTTGGTATCTGTCTCTCCCATAGGCCAGTGGTTCTCAGTCCGGATGGTTCTGCTTCTCAGGGGACTTTGGGCAATGCCTGGAGTCAATTTTGGCACTATTGGCATCTGCTAAGTACAGCTAGTGATACTGCTTGATATCCTACAAAGCACAGGGCAGTCCCTCGCAACAAAGAATTATCTAGCCCCAAATGTCAACAGCGCTGAGGCTGAGAGATCCTGAGTCAGACTGGGACTCCCAAGGGAAGCTGTCGTCTTCACCACCATGTCCCCAGCCTAGTGCCTGGCACTCAACAGAGACTCAGTAAGTGTTGGTTGAATGAATGATCTCATTTGGCTGCTCTTAGCTGGGAGTTTGGGGATAGCCCATCTGCATCTCCCATCCTTCCGCGCTCTACTCCAGGAACTCCCAACTCTGTGTAGTTTCTTCACTTATTCCTTTCTTCATGCCCTTCCTTGTCTTCCTCCCCTGCCTAACACTCGTTTACTCTTTAACACTCAGCTCAGGTGTCACCTCCTCCAGGAAGCCTTCTTTGACTCCCCCAGGCTCTGCTGGTGTCCCTCCTCTGAGCCCCATCACGCTCTTCAGTCACGCAATCACAGTGCTCGTCACTATGTGAAGTCCATCAAGTTGTGAATAAGTGTGGCCCCTTCCCTCCCAAGTGTCCCGTCCATATTCTAACTTACCACCTGCTTCCCCACACTTTCATTCCTGCTCACCACCATCGCCTGATTCTCTCTCAGGGGAAAAAATCATATAGCGATTAAGAGCCAACATTTCTGGATTTGCAAGGTGTATAAGTCACCCAGGGCCGCTGTACCAAATGACCACAAAATACATGGCTTAAATAACAGAAATTTATTCTCTCACAGATTTGGAGACTGGAGATCTGAAATCAAGATGACTTCAGGGTTGATTCCTTCTGGAGGCTCTGAAGGAGAATCCAGTTCATGCCTCTCTCCTAGTTTTTGGTGGTTCCTGGCAATCGTTAATGTTCCTTGGTTTATAAACACATCATTCAAATCTCTACCTCGTCTTCACAGGACTTTCCCAACTCTGTGTGTCTGAGTCTCAAATCTCCCTTTCCTTTCTCTTATAAAGACACTAGTCATTGGATTTCGGGCCTAGCCTAAATCCATGATGATCTCATCTTGAAATCCTTAATGTAATTACATCTGCAAAAATCTTATTTCCAAATAAGGTCACATTCACAGGTACTGAGCATTAGGACCTGGATATATCTTTTTTTTTTTTTTTTTTTTTTTGTTGTACGTGGGCCTCTCACTGTTGTGGCCTCTCCCGTTGCGGAGCACAGGCTCTGGACGCACAGGCTCAGCGGCCATGGCTTACGGGCCCAGCCGCTCCGCGGCATGTGGGATCTTCCCAGACCAGGGCATGAACCTGTGTCCCCTGCATCGGCAGGCAGACTCTCAACCACTGCGCCACCAGGGAAGCCCTGGACATACCTTTTGAGGGGACGCAGTTCAGCCCACTACAGATGCTTGAGGTCAAGTTGACTTGCTACCAATTAGCCTGACGACCTTAGACAAGATACTTGACCTCTTGCAGTTTAAGGGAAAATGGTGTTCTCCCCACTGGGTCACTGGGGTAGATAAAACATAAAGAGCATGTTTGATATACAGGCTAAGTTCCTGAGAAGCAGCCTCTGAGATGGAGAATAAGGTGCAGGGCATTGATCAGGAAGTGCTCTTGGGATCAACATCTGGGGGAGAGATGGATGGAAGAGAGGTGGGTGTGGGAGGCAGAGTACTGGCCCCTCAAAGACGTCCATATCCCTGGAACTTGTGAATATGTTACTCTACAGGGTAAAAAGGATTTTCAGATGTGATTAAATTAAGCATCTTGTGATGGGGAGATTATAAGGACAGGGGTCCTATTAGAGGGAGGTAGGAGGATCAGAATCAGAGGTGTGAGAATAGAAGCAGAGGTTGGAATGACATACCTTGAAAGTGGAGGAAGGGGCCGTAAGCCAAGGAATGCAGGCAGCCTCTAGAGGCTGGAAAAGGCAAAGGATGGATTTGCCCTAGAACCTCCAGAAAGAATGACACCTTGATATTAGCCCTGAAAGACCTATTGTAGACTTCTGACTGTCAGAACTGTAGGTTAACAAATTTGTGTTGGCTTAAGCCATTGAGATCATGGTCATTTGTTACAGCAGCAACAGGAGACTCATACAGTTGGGAAGAGGGAGAAGTTGGGCTGTGATGTAGTCTCAGCAGAGGCCTGAGGTGGCCCTGCCGGGAGGTCGGATGCTGGAATGACTTTCAGCACGATTACACATTGGAGTAATTGGTCATTAGATGTGGTCTGCTCCCAGAAGGAGGTTGACCTCGGGCAGTCTTCTTCAGCCTTGGTCAATTCTTGGAGAGAGTGATAGTGGAGAGCTGTCCATTGGCAACACTCGCTAACTGGGGACATGGGTCCTTCAATCCTCAAGGGAGGTCAGGGTGGCACATTACAGCATCCGCTACACTAGGTATTAGCCGCTATGGTTTAGTAAGTGACGAGGCATGGCGATTAAACTCAGTGACCTTGCAGCCAGTCTGGCCTGGATTCAAGGTCTAGTGTGACTGCTTGTTAGCTGAGGCAAGTCTCTTCTCTTCTAGAGAGCAGGGGAAATCCCAGCCCCTTACTCCCTCTTCTCAAGAGGATCCCATGAAATAAGGCAGAGAGCCTGGCATTGGAGTCAATGGAAGAATGGAATGTGGAGTCCTGGGTTGAATTTTCAGTTATCATCATTTGATTTAACATCTAACAGTAGATTCACAATGGTCTAATTCAGGTCATAGATGACTGTTTCCTAAAGTTTTATTTTTCTTTCCCCAAACTGTAGTACCACCAGAAGCTCTTGAAAATGGCGTGTGGCCAGGTTAGTTTTGAAAATTCTAGGTGTTGTATTCTTGTATATCTCAGTGCACGAATATGTGAATTAAAGGCCCTGACAAGGCCTGCAGTAAAGATGCCCATTTTACTTTATTTAAACTTCAAAGTTCTCAAGCAAATTTGCTTTGGGGACCCATTTTTCATATAATACCTGTCAACGTCTATTGGAATTAATGTTCTGAGGAACATCCTGGGGGAAATACTGCCAGAGATCATTGATCCAGGAGGACTTAGGAAGGGGGTTAAGGAATATTTGTAACCTATTACCCGTCCTCCCCAGCTGGCCACTCCTTGATGCTGGTGCAGTTGGAATAGATGAGTGACTCTGTGCTGTCCTCACCTTCCTACATGCTCCTGTATTTCTCTCGGGCAGAGTCTGTGCCAGACTCATGATGCTTAGTGCTCTCCATGCAGCAACCTCATATTTTTCCTGCCCACGCCCTCTGCAATTGTACAGTTGTTATTCATACCTCCATTTTTAATATATGATGAAACCAAGGCTCAGAGAGGCCAAGACACCGGCCCAGGGTCACACAGCTCAGCATGGAACCCTGGCTGTCCAAGGCTATAACTCACCCACTGATTTAATGTAATTTAATTTTTTAACAGCTTTATTCTCATACCATAGAATTCACCCATATAAACTATACAATTCCGTGGTTTTTAGTGTAATCACAGAGTTGTACAACCATGATTATCATCTAATTTTAGGACATTTTTGTCACCCTAAAAAGAAAGTCTGTGCCCATTAGCAGTCACTTCTCACTCCTTCCCACCCCAGCCCTTGACAGCTACTAATCTATTTCTGTGTCTAGATTTGCCTGTTCTGGGAATTTCATATAGATGGAATCATACACTATGTAGCTTTTTGTGTCTGGCTTCTTTCACGTAGCATAATGTTTTCATGGTTCGTCCATGTTGTAGCCTGTGTCAATACTTCATTCCTTTTTATGGTTGAATAATATTCTATTGTATGGATGGATCACATTTTGTTTATCCCTTCTTCAGTTGATGAACATTTGGGTTGTTTTTACTTTTGGGCTATTATGAATAGTGCTGCTGTGAACGTTTACGTACAAGTTTTTGTGTGGACGTATGTTTCCATTTCTATTTTAACCCTCCTATTTATGATAGTTTATATTTTATATTTATAGCCATTTACAGCCACATTGATCAGGCCATTTTTTTGGAAACATAATGATATTTGTTCATTTGTTTAATTTACATACCATAAAATTCATTCATTTTAAATAAAATGAATGCATTTTAGTAAATTTACAGAATTGTGCAAACTTCACCGTACCCTAGTTTTAGATTGCGTCCATCAGACCAAAAAGATTTCTTGTATTTGCTTGCAGTTAATTCCTGCTTCTACTCCAGTTCCAGGCAACTGTCAGTCTGCTTTCTGTGTCTCCACACATGTGACTCGGCCACGTTAAAATCTGTTTTGTAAGAGGAATGGCTGCTACTTAGAAGAGATTATGCTTTCTGAATGTCTGTCCATGATGGGCATATGGATAGGGGACAGGTGGCTTAGGCAAGTGATTTCACCTCTTCTGGCCTCAGTTCCCCTATCTGTGAAATGGGGTTGATCACCGTAGGTGGCTTACAGGATTGGAAGTTGTAACCAGTGAATACGTTCGAAACACTCAGCTTGATGGTCTTAGTATGGCAGGCACTCGGTGAATTCTGGGCATCCTAATCACCTACCTCCTCACCTCCTCCTAACGGCTCTGTGGGGCGGGTGCCATCAGCCCTATTTTACAGATGAAAACACTGAGGCTCAGAGCAGTGGAGGAGGTGTTGGGAATGAGTTCCAAAATCAGTGGCTTCCAGAGTCTGGGCCCTCTCAC
Source organism: Monodon monoceros (assembly GCF_005190385.1). Classification (NCBI taxonomy): domain Eukaryota; kingdom Metazoa; phylum Chordata; class Mammalia; order Artiodactyla; family Monodontidae; genus Monodon; species Monodon monoceros. Next base: position 75,788,483 of record NW_021703765.1, on the reverse strand, counting down.
TTCACTGGCTTCTCAGACTTTGTAGCAAGAATTCCCAAAGAGGAGGGCAACGCCCCCCCCGCCCCCCTCCTGCCCCAAACCTTGCCTGGAGGGTTCTGAGTGCTTTGTTATGGCTCCATATATCAGGAACCAATTAGGGCTAAGAGCAGTTAGCTGCAAATGTGTTTTCTGGGTAATGATGGGAATGAGGCAGATGGAAACTGTCACCGGGTAGCAAAAGACCCACACAGCTGCTCGCCATCAAGCCAAGGCTGACCTTGAGGCTGGGGCTGTGGGATCTGAAGGTATCAGGGTAGGACTGGGTTAGGGACCTCTGCTCAGTGTCCCCTGGGGCCCTGTCAGGGGACCTGCCATTGTACATGGAAGAGCTGGAAAGGGTGTCCCTGAACCACATTGCTCTATGTCCTGTGTCCTCGATTCCAGACTCCTAATTGTTTCTCAATACACAGGTGACTCTATTGTATAATCAGGAGAGTGTGGACCCGGCTGACATTTCTCAGTGCAGGTTGAGAAACGCACATGCGTCTCCCACTCTGGGAGCGTCCTTTGCCTGACCAGTTCCTGCTCCCCCGTCTGGTCTTAGCTCCCTCAGGGAACCTTCCCCGATCCCCTTCCCTAGGCTACGTGCCTCTAATCCACTCTGAGAGGACCCAGGACCACCCTTCTGTAGCACTTTCCATAGCAGCAGTGAAGTCATCCTTTACGGAATGAGCTCTAAGCCCCTTGAAGGCAGCGCTGGGCGGGTCTCTTTCACAGTCATGCCCCAGCATCTAGCCCAGCGTCCAGTATAGACTAGGCCCTCAAGGAATATTTGTGGGACAAGTGACTAAATAAAAGCCCGGACACAGGAGCTCTTCTGACCTTGTCCTACTCTTTAAACATAGAGTTAGTAGCTTCTAATTAAAATCATCTCAGCTTAGGATCCTTTTCCATTGTGTCTTGAGGGTGGTATATTACAGAGGTCAGCAAACCTGTTCTGTAAAGGGCCAGAGAGGAAATATTTTAGGCTTTGTGGGCCACACAGCCTCTGTTGCAGTTAACTCCGCACTTACCACACGAAAGCAGTCAGAGATGATATGTCAGTAAGTGGACTTGGCTGTGCTCCAATAGAACTTTATTTACAAAAACAGGTGGCGGGCCAGATTTGGCCAGAGGGCCACAGTTTGCTGACTTCGGGTGTGGAGAGCTGTAGACAAAAAGTTGGAAGGTCTGGCATTGTGAAGCCTGGGCCCAGAAGAGGAAGGTGGTCCAGATCATGTCTGTGGATTTAGAAAGAGGTTGTTTTTGGTGTGTGTGTGTGTTTTCAACACAGCAGATTCTGTGCAATGACTTCCACTGGAGAGGCCAGAACAAGAGAATTGGACCCAAGTAAGAAAGGCTTTGGTTGGAGATGAAGAATTCTTGACCCTAAGGGAGTCATGGCTTAGAGACTTTGTCTCAATCAAAGCTCTAAAGGATGCAAGGAGCAGAAGTCCTTCCATCTCAAGAACATTCACACACACACACACACACACACACACACACATACACACACACACATACACACAGTGAGATCTGTTGGAATGATAAGGGTGCCTCAAGGAGGCTGAGGGGTAGGGTTGGGAACCCAGGTGGCTGCTGCCTCTCTGCCCCTCTGTATAACCCCTGTCTCTTTGCAGGTCAGCCTCCCCAACTCTCTGTGCACTCAGAGTGGCAGCCTCAACCCCAAGTTCACGTGTCCTCGTAGTGCAGCATCTACAGCTAACCAACCAGATGCACTAGGTCCAACTCCAAAATCCCAGGAGAGAGAATCTGATTGGCCCATCCTAGGTCAGGAGCCCTCTCTCATCCAATCACCTGTTGCCAAGGGGGCGGAGACATGTGTTGCAATCATGGCTGAAGGTGGTAGGAGTCTTCACAGAGGGAGATGTGGGTATCTTGAAAGATGTCTGCTAAAAGGAAGTGCTAGGGTCTTCTTCCTGGTGATTTTCAGGATTAGGAAAAGTATGAGCGGTGAGTGGGTTGAATAGTGTGCCCCCCCCAAATCACGTCCATCCGGAACACAGAATGTGACCTCATTGGGAAGAAGAGTCTTTGCAGATGAATCAAGTTAAGATGAGGTCATTCTGGATTAGGGTGGGCCCTAAATCCAGTGGCTGGTGTCCTTATCAGAGGGGGAGCAGGACACTCAGCAACACAGGGTCACACAGAGGAGAAGGCCATGGGAAGACAGAGACAGAAACTGGAGCGAGCAGCTACATGCCAGGGAACGCCAAGGTGTGCTAAGAGCCATCAGAAGACGTGAGGAAGGGTTCTTCCCTAGAGCCTTCAGAGGGAGCGTGGCCCTGCCAACACCTTGATTTTAGACTTCCAGCCTCCAGAAAATAAATTCCTGTTATTTGAAGCCACCTAGTTTGCGGTAGTTGGTTACAGCAGCCCAAGGAAATGAATACAGGTGGTCAGAGTACCTGCCCTGCACAGATAGTAGCTAACACGGGTAGGGATTTAGAGGCACCGAGGCTTTCCATGCGTTATCTCATGTGGTCTTTACAATGGCCCCATGAGAGATGCCAGAATCATTCCCATCCTTCAGATAAAAAGAGTGGGGATTTCGACCCAGGCATCTGATACGGGAGCCCATGTTCTTTGACACTCTTGCCTCTTGGCCTTCCAGGGGCCTGATTCAGTGGTCTTCAGCGATTCCTTCTCTCCCCAGCTGTCTGGGTTACAAGGGTTGGCTTTGTTGCTCAGTTATTGAAGAGATGCAGAAGTAAGCTCCGAGGTCACTGGCAGTTGGATTCTTCCAGCTCCACCCAGTACCAGTTTCCCCTCCCACACGGGAAACATGCTTTTCCACTCGTCCACTTGGCTGGAGATGGCAGTGGGTGGGATACGGTCCTTAGAGGGAAAGCCGCGTTCCCCTCAATGAAAACGATTGATGTGAGAGATCTTTCAGGGGCACCTGCAGCTCAGGAACCATTCACCACAAAGGCATAAATATGAACGTCTTCACCCGTGAATACAAAATGTCCTCCCCGAGTTCAGATAATCCCGAAGGTTACAGGTCTTCTATCAGAACCTCATAGGAAGCAGTGCACGGATCAAATAATACCCCTAAATGAGACTCAGCTTTTACCCAGAAGTTGCCCAAATGCCTTCTGTTTATGTTAATGCATCCCGGTTGTGGACATGTACTGTTTGCCCTTTTTCTCTACAGTTTCTTTGCAAAGTAAAGAGACTAGCTGATTCCACCCCGTTTTATGTACACCGCATGGAGCGGGGATAATTTCAGGGCTCCCAATCCAGACCCCGATGCAGCTGGAGTGCACGCCATTGGGATTGGAAGGACGGACACCCCAGCAGAGCAGGTCTGGAAGAGACTGATATTTATGGGGTCTGTTTGTGTTAATTTCCTTTGGCCTCTAATCCTGCGCTCTGGGAAGATTGCTGGGTAGCTGTGTGTGTTTGATAAATCCAGCCTAGCCTGGGACACACGAATGGTTTTTCAGCGGGAGGTGGAATTGCCTCTTAAGAACTTCAGCATGCAATTTCTTTGCTGTTTTTTGTTGTGGCCAAAAGGATGAGTGTCGTGAAGTGCAGACAAGTTTTCTCCCCTCCAACTCCTAGACTTCATGACAGCAGAACCGATTTGATGTTGTTCATCCGTGGACCCCGACCCCTAGCACCAGAGCCAGGGTGGAGTGAGTTGGGGCCGAGGGAGCAACGTTTACAGAGATGCTCACTCTGGGGGCTGGGCCGGTGCCTGAATTCCAGGCACTGGTACCTCAGCCAACTTGCCCTAGTCCCAGCCCTGCCTAACACGTTGTTGGCACCCCATAAGTATTTGTTGAATGAACAAGTTAAATCCTGCTCTACAGCTGAAATGAGACTAAAAGAGGTTAAATAATTTGCCCAAGATTTGGCACATGGCAGGTCCTGGGTTTGTGATTGGAATCTAGGCTTCACTCCTGGGCCATCTACCTATCCCTCCCCGGCCCCTGCTCCATCCCGGCTTTCCTCCCCATCGTTTCTGGGTTGGCTTTTAGTTTCTGGGTTGATGAGTTTGAGTTCCGAGAGAATAAGGAACCGAGTCCGTCGCTGGAAAACTGTCTTTTCTCACTTTTTCTCCTCCTTATCCCCCTTGGGGGAGCTGACTGGCCTTCCCTCCATCCAGTCAATTGTCCAGCTGTGAATAGAGAAAAATAGCCCCGAATGTGTAATAATGTAGCTCTGGGAGATCTCACTCCAAGCTAAACAACCCATTAGCCAGAGAGGAGCTTTAAAAGGGCCGTGGTATGCTGGTCACCAGCTCCAGCAGTTTCACTGAATTTCTCTCCTTTTGCAAGTGATCTTTGCCTTGGTCTCTGGGAATATTCCAGTTTGGCTGAGGCATGGACAAAAATGATGCTTAATGAGGAAATTAGTTCTGCCCACACTGGGGAGTCTGGAAGACAAGACGTCCTGATTTGACACCATCCGAAGGCTCTGGAAGTTGTTTCCGAAAACTTTGATGTGGCTTTGGGAAAACAAGCCAGACTGAATTGCGGGCTCACTCCGGAGACCTTTTTTTTTTCCTCTCTTTTTAATTTGATGGATCTATTTGACGTCTGGCTGTCGAACCTGTTTCTGAGGTTCTCTGAGTTACTCCTCCCTTCAACATCCAATCAAATATTTGGGAATCTACTGTATACCAGGCACTGTGTGCACAGCTCTGGGGATTGGAGTACGAGACAGACATGATGCTCACTCTCAGTTCTGAGGAGGGAGGTGATCCAATCCCACACCTTGGCAATGGTAACCGACAGGGGCTACTAAGGAGAGGTGCTTGGTGATGGGAGGGTCTGTAACGGGGATCTCATTCTTGGCCAGTGACATCAGGAAAACCTCCCTGAGGGGAGTTATGATTGAATTGCTATCTGAAGGTGTAGAAGAAGTTAACGGGGGGCAGACAGAGGCAACAGCATGTGCAAAGGCCCTGGGGTGAGCATGATAGCATATTTCATTTGAGTGACTGAAGAAGGGCAGTGCGGGGGAAGAGAGAGTGTGAGGGGTGAATCCCGTGGAGACTTTGGGGGCTGTGTAAGTTTCCTGGGGCTGCCATAACAATTTACCCCAAGCTGGGTGGTTTCAAACAATAGAAATCTATTCTCTCACAGTTCTGGAGGCCAGAAGTCGGAACAAGGAGTCAGCAGGGCCATGCCCTCTCCAAAGCCTTCTAGGGGAGGACCCTTCCTTGCCTCTTCCAGCTTCTGGTGGCTCTGGCTTTCCTTGGCTTGTGACAGCATCACTCCAGCCCCTGCGTCCATCTTCACATGGCCTTCCCTTCTGTCTTCTCTTCTATGTGAAATCTCCCTCTCCCTTTCTCTTATAAGAATAGTGTCGTTGGATTTAGAGCCCAGCTGTATAATCCAAGATTATTTCATCTCAAGATCCCTAACTTAATTGTATCTACAAGGACTTTCTTTTTTTCTTTTAACAAATAGGTTTTATTCTGAGTTTGGGGAACAAAATACATAGTTATCTCTTTATCATGAGTGTATAGGTGAGGTTTTTGTACAAATGAGGAGGAGAAAAGTGGCATGACACCCACCCTCTCCCTTGCCCCTCATCTGAGCTTTGGATCCCAAATGTACTTGTACAAGGACCTTTTTTCCCCAAAGAAGGCAACATTCACAAGTCCCAGTGGATATATCTTTGGGGGGCGGGGGCACCGTTCAACCCACTACAGAGGTGATGGTAAAGAATTTCATATTTATTTTATGACTTTGGGAAGCCACTAAAAAGTTTTAAGCAAAGGTGTGGCATGTCCAGATTTAAACTTTTAATAAGTTTTCTCTTCTGTAATGCAAAGAGAGGATTGGGGACATCGGGTGCAGCTAAGAGGTTTTTTTCCTCCATCACCAGGAGAGAGATGCCGGGGACTTGTCCTGGAGTGGTGGAAGGAGCGATGTGAGGAAGTGAATGGAAATAAACTAGAAGTTCCTTTTTATCATCCAGAGTCATTTATTCAGCGTTGCCCTGCATGATGGCACTGATGTTGAGAGTTAAGAGGACGTTTCAGCAGTTCAAATGAGCCATTCTCCCTCATCTGAGAGATGCCGACATTTGCCCCCTCACTGACAGTTCCCCTCATTATGTGGCTCTCTTGTGAATAAATGTTTTCTTCAGCGCAGTTAATAGCGGCCTCAACTAGTTAAGTGCACCCAGTGGCAGGAAGCCAATTAAAGCATGGGCAGGCTTTATATATCTCCATATAGCTCCAAGGCATCAGTGCAGCATCATTATTTTCCAGTGACTTATTTTATTTTATTTTTTTTAATAACAACCAGGCCAGTCCTGTGCAGGAAAAATAAATAAGAAAGGCAATTTAGTGCTTACTGTTGGTTGCATATCATTTGCATTTCATGAAAGATCTCACTCTGCCGTGATGCTAGTTCAGACCATGGCTGGGGAGGCAAAGTGGTACGTGGGGAGCTTGGGAGGTGAGTGGAGGGAGCGAGGAAGATGGTCCAGCCCGTGGGCTCTGGGATCTGATGTCCCGCCGTCAGATCCTGCCTCCACCACCCTGTAGCTCTATGGCCTTAGGTGAGTCACTTAGCTACTCTGTCTCCATCTGTAAAATGGGATAATCATAATACCTACTTTATTGGGCTGTTGTGAGAATTAAATGAGATAATACACCAACAATACTCACCAAAAGGGTGATCATCACTGACATTTTACATAAAAGCTATAACATGGGTTTGTTCACAGTCATGTGTTGAATGCCTAGCAGATACCAGGCACTATCTTAGGTGCTCAGTTACGAGCAGAACAGAACGTCCAAAGGCCCTGTGGCTTGGTGGGGAAGATAGACAATAGGTGCATAAACCAGTAAATACGCACAACGTCAGGTGATGTTTCCTGTCATGAACAAGCTGAAAGCCAAGATAAGGGGAGGGAGAGCATGGGGAGGGGGTCTGCCGTTTTAGATGAGGTGGATGGGACGGCCTTACTAACAAGGGCACGCTTGAGCACAGAACTGAATGAAATGATGGAACAAGCTGTATGGATTTCTGTAGAAAGAGTATTTCAGGCTAAGGGAACAGCATGTGCAAAGGGAGGTCCTGGATGTCCTTGGATGTCTGGAATGGCTCATTAGTTCCATACTAGCTACTCACTAGGGCGGATTGGAGCTAGAAGGATCCTTTTGGGAATGACACTCTCTAACCCAGTCCAGTCCCTTGGTAAGAGTGAGTAAGCAGGCTCGCTGAAACAGCACAGCTGCTCAGCTGCAGAGCTGGGTTCTGAATCCCATCCTGCGTCCTGAGCCCACAACCCGAAAACCTTCATGATACTTCTTCCAACAGTGCTAGGATACAGGCCATCTCTTCCTACAGAAGAGAAACCCAAGGTGCAGCGAAGCAAATTCCAAGCTTGTCTGACTCCAAATCTGCATTTTTCTTGGCATCTAGTGCGAAACTTAGCTGTCAGGGCAGCTCAGGTAATAACGGGACAATTATTGCCGTGATCACTTCTGAAAGTTTGTACAAGCTGTGCTCCTGAGAAGTCCACTCTCCTTTAGGGTTCACTGCCCGCTGCTTTTATGATCCAGATAATGCGTTGATCATGGGTGGAGTGGGATCCCAAAAAAACCCAACCTGGGGCCCAGCAGCCTCCCCAGGTGGCAGGCGGCAGGTGGCAGGCGGCAGGCGGCACTGTGATATACTTGAGCAGGTCTGGGTTTTATGGCTCCTTTGCCAGTGGTCATAAACTTGGCATTTGCTTTTGGTACCTGGGGAGCCCTGAATCTCCAGTGAAGTTGGGTCTGAACAGGTGGAGAGCACACAGCTAGAGAAGGTATGTAACAGTGTGGAGAAGGCGGAGGGGCCTGGGCTGAGCTGGCTGATGGCTTCTCTCGCGGTGGTGGCTGTGAACTTTCACTCCCACAGCTCAGCTTCCTTTGCCCAGAAAATGGCACCGTGGCTCTGCGGTGAACCTCGGCAGTCCTCCCTTTGGTCTTCTTGAAGAAAAGCAGTTTCCTCTCCAAGCATCTCTCTTTCTCTCTCTTCCCCCACAGGACCCTCCTCCCCAGCTGTCGTCATTGGGTGGGTTATCCGCTTACTAATTTTTAAAAAGTGTGATAAAATACATATAACATCAAATTTGTCACTTTAACCATTTTTAGGCATACGGTTCAGTTGCATGAATTGAACATTATTCTGCAGCCATCATTACCGTCCATCTCCAGAGCTTTTCCCGTCTTCCCAAACTGAAACTCTGTCTCCATTAAACTCCCCATTCTCCCCTCCCTCTGGCCCCTGGAAACTCCCATTCTACTTTCTGTCTAAGTACCTCATATAGATGGAATCATACAATATTTGTCCTTTTGTGACTGGCTTACTTCACTAAATGGCTTCAAGGTTCATCCATGTTGTAGAGTGGGTCAAAAGTTCCTTCCTTTTAAAGGTCGAATAATATTCCGTTGTATGGATTGACCACATTTTGTCTATCCTTTCGTCTGTTGACGGTCACTTGGGTTGCTTCTACCTTTTGGCTATTGTGAATAATGCTGGTATGAACACGGGTAAACAAAGATCTATTTGAGACCTTGCTTTCCATTTGCGGGGGGAGATATATACCTAGAAGTAGAATTTGGGATATATACCCAGAAGCCATATGGTAATTCTGTTTACTTTTTTGAGGAACTGCCATATTGTTTTCCACAACAGCTACCATTTTCCATTCTCACCAGCAGTGCACTAGAGTTCCAATTTCTGCATGTCCTCAATGCATTTGTAGATCCCCTGGTTAACCCTTTCACTCCTTCTTCCCCTAGACAAAGTTCAAGGGCTGAGTGATGACCCTCCAGCCAGTGTAGACCAAGGAATATGAAATTGGAGGAAAGTAATTTATTAAAGAGGCAAGAGCAGAGTGGTTTAGCTCAAGGGCATAGGACTCAGAGAGGGTCTTCTTGAAGCCTGAGTTTACTGCTCACAGGATAGATGACTTGAATAAAGGACGCTGCCCTGTAAGTCTCAGGTGTCCCAACTAATCAGTGGGGTAATTGCAGGACCTGCTTTCTAGGGTCAGGAGGGTTCCATGAGACTGTACATAGAAAGCATCTAGCATAGAGTCTGACAGGAGATAAGCATTCTAGGAGTATTCCTAGTGTGGATGGAAGGCATTTATCCACCCAGGATTTATCAACCACCTATTTATGCTTGGCCTGGAAATTCGCAGAGACACCTACTATCTTATCATGTTGGTTGCTTCTCAAGGCCCGGGCTTTGAGATGCAGGGGTCCTTAGAAGCAGCCACTCATCTTCAGTGACCTAAGCAATCTCTAGGTCAAGAGGGGAAGAGGAAGTCTAGGCTTTTGGAAAATGAGCTTCTTCCTCCAGTTCAGGAATGTTCTAGAAAGTTGGCCTCATCCTCTGGGCTTCCATAGAGCGTGGATTGGGACTCATTCATTGCCCATAGGTGGCTCATTTTATGTTGGTTCTTACTGTGCAGCATCTCCTATATTCTTCTTTAAGCAAGGCCACAGCAGGCACTTGGCATTTATATCACACTGTGTGTTCCCCTTTATTTTTATTCATTTTTTTCTGTATAACTTCTTGTGGGAGTCCATCTTGGCTCCTCAACTAGATTAACAGCAGCTTGAGGGCAGGTGCCTCTTCATATATTCTGCCCTATCATTCAGTAAGTATTTGTTCAGCTAGTGAATGGACGTTATGACTGGATATGGCCTCTGTTTCCTTATCTGTAAAATGGGGACAATAGTACTAGTACCGACCAAGCGGTGTTTGGAAGAATTAAATGTATTAAGAGTACACATTGAGTTCTTGGGAGAGTGCCTGGCAAGTAGAAAGCCCTTACTAAATGTTATTTCATAGAGACAACAGTCTGTTTGCAATATACTACAGGGCTCCAGGGAGTGGCCATGGTTAATATGATAGTTCGGGAAAACGTGAAACAGTTACCAAGCATCCATTAAGTGTCAGGTACATACCAAGCTCTTTACACACATCACCTCATTTAATCGTCACGACAGCCCTGGGAGAGGCGCCGCGTCCGTCCCCACCGTAGAGATGACGTGGAGACGTGGGGCCCTTGGAGTGACAGCTGGGACACGGCAGAGCCGGCGTCTGGCTGCCTCCAGCACCAGGAAACATGTTCATTTTCCCCTTTCCTTTCTCAGTCTAATTCTTCTTCTCCCTACTGTTTCATATCCCACTATGCTGAGTATCTCATTTGCGCAACAGACACTTTCCCTTGAAGCGAAACAAGAAGTAGGTGGGGGATGTCGAGTTCTTTCCCTCCTGCCTGAGGCCAGGACCCGTGGTTGTTCTCAGGACTTTATGATGCAGCTGGTCTCCTTTGCTGAAAGAGCCCCTGAGTGCAGGCTGAGAAATAGTAAATGGTATCCCTCTTCCCTGAATTATTCAGGACTGAGTGCAATTCGTCAGAAGCCACATGGCGTTCGTGCTTGCTTGCCTGTGGCCCTTTCTCAGGGGTAAGGTTCTTTGCGTGTCACGGGCACCACCAAGCCCCACTCTTGGCTTAATCAGAATCAACTTGACCATCTCTGCCCTCGTCACATGCCTCTAAGCCCCTTTTCCTTTGCCAGAGCTGTGGGATTTGGAACCTGTCAAGAGCAGCTCTTCTCCCCTCTGCCTGCCCGGCTGCTGTTTGCCCTGGGAGGTGATCACAAAGGGTAGATGACTAAACAGGAGCTCAGGAGCTATGTCAACCCAGGTTCAAGTCCCTACTTTCCCATTTCCCAACTGTGTGACTTAAGGGAAGTGAAATAACCTCTCTGAGCCTCAGTTGCCTCTTCTGTTCTGAAATGGGGTAGAGGGCTGTGTTCCCCGGGAAGCAGGCTCTGAGATGGAGTTTAGCATGGTGAATGTTTATTATGGAATGCTGTGGGTATCCACCCCTATGGGAGGGAGGGGACAGATGTAGGATCAGACAGAGGGGGAAGTTGAGTCATGATGGAGGCCAAGTGACAGCCTCAGCCCAATGACCCCATGGTAGCTTGGGGGCTGAAATGTCCAACTAGAGTTGGCTTGCAATGGGCCCACGTGGCCAGACCATTACAACTTTGCCTTGATGGGTCATTGGATGAGGGCTGCCCCCGGGAGGTATGACCTTGGGTGAGGCAATCCCTAAAGGCAGCTGGGGCAACAGGTCCTGCCTGAAGGCAGATCTGGGTGATACCTCACAGTGTCTAGCACACAGTGTACATGGCAGTCTCAGCTTCATGGATTTGTTATGAAGATTCAATTTTGAAACATGCATGTAAAATGGTACAGCACTTGGCCCATTGTACATGCTCTATAAATGTGAGTTACTAATATTGTTCATGTTGGATGCAGCCCAAATCCCCCATCTTCCATAAAACTTTCCTTGATTTCTGGAGTTGGAATGAGCCCCTCCCACTCCCATCCCTCACCCACTTCTGCAGCAGTTAGATGTTTGTTATTTCCTGCTGGATTTAGAGGTTCTGGCAAGCAGACCTGCAGCTTACTATTAGATTCCCAGTGCCTGCACGTCGTAGACCCTCAGCTTGTTGAGTGTCGGGATCTCCAAGAGCCTTTTGTGCCACCGTGTTATCCAACAGGCAAGGAAACTGAGGCCCAGAGAGAACAAAGGATGTGACCCGTCACGGAGCCAGTTGGTGACAGAGACCTCCAGGTCCTCCGGGTCTCCTGAGGTCCACGCTTCCTCTTTTGCAGTCACCCTGCCTCCGCATTTTTTGGATTCCATGCTTTTTAAAAAAGGATTTTAAAGTAACGTTTGCAACACTGAGATTCAGATAACATAAAATGAACCATTTTGAAGTGAACAATTCAGTGGCATTTGGTATCCTTCCCATGTTGTGCAACCACCATCTCTGTCTAGTTCCTAAATATGTCATCACCCCATAAAGAAACCTCGTACCCATTAAGCAGTCACTCCCCACGCCTCCTTCCTCCAGCCCCTGGCAGCCACGAGTCTGCTTTCTGTCTCTGTGGACTTGCCTATTCTGGACATTTCACATAAGTGGAATCAGACGATACATGACCATTGGTATCTGGCTTCTTTTACTTAGCATCATGTCTTCCAGGTTCATCCACGTTGTAAATCTTCATTCCTTTTCATGGCTGAATAATATTACACTGTATGGATATGCCACAATTTGTTTGTCCATCCATCCTTTGATGGACATGTGTGTCGTTTTCACCTTTTGAATGCTGCTATGAACATGCACGTACATGTATTTGTCTGAGTACCTATTTTTAATTCTTTTAGATACATGTTGAGGAGTAGGGTTGCTGGGTCATGTGGTAATGTTATGTTTAACTTTTTAAGGAACCATCAAACTTCCATGGCAGCTGAGCCATTTTACACTCCCACCAGCAATGTGCAAGGGTTCTGCATCCTTGCCAACACTTGTTATTTTCCTTTTTAAAAATTTTTAGCCACCCTAGCAGGTGTGAAGTGGTATCTCATTGTGGTTTTAATTTGCATTTGGCTAATGACCAGTTTGAGCACCCTTTTATGTTTTTGTTGGCCGCCATTTGTAGATCTTCTTTGGAGAAACAGCTATTCAAGTCTTTTGTCCATTTTATAATTGGATTGTTTGTCTTTTTGTCCCATACTCTCTTTTGATCCACATTCATCATCTCTCCTTCTCTTGAGCCCCCGACCAGCCTGGTCGTAGCAATAGCACCTTGTAGAGGTGAAGGAGCCCAGACTTGCAGCCAGCAGGGTCTGGGTGGAGTGCCACCTCTGTGGGCCCTAGGGCAAGCAGCTTCCATTCTCTGAGCCTCAGTTTCCTCATCTATAAAATGGGGACACGGTCCTCTGTCTCCTACATGGGCTCTAAAGATTGGAGGTAATGTAGGGGAAATGTTTATCCCAGTGCCGAGCATGGGGAGGCCCCCAAAGAGATGGTAACCCCTTTTATTAGCTTGAATTTTACCCCTGCTCCTCAATTTAACTTGCAGCTCATGGCTTAGCTCATGACATGTGCTATCTTCCTGGTTGCTTTTGCATCCACAAGCGATCTGGGATGGACACTGTAGATAGTGATGGAGACAGCCATATAGCTTAGGGATTCTGTACCGAAGCAAACAGGGGGCAGGAGGGGGCCTTTTGCAACATCTTGATGTGATGGCTCTCTTTGCACCCAGCACGGCCTTTGGTAGGCAGCTGTCTATCTCTGTCAATCTCCCAAACCTCTCCGATACATAATTCATCTTGATGCTGCAGTCACACTGAAGGCGGCAGAACCCAATGGGCTAGTGAGTTTGCATATTCAGGAGGAAGAGGGGAGCCTTTTATTTAGTTTCCCAGGTGCCTTTGGCTTCAGGTGAGGGCCAGTGACTCAGTGTCTAGTGCTGCAATCTTTCTTTGTAGCAGTGAGACACCAGGTTGAGTCATTTCCTGAAGACTTAAAGACTGTACTTGACATTGCTCCCCTAATCTGCCAGTTGAGACGCCAATCGCCCTTGATTCCAGGGCACTGCAGAACAGAGTGTCCAAAAGTGCAGCAATTGTCTTGCTACTTTAAAAATCCACTTGCACAGCTTCCCATCTCTCCTCCCATCCCCTCAAAAATACAGCCCTGATTCTTTTGAAAGTCACCTTGTGGCATTGTCATCCCATGTCGGCCCCCCGCTTGAAGCCCTGTTCCTATTTTTGAGAGAAGGTTTGCAGATTTTCCTCCGAATCAGAATCTGTTTGCCTGTGGTTGGAAAACACTGCCTGGCATTTAGAGATGCAGTTTCCTTGGAGATGGAAACATCTGCCTGAAGATCTGGGCACCTGCGTGACTGCAGACAAGCTTTTGTGCCTGGCGGGAACTGGAGAACAGGTCTCTAGATGTGAAGCAGAAGCCATGGTCCTGTTTCTCTTTTTCTAAGCCAGCCCAGTGCCACAGAGTGAGACCCCTTTGATGTGGTAATGTGAGAATAAGAACTGAATTTTTTTTTTTTTAAGATCTCTGCCATTTAATTAACCTGTATGCTGGTAGCAGTTAGTTCAAGACATTTACATGAGCAACACACAGCCAAATTCCCTTTATATCTGCTCATGTCAAGGGCTTAGGGTAATAGTTGACTTGTTAGTTTTCTAGGTTAATAGGGCGAGGCTGGGTTTCATTCATTCTTCCAAATACTATTTCTTGAGCTCCTACTGTGTGCCAAGGTTTTCTCTAGACACTATAGATGTAGCGATGAACAAAACTGTCATGACTCTGCCCTCCTAGACCAGAGGTCACAAAACTATGACCTGTGGACCAAATCTGGCCCACTGCCTGGTTTTGTAAAGAAAGTTTTATTGGAACACAGCTTTCTTTCTGTCCTTCCCTATCTCCCTTCTTCCTCCTTTACTTTATTTCTTTTCCTTTCTTCTTCTCCCCCTTCATTCTTCCCTCCCTCTCCTTCTCTCTCCAAACTTCCTTCTTCTCTTCCCTCCCTCCTTCCAAATTACACATTACACTCACAGTAAGCATTTTCACTGCAAAAGCTTCACATACATAGTCAAATGTGGGAGTTTCTCCAACTCTGTTACTCCCACTCCTTTCTTCCGGTTCTTATTCTATGACCTTAAATACATCACAGGGATAGATAGTAAATATATTCAAACATTATGCAAATGTATCTATACATATTTATGTTTATATATATTTATATTTGTAGAGATGAGCTCACACTAGACATGTTGCTGGGCAGTTAGTTTTCTTCATAAATAAGTGTGTCTTGGAGTTTTCCACATCTGCTCGTGGAGAACAGGAGTTGGCAAACCAGGGCTCTGGGCCAAATCTGGCCCACTGCTTGTTTTTGTAAATAAAGTTTTATTGGGACACAGCCTTGCCCATGTGTTTATGTGTTGCCCAGGATGGCTTTTGTGCTTCATTGGCAGAGTTGAGCAGTTGCAATGGAGACACCCTGGCGTGCAAAGTCTGTAGTATTTACTATCTGGCCCTTGTAGAAAAAGTTTGTTGATCCTGGCTATAGAGCTACCTCATTCTTTTTTTTTTTTTTTAATACATTTAATTAATTAATTTATTTATGTCTGTGTTGGGTCTTCATTGCTGCACGCGGGCTTTCTCTAGTTGCGGTGGCTTCTCTTGTTGTGGAGCACGGGCTCCAGGCTCACGAGTTTCAGTAGTTGTGGCACACGGGCTCAGTAGTTGTGGCTCACAGGCTCTAGAGTGCAGGCTCAGTCAGTAGTTGTGGTGCACAGGCTTAGTTGCTCCGTGGCATGTGGGCTTTTCCCAGAACAGGGCTCGAACCCATGTCCCCTGCATTGGCAGGCTGATTCTTAACCACTGTGCCACCAGGGAAGTCCTACCTCATTCTTTTTAATGACTGCATAGTATTCTGAAGTGTGGATGCATCGTATTTTATTAAATCACTCCCTTATTAAGACATTTCCTGCTTTGCTCTCTGTACCTACTCCAGTGGGGACCCACTAAATAAGGCTGACCCTGCTGTGCCTCAGGTTCGACATAAATACTGGACTTTTCTGATGGGGAAGGTGGTGAAGCCTGAGCCTTCAACGCTTGCAGCAGAGATGGGCTGTGTGCCTTTTGCAGTTGTGTCCCCATGGCTGTCCTGGAGAGTGTCTTTTGGTGATAGCTTTCCTCCAGCCCTGGCCTGGCCTAAACTCTCAGGCCTTGAAGTCTGGTTCTTGGAGAGCCTGAGCAGATGCTAGCAAAGTGAATGGTCCTTTATTTC
Organism: Monodon monoceros; assembly: GCF_005190385.1. Classification (NCBI taxonomy): domain Eukaryota; kingdom Metazoa; phylum Chordata; class Mammalia; order Artiodactyla; family Monodontidae; genus Monodon; species Monodon monoceros. Next base: position 75,772,791 of record NW_021703765.1, on the reverse strand, counting down.
AGAGAGTTAGCCTGTGCCACACCTGCCAGTAACAGTACAGACCACTGTCTTTGATGTGGAATTACCAGGCAAGGCAGTGGTTCTCAGGAGTGTGGAGGTGGCTTTGGAAGGCTTGTTAACACACAGATGTCTGGGCCCCAGCCCAAAGGATTTGAGAAACTCTGGAGTCAAGAGTCTGACATAGTGAAAAATGGAAACTCAGCTTTCGTGGTCTCTCTCAAGGATGCACTAGGGGTCTTGGATTGCAAACAATGGAAGCCAACCCTGGCTGACTTAAGCAGAGAATGGACCTACCTACACGGAAGATTCTGGGATAGCTCTCAGGATCCACTGGAAGGCTCAGAAAGGAGCAGGACCCAGGGTGTCTTGGAGGCTCTAAGTAGCAGGAATGACTTGAAAGGTTGTTTTGGGGGTGAACCAGTAGATCAACCGAGCTTCAAAATTTTTTTCCATTATGTGTCATGCCATTCAAGATTCACGTTCCCCAGAGAGATTCCAATGGGCCTGATTTGGCACCTGGTGACTTGGGATGGGCAACGTCTATCCCCTGGCTGACACCCCCAACGAGATTGTGCACGGAGGAGAGAGAATTGCCCCCAAAAGTTGGGGGGGGGGGATGGTGAGTGCTTGGTGGTCACAATCAAATGTCCACTGCAAAGCAGCCAGACAGGCCATTGACTGAGATTAAATACCTGAGTTGTGCTGAGCAGGAAGAAATCCGTGGGCGAGCACGTTAAGTTACAATCCCTGGCGGGCCCGCCCTCTGTATTATTTGATCCCCAATGGACACATTTTGTATCATAACAAGTCACTGTTGGATGCAAAAGTTGAAATCGGGTGGAAGACCTTGTTATGAAAAGCAAAACAAAACGTTGATTTCAAACAACAGTGTTCAAACTCAAACGGAAAATGTTTCAGACTTTCTTCTTAGAGTCACCATAGGAAAGTCATGACTTCTTGGAAATTCCGCACCGCTGGGATCGTAGCACTGAGGTTTCACAGTGCTTACGCTGACTCATTTGCCCCCCACAGAAGCAAGGGGCAGACAGGGGGTCTGGAGAGGTTATCCCACAGTATAAATAAGAAGGCTCGAAGACTCACAGATTCTGACCCGCCCAAGGTCACGCCGTAAGTCTGGAGGAAAGAGGGCAGCATCACAGAACCATCACAGTGAGGATGGATGAGCTTTTAAGGATGATCTGCTCTAAGCCCTCATTTTACGAGTGGAGAGGCTGAGAGCCTGCTGAGGTTAAGCGGCTGGCCCCAAGTACCCAGCCGGCCCCCGTACTGTCTGAATCCTTCCCAAGCCCTCAGAGCTGGCACTGCTGCTGTCCGTCTCACAGACTCTGATGGACGCATTTCAGTGTGGATCTCATAGAACCACCGGACTGAAATATGTGCTTTTTAGGCATGTCTGTAAAGATTCACTCCCAATTAATTTTCCCAGGGTAAAGGAAGCTTCTTTGAAGACTTCCATATGAGGCAAAATACTCACGGTTTCCCTGAAGAAACATTTCCAGCTGCCCTCTCACTTTGCAGAGAGAAAGCTCTTTGCTGGCTCACCACTGGGCAGACAATTGTCAATTCTGCCTTTGCTTAGGACGCTGACCCCAGGTGCTTTCATTGGGAGATATCAGGGTGTTAAGAATCAATGTGACAACATGCCTCCGTGCCCCAAGCAAACTCAGGTCTTAGGGAGACTGCAGTGTATTTTAGGAACAAGAGCACTGAGGTCAGACAGAACAAATTTCAAGTCCTGGCCTCTGCCCCTTACATGCTGTGTGACCTCAAGTGAGAGGCTTAGCCTCTCTGACCCTCTGTTTCTTCATCTGGAGTGGATGATGCCCATCTTAAAGACTAAAATGAGCTAATACCTATAACGTGCTTAGCACTAGGCTAGGCTCATAGTAAGGGCTTAATGAATGGCAGCTCTCACGATGAGAGCCAAGATACCTGGACCGGAAACGGACAGAGTCCACTTAGCAAATCCCTGCTTTGAAAGGAAAGGGAACCAGCCTCAAAGGCCATAGTGACTTGCAAAGTAATGACAGAGCCAGGTCAGGAACTTGGCCTCCTGCTTCCCCACCCAGCAATATTAACAGCTTAGCACATGGCCCGCCTCGGGGTCACCCTGGACAGGCCACACTACCCCCAGTAGGGTGGGTGTCACCACTGGGGGTAGTGATGCTGCCGAGTTTCCCCTTCCTGACCCTTTCCCTCTCTGTCTCCTTTAGGGTTTCTGATTTTAGGGGATGTTTAGTTAAATGATTCCCTGCCCAGGGGGAGACCAAGAGAAGGGAGAAGAAGCCAAGAGCAGCCATCACTTTTTGGGCTTATGGAAGCCTGCCCACATCCTACTGGCCCCAAGGAGACAGCAAGAGCAGACCTTTGTACCAATTTATCTTGGAAATTGTCTTTTCTTCAGGCCAGGGGAGGGGGAAGGAAACCTGAAAGAAAACATCCAGCCACATGCCTGTGAAATCTCTGCCTAAAATCAGTCATCCTTTTTAATAATGAGCGCTGTCATGAGCCTTGGTTTGGTCGGAAATGATGGCCTGTGTAAATATTTGGTCTGTAACTGATTTATGGGTTGGGGAACAAAAATATAAGATTAGTTCCTAATCACAGGGATGCAGGAAAATCAGTGGGCCTGGATGCCGGCGCAGATCAGGCCTGGAAGGCAGAACTGAGGATGGCTGTCTGGGTGAGCTCAGATGGGGTGGGGGAGGCCGGAGAGGGAGCTGTGGGCTTCTGGATTATTCCGTGGGGCAGAAGCAGTGTTGTCCGTGTCCAGGTCAGAAACTGGCCGAGACCAGCAAGATGCCCAGTTTGCAAGTGTAAAACTGGTTGTCCCTGGCCAGCCCTGAAGTCAACAACTTGGACAGCTCCAGGTCTGCACAGGCACCGCTGTAAAATGGGAATATACGCCATCAACTACAGTGGAATTGACAAAGCAATTAGGAATTGGCTTTGAAGTCAGTTAAATCTGTGATCACACTCTGAGCCTTTATTGAGTTGTGTCTTGGGTACATTAGCTGTGGAGAACCCCAGTTACCTTCACTGGAAAATGCGGGTAATAATCGTTCCAAGTCCAATGAGATAATGTGTACGGAACACAGCGTCTGACCCGCAGCATCTCAGTGAGACCAACCTTAGTGCTGACATCAGCAGTCCCATAAGTACTGGAACTCAAACCCTGCCCCCCCCACCTGGTGGCTGATTCGGGCTCTTACCTTTCCTGCAGGCTAACTACTCCCACAGCCACCCCATGCAGCAAATGCCTCTGATTAGAAATAAATATATAGGGTGGGTGCCAGCCTGGTGCCCCCCCACCCCTGGCATCAAGGCAAAGTGGGTGCACTGGAAGGCTACCCCTGCCCCCGAATCACTTTCAGGAGGAGCCCCCGAACATTCAGGTGATGAGACAGTGGGCTCACTTGGACTTCCAGGCATTCATTTCATTAATTGAGCTCTTACTATATGCCAGGACCCATACTGGGCCCTGGGGATCCACAAAGAGCAAGTCAGACACGATCCCTGTCTCCCTGTCCTTCTGGTGCTTCCAGATGGGTGGGACAGGTCCACGTTCATCAAATAATTAGAGAAACAGATGTGTATTCCAAAGCTGTGGCTGGAGCCTGAAGAAATGTCTAGGATCTATGACAAGACCCAGCTAAACCCAGGAGGGGTGGGGTCAGGATGAAGAAAGGAAAAACATCAAATAAAGTCCAGGTGGCAGGGTGGCAAGCTCTTGGGGTGAGCCAGGCTATGGAAAGTGGGATTCAAGGGTGAAACAAACCAAAGGGCTCGTTTGTTTCAATTTTCCTACCTTCAGGTAAGTCCAGACCCTACTAGGACAGGGGTGGGCAAGCTGCGGCCCACATTTGGCCCAGGGCCTATTTATATGGATAGCTTTATTGGAACATGCCCTGCCCATTCATCCACCTGTTGTCTGTGACTGAGCTTGCGCTACAAGGGCAGAGTTGAGTAATTGCAACAGAGAGCATAGGGCTTTTGAAGCCAAAGATATGTACTCGCTGGCTGTTCACCGGAAGTTTGCTGACCTCTGCAACCGGAACATCTTTCCTTTCCTCTCCCGATCATTTTTTTTGTCTCCTGTACTCATCCTGGATCTGAAGCGTGTCTTAGTTGATGGGAGGGGAATGTGTGTACGAGGACAGTTTGCTCTTTCCCGAAATCAAGTCTTAGTAGAAAGTCTGTTGGATATTGAGAGCTGATCTGTTACTGAGCAAAGTTTAACCTTAAAAAAAAATACTATGTATCTGTGCTTAAGACATTTTATGTTTTTCAAGTGCATATTTATATATATATATGTTCGTATATAACATATATATTTATATATAATGTATTCATTTAATTATATATAATATATAAAGATACAAAAGTATACATATGTTTAGTTATATATCATGTAATATATAAAGATATAAAAGTATACATATATGTTTAATTATATATCATATATAAAATATAAAGAGTATAAACATATATGTTTAATTTTGTATAATATATAATATACAAATACATACCATCCATACAATTTAGATAATATTATATATAATTAATATTATATAAAAACATAATATTGTATAATTAAACATATATATGTTTAATTTCTAGGAACCTATAAACTACCACATTTTAATATCTGTCAACTAAATCTGAGATACCAGTTACCAGTTGACTGGTACCAGCCATTTGGGAAACAAAAACCCATCTCAAATTTGATCTTCAATTTAAAATTTGAAAAAATAATGGAACATCATTGAAATATTAAGTAACAATTGAGCACAGTATTCCATGACCATACCTTTGTTTTCTAGAGTATTTTTTTTCATTTCAATAAAACAAAGAAGAGAAATTCAAGCAAAAAATACAGTATGTCATTTAAAGATTATCTTTTATTATTATAAAAGAATACTCCTGTTACGAAGTTCAAAAGGCAAAGGAAAGTCTAAAAGTAACAAAGTACCTACTCTGGAAATTCCAGGCTGCCAACTGCCTCTCCTATAACCTTAGACGTGAGTGTATCCATCTAAGACTGGGGGTCCGTATGACACACCGACTTAGGAAGCATCTCCCGTCTCTTCCTCTCGCCTTCCTCACATTGAATTGGCCAGCAAGTCCTGGGAGAGCTGAGTCCCAAATACCTCCTCTCCCTCCACCTCCATGACTGAGACCCTGGTCCAAGGCGCCACCATCTTTTGCCTGGGGGCCTCCAACGGCCTCCTGTCCGGATCCCCTCATCCCATTCTTGCTTCCACCACAGGTCAACTCTCTACTCACTGGGCAGAGCGATCTCTTAAGAACAGAATCAGAGTTCATCACCTTCCTCCTTAAACCTCTCCAGCAGGTTCCCATTGCTCTCACAATCAAACCCCCTCTCCTCACAGTGGCCCCACTGTCTCTTTTCTCCTCCCTCACTGTGAGGTGACCTGCCCTGGCCTTGACCTTCCCTCACTGCCTGGGCCCCTCTCCCTCTAGATCTTTGTAAGTCTGGCTTCTCCTCGACATGCAGGTCTCAGCCTAGATGCCATGTCCCCAGAGAGGCGCGACCACCCAGTCACTACACCCTCTGATTTTAATTCTCCATGTAGCTCTTATTATTAACCAGTATTCCCTTATTGTTTCATCTGTTTGTCTGTACCCTCACCAGGGTACCAGCCCAGGGAAAGCGTGGCTCTTGTCTGCCTCCTTCATTGCTAGAGTCCAGTACCTCATTGTTCTAGGAGTATTTATTGGATTCATGTTTTTCATTAATATATATCTTTTTTTTAAATTAAAATTATTTATTTATTTATCTTTGGCTGCATTGGGTCTTCGTTGCTGCGTGCGGGCTTTCTCTAGTTGCGGCGAGTGGGGGCTACTCTTCGTTGCGGTTGCTTCTCTTGTTGAGGAGCACGGGCTCTAGGTGCGCGGGCTTCAGTAGTTGTGGCTTGCGGGCTCTAGAGCGCAGGCTCAGTAGTTGTGGCTCACGGGCTTAGTTGCTCCGCGGCATGTGGGATCTTCCCGGACCAGGGCTCGAACCCGTGCCCCCTGCATTGGCAGATGGATTCTTAACCACTATGCCACCAGGGAAGCCCTAATATATATCTTTTAAAAACACAAATGAGGTCATACTGTATACATTGTTTATTTATTTATTATTTTTTAATGTTTTTTATTGTGGTAAAAGTCACATAATATAAAACATACTGTCCTAGCCCTATTCAACTGTACAGTTCAGTGGCACTAAGGACGTCCGCATTGCTGTGCAGCTCTCACCATCATCCACCTCCCGAATTTTTCACCTTCCTAAACTGAAACTGCCCATTAAACACTAACTCCCCATTCCCCCTCCCCCCCTCACCCTCACCTCCCGGCCCCTGGCATCGACCACTGTACTCCCTGACTCTATGAATTTGGCTATTCTAGGTGTGTCGTATAAGTGGAATCAAACAGTATTTATCTGCACCTAATTGTCTACATTGTTTTGCCTTTTCCTTCACTTAATAATAAATGTTGGTGTTCTCGCTATCCCGATTCTTTTAAATCCCTACACAGCTCCATCAAATGGAGTTACCATTTAATACCATTTAATGGACCAGCCCCCTGTGATGCATGTTTTAGCTATTTCCAGTCTTTTTGCGAAGCACTTAATTTTACTATTGGGAGAGGAAGGGTGAATATCGGAGAGGAGAGAGAGATGAGATGGAGCAGATGCTCTGATAGCAGAGCAGTGATCACCTCACCCTGTAACGCTGGGAACAGGGTTGTTTAGAGCAGCAGAGTCCAAAAGAAGTTTCAGTGATGATGGAAATGTCTTGTATCTGCTGTGTCCAACATGGTAGCCAGCAGCCACATGTGACTTTTGGGCATTTAAATTGTGGCAATTTGAGACTGATGAACAGAATTTAAAATTTTATCTTACTGAATTTAAATTTTAGTAGCCACGTGTGGCTATGGCTACTGTATAGAACAACACAGATTTAGACAAAGGGCTTTAGTCTTACCACTCAGGGATGTGGCCACTGCCTGACCCTGGATGATTCAGGCCACCATGACTGGGCCACAGGGAGAGAAGGGAGTAGGAAGGCAGAGTGTTCATTATTTAGATGCAAAGGTCAAGACAGATGCTGTCACTTGAGGGAAAATAAATGCCAAGCAGACTCTGGTTCTTGTCAGGATTTTTTAATTTTATCTTTTTTTTGTGATTAACATCTGTGGACAAGGAGTCTAGAACAGGGATTGGCAAACTTTTTCGGTAAAGGGCCCCTTTGTGGGCCATACAGTCTGTGCTGCAACTAACTCTGCAGTTGTCAGGCTAAAGAATTAACAGACAATGTGTAATGAATGGGCATGGCTGCGTTCCAATAAAACTTTATTTACAAGAACAGGCTGAGGGCTGGATTTGGCCACCGTTGGCCCATAGTTTGTCAACCTCTGGACTAGAAGAATCTGGCTGGATCTGCCCAGTTCAGACCAGCAGGCAGCTTCCCAGAGTACAAAGGGAGAACAATGCCCCAGGCATAACTCAGGGTTTCTTACATTTTGCACACCCAGCCAGGGTACAAGGCAGCCTGGATGACCTACTTTCAGTGAAAGACAATTTCTGGTGGGTCACACCTGAATTTGAGGTTCCTGCTGTGCTCTGGTGACCAGCCATAAAGCAGGTGTGGAGCACACTCCTGTTTTCTGGCCAGGTCTGTACTGGTGCAGAAGTGATACACAAGGTGGGGCTGCTGAGAACAGAGGTTGGGCTCCTCTTTATGCCCCGTGGTGTCTAACACAGTGCATTACACTTAGAGTGTGCTTGGGTGGCCTGTGCCGAATTTGCAACCAAGTGCCATATCATCTCTGTGAGCTTCAGTTTTCCCATCTGTAAAATGGGTATGACCGTAGAACCTTCTCCACAGGGCTGTGGGGAGGATCACGTGAGTTACTGTGTGTGCAGGGCTGGTGTCTGGACTGCAGCGAGTGCTCAGGGCATGACACAGATGCACGTGCTGAGCTGTTGATGGCAACATAGAGGCAGATGGTTCTGGAGGGATCAGAGCTGGTCATCCTCGAGCTGAGCCTTTAAGGATGTGCCACAGAGAAGATATGATAGGGTTCTAGGAGACTGAAGGCATGGAGGAGCTGAGGTAGAGCTCATTCGAGGTAAGAAGAGACAAGGAAAACAGAGTTGACGTCACGTGCCTTCATGAAGTAGGAAATTGACTGGAAACAATACAGATAGTTTTGTACACATCCAAGAGGATGGTGCCGGGCCTCACGCCTCACAGATCCCTTTTATCTTGTGTGATCCTTTCCACACCTCGGTGACAGCCCTCTTTGAAAAACAAGGAGAAAGGCTCAGAATGGGGAAGCAACTTGCCCAAGACCACACAGCTAGGGGGAGTGGGACCTCCGTCCAGGACTGTTTGACTCCCAGGTCTTGATGAGCACATTATTGTATTGTCTGCTGTCCTCATCCACAGAAAACCAGCCTGCACACTTCAGAGGTCCCTTGGAGGTTACTTGGATCACTCCTAAGAGCCACATTTACCCCCAAACCAGATTCCATGACCTGGGAACCATCTTCCTCGCAAGCCAGATCCTGTGTCTTGGGAGCTGGGCTTGGTGGGACAGAGGCAGGCGGCATCTCTTCTCTGGCACCTTAGCAGTGCTGTTTTATACTTTGGGGAAACTCTGCTTTGGTTTTTGCAAGAATCTGTTCCCCAGTCCAGATCTCTGTGTGACCGAGGTGGGAAGGAGCCCACATGTGTCTCCTTTACAGAACCTTGAACCCTAACTTCTAGTACGTGATGAAGATGTCTGGGTCCAGGATCCTGAGCTTTGGGGAAAACCCCCTCCCTGGTGCTGGACTGGAATGGTGTCACATGTAGTTGTGGGGATCTGGGCTCTGGCTTTGGACAAATTGAGTTTGAAACCTGGTGCTCTCTGGACTCAGTTACTTCATCTGTAAAATGGAACTGCCCATGAAGCTTGGTGATAATATTCACTTGTGCATTCATCCAGAATATAATTTCGGGGGCACTATGTGTCAGGCATTCACATTGGTGAACAAGATTGAGATGGGGCTTATATTCTAGTTCTAGAATATTCTAGAGAGCAAGTGAGGAAATTAGCACACCACTAGAATAAGAATTTCATAAAGTAAACAGTCTCAAGTCCATTCCCTAGTGACTACTCTGTCAGAGGCAGTGGGTGTTTCTCTTCTTTTAGTGATAAAATTAATCTGAGTGGTGCCAAGGGACTCCCTTAGCATATAATAGGCACTGATGGTGAGAGCCTAGAGGGGTCCTAGGAAGAACACAGCGGAGGGAAAGCGCTGCCCTGAGCAAGCATTCCTCGCTGAGCCTTTTCTCTGGATGCCTTTGAAAATCCTTTTGTAACTGCCCTTCTTCCAGGAAGGTTCATGCCTTCCCTGTCTGGTGTCATCACCCCAGAGATGGGTCAGTGTGGTCCTCAGACCTTCATGTGCTTCTCCCGAGGCAAGAAGTCCAGGGTAAAGAGGAATTCTTTTGTCCTCTTTGTGGATACTTATCCATCTTCTCTAGATATTGAGTCCTGACCTACTTCCACATGGGACAGACTTTGCCTATAAGGAGGCTCAGTCTGTGTCTAGAGGGAAAGTAATTTCTTGGCAAAGGACAAATGTGAGAAGAGCTCCCTAGCTCAGGTGCTAGGTACTCTGTGAGGCATTGAAGTCCATTATTTCATTGGATCTTCATACAACTCTGTGAGGTAGAGGCATTATTAGGCATTTTTACAGGTGAGGACATTGATGCTCAGAGAGGTTAAGTGACTTGATGAAGGTCACACAGCTAGGAGGGGGGAGAAATATGCTTCCTGTATCGCTATTATTTTTTATTGCTATTATTTTTTTCTAATTATATAAAATACACATAGCATAAAATTTACCATTTTTATTTTAAATTTTATTGAAGCATAGTTGATTTACAATGTTGTGTTTAATTTTTGCTGTACAGCAAAATGACTCAGTTATACATATATATTCTTCTTCATATACTTTTCCATGATGGTTTATCACAGGATATTGAATGTAGTTCCCTGTACTATACAGTAGGACCTTGTTGTTTATCCATCCTATAAAATTTACCATTTTAAAGTGTACAATTCAATGGCATTAAGTACATTTATAATATTGTGCAACTATCACCACTATCCAGTTCTAAAACATTTCCGTCACCTCAGATGGAAACCCCAGACCCATTTAACAGTCATTTCCCATCCCCCTTCTGCCCCCAGCCCTGGGCAACCACGAATCTGCTTTTTGTCTCCATAGATTTGCCTAGTCTGGGTATTTCATATAAATGGAATCGTCACATGTGGCCTTTGCATGTGGCTTTTTTCACTTAGCTCATGTTTTTGAGGTTCATCTACATTGTAGCATGAATCAGTACTTCATAATAGTGAATAATATTCCATTGTCTGGATAGACCACAATTGGTGTATCCATTCACTTTTTGATGGGCATGGGAGTTGTTTCCACCTTTTGATTATTGTGAATACTGCTGCTGTGAACATTGTGTACAGTTTTTGTTTGAACACCTGTTCTCAGTTCTTTTAGGTATATGTCTAGGAGTAGAATTGCTGGGTCAGATAGTAATTCCATGTTTAACTTGTTGAGGAATGAACCATCAGACTGTTTTCCACAGTGGCTGCGGCACATTCCCGCCAGCAATGGAAAAGAGTTCCAGTTTCTCCATATCCTCACCACCACTTATTATTTTTTGACTTCTTGGTTATGGCCATCTTAGTGGGTGTGAAGTGGCATCTCATTGTGGTTTTGATTTGCATTTCCCTAATGACTAGTAATGTTGAACATCTTTTTATGGGCTTATTGGTCATTTGTATATCTTCTTTGGAGAAATGTCGATTCAAATCTTTTAATTTTTTTTTTTTCTTTGCGGTACGCGGGCCTCTCACTGTTGTGGCCTCTCCCGTTGCGGAGCACAGGCTCCGGACGCGCAGGCTCAGCGGCCATGGCTCACGGGCGCAACCGCTCCGCGGCATGTGGGATCTTCCCGGACCGGGGCACAAACCCGTGTCCCCTGCATCGGCAGGCGGACTCTCAACCACTGCGCCACCAGGGAAGCCCAAATCTTTTAATTTTAATCTCATTTTTTAATTGGGTTGTTTGTTTTTTTTACTGTTGTTTTAAAAAACTTTTTGTAAGGCATAAGTTTAATTCAGAAGTAAAGTGCACAATTTTTGTGTACAGTTTGATGCATTTTTATTTATCAATCCACCCAGGTGACTGTCACCCAGTCAAAACAGAGGACGTGTCCAGCCCCCAGAAGGATTCTTGGTTCCCCTTCCAGTCAGTAACCTCCCCAAAGAAAATCACTCTTCTGGGGTCTCTCACCATAGATTAGTTTTGCCTGTTCTTGAACTCAATGTAAATGGAATCATAATGGACTCATACAACATAGACCTGTTTTGTGGCTGGCTTCTTTGGCCCAACACTGTATCTTTGAGGCTCAGCCATATTGTAGTATAGCAGTAGTTTCCTCTTTTTCATTGTCGTGCAGTAGTCAAATAAACGAGTATACTGCGATGTATTTATCCATACTACTATTGATGGACATTGAGATTTTCCCCAGTGTTTGCCCATATGAATGACATTGGCATGAATATTCTTACACAGGTCATTCTGTGGACATGGGCGGTCATTTTGGTTAAGGACATAATACCCTGGGGTGAAATTGTTGGGTCAGAGCATATGTTCAGTTTCAGTAGATACTGTCAAATTGTTTTTCCAAATGGTTGTACCCATTCACAGTCTCACCAGAATTTTATGAGAATTCTGGTTGCTCTGTATCCTTTGCCAACATCTGGTGCTGTCAACTCTATTTTAGCCACTCTGGTGGGACCTATACTAGAATTTACTTGACATTTTTTTTTCAGCCAGTGTCTCTTCCTCCATCTCCTTTGTTCTTCCTCTTTCTCTTTTCCTTCTCCTTCTTTCTTTTCCTTTTCTTCCTCTTCTTTTAATGCTTCTTAGTGTATTTTACATAAGGCTGTATACTGTGAAATAACTGCATGAAATGATGGACTTGGTGTACAAAATCAATATTTCAAATTTCAACTTTTAAAATACAAAAACGGCATCCACGTCTCATCTAAAAGCATTGCCTGTTCCTCCACACCTGGGGAAGTGCAGCTTCTGTTGTCTGGCTGACTCCTCAGTACTCTTTTTTTTGCCAGGGCCCCTGTTGATTCTTGCCACGCTCTGGGCATGCTTGAGCCAGAAATGAGGGTTGTTGCCTGTGGCCAAGGACCACAATGGATTCTCAATAAACATCCTTCCAGTGTTAGGCTTTTCCAAACTTCCTCCTTCCCCACGCTCGAGCAGCTGAGCCGAGGGTCCCTAAGTACTCCCCCCACCTCTACCCCCTCTCACCCAAGAACTGGTGTTATTCTTTGGTTTTGAAAAGGGTCTTTCCTGGAGGTCTCCTCTTGGGTAATCAGATCAGGCCAACTGCAAAGGATTTAAATGGCCCAGTTTGAGGGGGAGGGGCAGCGCACGCAGCTGCGGGTTAGGCCAGCGGGCATTTTCTTCCTGTTTGGGGAAATGGCTACTGGATTAGCACTTTGCTGCCCAGGGTGGTGTGTGAGAATGTGTGTTTGTGCCTGTCCTCCTGCCATGCCTGCGAGGAGCCTGCCTGTTCCCAGCCCTGTCATTTCCTGCCAGTCGGCAGGGCCAGATGCCCCAGACCCCGTTAATGATATGCTGAGGGGTTTGGCTGGTGAAGGCTTTCAGGTGCAAGGGGACACAACCCCACACTTGAGGAAGCTGAGGGGCCGTGTGAGCCAGCGGCTCGGCTTAGCTCAAAATCCAGCAGACTTTGGGGAGAGGAAACGGTGCAAAGTCTAAGCATCAGTCTGGGGCTTCCCTTGGCAACCTTTGTGATAAAGGCTCTGAGAGGCTAGCTGGCAAGTGGGCATCGATCAGGAGCCTTATGAGTGCAGAGCTGTCCGCCAGATCCAGACAGAGGTGGCCAGAGGCTGGCGAAAGAAATAAGATGCATCTCCGCCCTCAAGGAGCCCATATTTGAGAATTAACTGGGAAGATGCTGATAAACAGTCCTCCTGACTCACAGATCGAAACTGGGACACAGTCCTTTAGAATTCCCTGCCCGCCCCCTGCCCCCCCCACCCCAGATGGAGGATGTCAGGTCCTAGCCTGAGCTGGGGCACATAGACGTGGTTGGGAGTCTGTGGACCCGGTATCTGATCTTGGCTTTGCCACTGTGGCGTGCCTGCTTTGTGTTAGGTGCTGGGGATACAGGTTCTTCCATTGTGTGTGGGGGGCACAGGCCATGGGGGAGACAGACATTCAGTAACCACATAAGTAAATGCAGAATTCACATAGTGCTGGGAGCACATGTAGCCTAGAGATCTGACTAGTTCTGAGGATTGGGGACAGTGTCTCTAAGGAAGTGATGCCTAAAGGTGAGTAGGTCTCCACTAACAGGATGGGGAATAGCGCCCCAGGCAGAGGGACAGCATGTGCAAAGGCCCTGAGGTGGATGACAACTTGGTGTGGTCAAGGACCAGGGAGATGACCAGAGTCAGAGGGTGACAAGGTGACGGTAAAGAAGTTGGAGAGAGGGTGTTGAGGGTGCTATGAAGCTTTTGTAAGCCATGGGAAGGGAGAACAATGGAAAACCTTTGGAAGTTTTTAAGCTGAGGGTGACATGATACAATGTACCATTTTTAAACATCACTTTAACTGCTGGGTAGAAAATACATTGTAAAGAATTAAAAGTCAGATGGTGTTATTCAGCCATTAAAATGAATGATGTTTTGATACATGCTACAACATGGATGAACCTCAAAAACATGACACTAAGTGAAAGAAGCCAGACGCAAAAGGTCACGTATTGGATGATTCATTCCATTTATATGAAATACCTGGAATAGGCAAATCCTTAGAGACAGAAAACATTAGTGAGTGCCAGGGGCTGTAGCAAAGGGGAATGAAGAGTAATGGTTTCACGGGTAGAGGGTTTCCTTTTGGGATGAGGAAAATACTTGGGGGGCTAAATGGAGGTAGTGTTTGCACAGCATTGTGGGTACTTAATGCTATTGAGTTGTTCACTTTAAAACGGTTAACCTTATGTGAATTTGACCTCAATACAAAAAAAACAGAGCAAAGGGAAACAAAAGTGGGATTAGGATTTTAAGAGGCAGCAGCAGCAGTAGCTTAGGTGAGGGAGGAAGGTGGCTTGGTCCAGAACTGTGGGCTGGAGATGGAAAGTAATGAACCAATGTGAAGAGGTGGCAATTCTCAGGATCCTTTTCGTTCAAATATGCTACGCAAATCAGGACGGTTGGAAGAACTTTGCTAGATGCCAACGTTGGACTAGGCCTTTGCTGTCCCTGGTAAAACAAGCACATTTTCCTAGGCACAGTTTGTGGTCCAGCCTGCCATGCCAGAGAGCCCGTCCAGAAAGCGGCATGTCCACCCAGTGCTGATACAGCCCCAGAGGATGGAGCTGCCCGTGCCAGCGTTTCATGTTGCTGCTTTCCCCAGAATTGGCCCCATTTCCAGAAAAATACATTTATGTAATAGACATCTAATATCTGTGAAGATCATGGAGAGGATGTTCCTTTTAACGGCATCTGCAGGATATACTGAAAAATAGCCACTAAATTTTAGTCACGGCCACAGTCGTCAGACACAGTTGGTTGTGTCTGCTTTCCCCTCCAAGCATGTCTGGGTAATGAGCACAGATGGTAAAGGTGAATCCTACGTCCTGTCTACAAAGACTTCCTTGGTGGGTGGGAAGCGATATAGAATTTCCTTCCGCTTTCTCTGATTAAATAACCATTCATCCTCCCACTTTCTCTTCTTCCTATCCTCTCTTCCTCCTTTCTTTCTATCCACCTTTCCATCCTACCATCCCCTCCTCCTTCATTGCATCCATCCATCCATCACCCTTTCATCCTTTGACCTTTTCACCCTTCCATCCATCCATCCATCCATTCTTCCATCCATCCATCCTCCCCTTCCCCATCCTTCCATCTTCTCATTCTCTCTTTCATTCTATCCATTTGCCCTCCCATTCTTTCATCCTCTCATCCTCTCTGTCCATCATTCATTCCATCCTTCCACTTTTCACCCTTTTCCCCTCTATCCACCCATCCATCCATCCATCCATCCATCTGTCCAACTAACATTTATTTACACACCCCTTCTCTGCTCCACCTGTGGCCATGAGTGCAGCAGCATTGAGCTACGATTACACCTGTGCTGGGTTAGACTTCCTTCTTCTTTTTATTTATTTTATTTTATTTAAAAATTTTTTATTGGAGTATAGTTGATTTACAACGTTGTGTTATTTTCTGCTGTACAGCAAAGTGAATCAGTTACACATATACATACATCCACTCTTTTTTAGATTCCTTTCCCATATAGGTCATTACAGAGTATTGAGAAGAGTTCCCTGTGCTGTACAGTAGGTCCTTATTAGTTATCTATTTTACATATAGACTTGGTTCTTCTTGCATAAGGGATCTGGCCTCATCACTTAGTGGCCCAGTGCCTCAAGGCTGCCATCTGTGTTTGGGAGATCATCATGGTACCTATTGCTGCAGGGTTTGACTGCATCCTCTTCGTCTGCCAAGGGTCGTGGTGGGTTGAGGGAGCTGCTGGATGTTTCAGGTGAAAAACATGGCTTGGCTTCTTCAAGGTTAAGCCCCTGCTATACAGACAGCCAGTTGAACCTGCTCATAGTGACGTTAACATCAGGTCACCTGAACCCTCATTCTGTGCCGGGCCGCGTGCCAAGCACATGATCCCGTAGAATCGTCATCCATCCTTCTTAGGTAGGTGCTGTGGTTTCCCCCATCGTCCAGGTGAGAACACTGAGGCACGAAAAAAAAGGTGAGTTCACTTTCCTGAGGTCACAGTCAGGACCCAGGCTCCAGACTCCCTGACCCCAAAGCCTGCGAGTGTAACTCCTACATTGCACTCCCTCTGTGTAGACTCCTCTGTGACTCTCCACCACTGGACGCTCGTGTGGAACGAAACGCCGCCACCCCCGCTGCCTGCTCTTCTGCAGCCACGGTGCTGCTCTAGCAGGAGGCGCCTTCCTGGCTGCCGGCGCAGCGACCACGGGGGGCAACTCTGCAGGCACACTTGAACTCCTTAAAGCTGAGGGGCAGCAGACTCCTGGAGAGGGTGACTTTTAGGCTGCCTGTGTGGGAGGCCTCTAGTCTTAAATGAACACCCCTTCCTGGGCCCTCCATCCGGATCTGTGAGCATTTCCGAGGCAGGTTTGCTTTGGCCACAAGAGGGCGCCCAACTCCTGGCCACACCTGAACAGGGCAGTGGGGGAGTTGGGGGGAAGGCGGTGAGGTTAATTTTGGAGCAAACTCTGTTCAGCTGATCACCTAAACTCCTGGGGAAGGGGAGAAATGTTTCAGAACCAGCCCAAGAGGTACATTCTATTCAGCTGGGGCCGAGCTAGGGGCTGAGAGCTCCAACAACAAAAACCACAGGTTCCGACCCTCAAGGAGCTCAAAGGCCTGGAAGATGGAGAATTAAAATGCAGCGTTATGAGTGGCCGTCTTCATCCAGATTGATCATTTAATAGACATTTCGTGAGCACCTACTGCGTGCCAGGCTCTGTGCTGGTTGCCAAAGATGGAGAAACGAACAATACAGAGTCACTGGCTTCAAAGACCCTCAGTCCACTTGGGAGACAGAGCCTAAAAGAACAAATTTGGAAAATATAGGAAAGTGCAGCCACAGAGATATAGAGAGAATATTTTAGGAGGATGGAGGAGGAACACCAACCCAAGCTAGGAGGAAAGGGGGAGTATCAGGGAAGGCTTCCTGGAGGAAGAACACTCAACCCTGGTTGGGATGGACTGGGGTGTCAAGGAAGGCTTCCTGGAGGAGAGGACACCAGAGTTGTAAAACAACGTATGGGGCCTTGACCCGACAAAGAAGGGGAGGGTTTCCCAGGCCTTGGGAAGAGCATAAGCCAAGGGTTGGAGGTGAGGAGTATGTGGCTGGAGCCCAGTGGGAGGGAGCACAAAGTATGTGGCTGGAGCCCAGTGGGAGGGAGCCGGAGAGGGTGGCAGGGCCAGATGGAGGTGGGGAGTGGTTACTGGGTGCCACGCTAAGGAGATTGGGTCCCCCCCCCTCACTGTGTGTGCTAGGGATACATTTCCCTCTCTTCTTTTTTCTGTCTCCCTTTCAGAGCCAAGAAGAAAAGCAAGCCGTTGAACCTCAAGATCCACAGCAGCGTGGGCAGCTGTGAGAATATCCCCTCCCAGCAGCGCTCCCCGCTGCTGTCCGAGCGCTCGCTCCGCTCCTTCTTCGTGGGACACGCGCCCTTCCTGCCTTCCACCCCTCCCGTCCACTCCGAGGCCAACTTCTCCTCAAGTAAGTCCCCGGCAGCTGCGCCTGCTGCCCTCCGCACCCGGGGCGCACCCTCTTCTTTTTCTTCCGCGAAAATACTCGGGAAGCGCACGCGGAACACGCCTCATCCACGGTCCGCCTGCCGCCTCCACCTGTGCCACTCATGCCCCTGGGGATGGTTTCGGAGAGAAGGGGGCATAATTGGGAGGCTGTTGTCATTGGTCCCATGCGCCTCCTCTTTTTAGGCCTGCAGGTGTGTAGGGATGACAGCGGGAAGCAAGCATGCAGGGCATTAAAGGAAACATCAGCCTTTTCTCTCCTCTGCTTCTCAGCAGTCCGGTCACAGGATTTTTCCTGGCCACTGTGGATAAGGCATCTCTGATTCAATGTTGTAATTTTCTCCCCCACCGCGGGTCAATGCGCATAACCTTTACATCTCAAAGATGGATTTGGGTTCAAACTGGGCTGAGCGTGGCCTGGAGTGGCTTACATTCTGCTCCCATGAATTTTGCAGCAAAGTGGTTATTCTTGGGAAAGGAAATGGAACTTTCTGGTGATCAAGAGCTGAGGTCTCAGAAGGTGTTTAATCTTCTCTGCCTAGAGGCCCCTTTTGCTGAACAGGCACAGATGTGGTCAGAGGGGAGCCCCTGAATAAAGCCCAACCAGTCCGCCAGCCAAGACAAAAACTTTATTGCCTGGGAACTCAGGAAGAGGAGGGGGTGCTAGAATTTGTAGGAAATAACCCCTTGCCCTTAATACAGCCAGACTGTGTCCACATGTTGATGCTCTGATAAATGATAAGTGTTGTTTACTGAGCACCAGTATGTGCTACTCACCCACATGTGTGATATCATTTAGTTCTTGCAATAATCAGTGGTACAGATGGATTATTCCCATTGTGTAGATGAGGAAACTGAGGCCCCGGGACATCAAAGAATTGCCTAAAGTCACACAGCTATGGAGTAGTTGAGTCAGGATTTGAATCTGATTCTTTCTCACTCCAGAGTATACAAGCTTATCTCTCATGCCTGATTTGATAACCAAGTTCCTCAAATATCCAGTGGGATACCTTTGTCTAAATGTGGGGTTCTATTCCTTACCTTTACATAAGGGTTTTAAAATTTTTTTTAGGGAGGCCATGGGCTCTTTAAGAATTGGATGCAATCTATTAATTTTCTCCCTGGAAAACTGCACACGTAACGTCCAACACAAATGTCCAGTGTCAAGACTGTTGGGTTCAGAACCTCTGCCTTAGCCCAGCTGGGTGGTTGGCCCGGGGCAGAACCGTGAACTCAGTTTACAAGCCACAGATGTGTCTCATGAGTCCACTGCAGGAATCAGTGGAGGGTCTGGTACCAGAAGAGACTTGTGTGGACATCAGTTAGGATAAGTTCCAGAGCCTGGCTTATCTCAGTGCCCAGAGGGTAGAGGCCCTGAATCAAGCAAACTAAAATAGCACTCATGACACACGTTGACGCCAGAAGAGGCCGATTTATCAATTTGTCAAGAGAAATCACCGTCAGAGAGACTCGAAACACTCCATGACGGTGGGTGGGCCTGCGTGGCAGTCACAGGGCTGCGTGGTGAGCCTGGACGAGAAAAAAGGGGACGACATATCCGATGTGTAACGACAGCAGGGTGGGGCAGGGTGTCACGGCCCTGGAGGGAGCTGCCTGGGTTCCAGTCCCTGCTCTGTTACTTTTGAGCAGTGTGTGGACCTCGAGCAAGTCAAGAGCCTCTCTGAGCCTCAGTTTCCTTCATCTGTAAAATGGGGATAACAATAGCTTTACGCCATAGATGGTTGTGAAGATTAGATCAGCTCACATTTGTCAAGTTGTCTGCACAGTAGTTGGCCAGAGTAAGTGCCTGATAAATGATAGCTGTTGTTCTGATGTTTATTGGCTCCTTAGCCTAGTAGCGTTTCCATCCTCTGGCTCTATGGTTAATTTTGAGGCTGTGGCTAAATGCCTTTCAGTTCACACTCCCCACTTCCTTACAGCCCTAAGAGTGCTTGGAATTTACCTTGGTGTGATGCTGGGCGGCTGCTTCCAGCAGCCATCTGTCTTCGTGCATCGCCATCCCGTGAGTGAATGTCAGCATGGCCACCTCAGAGGGCTTGACCATAGCCCTGCACTTTAATTCTGGCCAGAGTAGAAACATTTCCAGCTTGCTGAAAAAAAGAAAAAAACAAACAAAACCACAACCCACAGACTTGCACTTTCAGACCTCTGCTTCTGCCAGAGTTTTGCAAGGAATCGCCATAGCTCCCCACTTTTCATGCCTGCCCCATCTGCATCTGAGAGGAGAGGCTTCTCTGCTTGCCTGTGGGCAGGAGCAAAGTTCTGAATTAAAATCAGCTCCTGATACTAAGATGCCCTAGAAGCACTACTGTCTCTTTGGACAGTCCTGGTCCTTGTATGCAGAGAGGTTGCTCTGATCTCCCAGGAAGGAGAAAGATAGCACTTTAGTCTCAGTGGGGGAACAAGTGTGTAACCCAAATATTAGCTGGACCCCTATGGACCAGTCCCATTTTCTTTGATCCTAACAAATGATAGAAACAGAGGCAGCCTGTTGGAATAGGCTTCAGATCAGGAAATGAGACTCTCTCTGCTGAAGTCTCAGTGTTGTCACCAATTGTCTGTATGACCTTTGTCCCTGCTGAGCACGTCAGCTGCATTGTCACAGTTAAGATTCACTGCACTCTTTGAGGCAGACATCGTCATTCCCATGTTACAGATCAGGAAACTGAGGCTCCAAAAGGTCAGTGATCTTGCCCGTGTTGTAGATTTTGAATCCAAATGCAAATCTAACCTGCATCCCGTCTTCCTGTCTCTATCTGGGTTTCAGTTTCCCCAACTGTACAATAAGAGACTCCATGCAGGTCCATTCCGGAGCTTAGAAACCCTAAGGCTTACCCAGTGAGTATGCAAAGTGGCTTTTCCTAGGCAGATCTTTTGACTCACTTAGAATGCTGATTTTGGAGTCTCCAGGCCAGGGCTGTTGGGAGAACATGGCTGCTGGCACCGGCTCCCCCATGCTTCCTACAGTCCCGATCTCATGTCACTCTGAGTTGCAGAGGAGAACTTCCTGCCTCTGGGCCCCAGTGCCAGCCTTCCTCCCATGACCCAGCCAAGGGAGCCTCTGAGGCTGTGTCCCTGCCAGTCTGAGTCTGTCCGCCCGTTTGTCACAGTCAGCTCTGGCTCTGGCTGTGCTGTGAAGGGTGGTGATCCTGCATCTTGTTACCCCTGATGGTAATGCCTGGAGTCAGCATTAGGAAGATTCCAGCTGCAGAGTGGCCGAGTCTTAGACCCTTGGGGTGCCTAGCCACCTCGGATGGGCTGCGAGAAGCACTTACCTCCTTGGGGCTCACCCTCCTTCCTTGGTCTGGGGGTGACAAACAGGGGGAGGGAGGGAGGTAGAAGGAGCCCTGGCTTCTGAGGAATCTGTGTCTAAGGTTAGCTATGGACGAAACATAAGGTATTAGACTCTGCTGCTCAGTGTGGAAGATGCTGACTCAGGAGTGAGCCTGCTTCCCAGAGAAGTAGAGAACCACGGACTCACCTCTCCATCCTCGCTGTATTGATTTATTCCATGCTGCCTTCATGCATGCCATGTTACCCCCGTGGTATCTGATTGGATGCCCTCCACCCATGGACCATTTTTGGTCCAATAAGCTGTGTGTCTTTGGCTCCTTGGAGGGCATCTCTGATCCCAGCTGACTTAGGTAGCCTCTGTGATCCCTATAAAGAAGATTCTTCAGAATGAAAAAAATGCCACCTACAGCATCATTCATTACTGGCTGGCAGAAGTGATTCAGGGTCTATAGCAACTAAGTGATGGCTGACATATCTTTGGGCACATCCCTGAACCCCGTGGGCCTGTTTCTACCCGGCAAGGATGTAGTGAGGACAAAATGAGGAAATCATGTAAATTTCCTAGCACAGGGGCCAGAGCTCAGAGCACTGAATCTCAATAGAGGGTAGCTCGGGGAGCTATTGCTGTACATTATGTGATGGGAAAGCTTGTAACAGTGATGAAAATGACGGTAATAATAGCAATGGCTTTTATTGTGCGTTGCCAATGCCCCAAGCATCATCAGTTCAGGAGAGGAAATTTACTTCTGTTATTTTGTTTAAGCTTCACAGTCCTCCATCAGGTAGGTACTATTATGATCCCCATTTTACAGATGAAGAAACTGGGGCTGAGAGATTTAAGTAACTGGCCCGAGGTCACAGGCCAGGAAGGAGGTGGAGTTTGCAGTCATTCTGAATCCGCCCGTCTGCAGTGCTGGGGTGTGAAATGGCCACGCTGTCTCCACTGGAACTTGCTTGCTCAACAAGTAGGGAGCTTCACTTGTTCAAGGTTTCTCTCTGGCACCCTTGCTTAGTTGGGGGATTTTATGGCGGGGGCCAGCCTTGCTCCAAGGGCGCCTCTTGTTCACCAGAGCGTTGTGCTTGCTTAGCGATCAGCACCCGTGCTGGCTGGCAAACTATGACCCCGCCGGACTCTGTTGCTGATGTTTCGGGGACCCGCCGTGCCAGGTGGTAGCCATTCCTGTGGGGGCCAGGCAGCTGCAGAACGTGGCCAAAAGATGTCATCCTGAACATCTTTGGTGGAAGGTGAGGAACGATGGGGGACTTTGCCACCTGCAGTTTTCTGGGCGTTTATTAGCTGCCTGGGGGTGGGAGGTTGAGCACTTCAGGGCAGCAGCTACAAAAGCCAACAGGTGACTGATGGCACCTGGACATCCCCACCTTGGCCCAGTGGCACCCGCTGGAGTTTGATACGAGGCCCCGATCTTACGAAATACTGTCCTTCACCAGGTGTTTGAAAGACAGCATGCCCTCGCCTCGTCCCAGCTCACCATGCCCTCTTCTCATCTCTTCTCCAAGCAACTCCCGTTCTTTGTCCTGGAGACACAGCGACAGGTAGCTGACCCTCAGTTGAGGGCCCGGCCTCCTGTGCCCTGAGGCTGAGTCAGAAGCCTGATTTGTTAGGGTGGCAGCAGCAGGTAGCAATAAAGACTGATGAAGCCGAGCTGTGGCCTCCCAAGGAACCAGGCACTGGGAGGGCTGTACAGAGACTCTGGATGGGGGTGATTATATATTGCGGTTTAATGATCCTTGAGACCAAGGTTCATTACCCTCCCTCCGCCTGGAAGAGGGGTAGGAGGAGTGTGTGTCTTGACAAAAATTGGCTGCCTGAACCATATTCTCATCTCCGAATCAGGAGAGATTTTGAGAAATTTGTGTCTGACCTGATTCAGTGGTGGCAATTCCAAGGGGAAAACATATACCCTGTTGGAGTGACCTGAAGGACTTTTCTCCCCAAGAATGAGCCAGCGGAAAGCCTGCTCCCACTGCCCTCACCCAGGAGACACAAGAAGCACCCATGTCCCATGTCACCTGGCATCTTTGCTATATTTAGAAACCAGCAGGTCGCTAACACGTACTGACCTTCTGCCCTTGCCAGGCAGGTGCTGGTGTAGGTGCTTTACAGGCATTCAGATATATACACCTGGGAACAAGTGAAATGACACAGAAAGTTTCATAATGAAACATTCGCTCCTTGCACCATCCCTCTCCCAATCCTGCCTTTTTTTTTTTTTTTTTTTTTTAGGTACGCGGGCCTCTCACTGTTGTGGCCTCTCCCGTTGTGGAGCACAGGCTCCGGACGCGCAGGCTCAGCGACCATGGCTCACGGGCCCAGCCGCTCCGCGGCATGTGGGATCTTCCCGGACCGGGGCACGAACCCATGTCCCCTGCATCGGCAGGCGGACTCTCAACCGCTGCGCCACCAGGGCAGCCCCCAGTCCTGCTTTTTAAAAACCCTTTCTGTGTCTGCTTCTTCTGGTGGACACTTCCACAATTTAAACTAGGTTGTACCAGGTTGTTGTGCTCAAAGCGTGTCCCAGAGCAGCACCACCTGAAAGCTCGTGAGAAATGCAGATTCTTACTTTCCTCCTTCCAGACCCACTGCATCAGAAGCCCTGGGGAGTGTCTAGGATTCTCTATTTTCACCAGCCCTCCAGGGGATTTTGCATGTGAACATTTGAGCATCACTCGGTTATATGTCATTTTTTTTAAAGCTTCTTTTGGACATAGTTTCAAACTTATAGAAAAGTTGCAAAAACAATACAGAGGATTCCTGTACCCCTTAAACTCAGAATCACTAGTTTTTAACAGTTCTTTACATTTGCTTCCTCTCTCCAGTTCCCCCGCCCCCAACCCTGATTTCTCTCTCTCTCTCTCTCTCCTCTCTCCCCCTCCCTCCTTTTGGTGGACCATTTGAGGCTAGGTTGTATACTCTCTTATATAACCACACAGAGTTACCAGATTTAGTCAACTTATCTGATCAAGACTGTCATCTAACCATCTTCCAATTTCAGCAATTTGTCTCAATAGCATCCTTTAGAGCATTTTTTTTTTTCTGGCGCAGGATTCAGTATGGGGTCACCTACTGCATTTAGCGGTTGTGTCAAGGGCTTTTGTCAAGGAACAGTTCCTTAGCCCTTGTCATTTGTGACTTTGATGTTTCTGAAGAGCAGGGACCAGCTGCTTTAGAGAATGTCCCTCAGTGTGGGTTTGTCTGATCTCTTCTCATGGTTAGACTCAGGCCGTGCAGTCTTGGCGGGACTTCTGTGTAAGTGGTGCTGTGTTTTACCTTGTGCAGACCCTCTTTGTGGGCCCAGGGCTGCCAGATCTTTGACTTTTTCAAAAGAAGTCAGAGACCGTGACGTTTATGAGAAGACTCCCAGTTTTAAAATGTAAGCACCCAGTGAAAAATCTTTCAACGATGCGTGAACCAGTTTAAATAACCCCATGGGCTTGTGGGTCCTATTTGGTCTTGGGGTTCCCAGTTTTTAACCTCTGCTCTAGAATCATGGAGGTCGGAACTGGTAGGTGCCTCAAAAATCACTGAGTGCAAACTCTCATTTTACAGATGGAGAAACTGAGGCCAGAGAGTGGTAGGGACTTGCCCAGGATTACAGAGCTGGGGTTTGAACCTAGGTCTCCTGGGGCCTAACTAATGGTTCCCTCCGTTACACCAAGATGGTTGCAAAACTGAGGCTTCTGAAAGTGTACTGAAAGTGCCCGAGAGGAGGGAAACAGTGCCTTCATTTAAAAGATGACATGTTTTGTGTGTACGGGGGCACTGGTGCTGTGTGTGTGCGTGTCGGGGGAGTGCATGCAGGTAGGTATGTATGTTTTATGTGAGGCTACTGCTGGATTAATTAATTAATTTATTTATTTATTTATTTATGGCTGTGTTGGGTCTTCATTTCTGTGCGAGGGCTTTCTCTAGTTGTGCCAAGCAGGGGCCACTCTTCATCGCGGTGCGCGGGCCTCTCACTGTCGCGGCCTCTCTTGTTGCGGAGCACAGGCTCCAGACGCGCGGGCTCAGTAATTGTGGCTCACGGGCCCAGTTGCTCCGCGGCATGTGGGATCCTCCCAGACCAGGGCTCGAACCCGTGTCCCCCGCATTGGCAGGCAGACTCTCAACCTCTGCACCACCAGGGAAGCCCCTACTGCTGGATTTTTATCAACTCCCTCTTCTCTGATCGGCCCGTATATTTTGGAATTCCTGCCTTAGCACAAAGTTTGGGCTCAGCATGCAATGGGCAACCTTAGACCTTTTGTTATGATTGCTCCCACCAGGAATTGTGGCAGCAAAAATCGGTTGGCAAGTGGTTGGTGCTAGGAGCCAGGGGGGGCATCTGTGCTTCTTGGAGTGAGCCCTGATTCTCAGTCAGGTACACACTGGTGGCACGGGCATCCCCTTCCCTGTCATCAGGACCTGTGCCTGATTGTGCCTTTGTCCTAGTAACAACCCCTCCTGCACAGATAAGTGTTTTTGAACGGACAGTACCATTTCTGAGCATTCACTCTGTGGCCAGCATTGTGGGCCTTCAGCCACTCAGGATCTAGAGAGCAAAGGAGAGAGGATTCTGCTTGTTGCCCTCCAGAGCTGTAGAGCTGGCTGGTTTGGGCATCACTGAGGCAGGAGCTGAAGTTGCTAGACTTCGATGTAGTCTTTGGGATTTTACGGATGGCTCTCCTGCTTTAACTGACCAGAGAAGCAGGCTCCCAAGCAAAACTGCCAAAAACTATTTTGTTAATCAGAAAATAAGCAGGTCTTTATCGCTGTACGATGGTGGTAGTATGGACATGTGTCTTGGTTTCAAGTGACAGTAAACAAACTTGAGCTTTTTTTTTAGTGTCGAGGTCATTTATTGGCACATGTAGCTGAAAAGTCCAGGGGTTGCATGAGCTTCAGGCTTGGCTGGATCTAGGGGCTCAGTTCATGTCAGGACTCCATATCTCTCAGCTCTGCTCTTCTCCAGGAGGGCTTCACCCTTAGGCTTTCCATGTGGTGGCGATATGGCCTTAGGAGTTTCAGCCCCTTCCCTCTTCTGGTCCACAGTAAAGGAATGAGATTGTTTAAGTCTGAGATTCACTGAGTCAACCAGAGTGACCACATGCTACCTCTGAACCAACTGGTAGGGCCAGGGAAATGGGATGGAAATTTACTGGCTTAACCCTGGGCTGTGATCTTTACTTTTGGGCTTAGAAATGGAGGATTTTGCCTAAAAATGGAACATGAATGCTGGGGAAGCTGACAATCAGTGTCCATTAGAGTAAAAATGATTAATGAGGGTCCCTGTCCTCAGGGGCTTTGAGGAGCATCTTCCTGGCCAGATTAGTTCATGATCCAAGATAGTGGGGCCATGTCTCCCCTATTGTACAGACAACCCTTTCCTTTTTCTGTGTCTCCCTTGGGCTGTGTTTCTCAGTGATCCCTGGCAAGGAATTTCTTTTCTATCCCTCTGACACTCCTGGGGGGTCTCCAGGAAGCACACAACCTGCCAGGGAAGGTTAACCCCCGGTTCCAGGTGGAGACTCAGCTCCACTCTCAAGGTGAAGCCGTAGCATCCTGGCATTAGCCAGGCACAGAATTGAGAGTTACACAAACCTGGGTTTGAATCTCATTTCTGCCATTTATTAGCTAACACCTCTGAGCCTCAGTTTCCCCATCTTCAAAATGGGCCTAATAGGCCTTTCTTGTGGAGTGGTTATCAGGATGAAATAAGAGGATGCTGAGCACCGTGCCTGGTGCCTAGGAAGCATCACCTGTGTTGCTGTGGTCATCGATACTATTATACAGTGTTGGGGTTTCGGTCAACTTTGGTCCTCCCTGGTTTCTGCTGGACATCAGTCCACCCCCCACCATACCTAAATGGAACCATCACTACTGATTGAATTCCTGACGTGTAAAGTGTGATACTGAGTGTATCAGTCCTTGTGGGCTGTTAGGGTCCTTGTGCCCATACCTGCCATAAACGACATGTCCTTTGTGAATTCTGATAACAGAAGCTTTTCTTTTTCACAGACATAGGGTCTGCTCTTCTTCTCATCCCCAGGACTGTGCTCCCAGGCTCCCCTCCTGACCTTTCCTGTCACTCAAGTGCCACACAGGCTGTCCTGCTCTAGGGTGTAGCTCTGATAACTCTAATTTTCATCCCAGGCATTTTACCTATCTGTTACTCCTTTTGAGTGGGAAGCGTCCTCCTTTGCCAAAGAACAGGCTGCTTCCTAGGCCTCAGGGGGTCCTGTCACAGCCCCCCATCCCTGCTGGCCTGGGGAAATCCCGGCATTTCCGTGCCGCCTTTAGCCTCAGCACTTCCTGGAAACCACAGCAGCCGCTGTGAATATTTAGGCCAGGGCTCAGCTACTTTTTCTGTAAAGGTCCAGAGAGCAAATATTTCCTTCCAGCTTTGCAAGTCGACAGTCTCAACGACTAACTCTTCGATAGTGTCGTGAACACAGCCTTAGGTAACCGAAGGTGCAGGGCTGTGTTCCAATAAAGCTTTATTTACAAAACAGGCAGTGGGCTGACTTGGGCTCAGACTTCAGAGCTAAACGAGACCGCGTTTCAGAGCCCAGCTTTGCCGCCTACTGGCTGGGAGGCCACGGGTGAGTGAGGTCTCTGAGCTGCAGTTTCTCATCTGCAAAGTTAGGAGAACGGTCGGGTCTCCCTCATAGGGCAGTTGTAAGATTAAATGAGAGAACGCCTGTAAACTGCTAGCACAGGGCCAGGCACATGGTGAGCAGGCAATAAGTGTCAGCAATGACTATTTATACAATGTTACTAATGTGTGTATCTGTTATATATAACACATATACGTTATATATGTTACATACACACACACGCACACGCACACACACACACACACACACAGAACTGAAGCAGTGTGGTTTTTGGTGAGGCTTCTCCACTCACCTTATTTAATGAGGCCACTTGGTCCCCATGAGAAACCAATGTTTTTCTCCAAGGCCCCATTTCCTGTCAGGGGCTGCCATGCCCACAGCCCAGCTGATCCACACTGAGGTGACTGCCCCTTCACAACCCTTTCTGAGCAGTCTGGGATTCTGTTTCCATGGGCATTGGATGGGGAGGCAGACTATAAATCGAGGTTTGCACCAAGGACAAACAGCCTCTGCTCACGTGTAAACTTAATTCAGATGTATGGTGTGGGGGATCCAGGCATCTGGACAGAGGCGGTAGCCCTTTGGTACTCAGTTTCTCGTCCTTTTGGAAATCCCACAGAACCTGGACAAAGGAGTGAGGGTTATTGGCGAAAGAGGGGTACCTGGCTTAGAGACCTCCAAGACTGCATTTGTCAGGGCTTTTTCTGGTGCAGAGACCCACCACATACCAGCTTCAGCAAATAAAAGGGAACTTTCTGGTTTAGGTACTGAAAAAAAATCTAGACATAAACAAGGGCTTCAGGAATGGCTGGATCCAGGAGCTCAGTGTCATCAAGCCATGTTCTTTTTCTCTCCCATCTCACAGTCCTGCTTTCCTCCTTATGGGTGTCATTCTCAGTTAGGCTCTCCCTTCATGGTGACCTTTGGCTGCTTCGGGCTTCCATCTTTATAGATCTAAGTGCATCAACCCCACTGAACCAATTGGATTGTGATGAAGGGGAATAGATCTCCAAGGAACACCTGGATGATGTAACTCCCTGAACAGAGATGCTGAACAGGCAAGAGCAACAACTGCCCCTATAAAAAGCCACTGATTGATGGGTTGGGTACCTGTGATTCATGCTCTCACTTGTTTCTCTCCTCATTGAGTAGCTAGGGGGATGAACAATTACTAATTCAGAAAAAGAGAATGAACCCATCTGATGAGTATTATTTCCTTTTCTGTCTACTTGAGATTCCTACTTTCAGAGGGTGTCAGAAATCTTTCTTTTCCCCTTCACCGTCGACTTCCAGCTGGCTGTGAAATAAGAAGGAACTACTTCTAGCCTGGTGGTTCCAACCTTGGCTGTATATCCCAATCACCTGGGTGAGGGGGGCTTTTCAAAATTCTGATTCCCAGGCTGCAACCCTGTCCAGTGACATCAGAGCCACTGGAGGGTGAGGCCCAGGCATCAGTACTTTTTATGCTCCCCGGGTGATTGCAATGTGCAGCCAAGGCCGAGAATCACCGATCCAGTGGGAGTGGCCAGCGTGTTCAGAAGCTATCCTAGACAGGCGGAGGTAAGCTCTTGTAGGATTTTCTGAACACCTATGTCATCAGTGTAGGTGCTGCAAACTTTCTCTTCTCATCTCAAGCTCTGGATATAAATAGAAGACAAGTTTTGGTCTGCAGTGTCATCCCATGTGATTTACAGGTGTTGGGGTCCTGCCAGGGCCGTGATTCACCGCTGCCATTCCTGCTTGCTAACACACTGATTACTGCCAGATTATCTGGTCCCCTTGCTGCACCTTCAGCCAGGTGGGCACCGAGGCGTCAGCACAGGCCTCTGAATGCACATTTGCAGAGGTGGAGGAAGTGGGTGGGCAGACAGGTGTGAAATACAGACAGGACTGTGGTTCCTGGGGCGGGTGGCAGACAGATCAGGCTATGGGGACAGCGCCAATGAGGAGACTTGGACAGCTGTCCAGAGGGCCTCCAGTATCTGCTGTTCCCCTCCTGGGTCATTCGTTCATTCAGTGCTTGTGAAGGGCTTACAAAGTCAGGAGCTGTGCAGAAGTCTCAGAATCAAATTGTTGACCCCATACCTAAGGTTTAAGCAGGAGGAAACCCTGCAGTTCCTAAATGCTGGTGCTAATGGGTCAGCTGCCTCTGAACCTCTTTCCCATTCCATTCTCTGAGGCTGAGCCCAGAGTCTGGGTATTGAACAAGCTCCCTTGGAATTATGTCACAGAGACCAGCCCCCAGAGGAGGGTTAGGGCCTGGGGCTGTTTTCAACTGGCTTCCAGCCAGATTTTAAAAAAAGGACAAGAAACAAACTGTGTTTCCATGAAGTACGTTAGTGAACTTAATAAACAGCCCTTTAGTTTGAGATAACATCCATCAAAACTTTTTGGTGTTAAATGTCCTTTTTAAAGTGAAATGATGGGTAATTGTAGAGGGTGATTGTTTTTTACATAGTGTCCTTACTTAGAAACAGACATGGCTAACTAAGCAGTCTCCCATTTATTAAATTTATTAAATTTCTATAAAATTCAAGTCAGGAATCCTTTCTCTAGACTGGAGTTTTAAAGGTTGATTATTAGTATTATTGAACAAATAAAACCCCTTCTTCAAAAAGAAGCTTATATAAGCCCCCAGTATATGAATCAGCAGGTTCAAAGGGCAGTTGTTCTGGGTTATGTCCATCAGGGGGCTTTGTGTACCATCCCCGAGTCCCCTCAGTGGTGGCCTCTGAGACACGTCTTTGAAACTCAGTTTGGAGCTGCTATCCTGGAAATTTCTTTAAATGATGATTTGAGTGGGAACCCAAGGCTCTAGGACAGACAGTGTTTTCCCAAACTCCTGATTCCTAATTGGGTCCACTCATCCCAAGGCCAACATGTCAGTGATGAATTAAAAAGACCCTCCCATCCCCCACCAACCCCAGAATGCACTTAGCACTAAGGTGCCAGGGGGTGTGGTATTCATTGTAACAACCCTGATGTTCTCACTTTGAAAAACAAGAAGAGCATGGTCTAGGGAAGTGACGCACTTTCTCAGGATTACCAAGAGGGAGGAAGGACTTGGGGTCAGGACTTGGTTTACCTTGAGGTCCAGAGCGCTTTTCTGCTTTCCCTTATGCTACAAAGCCAGCTCTGGCGTGTCGGAAGGAACTTTGAAAATATTCAGGAGCTATGGCTTTTCCAACAGTATAACTTTCGAGTTGATCTCTTCAAGAGCCATTCCTCCATCTGTCCACCCAACCAAAAATATTTCAGAGTGCCTCCTCTCTGTGTGGGTACCAGAGATATGGAGATGTATAGACATTCAAGATCTCCATCTTCACGGAACATCCAGACTGCCGGGGGAGACAGAGATGAGCCAATTTCGGTGGTAATGAGAGCTGTAGAGTGGATGTCCAGGATGCTATGCAAATTAAACCAGAGGCGCGATGATGGGGGTGGGGCAGAGCAGGGATGCCTAGTCAAGCCAGGGAACCAAGGAAGACTTTCATGAGCAAGGGCTGTTTATGCTGAGACTTGAAGGCTAAGTAGGGTTAGCCAGATGACGAATGGGATGGACATGCATTTAAGGCAGAAGGAACAGCCCAGGCTGAAAGCGTTGGACAGGTTTCAGGAACCCAGGAGCCTGTGGATGAGGCAAGGCAGAGAAAAAGAGGTGAGACTGGCAAGGCGAGCTGGACCCAGATCCGGGATTTTAGTTTAGTATCTGGGGTTTAATTTCAGTGCTGAGGGAAGCTTCTAAACCTCAGGCTCCCGCACTGACTCACCTGTGCAGTTTCTACCCTTCCCTTCAGTGGCATCTTCCGCTCTCTGACAGGTGGATCTGTTATGGGTTGAATTGAGATCCCCCCAAAGGTATGTTGCAGTCCTAGCCCCCAGTACAGAATATGCTCTTATTTGGAAAGGGGGTCATTGCAGACATAATCAGTTAAGATGAGGTCATACTGGAGCAGGATGGGCCCTTCATCCAATATGACCGGTGTCCTTCTAAGAAGAGGGAAGTTTGGACACCAAGGCAGAAACAGAGATTGGAGGGATGCAGCTGCAAACCAAGGCGCTCCCAAGATCGATGGCCACCACCACCAGAAGCTGGAGGAGGTAAGGAAGGGCTGCATTTAGCCACAGGGGGCACATGACCCTGCCCACACCTTGATTTCAGGTTTCTGGCCTTTAAAACTGTGAGAGAATATATCTCTGCTGTTTTAAGCCACCCAATTTGGGGTACTTTGTTACGGCAGCCCCAGGGCACTAACATGCGTCCGTAAGGGGTACATCTTCAGCCCTGACGTTTGCGAGCGCGTTGCTCATGAGTCAGTCTCCCGGTGACTGTGTAATCAGTCTGGGAGTAAACTGGGTGCTTTTTGGGAAAATGACATGAGCTCTTCTCAGCTGTGAATTTGCTCATCAGTCAGTGCGTTCGAGTGATCACCTCGCAGATGGCCTCCTAGTGACCATAAAGAGTTAGTGCTGCTTCACAAGATGCCCCGCTGGCTCCCTGGACGGCTGTTTGCCACGCAAGAGAATCTGGACGTGCATCCCTCAGGGACTCCTGGCGGAGGAGGGGGTGGAAACCAATTAGACACAGCTGTTGCCTCCCACCTCGGGCACGAGGGTCTATACTGCCTGCAACACTATGGGAATAAGCTCTTTGGATTAAGCCATTTTCCCAGCCAAAAAAGCTTCAGCGGAAGCCCATTTGCATCCTGTCGTCACCCCACTTTCTGATTTAATGGTAAACTGGGTTAAGGCACTTCTTAAATCACAAAGGACACCCGCCAGTCAGATGCTGGCGCCTATGGAATGGGTGTTGAATGGATTAGAAACCCACAGTGTGAGTCGGGGTCTGTCATTCCTCACTGTGCAGTGTTGGCTGGGTTAGTCAACCTCTCTGAGACTCAGTTTCCGCATTGGAAAGTGAAGATTCTGCTACTTCCCCCACAGCAGCATGATAAAGATTAAATTCAAGAATGGATGGCAAAGTGCCTTCTGTACTGAAGAATTCTGCTCCATTGGTGAAGGCTGATCGAGAGGACTGCCAGGCAGGCTGACAGAGGCTTTTTTTTTTTTTTAATTTTTATTGAAGTATAGTTGATTTACAATGTTGTGTTAGTTTCAGGTGTACAGCAGTGATTCAGTTATGCATATTATATATCTGTTCTTTTTCAGATTCTTTTACGTTATATGTTATTAAAAGATATTGAGTATAGTTCTCTGCGCTATACAGTAGGACCTTGGTTATCTATTTTATATACAGTAGTATCAGTTAATCCCAAATTCTTAATTTATCTCCTCCCCTTTCCCCTTTGGTAACCATAAGTTTGTTTTCTATGTCTGTGAGTCTATTTCTGTTTTGTAAATAAGTTCATTTGTATCATTTTTTTGTTAGATTTCACATAGAAGTGATATCATATGATATTTGTCTTTCTCTTTCTGACTCACTTCACTTAGTATGGCAATCTGTAGGTCCACCCATGTTGCTGCAAATGGCATTATTTCATTCTTTTTTGCAGCTGAGTAATACTCCAGTGTGTGTGTGTGTGTGTGTGTGTGTGTGTGTGTGTGTGTGTGTGTGTATTATATATATATATATATATATATATGTATATATATATATATATATATCACATCTTCTTTATCCACTCATCCTGACAGGCTGGAGTGAAGCCCTCCACCCCTCTGTTTGGGGTTCGTGGTAGGAAACATCCCTTGATCTTACTGAAAATGACTGATAAATGGTGGCTGCAGGGAGATCTCCCAACCCAATGCTGTTTTGGGTGTTCTTCTCACTGTTTTTTCCTTTCTCTGAAATATTTTAAAAATATATATCCCAAATGAAAAATGGTGTATTTGCATTTATACATAATACGTATGTGTATGTGCTGATATGTGTATGTTTATAATCTATATACACTCTAAAGAATAATAATAAAATGTTAATGCAATATTTTAAAATAACAGGTGGGCAAACTATGACCTGTGGGCTGGCTGCCTGTTTTTGTTAATAAAGTTTTATTCAAACCAGAGCTGGGATTAGTGAGTGGCAAGTGAGGCAAGGTCATGTAAGTACTTATATAAAAGTTTGATATTTTGTTTCTCATGGATGTTTTGAACTCATTTAAAAATGTTGCATCAAAATATATTTATCTTGATACCTGAGTGTTTTGGCCACACCCTTAAATTTTTTCCTGCAGGCTAGTGCCTTACTTGCTTCACCCAAGTCCCAGCCCTGATAAAATTACTCAGGAATCTGAACTTGAACTTAAGAAATAGAGCATCTCAAGCTCCTGGAAGCCCTTTATGTGCATTCCCCTTCCGTTCCCCCGAGGGATGACGCCATCCTGGATTTGTTTTACCACGTCTTGCTTTTCTTTGTGGGAAAACTCACATGTACGTGTTCCTAAACAATACATAGTTTAGTTTTGCATGTTTTTGAACTTCACATACTCTGCAGCTTTTTTTTTCTTGAATATTCTGGTTTTGAGATTCATTCAGATCTATGTGAATAATTGCATTCATTTTCATGCTGTCACATCCTGTGTTTCACCAACTCTAAGATGCACGTGTCTCTCCGCAGTTCAGCACCTCTGAAGGTGGACTGTAATTTGCAATCTATGGCACCACATGGTCTCTGTCCTCCTGGCAGGGTCAGGCTGTCGTTGTCATTCGTCACCCATCCAGTGCACACAGACGTGGATCTTCATAATGTCGTCACTTCTGAGGTCCTCTGCTTTGTTGATCTTAACATGAGTTGAGTTTCATTGGAGTTGAAAAAGTCTTCAAAAATATCACACCATGACTTGGCTTTGAAACAAAAAATGTCTATACATATTGTCTATGCAGAAAGGCTTAAGGACAGGGCAGCATGATATATGATAAAATATGTCTAAATAAATCTAAAAGAGATTTTGAAATAACACTAAATTTAAGAATTTTAAGTGTAAGAAAGCACTGTGTCCTAGATAATTGGCAGCCTCTTTCTATCTTAGTGGTTCATAAATTAATGACCTTAACACTCAATGGCCTCTTAAAGGTCAGTGAAATATGGTAATATTCCATTGTGTGACTAGACCACAATGAATGCATGCATTCCTCTGTTGATGGACACTGGGATTTTTTTTCCCTCTGTTTTACTTTGAAGCATTCAACTTAATGAGATCAGAGTTTCTCGACTTCAGCACTGTTGACACTTGGGGATGAGTAATTCTTCATGGTGGGGACTGTCTTGTGCATTGTGGGATGTTTAGCGGCATCCCTGGCCTTTCCCCCCCCCGAGATGCCAGTAGTACCCTTCCCCCCAAAAACACATTTAAGAAACCAAAAGCGTTCCAGACATTGCCAAACATCCTCTGGGGGCCAAAATCACCCCATGGCTGAGAGAGAACCACAGGACTGGAAGTTGTATGATTGGCGGCCATAATGGTTGCATCAATTTATATGTTCACCAGCAACGCATGGGGTTCCTGGTTCTCCCTATTTTTGCCAGCTTTCATTTGGCCAGACTGTTGAACTACTTTGCCCATCTGGTGAGAATAAAATGGTGTCTCAGCTTCATTTCCGTTCGTACTTCCCCAGTTGCTGGTGTGGCTGAGGATCTTTCCAAAGGTGTTTTGGCCTCTCATGTTTCCTCCTCTGTGAAATGTCTGTGTCTTTTGCCCACTTTCTTCTGTTGAGTTGTTTCTTTTTTTTTTCCTTATTGATTTTTAGGGACTAAAAATATTCTGGGTTCTAATTCTTTGTTGTATGTGTGGCATATATCTTCTGATTTGTGGTGTGCCTTCTCACTTCCTTTATTTTCTCTTTTGATGAATAGAAGTCTTTAACATTAATGTAGTCAAATGTATCATTTCTTTCCTTTATGGCTTTTGCTTTTAAAAAATCTTATTTAATAAGTTCTTTCTGCCCTGAGGTCATAAACACATTGTCCTACCCACCTGGAATTGATTTTGATGTATAAGGGCAGCTTTCTTTCTTTTTCTATTTCTTTTTTTTTCTTTCCCCAAATAGATAGCCAGTTTCCCAGCACCATTTGTCAAATAGGCTTTCTTTTGCCCCACTGATCTGCCATGCCACCTTGTCATTGGTCAGGTGTCTAAATTCACTCAGGACCATCCTGTACTTTTTATTCTGTTCTGCTGGTTCTCACTTCTTCCTATCCCTCCTTTTTCCTTTTTCATGTACATCTGGATAATTTTTTTTAATTTGCTTTAATTTTCTTTTGAAAAACAGTCTCTCTTAAATGCGCTGTGGTATCCCAGAGTAGAAAAAGGACATTGGAGGAAAACGTAGTGAAATCCAAATAAAGTCTGGTGTTTACTGAAGAGCAACGTACCAACATCAGTTTCTTAGTTTTGACACATGTACTGTGTGTATGGAAGAAGCTGCATGAAAGGTATATGGGAATTCTCCGTACTATCTTTGCAGCTCTTCTGTAAAGCAAAAAGTATTCCAAAGTAATAAGTTGATTAAAAGAGATTTCTCTCATTTCTTAACAATATTTTTCTGGCCTTTTCTGTTACTAATGCCTTCTCTAATCCTTAAACCCATCACTTACTTTTACATTTTTTAATTTATCATCTCTTGGGTTTAAACCATTTATCTTAACCTTTGATCTCTCTTGCCCTCCATCTTTTAAATTTCTGCTTCCTTCACTGACAGTCATTTTTTACTTTCAGTCTTCTTCCTTTTCTCTCACTACGTAAGGCAAAAACTTTTACTGTCTTCTGCTTATTGGTATCCTAACTCATTTGAACTTGCAGGTTATTCATCTCTTTTAGTTTGCTCTCACCTTTAATCTCTTCATAATCACCTATCCTCCCTTCCCCCCGCCCCTTGGCTGCGTCAAGTCTTAGTTGTGGCACGCGGGGTCTTTGTTGAGGCTCACGGGCTTCTCTTTAGTTGTGGCGTGCAGGTTTTCTCTCTCTAGTTGTGGCACACAGGCTCCAGGGCGCGAGGGCTCTGTAGTTTGTGGCACTTGTGCTCTCTAGTAGAGGCGTGCGAGCTCAGTAGTTGTGGCGTGTGGGCTTAGTTGCCCCGAGGCATGTGGGATCTTAGTTCCCTACCAGGGATCAAACCCGCGTCCCCTGCATTGGAAGGCAGATTCTTTACCACTGGACCACCAGGGAAGTCCCTATCCTCCCTTTAAAATATTATATATTTTAAATATATATTATATTATTATATATTTATATATAATATATATTATATAATTATACTTAAAATATATAAGTATATATATATATTATATATATATATATATATATATATCTGCTTCTTTCTGAATACATTCTCTTATTTTTAGTCGCGTTTGTAACAGCAGAAAACCCTGGCCATGGGGAGACAGTAAGGAAAAAGCAACAGGAGACCTGCTTCCTTCCTCCCCAGAGTTTTAGCAGCAGATTCTAGCTTTTCCAGAGGGCCACCCCACTGGGAGACTGGCCATGGGTTAACCCTCTACAGGCAGCTGTTCTCTGAGTGCAGATGGCATGTTTCATTTGCTGGGACAGCAGCTTCCATAACACTTTGGGCAGCATCCATCGCAACTATGTGGCATCGCCTCCTTGAAAATCCATGGCCCGGTGTCATTGCATCTGGGCCTCCCTCACCTCTGTCGAATGAACTTGGTCTCACTGCTCTCACATCTCCAACTTCAGGATGGCCAGAGAGAGGGTCTGCTTCTGGGCCTGACTCAAGTTCTCCAGGAAGATGGATATGATTTATCTCAATACTGACGTTCCCCTTGCCAAGAAAAATGCCATCAACTTGGAGGTAACCCTAGTTGATTCCGGAGTTCTCAGGGCAGGCAGATCATTTCTGGGGCTCTGAGTGCTGGGTGTGGCTCATCTAAGGGGACCCAGCCCCGAAGTCCTACCTTCCTTGTGGCCAGTTCACGTGACAATGGAAGTATGACTTGAAATGGAAAGTCCTCCTCAGTTGGTGTATTTCGGTAGCAGCCTGGGGGAGAGATAATTCCTGTAGGACCTTATCCCATCCCGGGGGCATCTCCCTCTAGCCCCTTTCTGCTTGGAGTGAAATTTCTCCTCCTTTTCACCTTGGCCTGGCAACTGTCTGCCTTCCTGGTTGGCCAGTGGAAGTTTGGCGGCTAATGAACGCCTGGCAGACTCAGGGGCTTTCAAACTCTATAGGGAATCTCAGCTTTGTGAGGGCCTTTTAAAGCTCCATCTTATACACCTAACTTCCTCCTTCCATCAGAATAAATACATTTTTTATGAGGGCTTTTATGATTTTTTTTTTTGACTTTGGACTGTTGTTTAACGCATGGTAACAGTTCGCATTCTGTATAATGCTTTTGGGCTTAAAAGTGCTTTTTCGTGCATTATCTCATTTGATAAATAATGATAATTACCCCCATTCTACCCCCAAGGAACTTGATTCATCTTATTTGTGAGTATGTAGAGAACACTGAGGTTTCATTTGCATTCCGGGTGTTAATTAACACTTAGAAAAGGAACCGACAAAAGATTATCTAGATTTATCATCATATTATTTAACATATTGGAATATAGATGAAGAAAAATAATCAGGGCATGAAAAATATAGATAAAAGTCAAGATTTTTTTTTTCTGATGGAGAAGAAAAGACCTAGATTAATAATAATCACAAAGAAGAATCATGAAGTTGTTTTTGACCAAAAGAGTCTAAATGTTTTTTAAACACAGAAATAGTTATAGGTCAGGCCGTCATCCAGGCTTGTAGTTTTAAAATGGCAGCTCCAGATTCAGCCGTTCATTCATTCTTTCAATAAACTGTTCAGAGCCTTGTTCTACCGTCTGTCTCTTGTCAGCCTGGGGAGCATTTTTAATTTTCTTGGAGCCCATTGGCCTGGGTTGCAAATTCTCAGGTCTTTGGTGAATCAGCACCAACAGGAAAAAGTACCGTCGTCCTTTATCTGCAGGGTCCCTGCTCTTTGCAGAAGGCACAGTCCCGACCTCTGGTTTGTCCAGCTGTCATTAACAACCCTCCGTTCCGCCCATCAGGGCCTCTCTCCCTCACCCATTTAACGACCACAACTCCCACAAAATCTGTGTCCCCAGTCCCTCCCTATTGTCACTTTCTAGTTAGTTCTCAGATTGCATCTTTCCATTCATGTTTCCCTGCTGGGTCGAAGCCATCACTGCCACAGCCACAGCCTCCTAACTCCTCCTCTCCCTTCCCCTTCTTCCAATCCATGAGCCTGCTGCAGCCCATGAGATCTGTGCAGAAGGCAAGTCTGGTCAGTTCCTCCTCATTCTTCCACGACCCCCATTGCTCTTAGGTCAGAGGCAGGACTCCTCAATGTGGCCACCAGGCTGTGTGCTCCAGCCCCTTCCTCTCTGGCTTCATTTTGCACCATTCACACACACACACACACACACACACACACACACACACACCACACACACACACACACACCACACACTCCCTCTCTTTTCCTCCCCCACCCCTCCTCTCTTGCCCTCTCTTTTTCTCTTTGCCTCATCTCTCCACTCTCCCTCTTCCAGATATACTGGTTTCTTTCAGACCCTCATAACACCCTATTCTCTCCAACCCCAGGACTTTTGCACATGCTGTTCTCCCAGCCTGGAACACAACCGAGCACCCAGAATATGTGTCAACCCTCACTCTGCAGTAGATTCGCATTTCCATAAGGAGATACTGAAAGGCATTATTCATGGGAGTACATTAGGCATGTGTAGCACCACTTCCTTAGAACTTAAGAGTTTTCCTTGCTTTTCCTCGGTGTGCTGGGAGGAACCCAAAACTACTTGAGAGGGATCTCCCTGGCCTGTCCATGAGCACTCCTGTCACCCACTTCTGTGTGAGCCCAGTGGGCTGAACAATTAAGCAGATGGTAGCACACTCAGTGAAGCTGAAGACAGTCCCCCTCGTAGAGGACTGGCTGATATTTCTTATTTTGCAAAAAGCAGAGCTTATGGAGAGTATGTGCAGTTCTTCTTGATATGCCAAGTAAGTCTCTGGGATGGTACCAGGACTGCATCATTTTGACTTCCCACAGGTTTCCTTTCACTGACCTACATTTTGGTTCTTACATTTCCTCATCATTAATTGAAACATTTTAGGATAGTCCCAA
Organism: Monodon monoceros; assembly: GCF_005190385.1. NCBI lineage: Eukaryota > Metazoa > Chordata > Mammalia > Artiodactyla > Monodontidae > Monodon > Monodon monoceros. The sequence continues at coordinate 75,733,304 of NW_021703765.1, read as the reverse complement.
GAGGGGTTTGTTGAGGATGTTGGTTGCTATGGTAACCAGTATCCTGTGGAGGACCTATTTCTGCAGTCAGGAACAGGAAGAGTTGTGATTCTCACGCTCTCTTGTTTCGTTTTTTATATTCTGGAACCAGTGACATGGTCAGGTGACTGATGTGTTTTCCTCTTCGTGCTGGCTGCCAGGAAGCTTAAAATCAAATCTTTGGCCAGCTGCCCACAATTGTCAGCTTAAGTGTTATGTCTATTCTCCTTCTAGGCTTTACATTTGTTTCCTACTCTCATTTTCTTCTTGCTGAGCTTTTTTTTTTTTTTTTTTTTTTTTTTTTGCGGTACGCGGGCCTCTCACTGTTGTGGCCTCTCCCGTTGTGGAGCGCAGGCTCCAGACGCGCAGGCTCAGCGGCCATGGCTCACGGGCCCAGCCGCTCCGCGGCATGTGGGATCTTCCCGGACCGGGGCACGAACCCGTGTCCCCTGCATCGGCAGGCGGACTCTCAACCACTGCACCACCAGGGAAGCCCTTGCTAAGCTTTTTTTATTAGCTCATCCAAAATACTTTTTTTCCTTCTATAATGTATGATTAGATCCTTTCTGGAATAAAGAAAGGCATTTTAAAAATGTGCAAATATTAGGTATCATTGTATATATGCTTACTCACCCCCGAGGGCCCATGGGGAGCCTGTCATATGCCAGACACCCGGTCACATTATCCAATTTGCATTATGAAGTTTAAAGGAAAGGAAAATGAGGCTCAGAGAGGTTGGGTAGCCTGCCCAGAGTCGCAGACCAGCACTTGGCTGAGTCCGGTTTTAAGGTCAGCTCTTTTTTCTTAAAAACTGTGCTTTGACCCACTAGCTTACACTTCCTCCACTGGAGCTCTTGCCCACCTCAGTGCTTTGTGATTGTTTGACTCCTTGTCTTTCTCCCAGACCTGACTGTGTATTCCAGGAGGACGATGTTCAAAGCTTGTGTCATAGTCCTGGCATTTAACACCATGTTTAGAGTATAGAAGAAGTTCAATAAATATTTGTTGAGTGGAGATCAACTTAAACTGGGTTTGGGGAACAATTTCCTCTTGTTCCTAAAAGGGGAGTAAAGAACATTTATAAATAATTCATGATTCTGAAAATTCTACTTAATTAAAGTTTTTTGGTGTATAGTGGACCTGGAAGTTTTCTGCAGATGTAAGAAAACGTTTTTCAACCAGTGTGAGTTAGTCACGGTGCTGCCTTTCTTCAAGGCAGTGGAAGGTATGAACATGTGTATAATCCTGTTTGACCTTGTCTTCTGGGGACAGGGAAAAAAGAAGTGTTGATAACTAAATTGCACAACACTCAAATTGCACAAATAGGCTCATTGAGAAGGAGATGCCAGTTGAGTAAAATAATTTTCGTTGTCTTATCAAAGAGGCTCTCTGCAAGAGAATCTTTTGCTTTGCAGCTGTTTTGGGTGCAGTCTGTGAAGGCTAATTGTGAATCTCGATAGTGTTGACTCTCTGAGCTCTTGAATTACGCATGTAAAATAAGATGCAGGAAATGATGATTCAATCCTGAGCGACTCATATCTCAAATCCTGGATTCTTAGAGGATCGGGTGCTTTTTTCCATCCTCTCCTCTGTTTTAAAAATCAGAAGTGCTGAGAGTTATGGTGACATGCCTATGGTTGCATTGGGAGTCATTGGTGGAAATGGTCTGAGACTCTTCCATCAAGGTGAGCTTGAGTTTTGCAACGGGTGCCGTCTTGCTTGTGAGGCCAACACAGTTATGTAATTTTCAAGTGCTGAATGAGATTATCCCTTAGCTCCCTAAATTGATAGAATAGAGTGTGCAGATGCATCCCCAGGATATCCATGGAATGTCTCTGGCCCCTTCATCTGTCTCCCTTTGCAAATTAGTATTGTGGAGGCTAAAGCGTGGAGGTGTGGCTGGTGGTAGAGGATGGTTGTGGGCAGAAGGTCTGTGTTATGATTATCATTTTTATATTTGGTTTTGGAATTTTTTAAAGTTTTTTTTTTAACTTTGAAATAACATTGGACTCATGAGAAGATGCAAAAATAGTATAGGGTTCCCGTGTACCCTTCCCTCAGCTTCTCCCAGTGACATTACCTTGCATAGCTATACTATATTACCAAAACCAGGAAAATGACATTGGTATGATACTATTAACAAGAGAATGTTTGTGTTATTTACATACAAGTATATGTGGATGCAATAACTGAATTTTCGCTCTGTGCCAACCCCTTTGCATGCTGATATAATTTAAATTCTTGTTAAGAACTTTTTGAGGTAGATACTATCATTATCCCCACTTAACAGATGAGGACAGTGAGACGCAGAGGAAAAACCTGCCTCAGTGCGTGCCGCTAGTTAAGTGTGCAGTTGTGACGCAAACCTGGAATCTGATTCCAGACCCTGTGCTCTTAACCTCTTTCCTCTACTGCCTTCCAACTCAGTAATAAAATTCTTTGGAAGTAGGGGCTTAGATTATATATGCTCCTAATCTTACTGCAGAGATTTACAGCTGGTAGGGGCTCACTACATATTTAGGTTCTGTTTTGAATACATGGATAGGGACTGTGAGGGATGACCTGACTGCATCTTGTTCTCCCCCTACTTTCCCAGAACTTACTAAGTCTAAGTTATGAGAACTAGGAAGGAAACAGCCTGGAAAAAAAGAAGAATGGGAAATACGCGCACATTGGTTATCGGTGATGGACCACGGAGAGGTTCCAGCATCCTAAGCCACGTAGCCAGAGAATGGGCCCAGGTTTCTGTCTATCCCATCATGGAGCTAGGGGCAAACCTAACATTTCTATCAGGGCACAGATATCTGTTCACTGGGAGCCTCTGGAGTGCATGAGCTTCAATAATCATGAATCCACAAACTGTTGTGCTGGGTGTACTTCCTTAATTTCTCCATTTTTCTCCCCTTTGTTTGCCTTTGGTCAACCATGACACAAATGTGTGATCCCTAGGTAAATATCAACTAATGACAGTCAATATGAGGTCACTCAAAATGGTACCTGGGGATATAGAATAAGGACAGGGGCAGGAACTAAAAAGGATCAGGTAACTTCAGTTCAACAAATAATGACTGAGCACCCATGATGGGCCAGACACTCTGGTCTTCACTCAGGATCTAGGGGCCATTAGGACTAGCTCTGGCTTTAAGGCAGCTTGCGTGTGATGGTGGCAGTTTGGTAGAGGGAAAGAGCTCTCAGATATGGGTTCAAATCCCAGTGCCCTTGTCATTAACCAGCTGATCAACTCTGGGCAAGTCTCTTAAGCTCTCTGACCCTCAACTTTCTCATTTGTAAAGTGAAAGTAGCAATACCTTCATTAAAGATCAACTGTGATAAATGAAAGAAGACAGACGTAAAAGACCACATACTATACAGTTTTATTTGTATGAAACGTCCAGAAAAGGCAAATATATAGAGACAGAGAGTAGATTAGTGGTTGCCTGGGGCTGGGAATGGGAACAGGAAGTAACTGCAAATGGGCACAAGGTGTCTCCTGGGGTGATGGAAATGTTCTAAAATTGAGTTGTGAGGATGATCACAACTCTGTAAATTTACTAAAACTCACTGAACTGTACACTTAAATTGAGTGAATTTTACAATGTGTAAATTATACCTCAAGCTGTTTCAAAAAAGTATCAAGTGGGCTTCCCTGGTGGCGCAGTGGTTGAGAGTCCGCCTGCCGATGCAGGGGACACGGGTTCGTGCCCCGATCCGGGAAGATCCCACATGCCACGGAGCGGCTGGGCCCGTGAGCCATGGCTGCTGAGCCTGCGCGTCTGGAGCCTGCGCTCCGCAACGGGAGAGGCCACAGCAGTGAAAGGCCCGCGTACCGCAAAAAAAAAAAAAAAAGTATCAAGTGTGAGGCTCAAGTAAGATGATGGAATGGAACCGCTTAAGACATGCTGTACATATGTGCATTATCGTTAGCATTTTCAAAACTGGAAGGTAACTGCTCTATGCGGCCAGTTGCACACAGAAGATGTTGCTGGGGACAGCAGTTGCACCAGCTTGGTAGCCTGGGCATCTAGCAGACATCCTTGTGGTAATTAATGAAAATTGAAAGTTGTCAGTTTCTGGAAGGTAGGGACTGGCCTTGGATCTGGGACTCCCCAGGGCTCTGAAGAAATTCCTGCTTCCAGCAATGGTGAGCTGTACTTTTGTGGACCAACCCTCCAGCAAGAATAACTAGAAATGCTGGATATTTTTAACAATCTGTTTAAAGGCATCAGTAAGGTACTCAGGTCACTGTGGGGCTTCTAGAAAGAAGGGAGGCACAGGGAAGTGAGCCCATAGTTCAGTGCTACTTTTCCACTCATGGTATTGGTGAATTCCAAAACGGCAGCCGAGAGACTGAGAAGCTAAGTACTTCCTTCACCTCCTGGGGCTGAGGAAGAAAAAGTGGAGCTCAAGACAAATAGGAGGGGACCCTGGTAAATAGCAATGTGTCCAGTAGGGACCTGAGGGGCTATACTCTAGGAGGAAAGGGAAACTAGAAACACACCAGTGCTTATAAAAATAAAGCTGAGCTACAAATCTGCTGAGTCCCTGGCTGGATTAATGTGATTTGCCCCTCTCTTAAGTGCCTGCGCAAAGCAAAATTTCAGTCTTTTTTGGAGAAAAATAACATCATCCAGAATCTCAAATTACCTCAATTTTCAGACACAGTTTTAGGAATTCAGTAAAAAAAAAAAAATTACCAAGCATATTAGGAGGCAAAACCACATGACTTAAAACCAGAAGGAAAAGACAGACCCAGAGGAGTTATTTGAGTTGTCAAACATGGACTTTATCTTTTATTTTTATCCTGATTCAATTTCTTAATTCACGTGACTCAGGATTTGCCAGAATTAGAAGCTGTCTCCTCAAGTAGTGTAGGTCTAATTTAGGTTTTTTTAAAACCAACACTATCAAGGTATAATAAGTTGCACCCATTTAAATTTGGTGTTGGATGGATTTTGACAAGTGTATACACCTGGGTAACCACCACCACAGTGAAGAGACAGAACATTTTCGTCAACCCCCAAAATTCTCATATCCCTTTGCAGTTGATCCCTCCATCTTCCCAGTCCCATCAACCACTTATATTCCCTCTGTCACTATACATTATTTTACATTTTCTAGAGTATCATGTAAATAGATTCATATAGTATGTATTCTTTTGTGTTTGGCTTTTTACACTCAGCATAATGTTTTTGGAATTCATTTCTATTGTTGCAGTTAACAGTGGTTTGTTATTGCTTATATTTCATTGTAAGACATGAACTTTAAGTAACTATGATTAAGATATATAAGAGGGCTTCCCTGGTGGCGCAGTAGTTGAGAGTCCACCTGCCGATGCAGGGGACACGGGTTCATGCCCCGGTCCAGGAAGATCCCACATGCCGCGGAGCGTCTAGTCCCGTGAGCCATGGCCACTGAGCCTGCACGTCCGGGGCCTGTGCTCCACAACGGGAGAGGCCACAACAGTGAGAGGCCCGTGTACCACAAAAAAAAAAAAAAAAAAAAAAATGATATATAAGAAATTCGATGACAAGATGGAGAATTTTAGCAGAGATCTGGAAACTATAAAAAATCAAATGGGCATTCCAGAACTGAAAAACATAATAACTGAAATTAATAATTCAATACATGGGTTTAAACGTTTGCAAATTAGACATATTGAAGAGAGAATTGGTGAACTGGAAGGTGGGTCAGAAGAAAATACCGAGACCTAAGCACAAAGGGAAAATAAAGATAGAGAAAATACTGAGAAGAATGTATACGAGACATATGGGATATGCTGAGATGGTCTAATATACTTGTAATTGGGATTTCAGAGGGAGAGGAGATAAAGAGATAAAAGCAACATTTGAAGTGATAATGAAAGAGAAATTTCCAAAAATGACAAAAGGCATCAAGCTACAGCTTTAAGAAGTGCCTTGAACCCCAAACAGAATGAATACAAAGAAAAATATATGCAAGCACCTCTTAGTAAAACTGATAAGATCCGTGGGCTTCCTGATAAGCTCAGTTCCTGTTTCATGGAGGTTTCTCAGTCAATGCTTATTACATGCATGCATGTGTGAATAAATGAATGAATGAATAATGAAGGAAAGGAAGGAGGGAAAGAAGAAAAAAACAGAAGGAAGGTGAGTCACGGAGCCCAGCTTTATTTCCCTGATTTGCCATGTGCTGCAGGTGGTTTCCTGGGAAGCAGAATCTGAGATGGAAATTAGCATGTAGGAAGTTTCTTGGGGAGCACTCTTGGCATCTACAGCTGTGGGGGTGTAAAGGATGCAAAATTGGACAGAAGGAGAAGTTGGGCTGTGATACAGTCTCAATAAAGACCTCATCGAACCTCACAGGGCACTCAAGCTGGGCTGGTGGTGCAGAGATGTTCTCAATAGGGACAAAGTGCTCAGCTCTTTATATGCCTTCACTGACGAGTCTTTAGTAGTGGGCTGTCCTCAGGGAGGGGGCGTGCTTTGGGCAAGGCTGCTTTCTTCAGCCAAGGGCAGTTGCTGGGTGGAGAGGGTATCTGGGGGGTGCCTCACAGTGTCCATTAGCTCTACGATACTTCCTTCCATTCCTTTTCCGCATAAAAAAGAAATGGCATGGGATCCCAGCATCCCAAGTTCTATAGCCTTCTGGAATTACCCAGTTCTTTAACACTCATGAAATAACTTAAGCCCTCATACAGTGTGAATGAAGAAAATGTATTTACCTTATGGGGCATGGTGACTGGAGGGTTATTTACCTATTCTGATTTTTTTCTGATGCCTTTCTTTTTTCAAAATTCACCCATTTAATGATTCACCATTGTTAAAATATTTATTTAAATATTTCTGGGGCACTGTGCTATGCACTGGAGTTCTTTCTCTTTAAGAACCTGTGTGCTGCGTGACAAATTATCTCAAAACTTAGTGGCTTACAACAACATACCTTTATTATCTCACAGTTCTGTAAGGAATTTTGGAGCCGCTTAGCTGGGTGGTTTTGGATAAGGGTCTTTCATGAGAGTGCAAGCAAGATGTTGGGGCTGCAGTCTCACCTGAAGACTTGACCGAGACAGTCTAAGTCCACTGGAGCTGCTGTAATAAAATGCCACAGACTGGATGGCTTATAAACAACAGACATTTAAGTCTCACAGTTTCATAGACTGGAAGTGAGGATCATGGTGCCAGCAGTCATATGAGGGCTCTCTTCCTGGTTCATAGTTGGCACCTTCTTGCTGTGTCCTCACATGGTGGAAGGGGCTAGGAATCTCTCTGGAGCCTCCTTTTATAAGGCACTTATCTCATTCATGAGGGCTCATGCTTAAGCACCTCCCAAAGCCCCCACCTACTAAACCACCATCCTTTGGCAGTTAGGATCTCAACATATGAATTCGGTGGGGGACAGATTCAGACCATAGCAGAGGCTGAAGGATCCACTTCCAAGATGGTGCATTTAACACAGCTGGCAAGTTGGTGCTGGTTTTTGGCAGGCAGGCTCAGTTTCTCTCCATGTGAATCTTTCTATAGGGCTCCTTGAGTGGCCTCATGACACAGCACCCTAAGTTTCACAGGAGCTTGTCACCACCTCTCCACATCACATTGGTCTCTCCAGTCTGCTTTGTTCCAAGGTGGACACAGTCGTAAATTGATGTTTTACTGGAGACTGAAGACTTGGGGATGGGCAGATAATGGGGCAGGGAAAGGGAAGTAGCAAAGAACAGCAAAGTATTTAATGTTGCTTAGCAGATATTACTCTTCTCAAAGCCTTGAGTCATTGTGCAGGATTTAACCCCTGTGCCTGAGCTTCTCTAAGGTCTTTAAGGCACAATGAGTTCTTTTAGACTAAAATGGAATATGATGCCTGAGCAGGTTATGTAACTGGAGGGAAGGGAACATGCTTTCTCAGCACTCTAGGTGTGTCTCACCAGGGGAAGACAGAGTGGGTGGTCACCTCTGCTTTTACCCCAAGATTCTTGCTCCTGTAGCAGGTACACTGGAGTGGGGAACACCCCAGAGGCCAAGGGTGTTCCCAGTGTGTATATTGGGTGTTCCTGATGTGTATACTGAGTATTCCTGGTGTGTATATTGGGTGTTCCTGATATGTATATTGGGTGTTCCTGGTGTGTATACTGAGTATTCCTGGTATGTATATTGGGTGTTCCTGATATGTATATTGGGTGTGTTCCCGGTTTGTATATTGGGGTGAGAGGATAAAAAAATGAAATAGATTTTCTTTTAAGATAAATTTTATCTCAACTGCAACCCCTACTAACAAATTTAGGCCAAGTCTTAGCACGTCAAAAAAGATATCAGGACAGGAAACAGAGAGCAAGTGTTTCCACACTCACATATAAATAGAGAGATAATGCTCAGAGAATATCAAAGTGAATTTCAGAGGCTGTGGTGATATTTCCAGAATAAACATTAGTTAAACACTTATGAACGACTGTCAAAATTATTTCACGGGTGTCAATTAAAAGCCAGTCCTGTAACATTGATTCATTTTCCTTTCCTCAAGTTCCCACAGTCGAATGTGCCACAGTACGACAGGAAGGTATTGAGAGACCTTTCTCCACGTGGAGATGTCAATTGCCTTCCCTTTTATCTTCTGCGAGGTTCCTTTTCAACGGGATCTATCATTTACTCCTAATAGTGATAATAAATTCACATTTTATCAGATGATGAACTAGAGTTCTGAGCAGCCCACTGAGGGACATGTATTCCAGAGAGTTTCAGGGCATTTTTTTTATATAGACTGAACAAGTACAGTCAATTCTTAATTATCCATTCATGTCCTTTCTTCTGGGTGTCTTATGCCTAGAACAAGTTTTCTCTAGACTTTTACAATTTTTTATTTTAATTACAAAAAGTAATTTATGCTATTGCAACAATTTCAAACAGTAAACAAGTACGTCACGTAAAAAGGTCAAATCCCACCATCAGAATATGTCCACTTAAACCAGTCTGAGTGTATCCTTCCTGAATTTTTTTTCTATACATATAGTAGTGTTTATTTTAAAAATTTATTAACTATGTTATTCTACACCTTGTGTATTTTCACTTAATATATCAAGGACATCTTTTCATATCATTACATATATGTCTGTGGTATTAAAGACATATAATATTTCATACTTTGAATGCAGTATAATTAATTTATTTGTGCCCGTATTTTTTAAACTGAAGTACAGTTGATTTACAATGTTATATTGGTTTCGGGTATACAACATAGTGAATTCAGTATTTTTATAGATTATACCCTATTTAAAGTTATTAAAAAATATTAGCTATATTCCCTGTGCTGTACATTACATCCTTGTACCATATTTATTTTATACCTAGCAGTTTGTACCTCTTCATCTCCTTCCCCTATCTTGCCCCTCCCCCATCCTTCTCCCCATTGATAATCACTAGTTTGTTCTATATGAGTCTGTTTTTGTTTTATTATATTTGCTCCGTTATTTTATTGAACTGTTGTTACCACAACAACTTGTATGCAGCTCTTTGAGCGTACTGTTAGTTGTATTAACCTGCCTCAGAGCACAGAGTCTGAGGCAAGGATTAAGTGCTATTGCTTTATTTGGGAGGTGCAATCCCAGGGCATCAAAAGTGAGAAATAAGGGAAGAAGGAGAAGCGATGCCATCCTGGCCACTGGTCCACTGTGAGCCACAAAGAGGCACAACATCACTCAGCAGGTGCATCTGCTCTTCCATGTGGGATGTCCCAGGACAGGCTGGGCAGAGAAACTGCATCTTAAGAACAGACCACTCAGGAGAGGAAAGGAGAGGAAATGGATCTGCCTGCCTACTTCTCACAGTCTGTCTTCCAGCGGTCGTGGTTCACCCCATGGTGTGTTAACCCTCCCACACTTATAGATTGTGTCATTCAGCCCATTTGGCAGCTGCTCAGAGGCCAGATCCCATGCCTCACAGGATGGTGTTTCTTTTTATTTATTTTATTGAAGTATAGTTGATTTACAATGTTGTGTTAATTTTTACTGTACAGCAAAGTGATTCAGTTATATATATATATAATATATATATATATACACACACACATTCTTTTTTTTTAACATCTTTATTGGAGTATAATTGCTTTACAGTGGTGTGTTAGTTTCTGCTGTATAACAAAGTGAATCAGCTATACATATACATACATCCCCATATCTCCTCCCTCTTGTGTCTCCCTCCCACCCTCCCTATCCCACCCCTCTAGAAAGACACAAAGCACTGAGCTGATCTCCCTGTGCTATGCAGCTGCTTCCCACTAGCTATTTATTTTACATTTGGTATATACACACATTCTTTTTCATATTCTTTTCCATGATGGTTTATCACAGGATATTGAATATAGTTCCCTGTGCTATGCAGTAGGACCTTGTTTATCGGATGGTGTTTCTTCTGAGTCCAGTGAGGGGGCTCCAGAGACTTCTGGATGTGCTCTTGATCAGCCTCAGGTGGCTAAACCACTCAGGCCCCACGGGATGGGTCTGCAGGGTGGCAGCTGGGGCAGAGTGAGCGTCCAGGAAGCAGTGAGGCTGGGAGAATCTGGGGAGGCCAGTGAGATGTGTCTCATAAACTCATATTTCTATAAGATATATTACTAGAAGTAGAATTGTTTGGTCAAAGGTTGTGTGCATATCAAATTTTGATGGGTTCCAACACATTTCTTTCCAATAAGTTCCTACTGATTTACAGTCTCATAAGAGAGCATGAGAGAGTCATTTCTTATACTTTCACCAACCCTGGATACTATTGGTCTTCATCAAGGTGTCCAGCTTGATAGGTGAAAATGGTTTTGTTTTAATATGTGATTATTTAGTTATTAGTAAAGTTAAACATTTTTTGATAGATGTGTTGGGCATTGGTTTTTCTTCTGTGACTTGCCCATTCATATGTCTTAGAAAAGAGAAAATTTAAGTTGTTCTAGCGGGTCTGGATGCTTTCTCCAGGGAGTACAAAGGCATTTAAATATTGTCCTGAGTGACCCTAGAGAAAGGAAACCTTCTGCCAAAAAGAGTTGCATCATTCCTTCCAAGGTCAAACTCAAGTGTGATTTTTTCCCTTTCTTTCTTTCTTTTTTTTTTTTTTTAATTTTTGGCCTAGCCGCACGGCTTGCTGGATCTTAGTTCCCCGATCTTAGACCAGGGATTGAACCCTTGCCCTCGGCAGTGAAAGCACAGAATCCTAAGCACTGGAGCACCAGGGAATTCTTTTTTCATTTTTTTATTGTGGTAAAATATACGTAACATAAAATTTATCATTTTAATGGTTTTTAAGCATACAGTTCTGTGGCATTAAATACATTTGCGTTGTTGGGCAACCATTACTGTCACCCATCTCTAGAACTTTTTCATCTTCCCAAACAGAAACTCTGTACCCATTAAATACTAACTTCCCATTTCCTCTCTGCCCAGTGCCTGACAACCACCATTCTACTTTCTGTCTCTATAATGTTGACTACTCTAAGTACCTCGTATCAGTGGGATCCTACAAGATTTGATCTTTTGTGACTCGCTTATGTCATTGAGCATAATGTCTTCAAGGCTCATCCAGGTTGTAGCATGTGTCTGAATTTCCTTCCTCTTTGAGGCTGAATACAAATGTGATTTTGAATGATCAGTGGTTAGGATTATCTGTGGTTCTCCAGGAGACCATGGGTTTCTGAAGCAGTCATTAGAAGAGGCTCCAAGTTGCTGCTTGAGCACTGGGTTCTGCCATCACTTCTGCTCCACACATCTTTTTTCTTGGCCACATCAGGTGTCCCCTCACCTTCCCTATCTCCTTCCCATGAACATAAGCTTTATTGGCGCCTGCCATGCCATGACCCATCCACTTGTCACCCTGCTTCCTGATAGCAGGTAGCCTGCAGTGAATACACTTGTGTGTCTTTTCAACTATTGTCAAATTTCTATCATGCTCAGGGACACACCTTGATTTGACTAGTTTGGAAACTTTAAAAGAGACCGTATGTTAACCCTGGTCTTGCCATACCCTGTGGGACCTTCTGAGCTTTCTTTTGTAAATCAGCCTCAAGTTAGAGTTGCTCAAGCTTCCTTTGACCGCCACCCCTCCCCACCCGAGGATTCATACTTCCTACAGGCTTCATTTCACAACTCCAAGCCTACATCGTGGGCTGAGGGTAAGAGGAGGGGAGGGAGGAACGAACGATGATTTCAGGTTCATTTAAAGATTAAAATTAACAACGTGAACTTGATTTTTACACAGTACTAATAATGGTCTATTACAGAAGTAATCTTGTTTCTTAGCGTTCTTATTTATTCTGTGAAATGTAGATGTCTTCAGTGTTTTTCTCCCCCCCCACATATATTTTTATTTATATATGAAAATTTAGGATATCTGTGTCTATTTTTTCTAATTGGGATCAACCTTAATGGCTGCATAGTGTCTTATGTCCTGTGTTTTATTTACGCATTCTCTTATTGTATGGCATTGGGGTTGTTCTCTAATTTGGGGGCATTCTAAATAATTCTACGATTTCAGAACAATCACATAGCTACAGAGCTTTGTGTGCAACCATGATTATTTCCTTAGGTGGCATTTTTTAGAAGAATAATTTCTGTGTCACAGTGCGTGCATATTTATAAAGCTATTGAATTATGTTGCCAGATTACGCTATGAAAATTGTACTGATTTATACTCCCTAAAAGCTAAAAATTTTCCTACCCAGGAGGCTGGTTAATAATACAGTAGAAAGAACACTCCGGAAAAATATAAAAATAAGAAAACTATCCAGCTGGGTGGATCTAGGCAGCTCTATTCCCCGCCCCGTGACTGTTTCTTCATTTATGTAACAGGGAAGTTGGGTTAGCTCAGGCTCTGGCAAACTTTTCCTGTAAAGGGCCCAATAGTAAATATTTTAGATTTTGTGGGCCATATGGCAGTAGTTTTCAACTGGGGGTTGATTTTGCATTCCCGGTGTCTGGAGACACTGTGGTGGTCACAATTGGGGAAGGAGTGCCGTGGGCATCTACTGGGGAAGGAGTGCCGTGAGTATCTACTGGGGAAGGAGTGCCGTGGGTATCTACAATGCACAGGACAGCCCTTACCACAAAGATTTATCCAGCCCCAAATGTCAGCGGTGCCGAAGTAGAGAAACGCTGCCGTATGGTCTCTGTCACAACTACTCAACTCTGTCCCTGTAGTCCAGAAGCAGCCAGAGACATACAGATGGAAATGGGTACCGCTGCGTTCCAATGAAATTTTGTTTATGGACCCTGAAGTTTGGATTTCGTATAATTTTCCCATGTCACAAAATGTTCTTTAAAAAAATTTGTTTTAATCACTTAAAAATGTAAAGACCATTCTTAGATTGAAGCCGTAAATAGTGGGCTGGATTTGGCCATCTAGCCGGTTTGCTGACCTCTGAGTTAGTTGAACTCTGCTGCTTAGAGATTCTGTCAGGTGGAGGGGGCAGAGATTACTTCTTGAGCATTTATTCTATGCCAGGCACTGTACATGGATTGCTACCTTGCTTATTCTCACGCCAACCCTGTGGAAGGTTCTTATGCCCATTTTAAAGATGAGGAACTTGAGACCAAGAGAGATGAGGTCACCTGTCTGAGATCTCTCACTTACAAAGTGGCGGAGCTGGGATGTGAACCCAGGGGTGGCTGCTTCTGGACCCAGTGCGTGAAATCAACAAGCCACCTGGCTCCAAAATGACACGCCTCTTCCCCAAGCCTAGAGGTGTCAGCCTGAGGTTGGGACCAAGGTGAGATAAGCGGGGGGATAGACGGGGCCGTAGGGAGGCATGGGGAGCGTGTAAAGGAAGAAGGCTGAGAGAAAGCCCTGCTTCCTGTTGACAGAAGTTAGGAAGGAGGCTCCCTGGCTGAGGGTGGCCTCCCAGAATTCCCCGTGCAACCCCAGCGTGAGCTATTACTCCCCCTACAGCCCGTGCCCATTCTCAGGCCTCACAGCACTTAGCTCCGCCAAGTAGCCTCTGCTCATGGCTCCACACTGCTTCCCGTGGGTGTGTCCCCACGGGGGTCCATACTGTCCAGGGTGCCCCGAGGCACTTTTGCCTTCGTGAGCCCCTTTCTCCATTAAAATAAAATTAAAAGTCATGTTTTGTGACTACATCATCACTAAGACAACTGTAGCCCATGCTGGATTGAGTATTATATACTCATTATTCGTACATTCGTTTTTTTTCTAATTTATAAAGAAATGAAAATGAAAACATTTTCACGGGCCCCCAGCACTGACCTTTCTGTGCCAAGCAGAGTAGCTGCTCTGATGCTGTTTCCGCAGAGTTCTGGGATCAGACCACAAATGCAAGCCTCTGAATTCTTGAGTGAGTTTCTTTATTCTCTGAGCTGAGATCTCCTTGTTTTAAAAGTAATAATGATGCCTTACAAATCTGAATCAGGAGGCCATGATGAAATGATCTGAGGTGTCCCTCGTTTGTTCATTCCTTCATTCGGCAGATATTGTTTTTCTTAATTGAGCAGCTACTACATGCCCGATACTTTTCTACATGCTGCATAAGACACAGCTATGCTTTGAGGAGCTTGTGGTCCAGGCGAGCTTATAATAAAATACTGGTGAGCCTTAGACATCATTAGGCACTCGATGGGCAATTTGTCATTTAACAAGCCCAGGAGGCTGGCACTATTTTCAACTCCACTGTACAGATGAAGAAACTGAGGCTGAAAGAGTTTAAATAACATTCCCTGGGGGGCAGGGGGCACTCTCCTTGCACAGTCGAGCTGGCCCCGCGTGGCGGTGGTTCCTGTGTCTTGGGTGTCCCTGCTCAGTGGCCATCACTCATGCTCAGTGACCTTGGGGACAACCCAGTCTCATGTGGCAGCAACTGCGCCTAGACTCTGCCCTGCTCTCTCCAGAAGGTCCCCAGTGGTGTCAGAAACCTTGCACCCTCCTGTCATACCTGTCTGTTGGCCTCAGATCCACAGAACCCCCGGGGTTAATCTCCTGTCAGCTGAGTGCCTGACATCATCACCCCTTGCCCATCAAGCCAGCTCATTGTTCCTCTGAAGTTTCCTTTCCAAGGAGCTCTGTTGATGCAACTTGAGTGATAGAGCATGAGCCCAAGGCAGCTCTGAGCTTTGCCTGATCCCTATTTGGAGATCTCCCTACTGGGGGAGAGGTTAGGGGGCTTGGAGAGGCAAGCAGATCCCAGGATTCCTAGCTCCCCGTGCCAGGAGGGAGCAGTGGTCCCTCCAGGGTGGTGCAGACCTGGCCCTTTGCAGTTTTCTCAGGCTGCTCACCCTGAGCTCAGTGCTGGCTTTGCCGCCGACCAGCTGTGCATCTCTCTGAGATCAGTTTCCTTATCCGCAAAAGGGGCATATACTTGCCTCTCTCCCATAGTCCTTGGAAAGACCAAATGCAGTCGTGTATACCAAGCTCTTAGGACAGTGAATACATTTCAGTTAATTACTATTAGAGGGATTTCCTATGTGTGCACACTAGCCTAGCCCTACCTTAATTTACTGCACCTAGGTCTTCAGTAGCAATCCCTCTGAGCCACACGGGTCCTGGGCCAGCACCCGGGAGGCTGAGATGAACCAGACCTCTCCCTTGTTCTTGAAGATCATTGCCATCAAGCACAGAGAAACAACACAAATCAGCGTGCAGGTGCCGCTCAGGGACGGGCCTGGCTGCACGGGGTCCCATCACCTACAGAACTGCCCGTGGATTCCAGCATCTTACATGAGCTATGACCACCACCATGAGGTATGGATGTTACTGATTTGCAACAAAGAAACAGGAACAGAGAGGAGTAACTTGCCCAAAGTGCCTGACTAGGAAGCGACTGAGCTGAGATTAGAGCTCTTGCTGTCACTCTCATTAATGGGTAGAGTTGGAGGACTTTTCCTGTCCTACCCTTCTTTAAGGGAGCCTCTGTGACCCTTCCTCTCCTTTTGGAGTGGGGGTCACAGCTGGAGAGGGGAGCCAGGAGCTGGGGGTGGAAGACCGAAGCCAGGATGGGGCAGGTGGGAAGCTGTTTAAAAGCTTCAAGGGGCTGTAGGCTAACCCCCGGCTCTTAGCCTCTGGGGGTCACTCCATCGCCCCTGGGTGTTCGTTGTGTGTTTGTTGAGGACTAGTTATGTGGCATGTTAATAGGTATGATGTGGGGAGGGAGGGTAAGAACCAAGGTCAAGCAAGTTTGGAAAATGTAGGTTATGACAAGTTAAACAAGGTCTCTTACTACAACACTTTTCGAAACTTGTGATACTGGTAATGGTGACTCTTCAAACCTTAATGAGCATGGAATCCTTGGCTTTTTTCATGGAGCATTTATTAGGGTTAGTGTGGTACATGTCATAAGTATTGGGGCTAGCCGAATTGTATCTTAGAACCCCAAACACTTTGAACTTGCAAGTCAGAGAAGCAGGAAGAATGCTTACCAGGACCTCCATCTAACAGATGAAGAAACTGAGACACAGAGAGGTGAAGTGACTGACCCTAGTTAGCAGAGCATCCCTTAAAACCCAGCCTGACCCCCAGCCCTTCGCTCTCACCAGTGGGCAAAGCTTTATTGCAAATCTCCCAACTTACTGCCATAACATTTTGGAAGCGCCTGTCTTCCTTTTTTAGATGAACCTTCCTCACTTTGGCCTCATTGTTTCTTTCTTTGGTTTCTTTTGCTTATTTCTGGATTCCACCTGAGGCATGAAATAAGTCCACTGTAATGTAGTCCAATGGACCACTGCCCCCGCAACGCCCTCCCTGCCCCCCACCATGGAGTGACAGTTTATGAAGTTTGGGGTCCTTGTCAGAAACACTAGAGGGACTTTAATGGATGTTGGAGCTCTGCTGGCTTGGAGAGAGGCTCTTCAACCCCAGTCAACACGTTTGTCACACTAGCACTCACCCAAACTCAGGGCGTACATATCTGTCTGTCAGCAGACTCCTGGGAGAACCTCAGAACACGTAGTTCCTCTCAGAGGCCAAAGTCCACTGAGATCCCAGGGACTCCGTTTGTCCCCCTCTTTAGAAGAGGCCACCAACAATGTTAGAAGCAGACACAAGAGATTAGACATCTTGAATATGGATTGCTTGGCCCACGCAAATGAATTCATGTTTCCCCTGAATTAATTGTCAACATTGAAAAATTGGGGAATTTCACATAAAAATCTGAATTCTGGTTTCTCATGGAAAACCCAGAAAATCTAGCAGCACTGGACCTTCGTTCCCGTTTGGCCACAAAAGCCTAGAGCTGAGTGGTGGCCGCTGCCTGAAATCAGTACGTGGTCTCCAGCTCACCACAGTGCCCGCCCTCCTGTTGTCTCTCCAATAACAAGGCAGAATGCCAGCCGCTGCCTAGACTATGTGCTCTTGTTGTTTTCATCTTTATTTAATTGGATTAATTCTCATGAATAATTTCCTGCATCCATGTTTCTATAAAAATTAGGAAAGCTCTGAATAGACTGAGAGGGCCCTATATTTCATTTGTCTAACTCATAGAGTTGGCAAACTGTGACCTACCGGTCTCATCTGGCCCACTGAAAGCAAAATGGTGCAGCTGCGGTGGAAAGCAGCTTGGCGGTTACTCAAAAAAGTTAAACACAGAATTACCATAAAGCCCAGTAATTCTACTCCTAGATGTATACCCAGAAGAACTGAAAACAAGGTTTTCAAACAAGTACTTGTACACAGATGTTCACAGAAGCAGGATTCACAATAATCAAAAGGTGGAAACCACCCATATGCCCATCAGTGGATGGATGGATACACCAGATGTGGTCTGTCCACACAGTGGAATATTATTCAGCCATAAAAAGGAATGAAGCACTGATGCATGCAACAGCATGGATGAACTTGAAAACTTGATGCTAAGTGAGAGAAGGCAGTCACAAAAGGCCATGTATTGTATGATTCCATTGATATGAAATGTCCAGAATTAGGCAAATCCTTAGAGACAGAAAGCAGATAGGTAGTTGCCAGGGACTGCAGGGGGGCAGAAAACAGGGAGTGGCTGCTTCATAAGCCTCCTTTGGGGAGGTTATGAACATGGTTTGGAACTAGACAGAGGTGATGTTTGTACAACACTGTGAATATGTTAAATTCCACGGAATCTTACACGATAAAATGGTTAATTTTATGTTATGTGAATTTCACTTCGTTAAAAAAAAAAAAAACTGACCCCGTGCCTGTTTTTGTGCTGCCCGCAAGCTAAGAATGTGCTTTTACATTTTTAAATAAGTGAAACAGAGCAAAAGAAGAATAATATTTAATGACTCGTGAACACTATATGAAATTAATTTTAGTGTCCATAAATACAGTATTATTGGAAAAGAACCATGCCTATTTGTTTATGCATTGCCTATGGCTGCTTCTGAGTTACAGTGCAGAGCTGAGTAGCTGTGACAGAAACTGTATGGGCTGAAAGTCTCAAATATTTCCTATCTGATACTTTACTGAAAAAGTTTGCTGACCTCTGCTCTAGATCTTTCTCGACCAGGTGATGGAAGTCAGGTGGAAATTAGTATCTCACTTCCTGAGAGGGGCTGCAGTGGTCACTGGTCTTGAGCCAGGAGGCAGAGGGAGGGACAAACAGGCTTCTCTTGATGTTCAGTGTGTTAATTTCCTAGGGATGCTTCAACCAAGTTCCACAAACTGGGTGGCTTAAACAACAGACATTTGTTCTCTCCTAGTTCTGGAGCTAGAAGTCTGAAATCAGCTCATCTGCAGGGTCGTACTCTCTCTGAAGGCTTTAGTGGAGGATCCTTCCTTGCCTCTTCCTGGCTTTTGGTGGTTGCCAGCAATTCTTGGCTTGTGGACACATCCCTCCAATCTCTGCCTCTGTCTTCACATGGCCTTCTCCCTGCGTGTGACATCACATCCTCCTTCCTCTGTGTGTCTCTATGTCCATTTCCCCCTCTTCTTATAAACCGTCAGATTAGGACCCACGCTAACCCATTATGACCTCATCTTCACTTGATTACATCTGCAGAGACCCTATTTCCAAATAAGGTCACATTCTCACAAATGAAGTTACCTAGGAAACAGAAACAGACTCACAGATACAGAGAACAGACTTGGGGGAGGTGGAGGGGTGGCGGGGGAGGAGGGATGGATTGGGAGTTAGGGGTTAGCAGATGCAAACTAGTGTATATAGAATGAATAAACAACAGGGTCCTACTGTATAGCACAGGGAACCATGTTCAGTATCCTGTGGTAAACCATAACGGAAAAGAAAAAAGCAAATCAGGTCACATTCTGAAGTTCTAGGTAGACATGAATTTGGGGGGGACCTTATTTAAGCTAGTTCATCAGGCACCCCCAAGATCTTTGATTCTGAATGAGTGAGCACAGACTACTCATGCCTTATTGGAAGCACCCTGAGTGGAAGTAAGCGGAGGGATATTAATTAAATATTAAATTAAATATGAATTAAGCACCTTCTAAGTGCTGGGAACGGTTCTAAGCCCTTGATTAATCCTCTGAGGAACCGACAACGCACAAAGAGATTAAGCAAGAACTTTCTCGAAGTTTTACAGCTAACACGTAGCAGAGCCAGGATGCCAACCCAGGCAGCATGACTCCAGAGTCTTATTGAATCCGATGGCCACCTCACAGGGTTCCTCTTTAAATTTTCATCTTGCAGGTTAAGTAGGTGAACAGTCTCAGAGAGGTTAGAGGACTTGGCCAGCAGCAAAGCTGAGATGTAAACTCAGGGAGCAGGACCTTGGTCTTTCCAGCGCACAGGAGTCCCCTCTCCGCAACCCCCCTGCCTTTAATCTCCATTTCTTCCTTACATGCATGGAGAAAGTCTTTTGCCTGCCTTCACTCAAGGGTGATATCTAGGGATGAAAGAAGCTAGCAGATGCAAAAAGAGTCACCTGGAGGCTTTAAGTGAGGCTCCAAAAACCCTGAGCTGGCTCTAAGCATTCACCCATGAAAACCCTTTCAGCCTTTAGAGAATCAAGGTCCTATTGACAAATGCTAAGATGTTGACACGCGCTTGGAGGCTGGCTGCCTGCTCCAGGGTGAAAGGCATAATAGATCAGGCCGATGAATGTGCCTCCTCGGAGTTCATCAATCCTGCCTTTGTCTTGTGCATAAGTGAGGATGATCACGTTGAAGGAATCCATCATTAGTTTGTGTTCCTTTCTATAAGAATAGGGGCACTGGGGAGAGGAGACGGAGGGTGTGGTCCAGGAACGCATTCAGGGCCCACCTCCACGGAGAATGGGGGCAGGTGTCAGAGCAAAGAGGCTCTGAAAACGCGTCTGATTGCATCCACACCCATCCATCAGCCCCGGGTTCAGCCCCTCTTCCTTTCCCCACCGGCTGTCAGCCACGTGGCTTTTGCAAATCTGAGAAAATTGCACCTTAGGGTTTGGCTTGCTGAGCTTGAGAATTGGGAACCTGGGGCCCATTTGTGAATTTATTTTCCTCTTTGATATCTGCAATCGCACCGTCTTTGAACATTGGCCCTGAGTGCCTTCACTGGCTCAGACTCACTGCTCAATGATTAGTCCGGTGGCCATTCTGTCCTTAGTGACAGGGCTGAGTCACTGTACCTGAAAGGTGACTTCTCTGAGAACTTGGGGAAACTTTGAGAAGGCAGTGAGCCATGTGGCTGGAAGAACCTGTGGCTGCATGACTGACCTTGCAATGCCCACGGGAGTCACAGGTTCGGGCAACCTGTCCCAACCCCTACGCTCACCATTCAACCCACACCATTGATAAATAGTTGAGACCATGGTCAAGAGCCCCAAGAAGTTTGGGAGTCCCACTCAGTGGTTCCCTTCTTCTTGTACGTTTTTGGTATCTTTGACCTAGAGCAGCGATTCTCAACCAGGGGCAATGCTGTCCCTTCCCCACCCACTCCCCAGGGATGCTTGACAGTGTTTGGGGATGTTTTTATGTGTCACAGCTGGGGGAACAGGGTGCTGCTGGCATGTAGTAGGTTAAGACCAGGGATGCTGCTCTACATCCTATAATGCACAGACAACCTCCAACACAAAGAATTATCCAGCCCCAAATAACAATCATGCCGAGGTCGGGAAACCCTGGCCCAGAGCACCTTTCTCCATGTGCATTCCCCGAGCTTAACAGCGGCGTCCGCATCACCTGGAACGTGTTAGAAACTCACATTCTTGGTCTCCACCCCAGACTCAGTGACGCAGTAACTGGGGCCCAGAAACCAGTATTTTACCAGGCTGTTCAGGTGATCCAGACACATGAAGTTTGAGAACCACTGACTTACGGCAATTCGTTTTATAAAAGGCCGAGCGAAGCAGCTGCAGGCCCAGGTCTCACTACACGGCAGAGACGCCTCTCTGACCTCAGGGCCTAGGGTCAGTCTGAGAGGCCAGAGAATTTGTGAGATAAACTAAAACACTGCTAAATGGCTATTGGAGGTGAGAGCACACCTTGGGTCTCTCTGGATGGTGCCTGCAATTGTGCCTTTGGTAGATTAAATTGCTTGATTCCAAAAAGAGCCGGGGCAGGATTTCCCTTGATTGTGATTTTCATAGAATGTTGAATCTTATTCACAGATGCTCCCATGCCAGCCTCATCACTTCGGGCTGCTAGGTGGATAAACAGGTATTTTTCCTCTATGGGAAATTTCTGATAAAGAAAGTAGCAAGATTCCTCCCTCCTCCCTTATTAACTGTGTTGGTAAATTGCTGAACTTCTCCGATCTGCAATTTTCTCTTCTGTAAAACGCGTTACAGTCCTGATCTTTCCGGTTGTTGTTAGGACCCTGTACCTAAAATGACAAGCACAGGATAGAAGCTTAATAAATGCCCATTTACACTTCTTTTTTGAAAGAAGGGTTGGGAGGCACATGGCTGTATCAGTTTCCTGTTGCTGCTGTAACAAATTATACATTCAGCGGCTCAAAGCCACATAAACATTCTCCTACAGTTCTGGAGGTCAGAGCCCAAAATGAGTCTTACGGAGCTAAAATCAAGGTGTCTGCAGGGCTGGTTCCTTCTAGAGGCCCCAAGGAGATCTGTTTCCTTGCCCTTCTACCTTCTAGAGGTTGTCCTCATTCCTTGGCTTGTGGTCTGCATCACATCACAGTTTCTCCCACAGCTCCCCCTGTCATGGTCACATCACCTTCTTCCTGTGACTTTCTTGATTCCCTTTTATGAAGATCCTTGTGATTCCGTGTAGGGCCCACCTGGATAATCCAGGATAACTTCCCGATCTCAGGATCCTTAATTTAATCCCATCTGCAAAGTCCCTTTTGCCATATGAAGTCACATTCATAGGTTCCAGGCATTAGGACGTGGATATCTTTTGCGGGGGGCATTGTTTGGCCGGCCTACCACAGCGTCTTAGCCCATTTGGGCTGCTCTAACAAAAATGCTACAGATTGGGTGGCTTAAGCAAGCACGTATTTAATCCTCACAGTTCTGGAGGCCGGGAAGTCCAAGATGGAAGTGCTAGCAGATTTGGCATCTGGCGAGGCTGGCTTCCCGATTCACAGATGCCCGTCTTCTTGCTGTATCCTCACGTTGTAGGAAAGACAAGGGAACCTTCTAGGGTCTCTTTTATAAGGACCCTAATTCCATTCATGAGGCTTCACCCTCATGATCTAATCACCTCCCAAAGGCCCCACCTCCAAATACTATCACACTAAGGACGAGGATTTCAACATGTGAATTTGGGGGGGACACAAACATTCGGTCCATAACACACAGTGACTAAGGCCCTTGGCAATTCTATAAGTAAAGTCCTCTGTAGAAGACCCAATAGTGAAAGCGCCCTAGCACTAGGTTTGGTCACAGGGTGATGTCTGGGTACTGCTGTTCTTCAGAGCTGCTCCTAAGTTTATGGCAGGTGGGGAGTGCCATACACCGCCCAGTGGTTCTCAGAGCAAGGTGCTTGGACCAGCAGCATTACATCACCTGGGCACTTGTTAAAGGTGCAGATTCTCAGGTCCTGTTCCAGATTTAACTGAATTAGATTCCCTGGCAGCAGAGGCCAGTAATATGCAGTTTAACAAGCTTTCCTGATGACTCTGATATAGAATCTGAAATAGAATCATCAAGCTTTTTAAATAAAGAGCAGCTTTACTGAGGTATAATTCACATACTTCCAAGTTTACTCTTTTAAAACAATTCAGTGCTTTTTAATATTATATTCATAGAGCTGTGCAACCATCACCACTATCTAATTCCAGAACATTTCCATCACCCCAAAAAGAAACCCCACACCTATTAGCTGTCACTCCCTGTTACTCCTCCCTCAAGCCCCTGGCAACCATTAATCCACTTTCTGTCTCTATGGATTTACCTACTCTGGACATTTCATGTATATGAAATATGAAATGTAGCATTATTTGTAGCCATTTGCATGTAGCCATTTGCATCCCGCTTCCTTTACTTAGCATAATATTTTCAAGACTCATGCATGTTGTAGCAGGAATAATACTTCATTCTTTTTCATGGCCAAATATTCCATTATTTGGATAGACTACATTTTGTTTATCTATACATCACTTGATGAACATTTGGGTTGTCTTCACTTTTTGGATATTATAAATAATGCTGCTGTGAATGCCCAAGTTGGAGAACCACTGCGAAAGAGAATTCATCAGAATCCAGAGGTCTGGGTCTTGCTTTGCTAGTACAGAATACGGATTCTCTTAGAGTCAGATTCACATTAACCAGACTTTTGAGACTGATGTATAAAGTTGAAATGTCTGTTTAATAAGGTACAATGAGAACTCGCTGTCACAGGTACTGCATTTCTCAAGGGCCATGTGATTTGCCCTTTTCCTCTCTGCAGTACACCCTTCCTGAAAGCCAGAGTTTCATCAGGACTTTTCCTGGTGAATGTGGAATACAGAGTAGGAGAGTTTGCTATGTGGAATGTGTGAAGGCTTTGGGCTGGGACAGCCTGCTCTCCCTGGGCAGGGTAACTGAGAGTACAGGCAAACTGCCCAAGGATAGATCCTGGCCCCACCACTGGCGAGCTGTGTGACCTCGAGCAAGTTATTCAACCTCTCTGAACTATACTTTCCTTCTCTGTGGTTTTGAGATAATAATAATGAAGATGTCGCAGGGCCATTGGGCAGATTAAATGAGATAACACCTGTAAAGTGTTCAGTACTAGTGCCTAGCATGTGGTCCATTAATGGTGGGTTACCACCCACCACCTTCACGATGATTAACCATCTCATGTTTGGGAGAGGGGTTGCTATAGCCACTGGAGATAACAGAAGTCTGCTATAAGTTCTGTCTCTGTGACCTTGTATAAGGGCACCATTCTTCTGCTTGTAAGTGAAACAACTTAAACTGCTTTAAATGTTTAAAAATGAGGATTTAATAGAGAAGCTCCAGGGGCTCAAGTGATATATCAGCCCTTGGTTGTTCTGCTTCTCTCCACTCTGCTTTTCTAGTGTGTTGGCCTCCTTCTCAGGCAGGCCCTTCCCACAGGTATGCTCAGGTCACCCCTGGGCACTCAGGTGTGTAGCCCACCAGCCTAGCTACTCCAGGGAACAGAGGGTATCTTTTAAAAAAAGGTTCCAGGGTGTTTCGTGGACTCTGATTGGCTCATCTTAGGTCACATGCCTGCCTCTGAACCAGTCACAGTGGTGAAGGAGTTGGAATACTCTGGACTCTCCATGCCTGGGTCAAACGCCCTGCCCCAGGACTGGGAGGTCCAGCCTGCCCTGAACCTCTAGCACTGAGACGCCAGAACGGTTGTTTCCCAATGGAAAACCAGGCTGCTGTTACTAGAAGAAGGAATAGGCTCCAGTGCCAAAGACCCCTGTCCCCTGGATGGGCCGGGAGAGGCGAGCCAACATCTGCCCCATGCCTCTCTTTGCCTCTCTTTTTATGGTTGACTAAGCTCCTCTTTCGATCTGATATTTAATCTGATTGCATCAGGCTCTGGATTTAGGTCCCTTCCTGACTCTTTGCACAGGGATTGTCAACTATAAAACTATGGATTTGGAGATGTATAATTCTTTGTGCTGGGGGCTGACCTGTGCTTTGGAGGATGTTTAACAGCATCCCTGGTTTTCACCCAGTAGATGCCAGTAGCACCATCCCCCGAGCTGTGACCTCCCAAAGTGTCTCCAGAGATTTGAGAACCACTGCTTTAAGTTAATGTTTTTCTTCTGTCCTCTGACCCAGTAGGGGTTGGGCTAGTTTCACACTTGGAGGGTCAACTTCCTTATCTCCAAGTTCTTGGGATGGGGGTTCTCTGTACCCCCAATACTGACAACACTTCTCACTGATAAACTGTGACCCTGTTGTAGCAGAGGTCCCCTGTCTCCACGGCCTCACCTTCAGGGCTGCCACATCAGGACCAGGACCTGTCACATCTCCACCCCCTCAGCCCCACTTGGAGATGCTTTGGAATATGGATGCCCCATCTTGACCTTGGAATATGCTCCATCACAAGGCTGTCTCCACCATGTCTGCAAACTACAGACAGTGTGACACGGCTTTGGACATCACTTGAGCCTCAGGGAACAGAGCGGGGAGGAAATCTATTGCCCGAAGTTCAGACCCAAGAATGCCTGGTGTCTTGGGTTTCTTAAAGTCGGACTGGGGTCTCTCGCAGCAGGCTCACCTGGTCTGTCCCCACTGAGCCTGCTCAGGCAGTAAATTCCATGGAATGACTCTGCGTGGGGAACTTCTCAGCAGCCCTTTGTTCTAAGGACAGTTAACTTCTGCTGAGCACTGACTACAGGGTGGCAGCGTAATTAAAAAATGCCACATTTCCACTGGGGAAGAATTTCAGCTCAGGCAACTCTGAACAGCTCTGATTTAAGATCCATAAACCTAGTTCAAGGCAGTAAATATGTAAGTAATTGATGATGTAGTGTGCAAGCAACTTAAGACCCATCCATCACATCCAGGCAAGTGAGGGCTGTGGACACGCTCAGAGAACAGGGTGACAGGAGGGGAATAAATGACCAGAGGGACCTAGACAGTTCTGCTCTCTCCATAACTCACCACTGCTTCTGCCTGGAGTCGTGGCCTCATTCCCAAAAGAGCCTCTCCCCGGTTTTGTCTTCTCAGGCCAGAGAGAAGGGCCACTAAGGAAAGCGCAGACAAGCACCTGGGTTGCTTGAGGTGAAAGCCACCTTTATGGCACACCTACCGCGTACCAGGCATTTGCCTCATGTTCCAGTGCCCGATTCCTTAGGGAAACTTCGCAAGATGGGTGCTATCGCTCCCCTTTAACAGAGGAAGAGGTCCAAAGAGCAGAGGACACAGGCATCCCAAAGGCAAAATCAGGATTGGGATTCAGATCTGTGCCTGTAATTAATTCCATCTTGTCTCTCTGCCTCTTAGGCAAAAGAGGGGCTCTGGCCCCTGGGTTGCCTGGATTGTGGAACGTGCCATCCACAAACATGTTTGTTGCCCATTTCGGGGTCCAGGTGTCAAGCCCGACTTGCAGATCCCAGCCTGTGGTCTGCATGTCCCCTGCCTCCCCCACCCCATGCCTGTCCCTGATACTGCCGTTCCTGTTGTTCTATTTCAGCATGAGAGCATTTACAGTTGAAATTGATGGAGCACAGGCCTGGCTGTTTTCCTCCCTTCACAGGAACATTTGCGGTGATGGCAGCGCGAGGCCTCTGTCAACTCTTGTTTCATCCTCATTTAAGCCTGAGCCAGGGGCAGTAAGCCAGCCTCTTCCAGTTAACATTTTCCTTCAGGCCAAGGAGACAGGTCCTGTATCTGTGTGGTCTGAGATGGCTCTGCATTGCTAGCGCCCCCCCCACCCCCGAGCGTCTTCGGGTTTCCAGGCCGCCTCTCCTCTTGCTCAGGGCGTCTCTCCCAGGGAGGGTGCACAAGAAGACCCCCTCACCAACTCTGCTGGTGGTCGCTCCTTTCTGAATGTGTGAAGAGAGACCACGGTACTCACAAATGGGGCTCTGCAGTCCAGGAGATTTAGGTTAAAATCCCAGAAGGACATATTCCTTAGGCGACCTCTGAGCCTCAGTTTTCCCATTTGCAAAATGGGATCATTAGTACCTACCTCACAGGGTGGATTGTTCATTCATTCGTTCGTTCGCTCATTTGTTCATCAGTGAATATTTGTGGAGATGCCCCTTTGTGCCATCCCTGTGCTAGCTGCTGAGGAAACAGGAGGGAATGGAACAGATATGTTATAGAGAATCAATGAGCTAATGCAGGTGAAACACTTAGGCCCGTGGTGCCCAAACTTGTCTGCGCATGAGTATGACCTGAAAACCTTTTGAGATGTTCAAAGCCAGGCCATACCCCAGTATAATTAAATCGAGGATCAGCAAACTTTTAATGAAAGAGCCAGATAGTAAACATTTTAGGCTTCGTGGGCCATCAGGTCTTCATCATGGCTCCTCAACCCTGCCCTTATAGTGCAAAAGCAGCTGTAGACAATGCACATGTTGCTGTGCCAACAAAACTTTATTTATAAAACAGATTTGGCCCATGGGGTGTAGTTTGCTGACCCCTGAGTTAAATCACAGTGCAGGGGAGAGACCCAGGCATCTGTTGACTCCAGTGTGCTGACAATTGGGGAACCACTGACTTAGGCAATGCCTGGTACGTGTTAGCTGTTATCGCGATTACTGTGCTGCGGCTGAGAGAAGTTAAGTACTTTGCCCAGTTTGGGGGCAGAACCAGGACAATAACCCTGGGCTTTCTAACTCCAAACCCCATCCTTTTGATCATTTTGCTTCTCTGTTTTAAGCTCTCAGAGCCTCAGTTTCTTCATCTGTAAAATGGGATTGATACTAGACCTCCCTGACACAGTAGCTAAGGGGCCTGAATGTGAACGTTGACATACAGTGCAAATCTGCCCTCGAGAGGGACTCTGTCAATGGGAAGAGTCAGGAGGAGCTGAGAATGTTCCAGAGGTCCTGACCCCAGTGGCTCAGGAAGCCGTGGGGCCCTGAGCAGACAGGCATGTGGGGAGAGGTTTGGGCGAGGAAGTGGTGGGCTCCATTTTTGAGCAGATGGGCTTAGTTTGGTCAGCCGTCCCAGCTGAGGTCCCAGCTCCCGCTCAGAGCCTGAGAGCCAGGGCTGGAGGTATGGGTGTGTGGCCAGGGCAGAGTGGGGCGCCTGGCTTCCTGGGACCCCTCAGTGGTCCAGGCCCTGCAGGGCTGTGGAGAAGTGAAGCCTCCATTTGGAGGGTTAGGCTACTGGCTTATTTTTGCTGGAGTCAGCAAGAAAAACCCTTCACCTCTCAGCTGTAAGCCAAACTGCATGAGACACTGAACACATAAAGATGAGTAATCGGCATCTCCTACTGTCCAGGAGCTCACAGTCAAGTGGGTGGTGGAGAGATCAGATGTGTATGCAGAGGCTCTTGTGCAACAAGGCAAGTGACCCAAAGAGGTAAGAGCAGGAGGCTCCGGGAGGAGCATGGCAGGGGTGTCTGCCCCGTACATTCAGGGAGGGCTTCCTGGAGGAGCCATGCCTGAGCTAGATCTTGGAGGAAGAGTGGGCATGAGTCAGGCTAAGAGAAGTAGGGAAAGGGTGCGGGAGACTGTTCTAGAAAGAGAGAACAGTATCTTTGAAGGTGGGAGGTGCAAGTGAGTAGATCCATGGTGTGAATGTGACCAGGGGAAGGCTGGGGACAGCAATGCAGTCAGTGGCAATTTTCAGCCCAGGACTGGCCCTCAGTGCTGTCCTTCTGCTTTCTCAGAGGCACCAGGCATTTCTTCCTCTTTGGCCTGGGATCGGCATATTCTTCCTCTTCATCTGACTTTTCGTGGTCACTTGAGTAGACATGATGCTATAACAGAGGTCCTGGAGATAATGATTTTGGATATACCAAGTCTGCCCTCAAGATTATATTGAAGGGACCTGCCAGCCTCCACTCTAACTCCAGAAGCATCACACATATTTCCTTCTTGATAATTTATTTCCTGCGTGCTTCCCAAATAAACCAACGTGGATCCATTTTCCTAATGAGATTCTTCTGGATTTCTAGATTTTTTTTGTATTTTATTATCTTATTACATAAACTGATTTTGACATTTCAAGATGATCCCTCTCCTCTTTCTAGACCATAGCAGTAAAATTATATCAAGGGGAAATTTGAGGGGATACAGGGAGAGGGAAGGGAGATGGGTTTCCTAATAGGTCTAGTTTTTAGAATCGAGGGAAGATGCATAATTAGTACCAGTCCCCACCTCCAGTCCATGGGGTGGTGTCGTGGAATTAGCGGCCCATTGCCTCACTTCTCTTGTCACATCCACTCCCATCACCCGCCACTGCCGCCACACTGCCTGCACATATACCCAGACTACTGTTAACATTTTAGATTCTCCGTCTATCATTCCCAGAAGGAAGATAATTACTCATGTGGCACCCAGGTGTCCCATTGTTTGGTTAGGAGGTTAAAAATCCCTGATACACTTCAATAAATTCAACAGTGGGCACATTATAAAATGTAATTAAATGCCTCAGCCATCTTCCCTTTCTTTACTGCAATGAAATTTAATTGAGGCCATATGAGGGGGCTGAGATAAATCACAGCTGATGACTCCACCTTTCACACGTCTCACTGGGAGAGGGCGTGATGTTATCACTGTTCACATGTGTGATTTATGGGCAATTCAGGGAATCCCAGCTAAGCGGTTACCTGCCGGGATTCAGACGCGAGGTGGTGATGGTTTTTTAAAAAGGGGAGCATGGTTTTGAAGGAGGGAGTTAGAATCAATACATCCTAGTTTTCCCACTAGATCCTGAAGGTAATTCCAGTTTGGTTTCACCATTAAAAAAAATTTTAACCGAGCCTTGGGCCAGGAGGAACAGGTGATGGAAGAGAACTTTGATTCTGACTCACTGTGAGGTCTTCCCCTCACATCCTCTGCACTTTTCTGCCTCTTGCCTCACATGTCAGCCTCTCTGTGCTCCCATTTGCTCAGTGCTCTCACTGCTCACCTGTCCTACCGTGGTAGGCTTGTACCTGGAGCCACTCCCAGGAGAGCATTCATCTGTTCTCCTTGACCGTGACCAGCACCACCACCTCCCCTTTGGTAACGTACATGTCCTCCAGGTCTTCTCTCTGCTTTGATAAAGTGACAACTGGATAATCGTATTGATTAGCCCAGGCAGAAGCAGTGAGAGGAGAGAGTTAATTTTCCTTTCCCTCTGTCTTCATGAGCTGACATGGATTTCAGCAGTGGCATGTAATCAGAGACATTGCCTCATCACAGATTATTCTACCAGGAGACGGTGAGGGCTAGAAAGAAAACAGGCTTGGGGTGAGACTGGGATAGGTTACAACCTTGGCTGGGCCGCTTGATGGTTCTACTCTGCCTGGCTCTTCTCTTCTGTAAAATGGACATTGAAACAACACACCTAGGATTAGGCGAGCAGAGGGGTGACACCATGTGGTCACGCACACTTTGGCTTGGAAGCTGCCATTTGTCCAAGAATTCCCACTATGTAAGTGGCCAAAGTGGGTCTATAACCCAAGTCTTCTGGCTTCAAAGAAAAAAGCCTTTCATAATGTATACATATATCAAACCATCACATTGTATACTTTAAATATCTTACAATTTTATTTGTCAATTACACCTCAATAAAACTGGAAAAAAAAAAGAAGGGAAAAATTTCTCCACTAATCAGCCAAGGAAATGAGTTGCACAGCTCTTAATCAGGAGTTGACACACTTTTTCTATAAAGGACCAGGTAATAATTATACCTGGCTTTGTGGACCACATGTTTCTGTCAGTTACTCAAACTCTGCTATTATAGTACAGAAGCAGTCACAGACAGTGTGTAAATGAGTGGGGGTGTCTGTGTGCCAATCAGACTTTATTTACTAAAGCAGGTGACGGGCCAGATTTGGCCTGAGGGTCACAGTTTGCCAACCTCTGTTCTAAGTCATAGTCCATGGAGAGCTTTGTCAGGTTCTAACTGGTGTGTTAATCCTAGAGGTAGAGTGATGATGACAATGACAAAAGCAAGAATAACAATAATATGTCAGGCACTCAGCTAAGCCCTGTTCCAATTATATTACCCCACTTCATCCTGCTAACAATTCTGTGAGGGAGATATTATGGCCCCTTTTTTACAGGAGACAAAAACTGAGACTCACAGAGGTGAAAATGCCCAAGGTCTTATAGCTAATAAGTGGCTGAGCTGATGCTTGAACACAGGTCTACTCACTTCAAAGTCCCACACTCCATGGAGCAATTTGATAACCTTCCCATTCAGAAATGAAGTCTGCTGCTCTGTCTTTAAAATAGGCCTGTGCTCAAGGCCTTGTAGCCGGTTTGAACCCCACACACATGCCAATTGGTTTGACCCCGATACCTCCATTCCTGCAGTCTTCCTATTTCTAGGCAGGTAACTTCACCATTGCCCTTTGCTTTGCCTCAGTGCCATGCGGCATCCCTAAGCATCTCCTCTGAAGGGTCTCTTCCACCAAGAGTGAGCAGCACAGGCTTTGCTCACCCCCAGCATCTCTTCTGCCTATTTCTTCCCCCAAGACCTGCGACCCAGGCTCACTCTTATCTACTACTCACCAGTGCTGAGTTGTTCCCTAGACACCTTCACAGTGATCACAAGCCCGCAGGTGATGAAATTTGCATCTTGAGAAGTGGGTTGTAGTTGTCTCAGGGAGAAAATTATGTCCATCTACACAAAGAAACTCAATTTGGCCCCGAAGCACCATGGTGCTGTAACCTTTAGAGATGACACATGATTAAAAGACTTTTAGACCTGATGTATTTGAATTGGATATTAAAGCAACTAGAGTTGTTCCCCGCTATGTGAATAATACTGTGAACAGCTTTAGTCAAGGACTGGTTGCCACCTTGGATGAATCAGTGGGATTTTAGCTGGTGACTGGCCTGTGGCCACAGAAGAAAAGTTGAATATGCTCTAAGTTTTATTAATTTCAGGACCCTTGGAGCCTAAAGAATTTGCTGCTTGATTTGAAGGCAACACCATTGTTAAGTTCTCAGTCTCTCCTGTCCCTGGGCTAGAAGTTGAAGGGCAGCTGGACCTTCCATTTCATGTGCGGCATTTCTGAGGATGAGCTCTGGGGGTGGACTGTCCTAACTCAAACCCCAGCTCTCCCGCCCAGAATGGAGTTAGGAGATTAGATGAAATAATACATCTAAAGCATTTAATCTGAGTCCTGCCAAATAGTAAGTACTCAGTAAATGTTAGCTGTTATTATTAATAGTACTATGTGCTCAGAGGTCTTTATCTCCATGGAAACATTTAAGGATGGGATAGCTCCTCTTCTAGCCAATAGAGTTTAGAGACTCAGAGACTGCGATAGACGGTTTCTTGTGGTCCTTTCCAACTCAAGGACTGCGTGATTTGAACAATAATTTTTACGCTTGTCTCAGAAGGAGACATAGCATAGGAAGGCAGTAGGGTGTGGGGGTGAAAAGCAAGGCTTTAGTTTTGTAGGAAGCTGGGGTCAACTCTCAAGTCCACCAAATACTAGCAATAGGACTCGGAACAATTAATTATCCTCATTTTCCTTATCTCTAAACTAGGGATACAACCTTGTAGGGTTGTTTGGATTAAAGGAAGAAACAGCTCCAAGAGGCGAATCCCCCCTTGGGATACGTACAAGAAGTCAGACTGTGCATTGCTCCTGTACCAGCCAGTGGACTGAGTACTCTGGGATATGGTTTTTTTATTGGGGGCTGCAGGTGGGATCATGACATGACAGCTCAAGTGAGAAAGACCCGGCCTGGAGGCTGAATGGCCTTGTAAGGGTCAGGGCTGATGTTTTGGACCCCAGCGGAGGTGGGGAGCTAGAGGAGGGGGTGGGAGTGGGGCCGTCCTCTTTCTGTCATAGCCTGGCAGGCTGCTCTCCCCTCAGCTGCCAAAGGGAGCTCTTAAATGCGTAAGACCCTGCGCAGCCTCCTGCCTCTGTTCTAATGCACTAGATGGTTCCCGTTGCCTTAACACAAAGTCCTGTTTTATTTCCTTCATGGAATGTGTCACGTTATGTCTCCCCCTGTAGACTCTAAGCTCAGAAAACTTGACTATCTTGTTTGCCATATACCCACCCCCAGTTCCGTACCTGGCACACAGTAGAGCCGTCTCAGCTTCCTACGGCTGCTGTGACAAATTACCAAAACTCAATGGCTTACATGTATTATCTTACAGTTCTGGAGGTCAGGAGTCCAAAAACAGTCTCAGGGCTAAAGAGTTCAGGTGTCTGCAGGGCTGTTTCCTTCTGGAGGCTCCAGGGGAAACTCTGTTCTCTTGCCTTTTCTAGCTTCCAGAGGCTGCTGCATCCCTTGGCACTTGGCCCCTTTCCATCCTCAGAGCCAGCGAACATCACACCTCCTTCTCTGACTCTGACCCTCCCGCCTCCCTCTTTCACTTATGATTACATCAGCCCTACCTGGCTAATCCGGACTAATCTCTCGTTTCAAGATCCTTAACTCAATCACATCTGCAAAATCTCTTTTTGCCTGTTAAGTCATATATTTTATGGGGCCCAGGGATTAGATGGACATCTTTGGGGGTGGCAGGTATGATAGTAGGAATAAACAACATACTGTGACATTGCTTTTTGGGCCTCTGAGGCCCTTTTCTGAGTTTAAAAGGTCTGGTTCTCATTGTTTCCTTTGCTTTCCCCAGACAGAGGTAGGAGGCACAGACAATACAGGATGGGTTGAACTCCGTGTATCTGGAGAGCAGTCTGGACTAGAAGCATCCAGTTTGTTCCTCTCTGAGGTTCAGATCACCACTCAGTCACTTTTTAGCTATAGACAGTTGCTTATTGCTTCTAAGCCTCAGTATTCCCATCTGTGAAATGGGGATGAAATTGGCTGTCGTTTATTGAGCCCCAGCTATGTGACCTGAATTTAAAAAACCCAGTCCTGGGCTCTACTTGCTGTGTGACCTTGGGCAAATGGTATAACTTCTCGATTTCCTTGCTGGTGCTGTGGCACCAATGATAACAGGTGATACATCACATGTGCACACACATGCAGTGTATGGATGAAATGAGATAATATATGTAAAGGGCTTATTTGGCAATCGTGCTTGGCACATGGTAACACTCAACACAAAGCATATTTATTATTTTTCTTACTTCTCATTTTTAAAATTTATACCATTATTCTTATTTCTTTCTTCCTCTTCTTTTCCCTCCTTTTCCTTTGCTTTATCATCACCCATTTTTACGTGATGTCTCTGTGTTAAATGTTTTCAAGAGTTTTCCCCATGCCGGACTCTGTTAGCCTGAGTTCAAACTCACCAGGTCAGAGCCTGAGTTTTTCATTTCATCATGGCTCAACCTACCATGATGCTTTATTAATATTGGTTTCTTCTATCGTGGCTTCTGTTTTACTATCTGGCTACCAAGCTGTCAAAGACCAAGCCTCCTGGTTTCTCCCCTCCTGTTATACAGAGGCACTTTTGAGAGGGCATCAACAGTGGGACCTAAAGGAGGGAAGAAAAGCACTCCTTCTCTCCAGCCCTCTCCCTTGCCATGCACTGCAAATGAAAATATCTGGGAAGAAATGTCTATTATTCTATCCCTGGAACCAGAGGCACCAGGGATAGTCATAATTCTGACTCCGTGTCTGCGTGTCTTGTTATCAGAAAATTAGAGTAGAAAAGAAGCTTTTGTTCAGCTATGGAGACATCTTAATAGGCACTTTGATTGTTAAACAGAAGTTTCCATATCAGTTTAATTGCTATAAGTGCTGTTTGCCTTCTCTGTTGTGATAAGGCCTGAATTTTCATAGATTTTCCCTTTAAACAGTTTTCCTTCACTTTAAGGCTTGCATTGGCAAGTTTAAGGAAATCCAAACGAAGAAAGTAAAGAGAAGATCTCAGAGTTCAGATCTGCACACCCAGGGACGAAGCCGTGTGGAGGTTATTATTGCTGGAGACTAATGTTGTCACAGCCGATGAATGTAACTGACGGAATTTGCTCCTTCAACCAGATATTGGGAAATGAAACCAAACTACCTAACTTAATTACATCTACTTTTTCAAGAGGGTGCTGTAATTGAGAATGAGGACAACTAGGATATGAATCTAACAGTGAGATGTGCTTATAATAAAAGAGGATTTGTTCTCTACTGAGTTGAGCTTCAGAAGTACCATCTCAAGATTGTGGGGAGAGGGAGGGGGTGGGGAGATGGCTAGAGAAGTGAAAAACATCTCGATCAGGGTTTCTCAGCCTTGGCACTATTGCCATTTGGGTCTAGTTAGTTCTTTTTTTTTTTTTTTTGCAGTGCGGGGGCCTCTCACTGCTGTGGCCTCTCCCGTTGCGGAGCACAGGCTCCGGACGCGCAGGCTCAGCAGCCATGGCTCACGGGCCCAGCCGCTCCGCGGCATGTGGGATCTTCCCAGACCGGGGCATGAACCCGTGTCCCCTGCATCGGCAGGAGGACTCCCAACCACTGCGCCACCAGGGAATCCCGGGTCTAGTTAGTTCTTTGGGGTGGGGATGTGTCTTGTGTATTGTGGAATGTTGAGTAGCATCCCTGGTCTCTACACATTAGATGCCAGTAGCATCCCCACATCACCGCCCCAATTATTTGGCAGTATCTCCAAACAATGCCAAATGTTCCCCCGGGCAAAAGTGCCCCTGATTGAAAATGCTGATATAGGAGCTTTTGGAAGGCTCGGGAACAACTGCAGAGTTACTCCTTGAGGATCTACCAGTGCCCGGCTGTGTGACCTTTAGCTAGTCACTGCACCTCTTTGAGCTCCTGTGTCTACCTTTGTGCAGTGGGAATAATGAGAACACCGACTGCATAGAGGCAAAGCTTCTGCGTATAAACTGCACAGAATTATGCCTACCACATATTGAGTGCTCAGTAAATTCACTGTTTCTATGATAAGAATCTCAGATTCAGCAAACATGTGTTACGTACTTACTTTGTCCCAGGTGCTTGCTGTGCTATGAGGCAGTGATGCAAAGATGAAGATGTGGTCCCTGTCCTTGTAGGAGTGGCAAAAATATGGAGACTTGTTGGTACCGCCTTATTCTTCACCCATGGCAGATGTTACTAATCAGTCTCAATGCTCTTTCCTCTTGAGCCTCAGAATCCTTCTCAACACACTTTCCTAGACAGCCACTACTAACATCCCATGAGATGAAACCCCTTTGGCACTCCTCACTTTGCAGATTCCCCATGAGGAGGCTGTGTATCTGAGCTAACCCTTCCTCTCCAGCATAGCCATTCCACCTCTACCCATCCCTGGCACTGGAGAAAGCATCTTAAGGACTTAGCAGGTAGCAGCATCCTTCCTTACAAATCTGACTTCAATCCCCTGCTCTCTCTCTCTCTCTCTTTTAAAATTGTCTTTCTTTCTTGTCTTTTTTGCTTCTCTCAGAAGCCAAAACAAGTAATAAAATGGGCTTGGACTTGATGACATTTAGTTTTTAGTTAAACTAGAGGAAATTCCACTGGCTCTGATTCTGAGTGATATATCATGCTGTCTCCCTCTTTCTCTGGCCTTTGGGGCTTGGGAAATCATTAGCTCTTCCAGAAATGGTCCCAGCTTTACAAGGGCAGAATTGGGGTTTCTGGAAACAGCTTTCAGATGGCTGTTGACAGTGTCATTAGACAGAAGAGAGGAGTGAATGGGTTAGGGTTAAATGCTCCCTGATCGGTGCAGACATGCCCAGCTCCCCAGTGAGCGTGCCACTCCATAACAACTGCTGTGAAAAATGAGGCATGCATTTGCAGCTCTGAGGACAGGGATCTGGCTCCATCCATCTGGCCTGAGAAATGAGAGCTGGCGTGTGGGTCAGCCACTTCCTTCTCCTCTCCTCTAGCTGGTGGAGGTTTCACAGGCCGCACCGGTCCATTTCTGCTGTTGTTTCACATCTCTCTGGGGCCCGTGAGGTCTGCGAGGAGGGTGATGCGGGCAACCAGGCAGTGGCGTGAAGGTGGGGGCTGGTGCCCAGAGGCTGTGGAAGAAGTCCTGGAACTCAGTCAGTGGTGGAGTGATAGTGTGGGTCGCTGGGATATAGCCTGAGGCGTGAAAGAAAAGACCAGATGGGCATAGGCACCCAGCCTGAAGTCTGTGTGATTTATTGTTTCTTCCTCATTCCCATTCATCCATCAATTTATCCATTCATCTAGCTGTCCATCCATCCATCCATCCATCCACCCACCTCCCCGTCTGTCTATCTACTGACTCATCTGTCCATCCATGCACCTATCCAGACATTCATCCATCCATCCGTCCACCCACCCATCCACCCACCTACCCACTCAATCATCCATTCATCAATCCATCCACTTATTCCAGCATGAGTTTAGGTGGTACATAGTTAGACGTATTTTTAATAGTTACTTATACAGAAAGTGATATTGGTTTTCCATATAGAGTTGCTTTGAGAATAAATGTGTTTAAACAAACAAGTCAACCTAAAATATTAAGTAGATAATTTTATGGGTTGTACAGGGGCATGACAAAAATTAGGAAAGTGATACTTGTACAACTGGCATTTGGAATCTGCTAAGTTAGAACTTTGCATACACAGGCACGTGTTCTAGGTCCCTTAAGCCTGGATTCACAGCTTCTGTGTGATCTACAAGGTGTATGATCTTGAGCACACGACTTCCTCTCTCCAAGCCTCAGCTTCCTCACCCGGAAGGTTGCTAACAATCCCGAACCTTGTTTTGAGGATGTAACGAGCTCAGGCATGTGAGTCACATGGCACATGCCTGGCACACAGTAAGCACTTGGTAAATGGGAGCCATGCTCAGTTTTATTCTTCCCCCAGCTGTTTTTTTTCCAGGCACTGCCCCACACGGGGGACCTTGCGTGAGTTAAGGTAACACAAGCTAAACCAGTTTTCCATTTGGCTTTGGTTTAGCAAGTGATGGCGGCCAGTGTCCTTCCTGAGGCCAGCGAGCCTCCCTCTTCCTTCTGGGGCTTGGTGGGAGCCCACCCCCACTTCCGATTCTCTGTGTAACAGGACCTTCTCCTCCTCTCTTCTCTCCCTGCAGACACACTGTCAGTGCCACGCTGGTCCCCACAGATCCCTCGCAGAGACCTCGGCAACTCCATCAAGCACAGGTAGGCTGGATTCCTGGCTGCACCGGGGCCCACCTCCCAGCACAGGGAGGGCTGGGACCTCTGGCCCCAGCGTGGGGAAAGGCTGGCAGGCTGTTTTGCCCCAGCTCCGATATCACCATGCTCTTCTCTCCTCCACCAGGCTGAACCTCGATGTGGCAAGGGACTGAGATGTTTGCTTCTTGTTCACCTGGCTCATAAACTTAACACCTACTGGTTAAAAGCCAGGGCTTTGGAGTCAGACTGGCCTGTATTCCAATCCCAGATAGTAAAGCTTTGCAACCCTGAGGAAGTTACTTAACCTCTCTGAGACTCAATTTTCTCATCAGATATTTCTGACTACTCATAGGGTGGTCATGAGGATTAAATGAGATAATATATTAAAGTGCTAAGCAAAGGGCCTGGCACATAATAACCACTCAGTAAATGGTATCAATATTAAGACAAATGCTTGTCCTAATTTTGGGTCTCCCCACCCAGAAGACAAGATTGCAGGCTGAAGTCAGAGATGCTCACTTTCTGCTGAAGCATAGGTCAGTCCAGGGCTCCAGCCCTGTTGGGTGCCCGGGACAACCTCTCCAGGAGTACACCTGCCCTTTTCAGGAGGAAGATTTCTATCTACTAAGTCATCCCTTATACGAAGTTAACTTTCCACATTTTATCTCATTATCCTCACAATCTGTTCACAAACTCAGTGGGGTAAGTAGCACAAGTGTGGTCATGTCCATTTGACAGATAGGGAAACTGAGTCCCTGAAGGATTAAGTGATGAATCTACAAGCTAATTAACCCCAGCATTTTGTGTTCTTTTGACACCTCTGCTGAGAGCTTCCTTCGCACGAGGCCTCTGTGACCAGCAGAGAGCTCACTCATTCATGGTTTCTTTCCACTAGTATTTATAGAGAATATCTGTACCGGGGCTTCAGCACTGAACACGACGTAAGGCTTTCAACCTTGGGAAACTTGAGGTCTAGTGGAGGGATAGACAGTTAACAGACCATGACAGTACGGTGGTGGTGGGGATCAGGGCTATAAGTGGGGGAGGCAATTCCAGGGGCAGACACGTCACCATAACCCGGGGTGAGGCAGGAATGAGCACATTCTCCCGGAATGGCATCTCGTCAACAGTTTTTGAAAGAAATATGTTGACAGGATAGTTGTTAAGACTCAAATGAGAAAACGGTGGAGGAAGTCGTGAGAAATACACGATAGACACGTCAGTGGTCAGGCGGTGAGATGCAGAGGGAAAGGAATCAAAAAGAAGGGCCTTGTTTTGTTTGCTTACAGGCTGCTCCCTGGCTCAGCTTCACCCCTGAATTGGCCACACCCCTGGATTGGCTCCACCCAATTGGCCACACCCATGGCTCAGCCACGACAGTAGACTCTAGCACCCTAATGTTAGACCTGGTGGTACCTCAGATTCAAATGCTGGTGCCAAGAGGAGGAAAATGATCTGATGATCTTGGGCATCAGGAACATCTTCTTAGAGGAGCTGGCACTTGGGATGCCTTGTTACTCTCCAGTCTCACCCTGTGTTTCTCTCTGGGCTCCATGCCAGGATGGAAAGACCTAGACTCATCCCAGCCTTGGTGAAAAAATGAAATTAAAATCCCATACCATCCGCTGTCCTCAGAGTCACCTCAGCCACAGCTTGGAAGAGGGATTGCTGATCCCAGGGATGGGAGAGGGCTGGAAAGGAGAAGGAACTCCCACCTGCCACTCATACTCTTGATTCCCATGCTGCTGGCTGGTGGATGAAACACGAGTCCGTTTGCCATTCCCCAGAGCTGACAAATCCTGCAAAATAGATCCTGCCACTCTTGCTCATCCTGCGAAAGGGGCAGAAAGGGACTTAACCAACCCCCAGTCCAAAAGTGGAAAGGGAGTTTTCCTGGCCACAAGAGTGTCTCTTCAGAATATTGCTATTTGCTTAGTTATGGAGGCTTTGGGCTGCAGATCATTCTGTTGGAAGAGTGACTGACCTAAATCAGGCAAGATGGTACAGCAGAGGGATGCAGTCTGGCCCTCAGAATTCTTAAGCACCAAGTTACATAATCGCTTCTGATTTTCATTTTGACACTGTGAGGCAGTGGAGATTAGCTACAACTCCTGCGGAAGGTGACAAAAATTGAAAATGAGAATTAAGTCTGACCTGGCAACCTTCAATACTTTTCTTGGGGCCAGCCCTGCTGCTGCCTGGTATCTCATGAAGAGGAAAGCACCCTGGCAGCAGCAGGGGGCCCTAGAAGTTAATCAAATGCATCTCTGTTCCCACTGGTTCCTAGCTGTATATCAGAAACCTCTACACTGCCTTATGTCTGCAGCAAGTGGTGGTGGCTGGGGAGCGAGGTGGGCTGATGTCCAAAATGGCTTTCCCTTTAGGGCCCTCTTCTCTGCTACTAACGTTTGCAGTCTCCACTTTTGGGGGGATCACCCCTTCTTGAAGCTTCCCAGGCGATGTAACTAGCAGTGATGGGGAATAGACCACCGGGGGGCCCCACCTTGCTTTGTGGTTCTCTGAGGACTGTTCTAGCCCTATCCATCTGTCTCCAATCTGAACTTGGCACATAGACCTCCAGGCAGGCAATGTTTGTTGAACGACTGAATGACTGTTATGAATGTTTGGGTAACAATACAGTCACAGCCCAATTCAGTGAGCGCTTTCTGTTTACAAGGCACTATGTAAAGCCCTTGCACTGTGCATGACCTTGTTTAATCCTCTGAACAACCTATGAGGTCAATACTGTTATTATTCCCACTTTACAGATAAAGAGACTGAAGTTTAAGCAACTCGATTAAGTCACCTATCTCTGAAGAAGAGGGGCTGGAATCCAGGGCCCATGTTCTTATCCTGTCAGTGGTCATCCTTCTAGAGATCCGTCAGTCTCCATCACCTTGGCCTTGAACACTTTCTGTCTCTTTCCCACAGGTTTTCCACGAAGTACTGGATGTCTCAGACATGCACAGTCTGTGGGAAGGGGATGCTTTTTGGCCTCAAGTGTAAAAACTGCAAGTAAGTGGCTGTTCCTGGAAGCACCCTTTCATGGTGCCTGATGTCGGCAGGAGCCATCCTGGGCTCTGAAATAGCTTATGGGATTTTGGTTTCTTGGCTCTCAGGAGAGCTGCTTCTCTGTTTTTTCAGAAACAGGTCTTAAATCAACCTCTACACATGGGTAAAGGGTCAAGGAGAGAGCTTATGAATAAGAACCAGAGCTGAGGGCGATGCTGGAAAGGCATAGTGCTGTCTGCAGAGGCACAGTGGGACCTTGCATTTTCATAGCATCTGAAATCAGGGGTTGGCAAACTTTTTCTCTACTCGACCAGATAGTAAATATTTTAGGCTTTGTGGGCCAATGGGTCCCTGTTACAACCACTCAGCTCTGCTGTGTTGCTCAAGAGCAGCCATAGACAATATATAAACAAATAAGTGTGACAAATTTATTTATTCCAGTAAAGGCTTTTGTACAAAAATATGCCGTGGCTGGCTTTGTCCACTCAGCCATGGTTTGCTGATCCCTGAGTTAGAGTTTGCAAAGGCCTTTTGCCCTTTACTTTTTCTTCTTGTGGTGCCTCTCGGGGTGGGGGGCGGTGGTTCTGAGTCTTCCCATTTTACAGATGTGAAAGCTGACTCCCAGCAAGGATAAACCTGAGGTCACACAGCTAAGAAGTGGCTGTCTAGCTCAATGACATTGGGCGAGTCGCCCCACATTTCCGTTGCTAGTATTTTCATCTGCGTGAAAGGAATAATCATCACACCTGCCCAATGTGACAGTGAGCATTGAATAATCAGCACCAAAGGACATGGCCCAGTGCCAGGCTTAGGGTTTTGTCCTCTGTCAAAGGTCACAAATGCCTTTCTGTCTGGCCTTCCTCTTTCCTTCTGTAAACTTGTATTAAATACCTGCTTTGGTCCAATTACTGTAAAACAGTCAATAACATTCAGCTGTATCTAAGGGTTACAAACGAGTGTGCCTCTGATCGCCTTACAGGAGCCACTAAGTTGAAAAGTAGGAACCCTTCTCTCTCCTCTAGACTTCCTCTTCCTTGTGCAGTCCAGGCTGGGAACTCATTTGGATTCCTTCAGGCCTCCCCACATCCCTGCCCCATGAAGGAGTTCTTACTCTTCCCCCAGCCTGGTTGTCTCAGTCAAAAGGTGAGGCTGAGCCCTTCCCTCCTGGAGTTGTGAGGAGGATTAATGAGTTCCAGCCTCTAAAGGAGCCTTAAGCTCCATGGCACAAGGGAAGGAGGTGGGGGCAGTAACTACCAAGCATTAGTGTTTGGAGGCCCACATCCCCACCTTGGTCCTTTACAGACCCAGCTCTCAGGTGAGTACTCAGGATGGCAGCCCCTGATCTTTCTGACTTTGAGACACACTAAGCCAAGCCCTCGGGTCCAACTCGAAGTTCTGTCTGATTTCCCAGGTACACTAGCTGCTCTGGGGCCTGTTTTATCTGTGTGTAGTCACTCCATGTTCTCAGGGGAAACGGCAGCTTTCACATCTTCACACCTGCCGAGTGGAGGCTTTGAAGTCAGGTAATTAGGTGACAGGGATGCAGCCGGGAGTCGGCAAGGCTGAATACTCCCTGAGCCATTTTAATTTTCAGCGCTAGAGGCAGAAGTATGAGATAGCGTCCACTCATGCTGTCTCTGTTCTAGAAGTAATGAGCAGAGGCTCAGACCCTGCCAAGGGTTGGGGGAGGGACGGGGACCTGGGGGAGAGAGGTGGGTCCCAGAAGCAGAGGCTTTAAGGCAGCCAGAACTGAGCTGGAGTCCCACCTGCATTGCCAGACTCCCTGTGTGACCTTGAGCAGGGGACTGTCATCCCAGGGCTCAGTTTCCTTACCTGCAAAGTGGGCGTGATATTAGCACCCCCTGCCACAGGGCGGTTAGAAGGAACAGGTGAAATGTCCTTGCCCAAGATGACAATGTTTTATCAAAAGTCCTCCTCACTCCACCTTGTGCAGATATAGCTCCTGGAACTCTAAGAGGCAGGATTCAAACCAAGCCGTGGTTGGAAGGAACAACTGATCTTTCTAATTTGCCTCAGCCCTTAGAAAAACTGCACAAAAGGTGAAAACAGAGTCTGTAACAGCTGCAGAGTTCTGGGTTGCTTCAGGAACTTTGACGTTGTACTTGTGTGATGGCAGTGGAGTTCAGCGCTCCCTCTAGTATGTAATTAGGAGCATGCATTACCGATATCACCAGCTGAAGTTTGACCTTACTCTTCCATGAATGAAATTCTGTGGTTTTTGCATTAATTATAGTGAGGATGGATGGCTGTTTATATGTGTTTTCAAAGGTTGGCAGAATTTTGGGTGGAAGGGTTAGATGAAGGACAGAAAAGGGTAACACACAGACCCCATTGTCAAGGAGTTTAAGGGAAGACACACCTATAGAGAAATAAATTTTGGTGAAACTGAAGTACATGCATGAGAGCAGCAACAGGTGAAATTCCAGAGGGCAGCGCCGAGAGTGGGGAGGGAGCTTCTAGAAAAAATGGGCAGAAATGTGTGTTCATTTACTCGACTAATATTTATTGAGCACGTACTATGCACTGGGCACAGTTCTAGGCGCAGGGGAAATAACAGTGAATGAAACAGACAAAATGCCTGCCCTCATGGAGCTTACATGCTGGTGAGAGATGGAGATGGGGAAGGCCAGACAGTAAACAAAGTAAATTAGTAAAATAGGTCATCTGTTCAGATGATGTTCAAGTGCTGAGGAGAAGAGCAAAGCAGAGAAGGGAGATAGGAAGAGTCAGGGAAGGGGCTGCAATTTTAATTAAAGGGCTCAGAGGAGGTCTTATACCTGAGTGGGAACTTTGGGAAAAAAGTGGTATGTGATGTGGGTGATTTCCTGTTTTCCTAAAGCATTTCCAGAGGCTTGGGTTTGAACCTATCCCAAAGGCAATGGTTCTTTCTCACCCACCCCCCCTTTTTTTAAACCTAGAGCAATTCTGGTTGTGTTATTGCCAGAAACGCCCTGGCTTAGACCCATTGCTACTCCAAGTGTGGCCCCTGGTCCTGCAGCATCAGCATCACCTGGGAGCTGATGAGAAATGCAGACCCTCAGGCCCCACCCCAGACCTGCCGCATCCAAATCTGCGTTTTAAGATGGTCCTGGTGATTCTCGTGCACGTTAAGTTTAGAAGCACTACTCCCTCCCGTGAGCTCCGAATTCCCTTGTGGAGCTGATTTTATTTTTCTAGATTATGGGTCTCAAAACTTGAGTGTGTATCAAAATCCCCTGGAAGGTTTATTAAAACATAGCTTCCTGGACCTATGCCCTGGAGTCTCCGATTCAGCGGGTCTGAGGTGGGTCCCCAGAATTTGCATCTCTAACAAGTTCC
The DNA here is from genome assembly GCF_005190385.1 of Monodon monoceros. NCBI lineage: Eukaryota > Metazoa > Chordata > Mammalia > Artiodactyla > Monodontidae > Monodon > Monodon monoceros. Next base: position 75,689,026 of record NW_021703765.1, on the reverse strand, counting down.
CAGGTGATGCTGTTGCTTCTGGTCTTGGGACCACAATTTGAGAACCACCGCTCTCTATAAAAGCAGGAGTTTGACAAAATCCAATTTTATTTTCCAACCTGACATTTCTTTTTTCTGAAGGTTGGTCCACCTTTGCTGATTATTTTTCAGTCTCTTCTGCTGTTAACATCCCTTGGCCTCACTCTATAGACATGAGTCTTGTTCATCCTGGTTTCTCCAGTAAATAGTTATGTGCTGAGTCAAAATGGTAAGGTATGATTAGGAACCCAGGCTGTAGGTCAGACACACACACCTATATTTGAATCCTGACTCTGCCACTAACTGTGTAATCACTTCTGAGGCTCAATTTCTTCCTCTATAGAAAGAAGAAAATAATATCTACCTTACTAGATTGTTTAAAAAAAAAAACAACTGAGATAAATAAGGGAGAATGCTTAGCCTGGTACCTGGCCCATTATAAGAGCTTAATGAATGAAAGCTAATACTATAATTAGCGTTATGAATTAATTTGGGGGTACCCCTCCACCCCGGAAGCCAGGATACTTCCAAATATCTAGGCGTTTGCCTCCTGCTTTGGTTCAATGCCCGCTTCCTGCAGAATTATCATCAGCTGTCTTGCCGGCGTTCTGAATAGAGGGATTAATGGACTACTAGGAAATTATGCTCAGCAAGCAACTGGCAGTTATCTAAAATGAGGCATTTTCGTCTAATAGGTTCAAGAGCACGGAGTGGAGTTTAGCTCTAAGCGGTCGGATGTCAGCACAGTCTACTCCTGTCTGATAGCTGTGGATTCGGCTGGCTGAAGTTTGCTTTTGCAGTAAGATGCGGATGCATTTCCCTGGTTCAGTCACGCCTTATCTGCATCCTTCCCCCTTCTCAGAGTCCTTCTACAGAAGGACCTTTCTGCAGAGCCGAGGTCTGTCTCCTTGGAAACCTCTCCACCTCTATCTGCATCTCTGGCAGGAAAACTGGCAGCAGTGGTGATTTGGGTGGCTTGTGTTCTAGAAGATAAGAGTTTGAACCTAGGTGGTTTTTTGTTTTGTTTTGTTTTGTTTCCTGCACAGGCTGGAGAGTAGAAGGGAGGGGACATCCAAAACCACCAATGGAGAAGTAGCCCAGACTCTGGCCCAGACTCTACGGATAGGGCTTAGAAATCTGCATTTTAACCAAACTCTCGGATAATTCCTATTTGCACATACGCATGAGTGTTCTGGGCTGAGGAAATAGCACGGGCAAAGGCTGGGATCAGGGCTGAGAAGAGTTTGAGCGTGTCTTGCAGGCGGTGCCCGGGGTCGAGAGGAGACTGGCTGTGCTGTGCAGCCGTGGCACCGGCCTTACTGCTGGACCTCCTGTTGGTGCTTGTTGAGGCTCCAGGCTGCAGGGGGGCACCGCTCACCATGCATCCAGCCGCAGTCCGGCGAAAGCAGTCTTGGGCTCTGGAGCTCTCGTCACGCTGGACCAGCTTGCCAGCCAGGATGAGGCCTGGTGCGGGGAGGAGAATGTGGAGTCAGGATGGCCACTCCTCTGGGTGGTGGAGTGGAGGGCAGAAGCCAGGAGTCTGATGTTCTGAGTCACCTGCTCTCAGGGCCTGAGACGGGAAGGGTTTGGGTATCAGAATACCTTGCAGGTGTTTAAGACTCGCTTTCCTCTAGGACCGCAGAGCGCTCACTCCTGTGTTTTGAAGACAAGGTGATAAAATCAGTGGCTGCCGAGCGCAGCCCTGGCTCACCCGCGTGTGTCTTGATGTCCTGCTCACAGTGCCAGTGACCTCACTTAGGGACGCTGACGCTGACACCTGAGACCTTCTCTGGAGGCTTGCCCTTGGGTGATTGCAGCTCCTCCCCGGCGTGGCTCAGAGCCAGGGCCTAATGGTGCAAGTGTGCAAAAGGCCAGCTTCCTCGCCTCAAGGCAGACAGACTCTATGGTACAGTTCACACTCCAGAGTCCCCTGTGGGATCAGGCTGAGACTGTAGTCACCTGCAGCCACATCCTTGCTTAGCTTCTCCCCCATTTCCTATCCTGCTGAGGAACAGCCTGGAGAACTGCCTCCATAAATCACCCGCCTCAGGATCTGCTTCTAGGGAACTCAACTTAGGACAGTAAAGCAACAGCAAGATCCAGACGCTGGAGCTAGAGAGCAGGTCCTGGCTCTGCCACTTCCTAGCTGTGTGACTCTGGGAGAGTTTCTAAACCTCTCTGATGTAAAATGAGGCTAGTATGTGCATTTGATGTGATAAGACATGTGAGTGCCCCAGTCACCTTAGTGATTTGGGGATTCCTTCAAATCAGAATCCTTAAGTTGTTCAGCACTTATTTCATTGCAGAAGTGGATTCTCTATGAATACAAAGTATGAAAAGAAACAGACTCACCAAATCACCTCTATGGGTTTAAGCAAGGTCAAAGTTCTGGAAAAGTTACCCATTCCCTACTTTCCTGTAGTTGTTGTTCTCCGTTTTTCTTTGGGGATTTTCAGAACCAGCCAACTTCTTGGGAGACATGTTAAAGGGTTTATATCAGGGTTTCTCAGCCTTGGCACTATTGACATTCACTTGGATTTCACATACTCTTTGGTTCCCTTCTTGCCCTGTGTGTCCTTCTAGCCCGTGTCCTTACATCAAAATACCATGTTTTATCTGAAATTTTCCTGTGTTTGCAAAATGACTTCAGCCACAGGTGACAAGGAGATAAAAGCGTGAAGTAAGCCATGGTTGGTTTGAGCCACTGGGTGCCCTAATTTTCCCAGCTCTTGAAAAGCGGGGGAAATCACGAGCTGGTGTTGCAGCTGCCGCGAAGTTCCTGGAGGCTTCAGGAATTTGTGCAACAGGCAGGATATTGGCAGGATACAATTATGAGCATGCATCTCAGAGATCACCAGCTTGAAGCCCAAACTTATTTTTCCATTAATAGAAACACTTCAGTTTTTGCAATAATCGTCATGGGAATTAATGGTCCCTTATATACGTTTTTACCTATTATAGTTGGGTCCAGTTACAGTGGTATGTGAGGGAGGATTATAATTCTCTTGAGGCTGAGGTGGGGATTGGATATGAGGAGGAGGATGCTGCTGATCCCATGTATTGAGGGCTTACTGAGTGCCAGACATTTTGCTAAGTTCTTTACATGCACAAGCTCATTTAATTCTTACAACAACCAGGGAAGGTAGGGTCTATTATTATCCCCATTTTACAGATGAGAAAACAGAGGCCTTCAGGAGTAAATAGTTGGCCCAGAGTCTCACAGCGGGTGGATCCACTCTTCAAACCCACTGATCCCTCTGATTCAAGGTCCCAGAGCCTTAACCACTTTGCATGGGCAAAGGACCAGCCACACAGTTGCCAGCCCCCACTCTGCTTCTCCTTGAACCAGACAAGCAGAACAGAAGATGAGCATCTGGTCTCAACCTGACCCTGGACCAGAGCTGTCAGTCTTTTCCTCCCCCGCCTGCTACCCTCTCCCATCATCCCTTCTTGAATTGAAAGATGACAAATGGGTCTCTGTGATGAGCACCCCCAGGTGCTGGGAACCCAGCGGACCCTGTGGTCATGCTCTCCTCTCTCGGGGAAGCTGAGGGGGTCGGGGAAGGCATCACCAACAGGTAATAAATCTACAGCTTCCTTACAGTATCCTCTTGTGGAGAGACCTGTGCCGGGGTTTTCCTGATTATTTTTCATTATGTTGCTGGAGCGTTCAGTCTTCTTTCTATGTTAATACTCCCCATCTCCCTTGCTCATTTCTGCTGTTGCGTTTTTCTTTCTAACCCAGTTGTAGGCCAAAGAGCTCAACCCCACTGAGCTGTCGGCAGTGAGGGAAGGGGTGTTTTTTGAGATTCTTCACTGAGGGCATATGGAGACATTTCTAGAAGCACGGGCTCAAATGAGAGACCCCAGGGGCGTCAAAACTGCTCGGTTGGGGCACTCATTCAGACAAGCCCACTGCGAAGGGGGTAATGATTTTGTTTAGTGATTTTGCAAGAAGGCTTAAGGAGCACTTAATGCAGTGTTGTGGGAAAAGGCGCACAGAGGCTGGGAGCGGGAAGGATAACCTGAGAGGGGAACTTGCTGCCCTGTGATTGTATCTGCTGCCAGAGGGGGGTCTTTCCAAGATGCTTATCCAGCCTTCACCTCCCTGTTTAAAACCCTTCCTTACTTCCCCCTGGCTCTCAGGATAAAATCCAGTCTCCCGAGGAGACCCTGCACTATCCTTGTTTACCTCTCCTTCCTCCCTCCTCACCACTTCCCTCCTTATGCCTGGAGCTCCAGCTTCTCTGAGCCATCAGCAGGAGACGTGCCCACCCACTGAGGATTCTTTGCACCCTAGTGCTTTAGCCTAGATCTTCCTTGCACAACTCTGCTAGCTCCCCAGGCTCAGCTCAGTTATCACTTTCTCCAGGAAGCCCTCCCTGACTCCCCTCAGTTCCAAGTGTCATACCCCGCCCTTCACGATCATTCCATATAATATACTACATTGTGTTTGTCTATTTACCTGCGTGTCTCTCCGACCAGACTTTAAACTATTTGAGGGTAGGGCTGTGTCTGCTCTGTTCACTGTTTATACATCCAGGACGAGCACCATGCCTGGCACATAGCAAGTACTCAGGAAATACTAGTTGGTGGAGTAGATCTCAAAAGAAGCCTCCGGAGGGAAAGTGATTCTTCCGAACCCAAGACTCTGGAAACCTGGTTCCAATCCAAATGGGATCATTTCTAGGAGGCAATTTTTTTATATGATTTTTATTTTTCAATTTGTTAATGTGGTGTATCACCTTGATTGATTTGCGTATATTGAAGAATCCTTGCATTCCTGGGATAAACCCCACTTGATCATGGTGTATGATCCTTTTAATGTGCTGTTGGATTCTGTTTGCTAGTATTTTGTTGAGGATTTTTGCATCTATGTTCATCAGTGATATTGGCCTGTAGTTTTCTTTCTTTGCGACATCTTTGTCTGGTTTTGGTATCAGGGTGATGGTGGCCTCATAGAATGAGTTTGGGAGTGTTCCTCCCTCTGCTATATTTTGGAAGAGTTTGAGAAGGATAGGTGTTAGCTCTTCTCTAAATGTTTGATAGAATTCGCCTCTGAAGCCATCCGGTCCTAGGCTTTTGTTTGTTGGAAGATTTTTAATCACAGTTTCAATTTCAGTGCCTGTGGTTGGTCTGTTTATATTTTCTATTTCTTCCTGGTTCAGTCTCGGAAGGTTGTGCATTTCTAAGAATTTGTCCACTTCTTCCAGGTTGTCCATTTTTTTGGCATACCGTTGCTTGTAGTAATCTCTCATGACCCTTTGTATTTCTTCAGTGTCAGTTGTTACTTCTCTTTATCATTTCTAATTCTATTGATCTGAGTCTTCTCCCTTTTTTTCTTTATGAGTCTGGCTAATCGTTTATCAATTTTGTTTATCTTCTCAAAGAACCAGCTTTTAGTTTTATTGCTCTTTGCTACTGTTTCCTTCATTTCTTTTTCATTTATTTCTGATCTGATCTTTATGATTTCTTTCCTTCTGCTAACTTTGGGGTTTTTTGGTTCTTCTTTCTCTAATTGCTTTAGGTGTAAGGTTAGATTGTTTATTTGAGATGTTTCTTGTTTCTTAAGGTAGGATTGTATTGCTATAAACTTCCCTCTTAGAGCTGCTTTTGCTGCATCCATAGGTTTTGGGTCATCATGTTTTCATTGTCATTTGTTTCTAGGTATTTTTTGATTTCCTCTTTGATTTCTTCAGTGATCTCTTGGTTATTAAGTAGTGTATTGTTTAGCCTCCATGTGTTTGCATTTTTTACAGATTTTTTTCCTGTAATTGATATCTAGTCTCATAGCATTGTGGCTGGAAAAGATACTTGATATGATTTCAATTTTCTTAAATTTACCAAGGCTTGATTTGTGACCCAAGATATGATCTATCCTGGGGAACATTCCATGACCACTTGAGAAAAAAGTGTATTCTGTTGTTTTTGGATGGAATGTCCTATAAATATTAATTAAGTCCATCTTGTTTAGTGTGTCATTTAAAGCTTGTGTTTCCATATTTATTTTCATTTTGGGTGATCTGTCCATTGGTGAAAGTGAGGTGTTAAAAGTCCCCTATTATGAATGTGTTTCTGTCGATTTCCCCTTTTATGGCTGTTAGCATTTGCCTTATGTATTGATGTGCTCCTATGTTGGGTGCATAAATATTTACAATTGTTATATCTTCTTCTTGGATTTATCCCTTGATCATTATGTAGTGTCCTTCTTTGTCTCTTCTGATAGTCTTTATTTTAAAGTCTATTTTGTCTGATATGAGAATTGCTACTCCAGCTGTTTTTCGATTTCCATTTGCATGGAATATGTTTTTCCATCCCCTCACTTTCAGTCTGTATGTGTCCCTAGGTCTGAAGTGGGTCTCTTGTAGACAGCGTGTATATGGGTCTTGTTTTTGTATCCATTCAGCCAGTCTATGTCTTTTGGTTGGAGCATTTAATCCATTTACATTTAAGGTAATTATCAATATGTATGTTCCTATTAGGAGGCAACTTCAAGGTGATGGGACGAGTGGAAAGATGTTCATGTTTGAAAGGACAAGAGATGGCTTTATATACCCATCTAGGTAGTAAACTCCTTTCTAGATGATTCTAAGAAAGATTGTTAAAGAAAGAATTCTTGTCTTATTTTATTATACACCCCCAGTGCCTCTCACAGCACCTGACATGAGGAGGAAGGTGATGATGTTTTTTGCGTGCGTGAATGAATGGGTATCCTGACTCTGCCATTTACTATCTGTATGATTGGGCTGCTTCCTGAGCCTCAGTCTTTTTGACTTTAAAACGGGCACGGGTGCCGCATTATCCATTGCTCACGGGATTGTTCTTCAGAGTTGTACAGGGTTATGTAAGAGCGCCTGGCCCCAAATTGGTGTTTGCTTAACGTTTCCTCAATTGGATATCGGGGGCCAGGTTTTTAAAACACCCCATTTGCACTCCGGAAGGAAAGGCGGTGCCTTCTCAGGTGGGTTGCGACGTGAGCTGGTGTGAGATGAGAGAAAGGACCAGGGATTTGGGCTGCTTGGAGCAAACTTTTCATAAACTGGTTAGAATCCCCCATGAACCATTTGAAATGAACGTGACTGTGTTCACCAGCAAGAGTCTTGGGGGCCCCTCCTCCAGGAAGGCCACCCTTCTTGATTCCAGCCTCACACCGGTCTCCGGGCTTGCGTCTGCTCCATGGGGCTGCTGGGGGGCCAGGACAAATCCATTAAGAAAATGGCAGAGCTGCTCATAAAAGGGGCCGTTTGTCCCCGCGGTTCCCGGGCAAGATCCATGGAAGTCCAGTTTGCCTGTGGTCAGACCCCTGTCCCCCACCTCCCCATCGGGGAGGAAGGAGGGCAGAAGGAAGGGAATGCTGAAGGGGACGTGTTTGCACTTCACACTCTGCAAGGGATACAATTTATAAGAAATAGAAATCATTTTAAAAAATTGATGGAGACTATTAAGGGCCTCACACGAGGGGCATCCGGTGGGCTTTCCCTGCTGCTGGGCTTGCTTTCCTTTTTCTTTCTCTCCTCCTCTCTCCCTCCACCTCTCCAATATCTGTTCAGCATGTATCATGCACCAGCCACCAGACCAGGCACTGAAGGCCAGGTAGGGAAGGTTGCTGCAAGGATGAGGAAGACCCAGATCCTGCCCCCAAGATAAATTCACATATTTAATTTTCAGACAGAGAGGATGTCTCATTCGGCCAGCAGCTCCTTTGGAGAATGAGATATCCCACGTAAGCAACTTTTCTTGGTAACTGAAGCTTATCCTGTTAGCCTTTGAATTTGAAAAAAATAAACTCTTTTCCATGAAAGTTTTAAATAAACCCTTTCCAAGTTTCCAAGCTGTCTGAGGCTCGCATGGCATTCCCCGTGTGCCCTCAAGTGTGCCTTAGCCCTGCCTGCAGAGACACTGACTTATTTGCTGCCCAGGTGGGCACCACTTAGGCATTTTCTCACTGGAGCCTCATGGCAGTTTTGCAGGTGAGGAACCCAGAACTTAACAAAGCAGACGGATGACCCCTTAGTCTGGAAAGGGTAGATTCAAGCTCAGGTTGGCTGAATTCCGAAGCCCAGGCTTTTCACCACTTCTGGAACCACATACGACCTTTCCCTGGTGCCTGGAGTTGATCAGAGCCACCATCCTAACTCATGGTGCTCCTCTGGACCACGTCTGGTATGGAGGTTTGTCCAGGGTGGTCAGCTGTGTCCTGCCCACCCCTCCCTTTTCCTCCATGTGGAATGGAGCACAAGGAGGACCAAACTCCTGGGCTCAAGGGACACACGAGGGACAGGGAGCAGAGGACTTGGTTTTGGTGTGAGAACTTTGGGACAGACCACATCGCTGTTCTGAACCTCCTTTAATAATCGTGGTGTCTTAGTTGGGCTCCCCTGTTTCTACAGACTTTGAGACAGGGATTTGAGGGCACATGGTTTCTTTGAGAAGTGATCCCGGGCCACACCAGCAGGGGAGTAGGGGAGGGAGACAGGGAGGGGAAACAAGACAGCCTGTCCTGGGTCCTGGAAGAGCGGGTGACGGCTATGGGCACCTGGGGTCCAGCCCCACGTCGACACACCCCAAGGGAGAGGGTACTGGGCGGTCCATCAACCAGCTCCCACCCGGAGTTCTTTCAGGGGTCCAGGCAGTCCAGCCAGCCCACATTCCCAGCCAGAGAAAGTCCTGCAGCAGAGGGTCTTAGGGGCTTGTGGAACACTGCATCAGCTAGCAGGAAAAGCGACAACTCCCACAATAAAAACGAGAGTACCTGCAACTTCAAGTGCTTGTCCTGAGCACCTTACTTCTGTCGTATCATTAATCTCCTCTGCCGCCCTACGAGACAGATGCTGTGATCTGTCTCCCACTGCCGTGGCCTCTCCCGCTGCGGAGCACAGGCTCCGGACGCGCAGGCTCAGCGGCCATGGCTCACGGGCCCAGCCACTCCGCGGCATGTGGGATCCTCCCGGACCGGGGCACGAACCCGCGTCCCCTGCATCGGCAGGCGGACCCTCAACCACTGCGCCACCAGGGAAGCCCCCCACTTTTTTTTTAATGCTCTTTATTGGAATATAATTGCTTCACAATGGTGTGTTACTTTCTGCCGTACAACAAAGTGAATCAGCTCTATGCACACGTATATCCCCATATCCCCTCCCTCTTGCGTCTCCCTCCCACCCTCCCTATCCCACCCCTCCAGGTCGTCACAAAGCTCCGAGCTGATCTCTCGCGCTATGCGGCTGCTTCCCACCAGCCGTCCATTTTACACTTGGTAGTGTATGTATGTCCATGCCACTCTCTCACTACGTCCCAGCCTCCCCTTCCCCCCCGTGACCTCAAGTGCATTCTCAACGTCTGCATCTTTATTCCTGCCCTACCACTAGGTTCATCAGTACCATTTTTCTAGATTCCATATATTATATGTGTTAGCATACGGTATTTGTTTTTCTCTTTCTGACTTACTTCACTCTGTATGACAGACTCTAGGTCCATCCACCTCACTACAAATAACTCAATTTCGTTACTTTTTTATGTCTGAGTGCTATTCCATTGTATATATGTGCCACATCTTCTTTATCCATTCGCCTGTCGATAGACATTTAGGTTGTCCCCACTTTACAGATGAGGAAACTGAGGCTCAGAGCGGGTCAGTGACTTCCCCAGCTTGTCACAGCCAGGAAGTGGTGTCAGGCTTTGAACCCAGATTTGTTCTGTATATTATCCTGACACCACTTCCTTTTATTTATTTATTTATTTTTTGGTGGGGGTGTGGAGGGGGGAGGACCCTGCCTTCCGGAAGGTTTAGGCATCCGGACACCACTCATCTGGGAAGTAGAATGTATCCTTCTTCTACTGTGGCCCTTGAGCTGTGGCGTGCGCTTGCTGAAAACTCACATTCCCGGCACTTCCTGAGTCAGAACCCGAGAGGGTATGCCTTGGGAATCTGATTCTGAAGCAGGTGGTTTACCGATAAATTGCGTGCTAGTAGCTCTTTTCTTTCATGGGCAGTGAAAAGGAAAAGTCTAATTGGGGTAGAATCATGCGTGTTTCCTGCTGGAAAAATGATTCTTTGTAAGTGGGACACGCACAAGTCTGGCCTCAGTTCCTGTACCGCCTCCCCTCCAGGGTCTGGGTGACTTCAGCTCTAAGCTAATCCTGCCGGCTGGATCAGCAGGTCCTGGATGTGTGGGCTCTAATTCTAGTTCTAGACATGTGAACCTCTGTGCCAAGTTTGTGTCCGGGCGTCGGAAAGTGCTCTCTTGGGGTGTCTGCAAGGGCAGTGGCTATGCTCCAGAGCCTGGCACTGCCCTCTGAAGCCCTGGCTGGAAGGATGAGAGTTCCATCTCCCACCCTTCAGCCAGAGTGGAGGAGGGCTGCTCCCTTACTGTGAGAGACAGAGAGGAAAATGCCAGGGGGAGGCAGGAGACGGCTGAGGTCATTGGTGGTCTCGGCTGCCTTGTCCTGATACGGATGTGGTCCGAAGGTGACGTTCAGCTGCTTGCCCTCACTCTGCGTTCACACTGCTCGTCAGCTTCCAGCTGGGATTGGTCAAGGAGACTCCTAGGTGGGGCTGGCAGAAAGGAGCAGTCTCTTTCTGGAAGCTTCCTGGCGGAATTGAGCTAGTTCAAACAGGAAAGAGTGCAGACACTTACTTCTTGGTTCAACTATCACTTGGCGTCAGCAGTCTCCCCAACCAGGGCTTCCCAAACGTCCATCTGACCGAGTCACAGTCATCCAATTCCTCCAGAGGCTTCCCGGTGTTTGTAGAATCAAATACAGACTCCTTGCTGGGGCCCCGGGGTCCTGCCCACCTCCCCTTCCTCAAGTCTTCCCTTCACTCTGGTTCTCTTCACTTCAGCCTCATCAGCCTTTAACTTCTGACCCCTGAACCCACGAGGCTTGATTTTGCCCCCCAACCTTTGTGCCACTGGAGCCCTTCCCCCTCCCACTCCTGTCACTCTCCATCCCATTTCCCTGTATTATTTTGTTCACCATCTTACCACACAGGCGATTATCTGATACTTGTTTATGTGTTTATTAACCCTCCCCATAAACATAGGGGCTTCATCTGGGTGATCATTGTGTCCCCAGGACCTGGGGTCCAGTAGACCCAGTTTAAGTGTATGTAGAATGAATTAAAGGCTAATTTCACACTCAGCAGGTCTTCCCTTCTCTATAGTTCTGAGTCTGGGGGCCTTAGAAAAGAAAAAGGCAAAGCCAGTTTGCAGTAACGTGGGATTTTTATTGCCTTGTGAAGTCAGGCAACTGTAGGGGGAAGAGCAAGGTGACAGGCTCAAAAAAAGGGACATTTTGACTCAGCTGCTTATAGACCACAGGAACCTTCCCCTTTACTCACCTCCACCCCCAAGATGTAAAGCAAGAAGAATGGAGGCTTTGGAGGCATCTAACAGAGCTAGAGCTGGACTTGGGACCTCTTACTGACTAGCTGACCTTGGGCAAGTTATCCAAATTTGCTGAGCCTCAGTTTCTTATTCTGTAAAATGGGGATAACAAAAGTTCCTACTTTTTAGGGCTGTTACAAGGATTAAGTAAATCGTGTAAAGCACTGAGAGCGTTGCCTGGTACATTGGAAGCACTGCATAAGTGTTAGCTCTTGTTTTTTTCAGAGTCACATGGTCTTCATGACGTTTGTGACCAAGCGTACCTCCTAATGTTTCCAGCCCTCTTAGACTTCGGGTGCCAAGAGCTGTCACCTCTTTTTGAAGATTCCACATTGTCTCAGCCAAGTTTTCCCAGCCTAACTCAGCCATTCACTCACCACCCTGTCTTGATTTTGTCCTGTTCATGTAGCAGCCCTACATTTATTCATGGACCATTTGTAGCCTTTTTCACTTAAAGCAAATTTATTTACAGGTGAAGATGTATCTTATAATCATGAATGGAGAATCAACATCATTTGCCATTAAAATAAGGGGACCAGAAATAAATAGACATCCAAGTGGAAAAATAAATTTATTCAATTCCCTGTGAATACTGCTGCCTGTCCAAATCTGGGGTTAGCACATGGCAGAGAGACGTAAAGACGTCTTAGCACAAGAAATCCCCCTGATGCAGTCAGCGTGAAGGAGAATTGAGATGGACTAACGTTCTCACTATGCGATTGTTTCATGCTGCCCACATCCCTCCTGGCTCCCCCCCCTGCACCCCTGGGAGCCCCAGATCTAAGTTTTACATATCATAGAGGAATTCAGGGCCCTGTTAGGGCCATAAAAGACTGAACACAAGGAAAATTGGGGAAATGTGCACAGACATTCCAAAGCCATCAACTAGACCAGTGGTTCTCATGCCTCAGCACCTACCGTCAGACTCATCTGGAGGGCTTGGTAAAGCAGGCTACTGCATCTCAGCTCCAGAGTCTCTGATTCATCACATCTGGGCTGGAGCCCTGGAAGTTGCATTTCTGGAAAGTTCTCACCTGCTGCTTCTGCTGCTAGTCTGGAGACTCCACTTTGAGAACCACTGAACTAGACTAACTCAGTCAATGTTAAGTCCATGTCTGGGCGTCCAAACCATTCCATTAAAGATATCTGTCAAATCCCTAGAGGGGAAGAGAGTGGAGGACACATCTGAAGGTCCCACTTCTCTGTGTAGAGTACTTTGATAATAAACCTCTAAGCAGGCTGAGGGTAGCCTTCTGGCAAAGATGTTGGCCGTTGGAAGTTAAGCTGGTGCACACAGAAATAGTAAGGAAATCCAAAAGGATATGCATGGAGCATTGACAGCACCTGCTGCAGTGTGTATCCACCCTGCAGATGTAAAATTCCAAAAGAAAAGGATAGAGCAAGGTCACAGTACCCTTTTGAAGTTTGACAACGGTATGGGGAAGAGCAAGGTGACATCTTGGATTTGTCTCAAAGGGAGACATTTTGACTCTAAACTCTTAAACTTAGTACCTGTTACTGATCTCATCCTAGTTGGAAGCCTTGGTTGGCTGTCTCCTATGGCATGAGCCTTTAAGAAAAAATGATGCCACCTCTGGCACCACTGACCCAGGGTCTCTGCCAGGACAAGTCAGTTAATCTCAGTTCTTCCATCTGTAAAATGGGAAGAATAATAATACCTATTTCATGACGGTGTTATAAAGATCTAATGACATAGCATCTGTAGAATGTTTAGTGCAATGCCTGGCAAATGAGTCTTCAAGTAAGTTGGTGATGATTATCAGGGTTGAATGATGGTGAGGAGTAGGATAAACATAGACCGATAGATAACAATGTCTTTCAAAGCATGAAGTCCAAGTGGGCACTGTTGGTGAGACAGTTGCTACCAACTCTTGGACGACCCAGGACGGACCCGTGAGTGTGGGATGGCAGCACACTCTCTCCAGAGTTAAGTTCCTAGGTTCCAAGGGTATGCCTTTGCAGTAGCTGCCCTATCTCGTCTCATGTCTTGGTATCCACAGCACCCAGAGCTTTCTGAACCATTGGTGTGTCCCATCCACCCATCCATCTACCCAACCATACATCCACCCACCCATCCATCTACCCATCCATCCACCCATCCATCCAACCACCAATCCATCTAAACATCCATCCATTCATCCATCTATCCATCTATCCATCCTTCTCGCTCTTTCTCTCTCTCAGGTTAAAGTGCCACAACAAATGCACCAAAGAAGCCCCACCCTGTCATCTCCTGATCATCCACCGAGGAGGTAAGTATTTAACACTTACTGCCCTGGGGTTGGGGTGGGGGGGGGCTCCTGCAGGCCTTCTGAGATAGCTGTCCCATCCAGCTCACCTCTGGATACCCCTTGACCCTTGATCCTTGCCTGTCTCATTTCTTTCCCTCTGACACCCTTCCTCCTGACATCTGTCTCCTTAATCCACCTCCCATGCCTGTTCTCCCTATTCTTTGTCCCCATTCTGGTCTCTCTGATACTTTAGCCCCCGGATTCATCGACCCCTCCCTAAGTCTTTTTCTCTCATTCTTGTCCTCTTTCCTAATTTTTACTCTCCTCTCTTTCCCCCAATCCCATTCCTTTCCCTTCCCACTTGAAAAGAGTCCTATCTGAGTGTTTTTCCATTATGTGCTCTTCAGGCTCGGTCATTTGGCCCTGCAGAAGTAGGCATAGGGAGGGGGCTTGCTCGGGCCTGTTGGTTTGGGCCATCTGTGTTCCATCTCCTGGGGCCCTGGGAGTGTCTGGGCCAACCTGTCTAGGCAGGGAGCCAGCTGCTACCTCTGGGAAGCCACTACCAGGCAAGAGCAAGACCAATTTAGTGAGAAGGAAAGGCTTTTCCCTGTCTGCTAGGGATTCAGTTGGAGGCCTCGCATTCCAGGTTTCAAAATAGTTCCCCCAGTTCTTGGCCTGTGGGGTGGTTATTCCCAGACTCCATTATCCACACTGCACTTCATCCACCGGAGGATTCTGTAGGCCTGTGCTGTTCAATACAGTAGCTACCAGCCATACCTATTTAAATTTAGATGTATTACAATGAAATAAAAATAAAAACGTAATTACTCTGTCACACCAGCCACATTTCAGGGGCTCCATATTGGATAGTACAGATACAGAACACATTCATCATTGCAGAAAGTTCTACTGGACATCACTAGTCCAGACGCTTGCTCTTGCAGCGGTGGTACGTGGGCCAGCAGCAACACGGGAATCGCCCGGGAGCTTGTTAGAAATGCACAACTTCTGGCCTCACTCCAGATCATGCATTTTAAACAGCTTCTACTGGCAACTTCTCTACACTTTAAAGAAGCACTGCTCTAGAGGAGAAGCTGCAAACTCAGATGCCTGCCAGGTACCCTAAATGAGAGCTGCTGGCCAGGTGAGGCCGTGCAAAGTGGAGAGAGAGCCAGGCGCCATCTAGAGAGGATGGCCACTCCAGCAGTGTGGACCTGCATTGTACCGTTTCTCGTGTTTCAAAGAAAAGCCCCAATAGGTTTATGTGCCGTATACTTATTTTTAAATGTTAACAACTTGTTAAAATTCTTGCTGGCACCCTCCCTGCCACCCCCCACCTATAGGTTGGATGGAGGCCTAGTGCCAACTTTGGGGAACACAACTCGCTAATCCTTGTCCTCCGCCAGCCCTCCCAGCCCTTCCGGCCTCGGGTCAGTGTAGGCTCAGGGGACTCTACCCTGGTCTTCAATGAACCCAAGGGAAACTTAAAGAAGGAGGTAGATTGCTGCCAAAAAGTGCTGGCACGTCTTCCAGAGCCAATGGGCCATCAGTTTTCGATGATCTTTGCATCGCTTTCCTCCACGAGGAGAGAAGATTGCAAGAGAAGGAAAAGTCTTCAGCTCCTTTCTCTTGCCCCTTCCCGCCTCATATCCTTAATTAAGAACCATCTGTTCCTTGAACAACTGTATACACGCCGTGAGGCTGTCTTAAACCTGAATTCTCACCACTCCTGAGTCCTTGTCTTGGGTCAGCTTTGTCGAGGAAATCACCTCCCACCAGCCTCCCCTCCACTGCGGTCTCTGCTGGAGCCCGACTCCCACGTGGAGACCAGGACCAGCCTGCTGGGAAGCGGCCCACTCTCAAACACGGACATCGGAAGAAGGGCTCCCTCCCACCCACCTTCAGGATGCCCCCTTTACTCAAAGGCGGCAGGTGCCTGTACACACGAAGCAAACGGAACTTTCCAGAGGTCCACCAGCTTCTTGTTCTACCCACCCCCCTTTGGTAGGAAGTTGAAAATATAGTTGGTTTCCATGGTGATGGCAGCCCAGGCTTAAGAGAGAAATTAAACCCCTGGGTCAGTCCAAAGCTTTAACTTTTCCACGAACACCCCCAGCCCCACAATAAAAAACAGCTAACAAGTAACATTACCAGGCATCGCATTTGAATGCAAGCTTCTTGCTCTGCCCCTCCCGGTGGTCCCTGTAAATAGTAAGTAACAGGGAGAGGGGCTCAGGTGATGTGGTTTGGATCAGGACACATTTATTTAGCATCGCCTGTGTGCCCAGCTTTGTGCCTTTAGGGATGATGCAAAGGGGAAGCTGGGAAGCTGAGACTTTCCTTCAGGGATCCATGGTGACCTTGTTTAGCACAAATGTACTGTGACCTGCTACAGACTGCTCGGGCCTGAGAAATCCCACAGGTGACCCAAGATGATCCTAACACACAGCTTAGATGCGGGAGGGACAGATGGCCGCAATGAGCTTGTTGACTGATGACAGCCCCTGAGAAATCAGGAGCCTCTTGTCTTTCAAAGGAGGTTCAATTCTGAAATGAACGCCAATGTGAAACAATTGTGGCATCGGAGAAAAAACTCCGATAGCTTCAGTTTCATTGTAATAATTTTTAATCGTCAAAAGCCATATATTGACAACACATTAAACCACAGGGAACACAGATAGTGGGAAAAGTGTCCCAGCATCGTGACATAACACAGTGACTATCATTTTTAGGGAATTCCCTTCCAGGCTTGGGGGTGGGCCTTTGAGGTGGGGTCAGAGCTCTGCTCTCCTGACGTGACAGTACAGAGCAAAAGTGGTACTTAAATTCCCACATCGCTGTTTTTACCCCTACGGATCCAGCAAGGTTAGTCCGGACAGAATCCGTTCCGTGTGACATCAACAACCCTCTACGAAAGCCACCCCGGTATTCGGACCTGCACATCAGCCAGACGCTCCCTAAAACCAACAAAATCAACAAGGTGAGACTGGAGTTCTGTTGGGAAGGGGCGTGCTGGGGCTGCCTCTGCCAGACAAGGGGCAGGAGGGAGGAAGGTTCCTGAACAGGACTCGGCAGATTGATCTGGGAGCATTGCCCTTACTTCCCAGCCCACCTAGGCTCTCCTCATTCTGTGTGGTTTGTGTCTAGAAAAGTCTGTGGGGCATCCAGCCATCAGTGCAGAGTGAGTGTGCCAGAAATCTACCCAATTTAGAGAGAGGGCACCTGGCAATGAGAATGAATGAGCGTGTTGACGGGGGCACAGTAGGGATGGGAGGAGAGCCTGAGAGGGGGTCCTTAGTGGTGCAGACTCCACCCTCTTTCCTCTGTGAGATGTTTCATTCTCCACCAGGATGAGCTTTGCAGATGGTTCTGTGCTCTCTCACGCATCTAAGCTGAATCCAACCACCAAGGGACAAGAGTCTGTTTCTGAGCTCCTGCTGGAGACTGGGTAGATGGATCTGTGTGGGGACCATAGGCTCTGAGCCCTAGCTAACCTGGTTGGCTTCTGGCTGGTCCTCAGACGGTGGTCAGCAGTGGGCTTCTCTGTGCCTCTTTCTTGCCAATGTGGCCTGGAAATTTCCAGTGTGATTTCCATGTCCTTTGTTTGGTCTGTTGGTGGAAGAGCACCAAAGCGATCCCAGGGACACTTCCAACCTCACGGAAGGACCAAAGGTAACATATGCCAACAGGTGATTTCTCAAGCCCTACGGTGCCTCCGTGCACTGTATGGAAGGTGGATAAAATGCGGGTCAATCCAAGCGTGTGGGAAGTCACCAGCCTGTGTTCAGGACCCAGATGAGTGTCATGGTGGCCGTGTGACCTCTCGCCTGCAAGGCATACTCTCCCTTCTCTGCATAAGGCTGGAGAGGGCCTTTCTCCCTCCCCGATCCACTCTCCACACAGCAGCCAGAATGATTCTTTTTTTTTTTTCTTACTTTTTTTTTAAACATCTTTATTGGAGTATAATTGCTTTACAATGGTGTGTTAGTTTCTGCTTTATAACAAAGTGAATCAGCTATACATATACATATATCCCCATATCTCCTCCCTCCTGCATCGCCCTCCCATCCTCCCTAATCCCCCCCACCCAGGTGGTCACAAAGCACCAAGCTGATCTCCCTGTGCTATGCGGCTGCTTCCCACTAGCTATCTATTTTACATTTGGTAGTGTATATATGTCCATGCCACTCTCACTTCGTCCCAGCCTCCCCTTCCCCCTCCCCACGACAGAGTGATTCTTAATGAATGTAATTTGAATCACACCACCCTCTGCTTAAAAACCATCCCGTGGCTTTCTGTTGCGTGGAGGAAACAAATCAAACTCCTCACTGCAGCCTGCAAGGCCAGGCACAATTTGGTCCCTTCCTCCATCTCCGACCTCCCTTTCCAGGCCTCCCCAACAAAGCCCATATGTTCTTTCTCTCTCATGCTGTCACCCACCCTTTTTACTACTGGATCTCAGTCATTCACCATCTGTCTCCTTGTGGCATTGTCTTAGGACTTGATGATGCAGCTTGGCCCCTGAAGTCAGGCAGACCTGGCAACCAGTCTTGGGGCCTCCACTTACTCACTCTGAGACTCTGGGCAAGTAACTGAACCTCTCGCTGAGCCTCAGCTTTCCTGTGTGTAAAATGGGCGTGTTCCAGTTACTCACTGCTGTATAAACAAATGACCTCAAACTTAGTGATGGACACCAACAGCTCTTTAATTATGCTCGTGGGGATCAGGGTCAGGGATTGGGAAAGGGGTACAGTGGGGATGGTTTGTCTCTGCTTCATGATGTCCAGCTGCGAAAAGCTCACGCAGCTGGGGGCTGGAATCATCCAGAACAAGGATTGGCAAACTATGGTTTACAGGCCAAATCTAGCCCACTGCCTGTTTTTGGGAAATAAATTATACTGGCACAAGCCACACACATATTTTCTATGGCTGCTTTCATGCTTCAAGGGCAGAATTGAGTAGTTACAACAAAGGCCGCTTGGCTCACAGAGCCTAAACCACAGGATGGTTTAGCCATTTCAAGAAAAAGTTGGCCAACCCCTGATCGAGAGGCTCCTTCACTCACATATCTGGTGCTGGGATGAGTCAAAGGCTGAGCTCAACAGAGACTCATCGGGAGCTACTACATGTGGTCTTGCCTTGTGGCTTGGGCTTCCTCACAATATGGCTGCTTCAGGGCAGTCAGGCTTCTTACATGGCACCTCAGGGCTCGAACAGCAACTGTCCTAGCAAACAAGGTGGAAGCTGCAAAGGCTTTTTATAACCTAGCAATATAAAAGCCCATGCATTGTCTTGGCTTGTCTCTAGCCAAGGGCTGGCAGTGTCAGTTCTGCTGCACTCTACCGATGGAAGCAGTCACAAGCCTACTCAGATTTAAGGGGAGGAGGCGTGATCTCACTTGTCAATGGGAAGAATCCAAGGAATTTGTGACCGTTTTTTGAAAATGTCCCCTGGTAAGCAAACAGAGCACCAACCCCAGAGAGTTATTGTGGGGATGAAATGAAATAATCAACATAAAGCACTTAAGAGAGGTTCCTGGCACATGGTAAGCGTACAGGAAATTCTAGTTATTTTTATCAGCTTAAATCTTGGGCTTCCAATAATAATGTCCGGCTGAGTCTGCTTTTCCTTTGTTATTTGTAAAAGATGTAGATCTCCCCACCGCTGGGGTTGGGGTGCTTAAGGGACTTGAATAGTGAGGCTCCTGGGAAGTAACCGGGCACACCTATAACCATCCTGTCCTTTGTGACCTCCTGAGGGGTGAGTGGCTCAGAGCCATCTCGAGACCTTTCTCTCTGGCTTTACAGACGCAACGAGCCTCTTGGTGTCAGATGGGACAGATAGATCGGTGACTGTGACATTGTTCTGCTTGTCTGCCAGCAGGAGCATTTGATAAGAGAAATAAATTAACCTCTATTTAGAAAGTGGCTTTGACATGAAGGTGGACAGGAGCTATCAGAGAGCTGGGTTATTGTTTCCCCTCTTTCTCTTCTCACTGGCTTCACGCAGATTCTTTCTGTCAGGCGATGATGTGGTTAGTGCAATAGATTTCTGAGCCAATTTGATCTGCAGATTCCCTTTTCATTGCTCTCTGTCTCTTCTCTTGTCTAGCTCTGTCAGTCCAGGTTCATAAGAGCCCAGCTTGTTCACCCAGCAAAATGATTTGAGTGTGCATTTTGGAGTCAGAAGGTCTGGGCTTGAAACTCAGTTTCTTCATATGCTCTGTGACCAGAGCAAGATCCTTCCACCTTTGCTTTCCCCTCCGTAAAGAGGGCATTATAATAGTAGATGGTATTGGAGTTGTGGAGAGGAGTTGATGCCGTGTGTTATATGTCAGGAGTTTAGTCCCAATACTGGATCCTCAGGCCATGGCAGAGCTTGGTGATGAAGAAGACAGACGAGGAGGAGGGGGAAGAGGAGAAAGAGGAAGAGGGAGGAGAAGCAAGAACAGGAAGAAGAAAGAAGAGGGAGGAGGAGGGTGGGGAGGATGGAGGAGAAGCAGCAGCAGCACCTGCCGCCCCTGAGGGGACCAGTCTACAGTGTTTGTGCTTCCGCACCGAGGCATCAAAGGTCCCACCTGCAGTGGTGTCTGGAGCCGAAGATCTGCCTGCTGCAGGGAAGCTTTTTTTTTTTTTTTTACATCTTTATTGGAGTATAATTGCTTTACAGTGGTGTGTTCGTTTCTGCTTTATAACATAGTGAATCAGTTATACATATACATATGTTCCCATATCTCTTCCCTCTTGCGTCTCCCTCCCTCCCACCTTCCCTATCCCACCCCTCTAGGTGGTCACAAAGCACCGAGCTGATCTCCCTGTGCTATGCGGCTGCTTCCCACTAGCTATCTACCTTACGTTTGGCAGTGTATATATGTCCATGCCACTCTCTCACTTCGTCCCAGCTTACCCTTCCCCCTCCCCATATCCTCAAGTCCGTTCTCCAGTAGGTCTGTGTCTTTATTCCTGTCTTACCCCTAGGTTCTTCATGACATTTTTTTTTCTTAAATTCCATATATATGTGTTAGCATACGGTATTTGTCTTTCTCTTTATGACTTACTTCACTCTGTATGACAGACTCCAGGTCTATCCACCTCATTACAAATAGCTCAATTTCGTTTCTTTTTATGGCTGAGTAACATTCCATTGTATATATGTGCCACATCTTCTTTATCCATTCATCTGTTGATGGACACTTAGGTTGCTTCCATCTCCTGGCTATTGTAAATAGAGCTGCAGTGAACATACTGGTACATGACTCTTTTTGAATTATGGTTTTCTCAGGGTATGAAGTGGCTGCGTGCTGGCTGTCCTTTACAGTTGGTTGCAAGGAACAGGCTCACCTCGGCTAGCTCAGCACAGGGAGTTGTCTATGGGAAGGATGGACATGGGGCAAGAAGAGAAAGGGGAATCACAGTTGAGGAGCTAGGTCTCATGAAACTGGACATGGAGGACAGGCTTGTGCTCAGGCCAGCTGCTTGGACCCTCAGCAAGACCATGGGTCACTGTTCTGGCCCCCCATCATGACGGTGGCTCAGCTGCTATTTGTGGGTGCCCTCTGGTCTGGTACTGTTGACCGGTCTCCCCATCCTCTCCTCTCGTCTTTTCTCTCCATCACTGCTTCTGTGGCTGTAGACTTCCTACTCCCTGTAACCTCAGCCAGTTTGTTTTCTGGCCTGTCGTGGCTCTTCTGTTCCCTGGAGCCTCATCTCCGCTCCACCTTTGCTCTGCTTTCCACTGTTCTCCCTCTTGGCCCTGCTCTGTTTATTCCATGTCATAGGTCACTGACCAGCTGTCATGATGCCCTGACCTATGGTCTTGAGTTGGGAGTGGGCTATGGCAGTCACAAGACAAGTATGGCTGTTTAGGAGAGTCTGTTGGGTTGGAGGGTGGGGACGGTTTCCTTCGGAAAAGTCCACGGGAGAGAGAGTTACTGTCATTGGCATGTTCAAATCAGTGCACAGCTGGGTGAAGGGGGAACCTGGGAGGTGAACATGCTTCTGTTTGATTCTCAGAGTCAGATGCGAGTTTCTTATTACTTGGTTCGACCTTCTGTTTCTGCTTCTGGGCTGGAGATGGGGACCTGGGCCACTAACCCTCTGTATGACTCCAAGTCACATCCCATCTCTGAGTCTCGGCGTCCCCATCTGTAGCACGAAGGGATGGGACTGGATGGTCTCTGAAGGATGTTTCCACATCTACACTGCGCTCAGAAAGAGGAATTATGCCATTAGTCCTTCCCTTCATGATCTGGTAGAGTTTGAGTTTCCCTCTGCTGGAAGACAACCTCCAGCTGCTGCTCCCATTGGGACACAGGTCTGGGTCTGGCCCGAGGAAGGAATTTCCCATCCTGTTTAGCAGTTCTGCTGGGCAACGTGGGCACCATATGCAGCTTTCTCTTTGCCGATTCTGTTGATTCACATCAGCCCTGAGCCTCGGACATGAGAAAGACTGAATTCCTGCCATAACTGTTTCCTTCATAAGAGCAGCTCCTGCTTCCCTCTGTCCCTTCAATTCTCCTTCCATCCTTCCTTCCTTTCCATTCATTGATTCATATAACATTTATTAGCCACCTCCTATGTTTTTGTTTCTGTGCTAAGTTCTGCAGATGCCAAGATGAATAAGACACTGTCTCGTATGAGGAGATAAACCTTTTCCTCCTTCCCTCTCTCCTTCTCCTTATCCCTCCCTCTCTTCATTTCTTTCCTTGTTCCTTCCTCTATCACACATTTTTCGAGGGACCACACTGTTCCTGGCATATTGCTAAGAGCTGAGAATAGGGAGCTTCTAGCCTCGAGAATGAGACAGATAAGTAAGCTGAGAAGTGATGGTGTTGAAGCATCAACGGAAGCTGGGGCCAGTACCAGGAGCGAGCTAGTACCAGGCAGGGCTAGTACCAGGAGTGAGCTACTACCAGGCAGGACTAGTACCAGGCAGCGCTAGTACCAGGCAGGGCTAGTACCAGGAGTGAGCTACTACCAGGCAGGACTAGTACCAGGCAGCGCTAGTACCAGGCAGGGCTAGTACCAGGAGCGAGCTACTACCAGGCAAGACTAGTACCAGGCAGTGCTAGTACCAGGCAGGGCTAGTACCAGGCAGCGCTAGTACCAGGAGCGAGCTAGTACCAGGCAGGGCTAGTACCAGAAGCGAGCTAGTACCAGGCAGGACTAGTACCAGCAGGGCTGGAACCAGGAGCGAGCTAGTACCAGGCAGCACTAGTACCAGGCAGCACTAATACCAGGAGCGAGCTAGTACCAGGCAGCGCTAGTACCAGGCAGGACTAGTACCAGGAGGGCTGGAACCAGGAGCGAGCAATGTGCTGACCTGCTGGAGTGGGAGGTCAGGGGAACTTCTCAGAGGAGGGCCGGTCTGAGCTGGGCTTTGAAGAAAGAATAGGCATCTTCCAGGCAGACTGGACAAGGCAGGGCAGATATTCCAAGTAGAAATAACAACATGCCCCTAGCCTCGGAGATGTGAAATAGCCTGGTTTGTGTTGGGAACTGTGGACCGACCATTTGCTGTGATGAGAGAAGAGGAAGTGATTGTAGGGATGAGAGAAGAGGAAGTGACGTAAGCCCAGGTCAAGCCTGAATGTGTACATCGTGGACCAACGTTTTCATTAAACATGCTGTGTCGTTGGAGCACAGTCTATATGCCAGTTCCTCCTAATGGGATGCTGTTTTTAGTACAAACCTTTATACTTTTTTTAACTGATATAATGACTTTTTTGCAGAGCATCTATGGAAACTTCTTGAAATTTGCCAATCTGTGAGTAGAAGTTCAAAGAAGAGTGTTGATAGGATGGATAGATGCCTGACCTTCATTTCCCCTTGTCCCTCTACTGACACGATCAGTCCCTAACTTCCTTTAAAAACTTCCTGTGCCCCATTGGGCTGTATGGGGCCTTCACAGCCCAACCATGTAAATCTTAGCCCGCATGTCACTGCCATATTATTCCTTATACTAACATGTCCATTGCCATTAAAATTTAATTACCATTCGATAAATTAGGATAGAATGAGAAGGCTGGATTCCTGATGCCTTTCTACTAAAATCAGATCAGAATTACCTCCAAGGTGGTCTTGCGTGGAAGGTGGCTGGAATGAACTAGAGCATGACCTTGCCTGGAATAGGAGTACTTTGTCCAAGGAATGTTTGTAGGAGTTTGATCCACAAGAGCCACAGAGGATAACAACCTAGCTGTCCTTCAATGGATGGTTGATCAAATAAACTGTGGTACATCCATACCATGAAATACCACTCAGCAATAAAAAGGAACAATCCATCGATGCATGCAATAACTTGGATGACTCTCCAGAGAACTATTCTGAGTGAAAAAAGCCAATCCAAAAAGGTTATATACTATATGATTCAATTTATAGAACATTCTTGAAATGACAAAATTATAGCAATGGAGAATAGGGTAGTGGTGCCAGGGATAAAAGATGGGAGGGCAAGGTGGTGAGGAGAGAAAAGGGCAACATGAGGGCCCCTTCTGGGGGTGGAAATGTTCTGTATCTTGACTGTATCAATTCAGTGTCCGGGTCATGATATTGTACCGTAGTTTTGCAAGATGTTATCATTGGAAAAAACTAAGTAAGAATGCATGGGATCCCTCTATTATTTCCTACAAGTACATGCAAATCTGCAGTTATCTCAAATAAAAAGCTTAATTGCAAAAGTAAACGCCGTCATCAATATAATCGCTACCGTTTGTTGATAGCAAAGTGCCTCAGCGCAGTGCTCAGGGTGTAGGTACATACATAACCTTAGTTAAACTTCGCAACACATCCACACACAGTGGGTGTTCTTCGCCCACATGAAGGGCAGGGAGAGACTGAAGCTCCCAGAGGGGAAGTCACTGATGTGGAGGCAGTGTGACCGCGTGGGAGTGGGGTGGACTCTAGGAGGGGGACGTGCACAGCACCAGTTGAGCACGGGATGCCACTGGGCATCCAGATGGGGAATGTCCGTTCCCCACCCCACACTCCCCACCCTCATATGCTGGTTGGTGTTTGCTACACCAGCTCTGGAGTTTGGCAGGTAAGCACACCTGTTGACTAATAACCAGATCACACAAAACCATCCTTGGGCACCTGGAGCCAAGCTGAACGGTGGGCCTCTGAGTAATGCAGGGACCAAGTGATCCATGTCCTGTGAATGAACAGATTAAGGTTCCCCGGAGAGCTCTTAGCTCTGCAGGCTTTGAGAGGCAGGAACCCCTTTTCTGGGATGCTGAGGTTTGCTAGTGTTATTCCCGTTTTACAGAGGGCAAAACTGAGGAATGGCGAGGTTAAGCATTTTGTTCAGGATGTGAGGGGAAGAGGTGGCCATGGGATTTTGAATCTGCCTTTGCCTCACTCTGGATTCTGCTTGTAAGAGTTTGCTGGGGATGCTGGGTAGCTAAGACAAATCACCACAAACTGGGTAGCTAAGACAAAAGACGTTCTCTCACAGTCTGGAGTGCAGAAGTCTGAGATCGAGGTGTCGGCAGGGTTGGTTCTTTCTGGAGACTCTGAGGGAGAATCCATTCCATGCCTCTCTCCTTACTTTCGGTGGCTCCAGCAATCCTTGGCATTTCTTGGCTTCTAGAAGCATCAGTCTCCTGTCTACCCCTGTCTTCAAATCGCCTTTTCCTCTGTGTGTCTTTCCTTTTCTGTTTCTTATAAGGACACTTGACATTGGGTTTAATGCCCCCCACGCCCAAATCCAGGATGATCTCATTTCCAAATCCCTGACCAGCGCCGTTCTGAGGACGCACACATGGATTCTATCTTCCTCTTGACTTTAGAGCAGTTTCAAGGGCCGGAAGAGGCATTGCTGGTTCCAACTGAGATGCGAGGGAAGTTGCTGCAGGCTTGCTCTCACACTCTCTCTTGAGCTGTCAGGCCGTTGATTCTTTAATAAACACTCAGGATGCGAGGCGTTAGGATGGGAAGAACACTCTGGGCACCTCTGCGTGGGACTTTCCAAAATCAAAGAGGCATGGGGAGCGTGACTGTTGCCTACATAGCTTTCATTATGTGGTAACCTTTCAGTCCGGGCTTCAAGCAGTGGACAGGAATTTGACCCCAGAAGCTGTTCCATCCGCAGCTGGATGCAACCTGGTGGGATGATGAAGCAGGTGGGGGGACTTTGGAAGTATCTGGTGGTTGAGGAAAATGGAAGAGATGCTGTGGATGCTAGGGTGGGGTCTCTTCCTGTGCAACCCACTCTCACTGCTGTGTCTCTGCCTCTCTGTCGGCCCCTGCCCCCTGCCCTACTCTCTTCCTGCAGGACCACATCCCTGTTCCTTACCAGCCAGACTCTAGCAGCAATCCCTCATCCACAACGTCCTCCACGCCCTCCTCGCCAGCGCCTCCGCTCCCTCCCAGTGCCACGCCGCCTTCTCCCCTACACCCTTCTCCGCAGTGCACAAGGCAGCAGAAGAACCTCAACCTGCCAGGTACCTCCATGCTTGGGAAGCTACAGGGGGGAGCTCTGGGTTCGTGCCAGAGCCATTTCCGGACTAGTCCATGCGTAAAGGCAATGAGTTGGAAGCATATGGATTGAGTCTTACCATATGCAGGAAAGTTGCTACATATTACCTTATTTGATCTTTAGAGTAGCCATGACGTAAGTACGATCAGCTCCATTTTACAGATGAGGAAACAGAGGCTCAGAGAGGTAAAGGGACTCTTAGAGACTCAGTCTTTTGGGAAGCAGCAACCCAGGATCTCCACCTAAGTCTGAGTCACAGGGGGAGCCATTGGCTCTGGAGCTGACCTTTGTCTTATGAGCTAAATCAGTTGAAACTGACAACAGGGCTGCATTCTGAGTCCTACCCCAGACATCAGGACAGGGCTCTGAATGAGCGGGCTGGCGTCTGATATTCCATATCCAGCTCTCTCATGTCCCTGACCTGTGACCTCTGACTTCAGTTTTCTCATCTCTGAAAGGATATAGGTGGACGAGAGGACCCCAAAGGGTCTTCCAGCTCACAAACTCCAGGGCACTCGGCTGCTGACCTGAGACTATGTGCTGGGCTGTGAGATGGTGGAGAGGCCGTCATGTGATGATTTGGCTTCTCGGACTTAAGAAAGGGCTCTCTCTCTGCTCTTAGGCAGGCCAGACCTAAGAGTCTTCCTACCCCTTCCGGGGCCCGGCCCATTCCACGTGCCGTTCTAGGGCCCCAAGGACATTTCCAGTTCAGCCATATTGGCAGCATCATAGCTGACTTCAAGACAGAGGCTGGCGGGATGAGGTCTTGCTTGGCCAGTTGGGACCGAAGTCTAGGTCTGTGTTGTTCAACATGGTACCCACTAGTCACGCATGGCTGTTTAAATTTAAACTAATTAGGGCTTCCCTGGTGGTGCAGCGGTGAAGAATCCGCCTGCCAATGCAGGGAACACGGGTTCGAGCCCTGGTCCGGGAGGATCCCACATGCCACAGAGCAGCTAAGCCCATGCACCACAACTATGGAGCCTGCGCTCTACAGCCTGCGAGCCACAACTACTGAGCCTGTGCTCTAGAGCCCGTGAGCCACAACTACTGAGCCTGCGTGCCACAACTACTGAAGCCTGTGCACCTAGAGCCTGTGCTCCACAACAAGAGAAGCCACTGCAACGAGAAGCCCGCGCACTGCAACGAAGAGTAGCCCCCGCTCGCCACAACTAGAGAAAGCCTGTGCGCAGCAACAAAGACGCACCGCAGCCAAAAATAAATAAATAAGTAAATTTTAAAATGAATTAAAATTAAATATAATTAAAATTTTAATTCCTCAGTCACATTAGCCACATTTCAAGTGCTTGCAAGCCACATGTGGCTAGTGGCTGCCATACTGGACAGCACAGGTATAGACCATTTCCCACCATTGCAGAAAGTTCCACCGGGCAGTGCTGGTCTAGGGACTGATTTCCTCCTGAGCCAGTGAGCTTCACGCAGGGGGAAAATATCCCAGGTCTGTAGCTTCAAGTCACACCTGCAAGCCTAACCAGTCGTGAGAGAATATCTGGGAAACGAACGAAGACCCAACCCCACATCTGGACAACACCCAGATACAACCACCCATTGAGGACAAGCTGATCACGTCACCTGCCCACACTGCTTTGATCTGGGCTGTGTCCAAAGGGATAGAGTGTGTTTTAAAACTTGCATCATGGAAATTTTTTGGTTAAGTCCAAGCCCGAGGCAGCCTCATACCTGTGGTGTGAGGGCCACTTACCTGGCAGCCAGCAAGGACCATAACGGGAGTCAGCAGCTGGAATCATTTCAGTAAGTGCCCCTGAGTCAACAAGGCAACAATTGCCCAGCATTTCCGTAGACTGAGGGTTCCCACCAGCACCCTGAGCCATTTCCACTTCTCTGGAAGGAGGGGAATGGAAAAAAGGCCCTTTGACACCCCATGACCCCCCAATTTCTGGAGGGAGGGGCTGGGTCCTTTCCTAGAGCTGTACCACCTGCCACCCAAGACACACACTTAGGGCTATTTTCCCAGTAACTGTTTGCTACTTGTTTATGGGTGAGGGTAGCGGGGGCGGGAAAGAACCTCTTAAGGGAGAACCACGCCTCAAAGCACCACAGCTCTTTTCATCTCCAAAAGACTGCCGGCATCTTTAAACAAGAGACCTGACTCACCAGGGGTGGTCACTGTTCCATCAGTTCCTTTGTCCCTTCCGTCAGAGCCCCAGGGAGGGGCCTTGGCCAAGTTGCAGTGCTCGCCTGCCAGTGGATCTGCATCTACTCCATGGCAGGTCCCAACAGTGTCCTGACCCTCTTTGGGGAGTGGGCTAAGGGGTCCTTTGGGGGAAGGCACTTTAGAACAGCAGTTAAGAGTGTGGGTTCTGGAGCCAGGCTGCTTGGGTTCAAATCCCAGCTCCGTCACTTAATAACTGTGTGATGTTGAACAAACTGCTTGCCTCTCTGTGCCTCTGTTCCCTCATCTGTACAACGGGGATAATAATAGTACCTACTCTGTAGAATCCTCGAAGGGCTAAGCATTACCATATATGTACAGAGTTTAGCAGAGCACCCGTCTTGTCAAAGAGCTCAACAAAGGTGAGCTATTTTCATTATTATCAGATAAACACAGGAATAGCAAATTACCGTGGCTACCACTGCTAAGTAATCGGGCCTAACTAGAATTGTGGAAATAAAGATGAAATCCCCATATACCATGGTATTGGGAGTAAGAATCAAATTAAACTTTGGGGTTAGGTAATTTGGCATTGACTGTCAAAGTTTCAAATGTACATTCCTTGGACCAGCAAAATCACTTTTAAGAATTTATATACAGAAATGTTTGCAAAGGGCATGGGGATCTGTATGTAAGGATTTCATGGCAACAGTAAAAAATTTGGACTCAACCCAAATGCCCATCAGGAGGGGAGTGTTTGAATATGCTAATATATCTATATAACCAAATACTCAGCCACCCTTAAAAAGAATGGAGTAGCTCTTTGTAAATATCCTGACATGGAAAGATATCCACAATATCTTTTAAGTGGAAAATAAGTGATGTGCAAAGCAACTGGTATAATAACATCCTATTTATTGTAACATGGTTTTATATATTTGTATATGTATGTTTAAATGTGTGTGTATATATATATATATGTTTGTATATGTACACAGATGTCTGCAAGACTTCATGGCAAGTGTTCTAAGAAAAGGAATTTTCTTTTATGCACTTCTGTAATGTATATAAGAGCAAGGAATATGCACCCCTTTTATAATTGAATAATAACAATAAAATGCAATGTCGACAGGGAAAACAAAATAGGACCCTCCAGAAGGGCCACCAGACCTTCCCTCTGTCTTAGGCAGTTTTTGCAAAATTCCCCCAGGGTGACAGGCATCTGTTCTGTTCATATGAAGCCCTGGTCACCTGTTATACTCTAGACTGTGAGCCTCTGTTGATGGGAAAAGGAGCTTTGGCCCTGGTTTCCTGCCAGATGTTGAGTTTTCTGAAGACTATTCAAGCTAACGCCTAGGCATAAAAATGTCCCTGGCATTGATTGATCTAGAATATTCTTTCTCTAAAACAGGCTGTGCGGTTAATGGTCATTTGGCTCATTTGCTAACCTCAGGGCACCCACGGGCTTGGTGGGATTTGCGATTGTGCTCTGCTGGTCGGCTGGACCTCCTTGTTTTCCGCCACTCCCTTAAGAAGCCTGGTGCCATGTTGAACATGGCACAGTGTAGGATGGAGTCAAGAGGGCTACATTTGGATCCCAGATTTGCCCCTTCCCACCTCTGTGGCCTTGAGTATGGCACTGGTGCTGTTTAGATCTCAGTTTCTTATCTGTAAAGTGGGTCTAACTTGCAAGCTTGTGTGACATTTGATGTGGGAAGGTACATGAAGGGGCTTTGTAAGGGACTATCGTGTGGGTTTTAGAGGCTGGAGTGTTCAAATGCCTTCTTTCTTGGGCATGACCTAGTGCCATGTTTAGTGTCTGTCTCCTGCCTCAGAACATCAGCTCCATGAGACTAGGAAACTAGTCTGCTTCATCCACCCCTCTGCGCCCAAAGCCCATCACAGTGCCCACTGCTCAAGGCACTGATTAGATGTTTGCTGAATGAGTGAGTGAACGAGTGACTTGAGGCTCATGCACTGCCCAGAGCTGCAGGTTTGTCTTTTTTTTTTTCCTTTAAACTGTCTTCTGGCCCTCAGACTGCATTCATCCATTCCGATATCCTTAATAGGTATTTATTAAGCATCTACTACACACCAGGTACTGTACAAGGCACCACGTATGGGGCAAGGCACAAATCAGAAATGCCCTGTAAAAGTTTGCCATTGCTGCTGTAGCAAATCACCACGAGCTTAGAGGCTTAAAGCAGCAGAAATTTAGTATCTTATGGTTATGGAGGTCAGAAGTCCAAAATCAGTTTCACTGGGCTCAAAATCAAGGAGTTTGCAGAGCTGGTTTCTTTTGGAGGTTCTAGGAAGGAATCCATTTCCTTGCCTTTTCCCAGCTTCTAGAGGCTGCCTGCATTCCTTTGCTCATGGCCTCGCATCACTGCAGCCTCTGCCTCTGTTATCACATCTCCTGTGATTCTCTCTGACTTGGATCCTCCTGCCTCCCTCTCGTAAGGACCCTTGTGATTATGTTTAGGGTTCACCCAGAGAATCCAGGATAATCTCATCTCAAGATCCTTAAGTTCTTCACATCTGCAAAGTCCCTTTTGCCATGTAAGGTAACATATTCACGGGTTCCAGTGGCTAGGATGTGGCCATCTTAGGGATGGGGGTGGGGGGAGAGGGCATCATTCTGCCTGTCACAGTCTCTGTTCTCATGGAGTTTATAGCTTAGTGGGAGAGACAGGTGTTAGCCGAGCAAACATCCACATGAAAATAGGATTATAAGTTGTGATAAGTGCTGTGAAGGGAAAGAACAGTGCTATGAGCAAATTCAAGAAGAGAACAAGTTTAGGTTGAAAGGTCAGAGGCAGCTGAGTTCTGAAGACTGGCCAGAGAGGGCTGGTGGGGAGTTGTCCAGGCAAAGAGAGGGGAACACATGCAAAGCCCCTGCCACGGGAAAGAGCTGGAAAAAAATGTCCCAGTGGCTGGAGTGCCATAAACAAGGCACCAAGCAAGACTCAGAGCTGCAGGGCTGAGGCCTGGCAGGGCCTTGTAGGGCTTGGCAGGAATTTAGATTTTATTTAAGACACAATGAGAGGCCGTTGCGAGGTTTAGGCAGGGGATATTTTCATCTTTCTTCTTTCCTTCTAGATCCTTCCTTTCAGATGACCACTCAGGCTGCTCTCTGGGGAGCCCATAGGGAGGGAATAGGGGCTTCAGAGTGGAAGAGCCTTCAAAGTGGCCTGCTTGTCTCTCTGACCTCTGGTCATCTGCAGCCTCCCAGTTCCTGGGTCCTCTTTGATGCCAGAGAGCCAGGAGCCACCTGGGTTCATCTGCTGCCCCTCGGACCTGCTTCTCGCTGGTGTCCGTTATCAGCAAGAACAGGCAGGACTCACAGCGCCCTTTCCCTCCTCCTCTGGCCAAGACTCTCTCCCTTTCGGCCGTCAGGACTGAGCTGTTATCAGGCACTTGAAGGGGTCCAGGCAGAGGCTGGCTCTGAGCGTGGAGGCCTTTGCCAGGTGTCGCATTGCCTGACACCTGTCCCGTCTCAGGTGCCTTCTCTCCATCACCAGCCCCGCCTCCTTAAAAGAACACTTAACTGACAGCTAACCTATTCTGCAGACACTGAATCCTCGGTCCCAGTTGGGGAGGGAAGAGATCAACTAAGTCTCTTGACGATCCCAGGTAGTTTTTCTTCTTTTAATTTTAGCCCCTTGTTGACTAACAAAGTGTCTGCCTGCAATGAAAAAACCTAAGTTATCTAATGGAAGAAAGGTCCCTGACATCATGGAGGTTGGATTTCTTTTAAAGCTTTGTTCTGTAACCTTGAATGAGTTGCTTCCCAGCCCCGGCCCTTCATCTTCCAGAATCAAAAATGCATCCATGGGCTTCCCTGGTGGCGCAGTGGTTGAGAGTCCGTGTGCCGATGCAGGGGACGCAGGTTCGTGCCCCGGTCCGGGAAGATCCCACGTGCCGCGGAGCGGCTGGGCCCGTGAGCCATGGCTGCTGAGCCTGCGCGTCCGGAGCCTGTGCTCTGCAACAGGAGAGGCCACAGCAGTGAGAGGCCCGCGTACCGCAAAAAAAAAAAAAAAAAAAAAAATGCATCCATTTCAATTCCAGCTAGCTGAGGTATTTGGGAATTGCTGTGCTAAAAGAGAGTTCAGTAATTGAACAAACGTGAGCAGCTTACCCACGGGGTGCCAGGCACCAAACCAGGTGCTTGGCGTCCTGAGGTGCCAGGACTTGCTGTCCATCCCGGGGGAATTTATAAATCAACTGCACCCTCGGGGCAGCTAATGACTTAGCCCTTTGAAACCATCTGACTGTCTACAAATTATAAAGCATTCTCGTCTGTTAGTTAAGAGAGCTTAGAAAGAGATGGGCTTATGCATCGCAGCTGATCCTGATTCTGCACGTTCTATGCCCTCTTATCTCATGTCATGATGAGCTCAGCCCTATGAAGGAGAGATTTTTATTATCCCCATTTTACACATCTGGAAACTGAGACTTGGAGAGAGTTGCTGAAGCTTTTATAAGCAATCAAGGAAGAACAAGAATTCAACCCTACAGGATCAGCTTCTAGGCTCCAGGCTTGGAACCACTGTACTGATTCTTGGTGAGCCAGCTTGTCGCTGAATGAGTAGAACTGTTTCCGGAAGTATATTCACCAACTCAGACTCATATCTGATCCCATCCCTGCTCACTGCCTTTACTTGAGGATATAAAACTCTGTGTGACCTGTCCCCCACCCCTGACACCGCTTGTACTCCCTGGTCCAGGCCCTCCACCCTACTGGAATAGTGCTAACATTGGAAACCTTGGGGATGTCCAGAACAACTGGCCTCCAGTGAACAGACTGGAAGTAAACTGAATTGTAAGAGAATGAGCAGTGAATTTGAGGAAGTTTCTTTTATATGATTTTTCCCTAAATATGGAAATTAATTAATGCCTGTGGTAGGCAGAATAATGGTCCCCCAAAGAGGACCACGCTCTAATCCTGGGTTCTGTGAATATGTTACTTTATACAGCAAAAAGACCTTTGCAGCTGTTGCTAAATTAAGGATCTTGAGGTGGAAAGATTACCCTGGATTATCTGGGTGGACTCGAAATGCAATCATGAGGATCCTTATGAGAGCGAGATGAGAAGGTCAAAGACAGTAGAAGGCGATGTCGGGACGGAAGCAGAGATTGGGGTGATGGGACTGTGATCCAAGAAATACAGGCAGGCTCTACAGCTGGAAAAGGCAAGGAGTGATTCTCCTTTGGAGCCTCCAGAAAGAATCAGTCCTGCCAACACCTTCATTTAGCCCCTTACAACTGTTTTTAGACTTCTGACCTCCAGAACTCGAAGAGGATAAGGTTGTACTGTTTTAAGCCATCCAGTTTATGGTAAGTTATTACAGCAGCAATAAGAAAACTAATACAATGCTCAATGCAGCAAATTGGAAAAACACAAGAAACACATAAAGGACTTTTTCCAGTTTTATTGAGATACAGTTGACATATAACATTGTATAAGTTTAAGGATATAATGATTTGATATATGTATCTGTTGCAAAATAACATCCATCACCTCACATAGTTATCAATTGTTTTTCCTTGTGATGAGAACTTTTAAGATCTACTCTCTTAGCATCTTTCAAATAGACGATACAGTATTGTTAATTACAGTCACCATGCTGTACATCACATCCCCAGGACTTATTTGTCTTATAACTAGACGTTTGTACCTTTTGACCACTTCACCCAATTCTCCTATCCCCATTCCCCACTTCTGGCAATCACAGATCTGATCTCTGTTTCCATGAGTTTGTTTTTTTATAGATTCTGCATGTAAGTGAGATCATACTGTTTGTCTTTCTCTGTCTGACTTATTTCACTTAGCATAATACCCTCTAGGTCCATCCATGTTGTCACAAATGACAAGATTTCATTTTTTATTATGGCTGAATAGTTTTCAATTGTGTGTATGTGTGTGTGTGTGTGTGTGTGTGTGTGTGTGTGTGTATTCTTTATCCATTTGTCTGTTGATGGGGACTTAGGTTGTTTCCATGTCTTTGGGATAGTGATGTCTTTTCCTTCGGATATATACCCAGAAGTGGAATCACTGAATCATACGGTAGTTCTAATTTTAATATTTTTAGGAACCCCCATACTGTTTTCTATAGTGGCTCTACCAATTTACATTCCCATCAACAATGCACAAGGGTTTCCTTTCCTTTACATCTTTACCAACTACTTGTTATTTCTTGTCTTTTTGATAATAGACATCCTAACAGTTGTGAGGTGATACCTTATTGTTGTCATAAAAGATTTTTTTTAAGCCACTGTCATCGCTCTGCCAGAAGGGAGAAGATTACTGTGTTAGATTATGGCTTTAGAGACTTTTCTCTCTGTATATGTGTGTCCTTACGCATTTACGCATTTAACAGAGATGCTCAGGATGGCTGTCTGAGTTGGGGTGCTCTGTTTTCAGGGAGTGTCAGTGGGAGGGTTGGCTTGGATGTTTCTGGCTTCTTTACACATGTTCTCAGTCCCTCGGAATTCGGGGTGTCTGCAGAAGCCTGGAAACCTCAGGGGCGGGCAGAGAACCACAGGTGGCCGCAGGAGCCCCATTTGTTACCCGAAGGGCCCACCCAGGGCAGCACTCACTGTGATGTTCTCTTCCTTTCGCAAGCGTCCCACTACTACAAATACAGACAGCAGTTCATTTTCCCAGGTGAGTTTCATGTGAGCACAGTTCCTCCCGAGCAAGCTCTCTGAGGCATGGCAGCTGCTGGAGGGGATGGAGGCGAAGGTTGCCGGGGTGAATGAGCCCCGAGAGGATGGGGTGGAATCCCCAGACCACAGGCTGGCGACTGGCTATGGAGGTGGAGGAGGAAGGGTGGAGGGGTCCAAGGGCACCGACGAGGTCCAAGGGCACCGACGAGTTCCCAGAGCACAGTAGGAAGGCCTGAGTGGGTGGTCTGCAGTGCAAGGATGGGCAAGGGTGAGGAGGGGTCTAGAACCACGTGGCAGGGGAGAGATGGTCAAAGGGGCTTGAATCGGGCACTGGGAGACGTGAAACCAAGTGGCCTCATTATCCCAAAGGGGACTCAGGAGTGAGGAGGTTCCAGTGGGTGCTTCAGGCCAGAGGCTTAGGGCCTCCAGCAGCCCCCAGGTGACAGTGGGGAACTTTGTTCAGGATGTCATCTAGACCACTCGTGCACCTAGGCAGGTAAATTCAAGTGGCCAGGGAAGGGAGAGAGGGGATTGTGCAGTCCCAGGGACTCATGGTCTGGTGAGAAGTTCTCAGCTGTCGGCATCTCCTGGGAATCAGGCTTTTGGGGGTGGTTGTGGACCCCGAGTTTGGTTTCTTACTGTCTAATCTTTGACTCTCAGATGTGGTGCCGGTGCCAGAGACGCCGACCCGGGCGCCCCAGGTCATCCTGCATCCAGTGACCTCGAATCCAATGTAAGTGGAACAGAGACCTTTCCCCTGCCCTGGCCCTTCAGTTTGCTCAGGGTCATGTCTTCTTTCTTCCTTCTCCTGGAAATGATGGGGTGGGAGGTGGGGGAGAAGTATGAGAGGGCCATAGAGACAAGGGAATAACTCAAGCTAAGAGAGAGAGAGTGTGACAGCCCAGGCCAAGAGAGGGACAGTACCCATCCCCTTGAGTCACTTCTGCCTTGTGTCCCTGGCCCTGCCGATCAAGTGTGATTTCCAGGGGCCAGACCACTTCCTTCAGACCCCCAGACCCTCCTATGATCAGAAAGACCACTTCCCCCAGGCAATAGCTGGAGCTTAATGAAAAGGCAATTATTCTACATCATTATCCCCCTTTTAAAAAGGATAATTTAGGTTTATACCAGGGATCAGCAACTTACAGCCTATGGGACAAATCCAACTTTCAGCATATTTTTATAAATAAAGTTTTATTGGAACACAGCCATGCCCATTTGTTCACAATGTGCTGTCTATGGAGGCTTTCAGACTACAACAGCAGAGATGAGTAGTTGCAACAGAGACCGTATGGCCTGCAAAGTGTAAAATATCTACTACCTGGCCCTTTGCAGAACAAGTTTGCTGATCCCTGGTTTATAACATTATAAAAATAAAATTAGCTAATTTTGCGAAATTTGGACTATTCTATAAAAAAAGAAAGGAAAAATAATCACTTATAATTGCACCACTCTTAGAAGTGTGCTCTATTCATATTGTACATACTTGTGATCCACACCATATGCAATTTCTATCCTGCTCTGTTTATCCCTTAATGCTATAACATCACATTTTTTCATATTATTCTGGGCTCTTCATACACATTGATTTTAATGAATGTAAAATATCATATCGATGCGGAATAACTTCCCTAACCATTTCCCTACCGCTGGATCTTACATCTTCCTATACCTCACTGTTGTAAACAACTCTGCAACAAACATCTTTGTGTGTGGTGTCTTTAGCATCCTTAAGATACAGACCCTCTTTCCAGGTGGTCTAGTGAAATCACCTTCCTTAACTTCTTTGGTTGTGACCCAAGTCTGGGGCATGCTAGGGACCTAATTCTGATTTGACTTCTTTCCCAACTCACAATTTTGCCTACTTGGTTTTCCTTCTGACTACCCTAGCTGCTCCATCCTTTCTGACCCATGTTATAGCCTTTGTTAAAGACCCAAATGGTACATTTCTGAAATCAAAGGAGGAGCAACTTGCCCAGGGATATTGTGCTGACATCTAGCTCCAGATCATTTCTCTGCTGCACATAAACCAATTCCACAAGTTGTGCAAGATGAACTCCAGGTTATTAACTGAGAGTCAGGGAGTGCCAGTGAAAAACGGAGTCCGTAAGTGCCTGCGATCTGCTTAAATGTGCATGGAGTGATGGGAACTGACTCTTTGCAGAAGGGAAATCATTAAGTAGCCCCGGCTGCTGTAATCACGCCTTGATGCAAGCAGAGGCGAGCAGTCCATTTTCTTGGGCATGAGGAAGGACTCCAGGTGCCTTGTTCCACCCAAATCCCCCCCAGTGCGTCCGGTTTCCAGCATGTCAGCTGTTGTGATGTGGTTTCCGCCTTCCCAAGCTGTACTGTAAATTCTTGGCTAATAGGATGGCAAACGCTACTTCTTTCTCCTTCTTTGAGTTCTTACAGTCTTCCAGACTCCCCCTCACCACTCCTCCTCCAGCAAGCAGACTGACTCTGTCTGCAGGGTCAGCAGCTTTCTGGGTGAGGTCTGAGGGTCAAGATAGGGGAGGTCCCCCTCAAATAAGGAGGTGGGTCGGGGGAACCTGCTAAGCTTCCACTGCGGAAGTAGGAAGGGGGTGTGGTGGCCATTGTGATCCCTTCCTCCCACCAGTTCCAGCTCACTCCGTAAACACATCCTCTGCTCTAAAAACCCACTCCCCCAAAATCCTTTAACACATATGGTGCCCCACATCTCCATCACATACCATGTGCTCCAACATGCCCACACATCCCCAATACATCACCAGTTACACCGTCAAGAATGGCACGCCCCCTCCCCCAGCATCCCCAGTATGTACACCCAACTCACACGCACACAGAACAACCCCTGCACAGAGCACATTCCATAATACCCACGCAGTCCTCGGTGGACACTTAACACTCACATTGTACCCCCAGCACCCATGTCCAGCTTGTTCCTGTACTCAGAACACAACTGCAACTCACAAGCTCATGAATATGCATGAATCACACACACACACACACACACACACACACACACACACACACACACACACACCCTCACACGCCTGTGTCTTCCACGCCAGTACGGTCTGGCTTCCTCCTCCCCATTCTCGCCCTGCACGTGTCTTCTGAACGTGATTGGCAAGGTGCAACTCAAAACACTGCTAATCTTCAAATATATCCAGTAATCCTCTCTCCTGGGAATGTCCACACCCTCCATTTATTCAATACATACCTAACTTTCAACCCTTGTTACCTGTACCCTTTCTGCACAACAGTAGTAATATAAATATTCCTTAAAGTCAGGAAGCCGTGTCACTTTCAACTCTGTATCCCTCTAAAGGTCTGGCACTGTTCCTGGCACATAATTCTAACCAAATGAATGAATGAATAAACGAGCAAAAAACCAAATGAACACTAGGATCCTTCCAAAAGATTCAGAACTGTAGAGATCTGATTCATTCTCTCCTAGGAAACACCTAGAGCTCTAAGGATCCTGCCATCCATGGCATTTAGGCCAGTTTATAAGGAAACTGCTAGATTAGTGGAAACCAACAAAGAAAAATGAGCCCTGAGCAGGCCAGAAAATCTATTTAAGACAATGTCCTTGCACACCACTCCTTGGTGGCAAGGTTTTGGATTATTCTAGACACAAGCATTGAAGTGAACTTGCAGAAAAAGGCTTGGTGGTGAGGACTTCTCATTTTAAGACATTTCTTACATGGATCAGGTCAATGCATGGACCCATCTTTTCACCTGAGGGTCACGTTTATTTTTCTTTCTCTAAAGCTTGGAAGGAAATCCATTACTTCAAATTGAAGTGGAGCCAACCTCAGAGGTGAGAACCGGAGAGCAATGAAGCAACTTTTTCCGGGGGCTACCCACTTGGCAAAGCTGATTGATGTCTTTGATGACGCAGAGGGCTTGGGGCGGGCTGGGGGTGCAGTGGCCCTGTTTGATGGCTGTTCTAACTCCGGGACGACTAACGAGTGGGTGACCCCTCCCGGCACTGAACCTAATGGGCCGTTATATGGTGTGCATCACGGAAAAGCGAGTTGTGCACAAGTTAGCAAGTGATTTGCGTTCTTAGTTGAAAATTCAGCTCAAGGCTGGGTGAGTACCAAGGGGGATGTGCCCCGCTGCTTTCTGAAGAACATGTGGAAGGAGGAGACGGCAGCCTCAGGGACACTGGCTTGGCGGGGTGTTGAGAATGTTCTGGGGCTTCTTCCCACCTGCCAGAGCCCCTGGAGGAATAAATGAAGTCTTCGGGGTGAGAACCAGAGCCCTGACTCCTCGGCTCTGCTGGTCTGTCCTGAACTGAAGGGAGTGGAGTCAGGGTTTCCAGAGAAAATCATGTCCTTTTCTGGA
Organism: Monodon monoceros; assembly: GCF_005190385.1. Taxonomy (NCBI): domain Eukaryota; kingdom Metazoa; phylum Chordata; class Mammalia; order Artiodactyla; family Monodontidae; genus Monodon; species Monodon monoceros. The sequence goes on along the minus strand of NW_021703765.1, from coordinate 75,649,754 downwards.
ACCATTGTGGTAGTTGGAAAATGACCGTGAAAGAAGGTGTATTTCCTGGGTCATTTCTCCTGAGTGTGCCATTGGGGACAGCTTGCTCAGATTTGGGGTCAGAGAGACCTGTACCCAGCCAAGGCGCCACCTTCTCCGGCTGTCTTGTCAGACTCCAAGCCCCTGAAAATCCCCCCAGCTCAGGCACCTGCTGCTCCCCCATTCCAGCCAAAGAACCCAAGGGGCAGGACCCTGCAGCCCCAGGTGCCCCCAGACACCAGGCTGCGAGGGTAGATCCCTGGGCCTTGAGTGTCTAACTGTTGCAGTGGTCATGTCTAAGTGTGCCTGAGTCATGTGGGTGTGCAGGATAAAAATGAAGAGTCCTGGCCCTGGCCTTATGACATTCTGGTTCAGAAAATCTGGTCGGGGCCTAGGAATATGCATTTTATAAGCCATCCCAGTGGATGTTTCCTACAGGCGGTCAGGTCTGTGCAAAGAACTCAACAGATCTTCACCTTATTGAAAACCTCACACCACCCCCAGGGGCAGATGTCATTAGCCCCACTTTATGATGAGGAAAAGAAGGCCCAGAGAAGTGAAGTGACTTGCCCAAGGTCACACAGCGGCCAGATTCCAGCTCATTTGGTCTGAGTGTTAGGCTCATTCTGTCAACCTCTCCCTCTTGTACCTCAGCTGCACAGGAACCCCCAGCCTCTGGCCTGTGCTGAGTAGCTCTGACATCTCTCAGTTTCTGCCTCCTCAATTCCAAATTCCCTGGGGAAGCGAAGGCCCTCCGTGTCGAGGGTTGTCATGTTATATGTAGGTGTATGGTGTACCCATATTTCAGCCTGTCATTTTTCTTACTCCCACATAAATAATCAGGCAAGTCAAAACATCATGGTCGAGTAGGATGGCATCAGATATTAGGATCTGAGAGGCCTGAATCTTAATCCTAGCTCAGCCTGGCTGCCTGACCAGAGCTAGGCTCTTCCCACAGGGACCAACCATCCCCGTTTGTCAGTTTTCCAAGTGTGAGACTTTCAGTGCCCAAACGGGCAATGTCATGGGAAACCGGAATACGTGGTCCTCCTAGCATTTCCCCTCTCTGAGCCTCAGTTTCCCTGTAGCACAAGAGGGATGGATTGCCAGGATCTCCCTTTCAGCTCCTTCATTGCAGTACAGTGATAGGCAGGAGGTACCTGGGCAAATAGAGAGACACGTGTGCACCAGCCAAAAACACACAGTGGGGCACAGTGGGACCTGGAGGGCAGGTGGGGCAGTGGCGGGAACTGACCCCTCTCCCCCTCTGGCCGCAGAACGAGGAGGGTCACGATGAGGCCGAGGAGTCGGAGGATGACTTTGAGGAGATGAACCTGTCCCTGCTCTCGGCCCGGAGCTTCCCGCGCAAGGCCAGCCAGACCAGCATCTTCCTTCAGGAGTGGGACATCCCCTTTGAGCAGCTGGAGATCGGCGAGCTCATCGGGAAGGGCCGCTTCGGGCAGGTGTACCATGGCCGCTGGCACGGGGAGGTGGCCATCCGGCTGATCGACACTGAGAGGGATAATGAAGACCAGCTCAAGGCCTTCAAGCGGGAGGTGATGGCCTACAGGCAGACGCGGCACGAGAACGTGGTACTCTTCATGGGCGCCTGCATGAGCCCGCCCCGCCTGGCCATCATCACCAGGTCAGTCCCACCCGGGCTCCCCGCCCGTATGCTTGTTCCCAAAGCCCTGCTTCCGGCAGCGTTGAGAAATACGGGTTCTGGTGAATTCAACATTCTGGTAAATAGAGAGTCTCTGGCTTTACCAAATCACAACTTATATGGTTTGAAGATTTGAGAGTCCAGAAAATACGATTAATGCTAGAACTCTTTGGCAGAGTGGTGCCCTGGAGCGGGCACCACATGGGAAGTCAGAAAGGCTGATTCTAAACCCGCCTGTGCTCCATATTTGTGAAACAGCGTCTCTGAGACTCACTTTCTCCAAATGTAAATTGAACGGATTAGGCTAAATCAGGGATCAGCAAACTTTCTCTCTAAAGGACCCAACAGTATTTTTGGCTTTGTGGGCCATACAGTTTCTCTAGTGACTGCTCAACTCTGCTACTGTAGTGTGAAAGCAGCCTCAGACAAGATGTAAATGGATGTATGTGGCTGTGCGCCAATAAAACATCATCAACACAACCAGGCGATGGGCTGGGTTTGGCCTGCAGACCCTAGTTTGTTGACCCCTGGACTGACATTCTGATGACTTGCTCTGGCTTTCATTAAAATAGCAGAGCACTTCTGTCGAACTCTACCATGGTTGTTTTAAATATCCAGGATCCATGGTCTATAGCTGCACAAAAGGGGTAGTTAACAGAGAACTGACATTAAGAAAATGTCACATGATAGGAACTTTCTTGGACTTGCTCTCTCTAACCTGTAGGCATTGAAAAAAAAATAGCTTTGGTTTCAGTTGAACAGTTGTGGAACAATCCTTTGGTGTGTTTTTAAACTCTGGCCTTTGCTCCTCTGTTGCATTAGGACTGGCCACAGCAGCAGTGTTCTTGGTGTGTCCTGTGATGCCAAGTGTCCATTAGGAGCCTTCTCATTCTTATTCTCAACCCAAGCAATAAGATCCCAAATACACAAGCCTCACATTTGGGCAGGTGCCATAGTGGGAGCTGTGGGCTCAGGGAAGAGCTGCTGTGTCTTTGATCTGTTCCCTTGTGATCCATACAAAGCCTTTTTGAGTCCATTTGTAAGACCTGGGTGATCGGTAGAAGGTGTGTTATTGTCCGTCACCATTGATTATGCAGTTGGTGGGTTGACTGAAACCCACGTGTCAAATGGTAAGTGCTTGCAAAGGACTAGAGATCTAAGGATGGCCCTTCAACCCTCCTTAAACCAGGGTAGAAATTGACGGTTCTCAACTCTACACAGGACCAGAAGTGGCTCTCAAATAATCAGCCCAGATCATATTCAGGGGCTGAGCTGTCCTGATTAGGTGAATGTATCAGTAAGCTTTTGCTGAGTAACAAATACCCCAAAGTCACAGTTTCTTTCTAGTCTGCAAACAGTTCTGGGCTGAGCCAGGCTCAGTAGCTGGGCTCTTAGATGTGTCTGTGGTCCGCTGGCTGGTCAGACTGAGGGCTGGTCAGTCTCAGACGCATTCACTCATGTGTCTGCTGGTTGGCAGACTGTCAGCTGGGGTGCCTCAGCTCTTCTCCACACAGCCTCTCATCCCCACAACAGGCCAGCCTGGGCTCATTCCCATGGGTAGTCTCAGGGTTCCAAATGCAGCAAGACAACAAGAGGTCAAGCCCTGTTGGACAAGTGCCTTTCACATCTCTGTCTGCGTTGCATTGGCCAAATCACGTGGCCAACCTCCATCCAAGGCATGGAGAACAGAGTCTGCCTTTGGATGGGAGGATTTGCAATGCCATGTTGCAAGAACGTGGATGCAGGGAGAGAGACAGTCTGCAGCCATTCTTACCACCTACCACTGCATGTAAGACCCTTAGCTCCCTTTTCTTTCCCCTTTCTAGTATGTATCATCTATATTAGCAGGCTGTCAACGGTCCTTTACTTGAGGTGCACAAGTCTGGCTGGAAGGTGGTCTTTCCCCCACCACTGGCCTTCTGCCCACTGTTCCCACCAGTCTGTTAACCGGACTTTCTCTCTGGTCAGCCCCTCACCTTCTGACCTGCTAACCCATCTTTTCCAATCCCCCAAATTAGAAATTTGAAATCCATCATCTCTTCTCCTTTGCCTAGACCCTCTAAGGACCTCCCGGCCTCTGACTTTTTCAGGGGTATCAGTGGAACCCAGTTACCCAAGCCTCCCTCCCCTCTTTCCCAAGGGCTGGCTAATTGGAAATGGATGGATTCAGTCAGCAGCCATCCTTGAAAAAAGAGTGGTCATTATGAAAATGTGTTGCTCCCCCTGCAAGCCAGCTGCGTTGGCAGCCCCTTTTCTATTACATACAAAATTCTGAGTCCCCCTCCCCAAGCACCATAACTGCCTGCAGATTTCACAAATAGCGCAGCCTTTTCCTGGCACCATGATAAAGACTCTGCAGCTTTGGGACATATAATTGGTCTCTGAAGTGTTTTGGTATTTTGTTTGAAGAAGCCAGATGAGCCCCAAAGAAGTGACATTTATTGCATATTATTGTGTCGTTATATATTTATCTTAGAGAGCGGCTGAGTGCCCTCCTCTCTCCCGTTCAGCAACGTTGGCCACCCCGGTTTCTTATCTGAACATTCAGTTTGAAACCAAATATTTGAGTAATTTGATTAATCACTCGCATTCGTGCAGTTGGTTGGCAGAGGTTGATGGTTGGATGATAGCCAACCAACTGGAACAGTTTCTGGACCCTGGATTTATTTTACAGGGAACATCAGACCAGATAATTACCTGGCATATTCTGGATAAATGCACAATGGCATGTTCTAGCCAATTACCTAGTAATTATCGTTGAAGTTAACAAGTATTTCTAAGATTAGCTTCCTTGTAATGCGATGTGTATGGCTCTTGGGGAATGAGTAATAACCAACTAGTTACCCAATTGCTAGATCCACAAATGCAATTAACAGCAGTATTGCTAAATCGTTTCACGATTGGGTCATTATGAGATGATTGCAAAGCTATCGACAGTCGGCACAATTGCTCATTTTTTAAAAGTCCAGATGGAATTTGAATGCCAATAAAGATAGAGTTGAATGAAAGCATCTCTTATCCTTCTACCTTGCTGCAGCGTTTCTTTTTTTTTTTTTCTTTTTAACATATTTATTGGAGTATAATTGCTTTACAATGGTGTGTTAGTTTCTGCTTTACAACAAAGTGAATCGGTTATACATATACATATGTTCCCACATCTCTTCCCTCTTGCGTCTCCCTCCCTCCCACCCTCCCTGTCCCACCCCTTTACGTGGTCACAAACCACCTAGCTGATCTCCCTGTGCCATGCAGCTGCTTCCCACTAGCTATCCACTCTACATTTGGTAGTGTATATATGTCCATGCCACTCTCTCACTTCGTCACAGCTTACCCTTCCCCCTCCCCATACCCTCAAGTCCATGCTCTAGGAGGTCTGTGTCTTTATTCCCGTCCTACCCCTAGGCTCTTCATGACATTTTTTTTTTCTTAGATTCCATATATATGTGTTAGCATACGGTATTTGTTTTCCTCCTTCTGACTTACTTCACTCTGTATGACAGACTCCAGGTCCATCCACCTCACTACAAATAACTCAATTTCGTTTCTTTTTATGGCTGAGTAATATTCCATTGTATATATGTGCCACATCTTCTTTACCCATTCATCTGTTGGTGGACACTTAGGTTGCTTCCATGTCCTGGCTATTGTAAATAGAGCTGCAGTGAACATTTTGGTACATGACTCTTTTTGAATTATGGTTTTCTCAGGGTATATGCCCAGTACTGGGATTGCTGGGTCATATGGTAGTTCTATGTGTAGTTTTTAAAGGAACCTCCATACTGTCCTCCATAGTGGCTGTACCAATTCACATTCCCACCAGCAGTGCAAGAGTGTTCCCTTTTCTCCAAACCCTCTCCAGCATTTATTGTTTCTAGATTTTTTGATGATGGCCATTCTGACCAGTGTGAGATGATATCTCATTGCAGTTTTGATTTGCATTTCTCTAATGATTAATGATGTTGAGCATTCTTTCATGTGTTTGTTGGCAGTCTGTATATCTTCTTTGGAGAAATGTCTATTTAGGTCTCCTGCCCATTTTTGGATTGGGTTGTTTGTTTTTTTGTTATTGAGCTGCATGAGCTGCTTGTAAATTTTGGAGATTAATCCTTTGTCAGTTGCTTCATTTGCAAATATTTTCTCCCATTCTGAGGGTTGTCTTTTCATCTTGTTTATGGTTTCCTTTGCTGTGCATAAGCTTTGAAGTTTCATTAGGTCCCATTTGTTTATTTTTGTTTTTATTTCCATTTCACTAGGAGATGGGGCAAAGAGGATCTTCCTGTGATTTACGTCATAGAGTGTTTTGTCTATGTTTTCCTCTAAGAGTTTTATAGTGTGTGGCCTTACATTTAGGTCTTTAATCCATTTTGAGCTTATTTTTGTGTATGGTGTCAGGGAGTGTTCTAATTTCATACTTTTACATGTACCTGTCCAGTTTTCCCAGCACCACTTATTGAAGAGGCTGTCTTTTCTCCAGTGTATGTTCTTTCCTCCTTTGTCAAAGATAAGGTGACCATATGTGCATGGGTTTATCTCTGGGCTTTCTATCCTGTTCCATTGATCTATATTTCTGTGTTTGTGCCAGTACCATACTGTCTTGATTACTGTAGCTTTGTAGTATAGTCTGAAGTCCTGGAGCCTGATTCCTCCAGCTCCATTTTTTGTTCTCAAGATTGCTTTGGCTATTTGGGGTCTTTTGTGTTTCCATACAAATTGTGAAATTTTTTGTTCTAGTTCTGTGAAAAATGCCAGTGGTAGTTTGATAGGGATTGCATTGAATCTATAGATTGCTTTGGGTAGTAGAGTCATTTTCACAATGTTGAGTCTTCCAATCCAAGAACATGGTATAGCTCTCCATCTATTTGTATCATCTTTAATTTCTTTCATCAGTGTCTTATAATTTTCTGCATACAGGTCTTTTGTCTCCTTAGGTAGGTTTATTCCTAGATATTTTATTCTTTCTGTTGCAATGGTAAATGGGAGTGTTTTCTTAATTTCACTTTCAGATTTTTCATCATTAGTGTATAAGAATGCCAGAGATTTCTGTGCATTAATTTTGTATCCTGCAACTTTACCAAATTCATTGATTAGCTCTAGTAGTTTTCTGGTAGCATCTTTAGGATTCTCTATGTATAGTATCATGTCATCTGCAAACAGTGACAGCTTTACTTCTTCTTTTGCGATTTGGATTCCTTTTATTTCTTTTTCTTCTCTGATTGCTGTAGCTAGAACTTGCAAAACTATGTTCAATAATAGTGGTGAGAGTGGGCAACCTTGTCTTTTTCCTGATCTTAGTGGAAATGGTTTCAGTTTTTCACCATTGAGGACGATGTTGGCTGTGGGTTTGTCATATATGGTCTTTATTATGTTGAGGAAAGTTCCCTCTATGCCTACCTTCTACAGGGTTTTTATCATAAATGGGTGTTGAATTTTGTCGAAAGCTTTCTCTGCATCTATTGAGATGATCATATGGTTTTTCTCCTTCAATTTGTTAATAGGGTGTGTCACGTTGATTGATTTGCGTATATTGAAGAATCCTTGTATTCCTGGGATAAACCCCACTTGATCATGGTGTATGATCCTTTTAATGTGCTGTTGGATTCTGTTTGCTAGTATTTTGTTGAGGATTTTTGCATCTATGTTCATCAGTGATATTGGCCTGTAGTTTTCTTTCTTTGTGACATCTTTGTCTGGTTTTGGTATCAGGGTGATGGTGGCCTCATAGAATGAGTTTGGGAGTGTTCCTCCCTCTGCTATATTTTGGAAGAGTTTGAGAAGGATAGGTGTTAGCTCTTCTCTAAATGTTTGATAGAATTCGCCTGTGAAGCCATCTTGTCCTGGGCTTTTGTTTGTTGGAAGATTTTTAATCACATTTTCGATTTCAGTGCTTGTGATTGGTCTGTTCATATTTTCTATTTCTTACTGGTTCAGTCTCGGCAGGTTGTGCATTTCTAAGAATTTGTCCATTTCTTCCAGGTTGTCCATTTTATTGGCATACAGTTGCTTGTAGTAATCTCTCATGATCTTTTTTATTTCTGCAGTGTCAGTTGTTACTTCTACTTTTTCATTTCTAATTCTATTGATTTGAGTCTTCTCCCTTTTTTTCTTGATGATTCTGGCTAATGGTTTATAAATTTTATTTTCTCAAAGAACCAGCTTTTAGTTTTATTGATCTTTGCTGTCGTTTCCTTCATTTCTTTTTCATTTATTTCTGCTCTGATCTTTATGATTTTTCCTTCTGCTAAATTTGGGGTTTTTTTGTTCTTCTTTCTCTAACTGCTTTAGGTGCAAGGTTAGGTTGTTTATTTGAAATGTTTCCTGTTTCTTAAGGTAGGATTATATTGCTATAAACTTCCCTCTTAGAACTGCTTTTGCTGCATCCCATAGGTTTTGGGTCGTCGTTTCTCCATTGTCATTTGTTTCTAGGTATTTTTTGATTTCTTCTTTGATTTCTTCAGTGATGACTTCGTTATTAAGTAGTGTATTGTTTAGCCTCCATGTGTTTGTATTTTTTACAGAACTTTTCCTGTAATTGATATCTAGTCTCATAGCGTTGTGGTTGGAAAAGATACTTGATACGATTTCAATTTTCTTAAATTTACCAAGGCTTGATTTGTGACCCAAGATATGATCTATCCTGGAGAATGTTCCATGAGCACTTGAGAAAAATGTGTATTCTGTTGTTTTTGGATGGAATGTCCTATAAGTATCAATTAAGTCCATCTTGTTTAATATGTCATTTAAAGCTTGTGTTTCCTTATTTATTTTAATTTTGGATGATCTGTCCATTGGTGAAAGTGGGTGTTAAAGTCCCCTACTATGATTGTGTTACTGTCGATTTCCCCTTTTATGGCTGTTAGTATTTGCCTTATGTACTGAGGTGCTCCTATGTTGGGTGCATAAATATTTACAATTGTTATATCTTCTTCTTGGATCGATCCCTTGATCATTATGTAGTGTCCTTGTTGGTCTCTTCTAATAGTCTTTATCTAAAGTCTATTTTGTCTGATATGAGAATTGCTACTCCAGCTTTCTTCTGATTTCCATTTGTATGGAATATCTTTTTCCATCCCCTCACTTTCAGTCTGTATGTGTCCCTAGGTCTGAAGTGGGTCTCTTGTAGACAGCAAACATACAGGTCTTGTTTTTGTATCCATCAGCCAGTCTATGTCTTTTGGTGGGAGCATTTAATCCATTTACATTTAAGGTAATTATCGATATGTATGTTCCTATTCCCATTTACTTAATTGTTTTGGGTTTGTTATTGTAGGTCTTTTCCTTCTCTTGTGTTTCTTGCCTAGAGAAGTTCCTTTAGCATTTGTTGTAAAGCTGGTTTGGTGGTGCTGCACTCTCTCAGCTTTTGCTTGTCTGTAAAGGTTTTAATTTCTCCATCAAATCTGAATGAGATCCTTGCTAGGTAGAGTAATCTTGGTTGTAGGTTTTTCTCGGTCATCACTTTAAATATGTCCTGCCACTCCCTTCTGGCTTGCAGAGTTTCTGCTGAAAGATCAGCTGTTAACCTTATGGGGAGTCCCTTGTGTGTTATTTGTTCTTTTTCCCTTGCTGCTTTTCATATGTTTTCTTTGTATTTAATTTTTGATAGTTTGATTAATATGTGTCTTGGCATGTTTCTCCTTGGATTTATCCTGTATGGGACTCTGTGCTTCCTGGACTTGATTAACTATTTCCTTTCCCATATTAGGGAAGTTTTCAACTATAATCTCTTCAAATATTTTCTCAGTCCCTTTCTTTTTCTCTTCTTCTTCTGGGACCCCTATAATTCGAATGGTGGTGTGTTTAATGTTGTCCCAGAGGTCTCTGAGATTGTCCTCAGTTCTTTTCATTCTTTTTTCTTTATTCTGCTCTGCAGTAGTTATTTCCACTATTTTATCTTCCAGGTCACTTATCCATTCTTCTGCCTCAGTTATTCTGCTATTGATCCCTTCTAGAGTATTTTTAATGTCATTTATTGTGTTGCTCATCGTTGCTTGTTTCCTCTTTAGTTCTTCTAGGTCCTTGTTAAATGTTTCTTGCATTTTCTCTATTCTATTTCCAAGATTTTGGATTATCTTTACTATCTATCATTATTCTGAATTCTTTTTCAGGTAGACTGCCTATTTCCTCTTCATTTGTTAGGTCTGGTGGGTTTTTACCTTGCTCCTTCATCTGCTGTGTGTTTTTCTGTCTTTTCATTTTGCTTATCTTACTGTGTTTGGGGTCTCCGTTTTTCAGGCTGCAGGTTCGTAGTTCCCGTTGTTTTTGGTGTCTGTCCCCAGTGGCTAAGGTTTGTTCAGTGGGTTGTGTAGGCTTCCTGGTGGAGGGGACTAGTGCCTGTGTTCTGGTGGATGAGGCTGGATCTTGTCTTTCTGGTGGGCAGGTCCACGTCTGGTGGTGTGTTTTGGGGTGTCTGTGGACTTATTATGATTTTGGGCAGCCTCTCTGCTAATGGGTGGGGCTGTGTCCCTGTCTTGCTAGCTGTTTCGCATAGGATGTCCAGCACTGTAGCTTGCTGGTCATTGAGTGAAGCTGGGTGCTGGTGTTGAGATGGAGATCTCTGGGAGATTTTCACCGTTTGATATTACGTGGAGCTGGGAGGTCTCTTATGGACCAGTGTCCTGAAGTTGGCTCTCCCACCTCAGAGGCACAGCACTGACTCCTGGCTGCAGCACCAAGAGCCTTTCTTCCACACGGCAAATTTCAGGCACCCTTCTTCAGTATGTTTTATAGGCATGTTCAGGAAACACAGCAGTGACTAACACAGATAAGTATAGCCTCTCTCGAGCTTTCGCGCCACCCTAGTCTCGGAGTTCCCGCCCCTGCTCCTCAGGCCGCGTCCCCGTGCGAGGCGGGGCTGCGTGGTGATGCCGCTGCAGCGTTTCTTAGACCACAGTTTCCCCATCTGTAAAATGAGCAGGTAAAAGCAGATGTTTGTTGCAGGGTCCTTCTTTGGCTCTCTGAGACTGGGCTGTTTCAGAAGCAGACTGGAACTGCTCTGGAGCTGCACTTCCCAAAATATGGTCCACCAGGACTTGCTGCATCAGAGCCAACAAAGGGAGGTGGGTCGCTAAAATGCAGGCTCCTGGGTGCCACCTCTATTAGTTTCCTAGGGCTGTCATGACAAATTGCCACAAACTTGATGGCTTAAAACGCCACACATTCATTCTCTTACAGGTCTGCAGGTCTGAAGCCTGGAGTGGGTCTCGCTAGGCTAATATCAAGGCAAGCTTGCTTTCTTTTCTGGAGGCTACAGAGGAGAATCTGTGTCCTTGCCTTTCCCAGCCTTTGGAGCTGCCTTCCTTGCATTTCTTGGCTTGTGGCCCCTTCCTCCATCTTCAAAGCCAGCAGCATGGCGTCTTCCGGCATCACGGATCACATCTCCCTCTTATAAGGACTCTTGTGATTACGTGTAGGATCCACCCAGATAATCCAAGATAATCTCCCATTTCAAGATGCTTGACTTAATCACACATGTCAAGTCCCTTTTGCCATATAAAGTAACTGTCACAGTTTCTAGCGATTAGTAGCTGGATATCGTTGGCAGCCATTTTTCAGTCTGCCACATACCCTCAGTCTGGTGCATCCAGTCTATTTGTAGGTGAAACCTTTTCAACCAAGCTCCCCAGCCCATTCTAATTTGACTAATATTTGGGAACCCTGCCTTAGAGAGTGTCGCCAGGAAGTACTGTTATGTGCCCAGCATTGGTGTCAGATGTGTCCAGCTAGTGCAAAGGGAAATGGAAGTGGGGAAATTTTCCAAGGAAAATAGACCAGACAGAATTACATAGTATTGGGATCTCGGTGGGAGGTAATTCGTTATTTATCTGGTGACAGGGGTAGGAGTCAACCTACCTTAGCTTGGGGCCATGGAGACAAAGAGAAAGCAATTCCCTGAAATTGACGTCTCCGAGAGGGCTTCACTGGGGGATACTGATCCCACTGAACCCATCCCAGCTGTGTTACAGATGTGGAAACTGAGACCAGGAGAGGAAAAGTGGAGCCAGGACAGGAGCACAGGTCTCCATTGTCAATACACCGCATCCTCTGACAGCTTGAAAACCCCATCCTTCTCCAATGCTTGTCCATCCATCCATCAGATATTTAGCAAACACTTATTAAGCACCAGGCATTTTGCTGAATGTTAGGGGACGATGGTGAGCAAGACAGACATGGACCCGGTTCACAGAGTGCTGTCGTTTTTAGTAGGAGAGACAGACTAGTACTAAAGTGGTAATGAGATAATTCAAGTAGGTCCCAGTCTGTTGAGGGAAACAAACTGGGAAGATGTGCTACAGAGGGACTTGGGTGTCGGGGTTATTTTGGGGGTGTGTGTGGGGGTGGTCCAGGAAGCCTCTCTGAAGAAGTGGTATTTGGACAGGGACCTGGATGCTAGGAGCCAGCTGTGCAGACTCAGGGGCAGGGCATACCCAGCAGAAGGAACAGCAAATGCAAAGGTCCTGGGGTAGGAATAAGCAGGGAGTGTTTGAGGACCAGAAGGAAGACTGTGGTGGCAAAGCATGGTGGCTGAGGGCAAGAGGGTAGAAGATGAGGGTAAAGAAGTTGGCAGGAGCCAGACTGTGGAGGGGAGGGGGCTCTCAAGCCTGGTTGGGGAGCCGGGGGGCTTTTAAAACAATACCAACACCTACCCCAGTCTCTCAACCTTGACACTGTGACATTTGGGGCTGGATGATTCATTTATGGGGTCTGTCCCGTGCGTTCTAGGATGTTTAGCAGCATCCCTGCCTCCTTCCCACTAAATGCCGGTAGTACCAAGTCCCTAGTTGTGATAACCCAGATGTCTTCAAACATTGCCAACGTCCTCTGGGGCAAAGTCGCCCCAGTGAGAACTATTGCCCTGGGGTCTCTAATTTAATTAGCCTGGATGGGGCTGGGACCTCAGTTAAAAACCTCCCCAGGTGACTCTATCGGCAGTCAGGAGATGCTCTGAGACCCTCTGTCGTAGGACCTAAAATCTTGGTCTGGATTTTATGCTCCATGCAGCAAGCAGGGACAACATCTGGTGTCTTTGAGGGCAAAAACTGGGAAACTTCCACAATGAAGGGTGACAGCCCAAGGGAAGTATTTTGGCAGCTGCAGAGGCAACAACAGTTCAAGGAAATGTCAGTTTATCTACCCTAACTTCCCAACATGATCAGAGAGCTGATGGCTTCAGCTGCCGCCAGCATCCTCTCCTCCAGCCCATCCCACTGCCCTTGGCCAGCCCAGGAAAGGCTGTGTTATGAAGACCGCCCTATCGTGGTTGCTGTTTTAACAGCGGACGAGGGTCTGCACCAGTGTAGGGGAAGCCGAGGGAGGGAGAAACTGCCTCATTCTGCCCAGAAAGGTTTATCACAATGTCTCGTTGTCCTCCTTAGCTTCTGCACCAGCCCTCCCTCAGGACAGGAGGACATGGAGAGCTGTGGGCCAGGCAGAGACTGTGGTTCTGTCACCTGCTTCCTTTTCTTGCAACTGAAGGAGGCACAACTGATCTTCATTGTTGAAACCATTTCACTGATTGAGGGGCATTTATTTAATGTTAATAAATGCAGAACCCCCAAAATAAACCCCCAAAAGCAACAGATTCCACCAGCCTTCAGCAAGGCACAGTGATGGTCTCCCGGTTATCACTGTGCCCATTTTACAGGTGGGAAGACTGAGGTCTGAGGTTGGCAAGGTCAAGGGAGCCCTTGCCCAGGTCATAGAACAAATAATTGGCAGAACTTGGAGTTGAGCAAATGTACATCTGAATATTAGTCTAGCTTGTTCCTTCTTTGCCACCGGTGAGGGGGATGGGCTCAGCTCATAAGCAATAACCGGTCGGGGGAGTTTGCCACCTTTGATCATATCCAAATCAGCTGGTGAACTTGGTAACAATACAAGGCCATGCCCCGTCTCACTCCAACGAGCCAAGGCCTCTGACTTTTTTATTAAGTTCCAGAGGATTGGGTACACCACAGTTTGAGAACCACTTTCTTATTAAACTGAGTTTCATTTTTTTGGAGCTTTGATTTTCTGTTTATGTACTTCTGAAATGCCCTGTAAGTTCCCATGGGGCCAACACACACACCTCTTCCGTATACACCCTAAATGACACCCCAGCTCTCTCCTTTCTCTCTCCCATTCTTGTCCTCTCTCCCACACCCCTTCTCTCATTCCTACAAACGCATGCTGTGTTATTCTCTTTCCCTGTAAAAGACTCATTTCATTAATATTAGCAACTCACAAAGGTCAGATAGCCCAGAAGTCCCCACCCCCAAATAATTTTCTAGAATTCCCCAAATTGTTTAAATCTGTGCTTCATATTGTGGCCCCCCCCCCTTGACCAGCATCACCTGGGAACTTGTTAGAAATGCAAATTCTTATCCCCTCCCTGCCAATCAGAGGCTTGGGGGTGGGCCCAAGCCCCTCCAGGAGATTCTGATGCATGCTGGAGCTCAGACCCCTGCTTTAAAGAAACCTGTTCCTGCTTCCTGTGCTGGGCGAGCGGATTTTTCTACTGCCTAGAGTTTCCCGCATACTTCAAAACCTCCTTGCCCCCTCACCCAGCGATTCTGCCAGGAGGCACTGAGAGGTGAGCAGCTGAGTCCAAGGTGAGTGAGGGCCTAGAATGTCCCAGTGTGAGAACCAGCAGGGGCCTTAGAGCCGTCTCTTAGCTTCAGTTCACTAATGTACCTTCCACGGTCATTTACTGGACCTGTCTGAGAGCCAGGCTGGGGGCTGGATGCTCAGAACATAGTTCCTACATTTTACACAAGGACTTCATGTGCCAGTAGAAGAGACAGATAATAACAAGTTAAACAGATAATTAAGATAATTAAAGCATTTTGTTAAGTGCTATGAAGGCCAGAAACAGTGGGAGGGCTGGGGTCAGAGCCACAGGTTTGCGACTTTGAAGAGGCGCTCGGAAGAGCTGTCCAGGGTGGGGGGGTGACATTTGAGCTGAGACCTAAGGATGAGGAGGAGATGGCTGTGCAGAGAGGCAGAGAAAGCAGTCTGAGCAGCAGTACAGCAGGTGCAAAGCCCCTGTGGTTGTTACAGAACCAAATTTGGGTTTGCTCACCTACGCACAGTAAAGCCAACCTACTGACGCCGGGTTGTGGTGAAGGAAGGTGCAGCATTTACTGCAGGGTGTCCAGCAAGGAGTACAGGCTGAACTCTCTAATGGCCCTCAGGGAAGTGTTTTTAAAGACAGAGGGAGGGAGGAGGGTGTGGGGTATGTGATCAGCTCGTGGACGTTCTTCTGATTGGTTGGTGGTGGAGTAATCGGGAGTCAACATCATCAATCTTCTGGTTCCAACCGGTGTGGTCTGGGGTCTACATGCTTGTGGGCAGCATTTAGTTAACTTCTTCCACCTGGGGGGGGATTCAGTAGCTGCCAAACAGCTCAGAGGATGTGGCTCAGAATATTATCTACAACACTTGAAGAGGAACTAAAGGTCCTTGACTTTGCTTAATGGCTAAACTATTATTGTTTTGTCTTGCTTGACTGTTTTCCTTTGTTTCTGCATTTTCTCACTTTTCTAATTAAATTTGTTCTTTGAAACCCAGGGAAGGCCTGGGAGGCTAAAATTTTTCTATAAACTAGAGGCAGGGGGAGGACATGGCGGGGGTGTCTATCCCGGGAAGGCCCCATAGGGTTCTGCTCGGTTACAATCCCCCCTTTTCTTCGATACTTCTCAATCTTCAGGGGGAACAGGGGCGGGACGAGAAAAGGAATAAAGTTTTGGGTACAGAGATGACTCATAAACTCGGCAGCGGAAGCCGGTTTTAGGTGGACTGGGTTTCATGGTGGGAATGAGATGGGCACGTCTGAGGACCACAAGGAAACAAGTGCGAGTGATGGCAGGGTGCGGGGAGGGAAGGAGCTGCGGGGCCTCAGAAGTGCAGCTAAAGCCTTGCCGTTTATCCTAATGCCGGGGAAGCTAGTGAAAGATTTTAAACAGGAGCTGCTCCCACCACTCTGGAAGTTTCCTGGTGGCCTGGCTGCTGCCTCCTTTGACACTCAGCTGCTTGTATCAAATGTGTCGAAACCCATTTGGTCGAGAGCCATGAGGCCGTCGACCAAGCCCAGCTTTGAAGGACACAGGCCGAGGTGTCCCGGCCGTCAGCGTGATGTTTCTACCGCGTGGAGCTTCAGGAAAGATACTGAATGATTCCTCTGCATTTGGGGACACAGTGAACTTCATCAAGATGCTTTTGCAGGGACAGGAGTAGGAGGAAGTGTTACATAAACGTCTGGTCTCGATGGAGGGGTTTGGGCTGTGCACCCCAGGAAAGAGAAGGAAGGAAGGACAGCGTTTCCCCCCTGCTGATGGGAAGATTTTATTTCTCACTTAGTGCATGTCATCAGTCCCCTTGCTGGGTGCCCAGAATCCACGCGCAATTCTGCAGTCATGTCATCTTGACTGTATTGCCCACATGCACACGTCCCCATCTCCCAGGGGTGAGGTAGTACTGAAATCCCACAGGGCCTCATTTGCACAGAATTTTAAATCCAGTAAGTATCGGGAGCTATGTAATAGGTTATTTATTTCCAACTCCAAATCAGTTCCTGTTTTTCATGTTTTCAAATATAATAGTGCCAAGCTGCTATGTTTGACAAATGGAGGACGCTCCCTTCTGCTAAGATGGTAACTCAGTGCCTGAATGAGATCTCGACTTACGTTTTCTGTAACTCTGTACTTGTGGGCTTTCTGATTTTTTTTTCTTCAGGCCAGTTTGACTGTCCTAAATATATCATACAAGAGTTGGGAGGCCTGAGCACATGAAGATGCCTCCCCCCGCCCCCGTCATCTAGTGGAATTGGCTTCCTTTTATGTTCAAAAAGCTGAATTGCTTTCCCTTTTTATAAAGCACAGCTGAAAAGGTTTTTTTTGTCTGTGGCTGTCTTCAATTGTGCTGGAATTTAAAACGCCCCGGCACTTTTGTGAAGGAAGCCTATAAATGTACTAAATCATTATTATTGTTATTAGCATCATTTCATGTATATTGTACATGCCTGTTGGTAAATGATCATGTGACCAGCAGAGGACTTGCATGGGTGAAGATTATGCCACTGGCCACCGCTTTCCTCGAATCTCAAAGATTCTACACTGGCATGTGTGACATCTGTCATCCCTTGACTTTTGCATCTTATTACACAAGTGATAACCCGTTTGTTGTTGAAAATACAGATCAGCAAAAAGAAGAAAGTGAAATTCACCCAGAATGTCTCCAGCCAGAGAGAATCACATTAACATTTTGCTCTGTATCTTTCCAGGCAGTTTTCTGAGTGTATATGCCAACTCACAGTCTGTATTTGTCAGGGTAATAGTAGCTGCTGTAACAAATAAGCCTTGAAACATTAAGTGGCTTAACACAAGAGAAATGTATTTCTTGCTCATGTAATAGTTCAAGGTGGGTGTTTCTGGATGGCACGTGGCTGTTCTCCGTGTGTAGAGGGATTCACACCCAATCCCATCTTTTGGAGTTGTCCCCAGGGCTCAGAATCCTCTGCTTCTAGTTGGGCAAAGAGGAAGAACATGAAGGGTCATATGGGAGGTTTCCATGAGCCAAGCTGAGAAGTGGTGCACATCATTCCACTCGTGTGCCATAGGCTGTCCCAGCCCCTTGGCCACACCTCACTGCAAGGGAGGCTGAGAAATGACTCACTGTATCCCTGGGAAGAAAATGACGTGGCTTTTGATGAAGAGCCAGCAGCTCTGTGACAAACACACATTTATGGGTAGATCTCCTTCTCCCATTGAAGGTAGACTCCTCCACCAACCCTGTTCGTGGCCGGCTATTTTCACTAAATAACTTCTGCATGGATAATACCTGTTTGGGTTTGAGTCTGTTATTGCCAATGCCGTTACTCCTGTTTGCCTCAGTTTTCTCATCTGTAAAATGGGGATAACAATGATCTCTTTTGCAAGGTAGGGATAAGAATTGGAGATCTTGTATGAAAAGGCTGCAGCTTAATGCCTCCTGTAACTGGAGGTGCTCGATACCTTGTATCTTCCGGTGACTGTGGTAATAATGATGACATTCTAACAGTGACGATGCCAGCAATAATGAAAATGATAGCAGCAATTAGGAGAAGTAGTATATTTTCAGGTGCCAAAGCCTTGGTGCTACAAAGACAAGATGTTTTATGTTTATTATAATATCAGATGATATGAATTAATTGCTGTGGTTTGACCTCTTTGGTTTGTGACCTAGCTCTGCTCCAGGCTTGTGCCTTGGCCACGTGGCTTAACCTCTGTAAGCTTTGAGCTGCCCAGGAGATATCAAGTCGGGGCTGAATATACTGGTCTAAAGCTCAGATGAAAGGTCGGGGCTGGAAATAAACGCATGTGAGTCATCTGCGTGGAAGTGGTGATTGAAGCTCTGGGCTTCAGTGGACGCTGAGGTCATCCTCCTCTCTCCCCTAGATGACCCTGGAGGGTCATCCAAGGGCAGAGCCTGGAGCATCTCCAGCACTGGGTGGCCTGATCAGGAAGGGCCACCCTGCACAAGAGACTGAGAAGAAGCAGGCAGGGCAGTAGAAGCAACCAGAAGCACCTGGAGTCAGGAAGCCAATCCAAAGAGGCTCCCGCCACCCAGCTTCCCTGCCCCCGGTCCCTCCTAATGACATCACTGTGTTTTATTTTCCATAGGGCACTTCTCACCACAAGATAATATTTTGTTCCTCAGTTTGTTTGCTGCTTGCCTCCTTTCCCTACATCCCCACCTTAGAACATAAGCCCCAGGAACGCAGGACCTCAGCTGTTTGACACACCTCTGTGTCCCCAGCCCCTAAAATATTAGGCCCTCCTTAAATACGTTTTGAATGAATGGATAACAGATTCCAAAACTACATTCGCACGCGTTATCACAGCCTGCTTCTCTAGGCAAGTATGGTAGCAAACAATGAATGGTACCATTTACTTAGAATCACTGAGGAATGAGTGGGACATGAGTAAAATATAGTACAAACCAGTCATGGGGCGGCTATAGGATGTGGGAGAGTTAGTGGTGATGGCAAGAAACAAGATGCCAATAAGGTGATGTAGATGATAAAAATACAATAAAGGCTGAATGGTTTGGGGGTATTTGCTTCCAACACTCATCACATATAATGTCCTGGCACTGATGTTGGGAATGGAAAGAGGTGGGCATGGCCTCTACAGCCGTGCCACTTACAGGCAGACAAGTAACTGGGTGATTCTCAAAGGGTCCTAATGACTGCTGTAGGATCATAGGGGGCTGGCTGTGGGGCCCCAGAGTGGCCCCCTTATCCAACCAATTGGCCAGATGGACAAGAAGGTATTGGCATTCCCAGTAGAGGGGCCGGCACGTGCAAAGGGCTGGAGGTTAGGGGACAGCAAGGCCAGGGGGATGGGGGCACGATGGGACGCAAGAGGCAGGAACTGGCATGTAGGATCCGTATGGGGAATAACAAGAGACAGGAAGCTGGAGATGGTCTTATAGGACCTCGAGAGCCAAGCTAAGGACTCGGAACTCTTCTCCTAAAGGCAGGCGGAAGCCACCCAGAGTTGTAACCAGAGGAGTGACAATGTCCGGTTTGCAATTTAGAAAGACCGCTTCGGGGCGATCCCTTTTCTTAGGAGAGCTTGTCTCAGGATTGCTGACGTGCTTCCCCGATTTAAGAAGGGTGTGGACAGTCGGTGTTGATCCTTATCTGACGTCAGTGGGAACCAGCGCTGGTTTTAATGCCCTAGGTCCTAAAAGATACTCGGCTCGACTCCCTAAGGGGAAAGCACCTGTGCGCTGGCAGCCCTCTGGAAATGAAGGCATCTTCAACAGCTTTATTTACCCCAGTTAAATATAGCTGCAGTCCCATGTTTTGAAGGCAAATGTGGGCAACAGCAGCTCCTTAACATGTGTTCCCGAAACCAGAGGGACGGTTTCTTCTGCACTTCTGCACTTCTTAAACAAAGATTCAGGAGTACAGGGGCAGCTTCACGGAGGGAGCTGAAATGGTAATTAAAAGCTGGTTGCCTGCAATCTGATCGACCTGTGTGCGCATTCTGGTTTTTCTGTCTTCTAGATCATTTTAACAACCCTCTAAAGTAGGCACCATGCAACTCTGCCGTTTACAGACAAGGAAACAGGGAGAGGAAGCACGGTGCCCAAGGTTATAAAGCTAGGAAGAGGCAGGATTTAAACCCAAGACTGTGTGTTTCAGACCAAAGTCCGGATTAAACCGTCTTCTTGTCCTCTTTCCCTTAGACATACCTAAGTCTGTCTCCCTCATCCATGCCTCGTGGGCCTCCACTGCTGCGTCCTCTCCCCCGTGGAGGGCAACAGTTGCCCCACGTCCTAGTCAGATTCATTGTCCAAGCCACCAAACTTGCCAGCCTTGTGACTTGTTGAGTTGGCCCTGGTATTTGTCCCTTTCCCTCCCTCCCTGTGTGGCAGACTCCAAGGTGGCCAGAACGGGCAGAGAGTGAGAGATGTCAGATCAGTGGGTTTTCACCACTCTGGGAACTCGCCGGCCCTGGGGTAGGGTTTGATGGTTACCTGGCTAGAGTTGTTTGGGCACTGCTCAACTTCTGCTTTGTCCCTGCCTGATTGTGTTTAAGATAATTAAGCCCATAAATCAAATAATAAATAGATATTGACTCTTTGTCATGGAGTATATCAGAATTGATTGACCACTGGGAGTACCGCTTTCCTCAGTCGATGGGGAGGTGGGGGGATAAATAAATCTTGATAATGACTGGCAAGAGGAAGATGGATAGGTATATTAATATATGCACTGGGAGCATATATCTTCAAATGTGAAATAAGAGTTTGTTTTGGCAGAAGGGGAGAACAGGAGAAGCAGACAGAGACTGACCATATCCCTAGACCCAAGCAGGGTACCAGGCACTCGCTGATTTTTTTGGTGAACTGCAGAAATCCAAGGAGAGATTTGCCTTAAAGAGAAACTATATTTAGTGTTTACTATTTGTAGTCTCTGGATGTCCAAGCACCCAGAGAGCCCTTCTGCCCAAGGGCTGCGTTGTTCTGTTCGTGTTTGGCCTTCCAGTGTCAACTGGAAGTAAAGAGGAGGGAAGGACTAGAAATGGTGGTGCGGTGGGGAGGGCAGGAGAGGGGATACTGGGCTGCATAGTTGCTGACAACACACACTGAGAAAGAGATTGCAGAACCACATCAGGTTCGCGGAGCAAAATCAAGAGTTGGGTTGCGTTTGAGGGGCCACTGAATCTTTCAAGAGGCGATGTTAAGTAGGCTTTTAGATAAATCGTTGTTCAGAGATGAGTTCTAGCCTAGAGATATAAAACTGGGAGCCATCTGTGCTGTGAGACAGTAAGAGCCGTGGGCCTGGGGAGCTGGCCCGAGGCAGTGCTCATCAAACTTGACTGCATATTAGAATCCCCTGGAGGGCTCATGCAGACACAGATTGTTGGGCTCTACCCTCAGCTTCGGATCCAGTAGCTCTTGGATGGGGCCCTAAGAAATTGCATTTTTAACATGTTCCCAGGTGACGCCAATGCTGCAGGTGTGGGAACCTCACTTTGAGAACCAGCGGACCTGGGGGAAAAAACCAAAGTGAGAACAGAGGGTTCCTGCAAAGACTGCTAAGTAGGGGCCAGAGAGAGAAAAACCAGGAGAGTGTGTTATCATGGAAACCTGGGGCAGATGGTGTTTTAACAAGAGGTCCTTTCAGCGGGTGTTGAAAGGACAGACAAGATGCAGCTGGAGACGTGGCCCTCAGAATTCTTGCAGCCTTAAGAGTTTGTTGGCTTGTGGATTTATACCTACTTGCAGACTTCCCTATTCACCTGCTCAGTGACCTGTGACACCCCCAGCTGTGATCCTATGTGTCTGTCATGTGCCTTCCAGGTTAGGACTAGGATTCAGGTCGGAATGGAGCTCTTCACCTTCCAAACCAGAAGGATGATGGGACTGTTTCAGTGATGCTGGTGACAGAGATAGGAGGGGTCTGAGGCACAGCTGGAAGATCCATTCCCAGGAACAGCCCAGCAGGAAAGAGCTGAAATTCATCAGAATGGCTGTGTGGAGTCGCTGAGGCCGGAAATGAATCTACTTGGGGGAGACGTTCTCTCTGGGCGCTGCACTGCATTGTTTTCAAAACGTATCAGTGATGCTCAGCCACCACCATCCTTTTAAAAATAAGGGAAATTGGTTGCTTGGTTGAATCATTGTTGTGGAAAGGCACTGTGAATATTTATTAAGGGGAACATTTATTGAACATCTACTACACGCTGGGTACTGTGCCAAGAACTTTACAGACATTGCTTCGTGTAATTGTTGTCCCCGTTTTACAGATGAGGGACTTGGATGAAGTGGGACTGGGACTTGGATGAAGTGGCTTGTGTGAGGCTGAGTCAGGGTCTAACTTGACCTTTCTGAGCCCAGAGTCTTAGCCTTAACTCCACCAGGCTGTTCTGTCCTGTGTCATCTTAGACTGAATTAGTTCTTTGTTTGAATATTTTTTTAATTACTTATTTTTTCTTCCAGTTTTATTGAGATATAATTGACATGCAGCACTGTATAAGTTTAAAGTGTACTGCATGATGATTTGACTTATATCATGAGATGAGTACTGCAAGTTTAGTGACCATCCATCATCTCATATAGATACAAAATTAAGGAAATAGAAAAAAATATATTTTCCTTGTGATGAGAACTCTTAGGATTTTCTCTCTTAACAACTTTCATATGTAACCTACAGCAGTGTTCTTTTTGGCTGTTCTCCAAGGCCCTCCAGCTCAGTGTCATAGTCTGGCCACTTCTCTCACCCTTGGGAACGGAGTCAAATTTATGGGAATTTCTCCCCGTGTAGAAATTTTAAACTGAAAAGGAAAGTTCTTGCATGTCAGAGTCAAGCTTCTGTGGATCTTCGAGTGCCTGGCCTTCTAGATCATCAGAAAATACCAAGTTGATGGTCACCAAAGGAGCCTGTGGGGAAATGTTTAGTTTACCAGTTGTCCAGACCTGAGTGATTAGATTTTGGTGCAGATTTAGCAGCACAGGTTTTTCTTTTGTATTTGTAATGATTTAGCCTTTCTGAGCCTCAAGTTTCTGCATCTGTACGATGGAGATGATAATAGTCTCCACCTCATGGGTTTATTGTGAGGACTAAGTGAGCTCATACACGTAAGACACTGAGAGCAGAACCTGGCACACACTGAGTGCTACGTAAGTGTTAGCATTTGTTGTTATTGTTGCAGTTTTTATTACTACTAGCCCTACACCATGGGTACCCAATGGAGGTGAACAGAAATACAACCCATGTCCTGTGCTGCAATAGAAAGAGCCTCAGATCTGAAGTTAGGAGTTCTGGGTGAATGTTCTAACCTGACTACTCGCTGACTGTGTGACCTTGGACAAATCATGTCACCTCTCTGAGCCTCACTGGTCTCACCTGTAAATCGGGGATAACATATTTCCCTGGGTGGCTAGGAGGAGCATATGAAATGCCAGAACTGAAAACTCTCCATAAAGTGACCAGGACTAGAGAATTGTGGGATAATTTAAAATCACATAATAAGAACAATAATAATAGTTTATGAAGCGCTGAGTGTATGTCTGGCAGAGTTCTAAGCACTTTGACTTTTCCCAGCTACCACATAAGGTTGATACTTTTGTAAGGGTGGAGCTGGGACTTGAACTTAGTTCTGCTACTGTCAAAGCAAGCATACACAAGTACTTTCTTGGCAAAGAGGACTTTCTAGTTGAATTAGCAGGCAGCAGTGACCCGAGTTTAAAGTTGGGATGGCAACTGAGGGGACCTGCAATCAGTACCCCCTTCTCGGGGCTTATGCCCTCTGGTCTCTGGGGAAGTGACCATCCTCAGGCTGTGACTGACGAACGAGAAGCAGAACTCCCCTCTCCTGAGCCCCCTTGTCACCTTCTCTCTTTGGTGAAAACAGAGTCTTGGGGCTGAGAAGCTGCTCTTGCCTTTAATCAAAAGGTTTGTCTCTGAGTCCTCTTCAAAAGAGGATTCCGTTTCTTCCAGGTGTTCAAAAGACCCAGAGGAGCACCAAGCAGGGAACAGATCAAGTACTTTCAAAGGCAGGGAAGGAGTCGCAACAGTCTTGAGCATTTTCCCAGCTGAGGCCAGTCCCTCCAACGCAGTTATTAGCACAGCCCGTTGGGATTTGAGGGACATATCAAGGATTCTCAGCGGACTTGTTTGGAAGCGTTTGTAGACCATTGAGAACTGTGGTAGCATCTCAGTCACTGGAATCTGATCTCTCTCTGAGCAACAAGAGCTGCCTGTGACAGTTTCTCAAAATTGGAGATGCCGCACTGCAGCCCAGTGGATTATTATTCTGTCTTGTTAATAAACCACTCTTTCTCTGGCTCAGCTGGCCTTGCGGCCCTTCCTTCTGCAGGACCTCTGGCCCCTCTGGCCTCACTGCTCTCCTTCTTCCTCTCCTGCTTTCAGCCTTGATGCTGGCACACCCCTGGGGCTGATCTTACCACCCAGATATGGAGTATAGAGATGAAAAACTGGGGCCCAGGGCAGTGGGCCTCCTGTCAGGTGCCGAGTGTGGCAAGGGAAGAGCTCAGAAGGAGGAAGGGGCCAAGAATTCAAGAAGTCCTTCTGCTGTCACCTTAGACAGGCCTCTAACCTTTCAGTTTCCTTGTTGGTGAAATGATTCTAACATTACCTATTTCATCCTCAGTTGGGTCATTTACAACCTTGTCTGGACCTGGTTGACCTAAGCTGAACCCTTAGAAGTGAATGACCCTCATCTGTCTATCCATCTTCTCATCAATTTATCCATTCACCTTATACCCTCTCCCCCTTCATAGACCTAGCCACCCACCCTTCCACCCATCCCACATCTACCCACCTGCCTTTCCCATACATTCATCCATACAACATCTGCCTTCTGAACTACCCATCCATCCATCCATCCATCCATCCATCCATCCTCCCATCCTCCCATCCTCCCATCCTCCCACCTATCCACTCAGGCATTCAGCTACCTACTCTTCTAATGATCTAGCCATCGAGCCATTCAACAGATGATTGTGGAGAGCTGTTCTCTTAGGCGCTGCCATTTACTGGGAATGAGTAAGTTCTTCAGGGATGTGATGGAGTCAGTGTGTCGTAATTAAAGCCAATCCTCGAAGCAGCTCAAGATGGCAGGGTCTAGCAGGGAGGCTGTGGTCAGCATCATTCTGGTGTCACTGGGCTGGGGCCAACAACAAATGAGTCTACGGAAGCATCCACGGACGGGAATTTCAGTAGACTGCACGTCTGTGGAAAGGAACTGTAGGCCATATTCCCAGATATGAAAAGAGAACAGACCACCCAAATGAAAAACCAGGCAGCAAGGCTAAAAGACGGAGAATCACCTTTGCCTCCATGTTTCCTTCCCTTCGGTTCAGATTTTTGTGGAACTCTATGCTGAGAAGCATGGAAGCTGAGACCCTGGTGATAAATGGAGGAGGAAAGGTGGTCAGAGGGTGATCTTGGGTGGTGGGAGAGGGGGAGGAAGGTGTCCATTTAGGAGGCTCTGAGGTAGCTTAGCACGTTTTCCGAAGGTTGGTGGTAGGGAGGGGCCTGCAGGGCTGATTGCTGCCTGTGTTACACCCCATTAACTCCCAACTCATGATAATTTATCAGTGGCATGCTGGAGTTTACTTATTCATTATTTATTGAGAAAGTGTTTGCTAAGCAAATCAGCAGTTCAGACAAGATCACAGGGAGGTAGGTTTAACTCACTCAAGAAATCCAACCAGAGCGCATTCATTGTCTGAAGGCAGATGGAGGTGCTGGTGACAGATGGACACCCACTGGCCTTCGTGGTTCCTGCCTCGCAACCTCAGAAATCTTCACTTGCTCTCAGAATGGTCTCTCTCTAAGGAACACATCTCACCCCCTCTCCTGCCCCATCCAGTCCAAATTGGACAGTCAGCTCTATGTTGCCATTTTAGTATCACAGTTAAACCCTTCGGTCAACCCGAGTAAGAATACCTTTGGAGTCAAGTGTCCAAACGAGGTCAAGTGTCCAAACCCCTTATCTTTTGTGAGATGAACGGCCATGGCTTTCTTTAGATGTCTTGAAGATCTGGTCCTTTTGTTTGATGAGGCATGTCCCTGGAACCTTTTAGGTTCTGTTAAAGCAAAACGAGGATCCTCACACCTTTTCTTCTCCAGAGAATCTAGACCTGCATTCCAGTCCGGGCTCCCTCACTTAGTGCCCCAGCAAGATCAGGAAGTCACTTCCCCTCCCTGAGCCTCAGTTTCCTCCGCTGTAAAATGGGGGTGATGAGAGTACCAAGCTCACAGGGTTATGTGGAGGGGTGAAGGTGGTGAAGCCTGTTGCAGGCTTAGAACGGTGCCCATGAGGACTGCTGGGGGACAGTGATGATTATTTCAGCACGCACCGTGAGCCAGGCACAGCAGTAAGCCCTTTACAAGGATTATTGAAATGAATTTTCAGAAAAGGGTTGTAGGCTCGCTAAGTCCAGCTTACAGATGAAAAAACTGAGGCTCAGAAAGATAAAGCAACGAGCAGTGGTGGAGCCAGGATTCACACCTGAGCATTTCCTTGACTCTCCGGAGGACGGTTTTATCACCCTTATCTTGCAGGTAAGGAAACTGAGGCCCAGGAAGGTTAAATAATATGTCTGGGTTACTCAACTAGGAAGCACCTGAGACTGTGTGTTACTCTGAAGCCCATGAGCTCTCTCTTGGGTCTCTGTCAGCCTCCACCCTCGGAGTAGAAGATCCAGGGTCTGCTTCTCTCCTGGAAAAGCCCCCAGATTGGATTCCCTCCTCCCATCTCCTGTGTGTGGTTTTTGAAGCTGCACTAGGAAGTGACAGTCAGGCTTGTGGGCAACACAGGGCTGTTCTGACACCAAGAGGATGGTATTTCTGCATCTCTGAAGTGAACAGACCCTCATGTGCACACAGCAAAGAAGAATAAAATCACAAACTGAAACTGACAACTCATGAAAAAAAGTATATCAATGTTTGCTAAGTGGGAAAAGAGGCAATATTGGCTAGGGAGAGAAATGTCATTTTCAGGCTGCCAAGAAAAGTGTTAACATATAACATGGAAAGCCAATAAAATCTATGGTCTAGTTCTTCTGAGCCACCTGGTTGAAATAATTTGTGAAATTTCATCTGAGAGCCTTGCATGTAGCTCCTAACCTTGATAGAGATGACGTTCTGTTGGCCCAATGTGATGGCGTGCGTTGTCAACGCTGAAGGTTCCTTCCCAGTAGTAGATGCTCAAAACCTGTGTTCCCAATCAAAATGTTCAAAAATGGCTTTAATAATTCATGTATCCGTTCACCCACTCGTCCATCCATTCATCCAGCCATCCAACACATGAGAAACTCAGCGATCGTTATACCAGGTAGGAAGGGTTGAAACAGATGTGCAAAGGGTGTGATGAGAACTCAAGGAGAGGGGAGGTGAGGTGCTTCCTGAAGAATAAGACATTTGGAAGAAATAGGGGAAGGGTGTTCTCAACGGAGGGAACAGTATAGGCAAAGGCAAGAAGGTAGGAGAAACAAGATGCCACATTTGGAAAAGTACCAGTAGTTCAGTTGGGTTGGTACTGGGGGTGTACAGTGGGCCCCAAAGTGTGACGTCTCTTGACCTTCAAGGACGAGCAATCATAATAATGAGGGTGGATAGTGATTGAGTTCTGAGTGCCAGGCACTGTGCCAAGTGTGTTACTTCATTATTGACTGCTCAGGCCACCCTGAGAAGTGAATGATTATTCATCTCCATTTTACAGAGTAGGCTCTGTCTTGGTCTGTTCAGGCTGCTGTAGCAAAATACCACAGACTAGGTGGCTTATAAACATCAGACATTAACTTTTCACAGTTCTGAAGGCTGAAAAGTCCAAGACCAAGGCTCTGGCAGATTCAGTGTCTGATGAGTGCCCACTTCTGGGTTCATAGATGGCTATTTTATCGCTGTAACCTCACATGATGGAGGGGGCGAGGGAGTTGTGGTTCTCTTTTTATTAAGGGCACTGATCCTTTTCATGAGGGCTCCATCCTCATGACCTAATCACTTTACAAAGGCCCCACTTCCAAATACTATCACATTGGGGGTTAGGTTTCAACATATGAAACCTAACACATTGGGGAGCGGGGACACAAACTTTGTCCATTATTCTGTCCAAGAAGTTTTATTACTTGTCCAGGGTCCCCTGGGTGTAAACCACAGAAGCACACCTCAGTTTGAGCAGGAGGCTGGGGTGATCTGATGGGAAAAGACAAAGACATGAAAACAATGGTCTGGGTTCTGGTCTTGGGTGGAGGGAGTAGCATCCCCACGTGCTGGCTCCAGGGTTTGGGTTAAACCCTGAACCTCCGTTTCCTCGGTATAAAATGGGGCCAACTATACCCATTCAGGCAGTGTGCATGAAATGACGTAGCACAGAGGACAGTATAGGGACTGACGTGCAGTCAAGATTCTAGTCCTAAGCTAGGTAGAGTGAATGGTCTGGCTGGTCCTAACTTCTCTTATATATGTCCTGGTCTCAGGCCTGGGCACCCCCTCCCACAAACCTCCCCAGAGCAAACTAAAGCACATGAACCTTGGAGTTCGAGGTGGCTGGGCCTTCGCTTGTCAAGATCCCTGCATCTTTGCCCTCAAAGCTTTGTAGATAGAAACTAGAGCACCTCTGGGATTTAAGGAGGCCTTGGAGGGCAAGATTACCTGGGTGAACATTGGGAAGGATTCTCTTGGTGCCCTGGGGTTAAGAACTTAAGGGGGAAAAGGAACCCCAGATGAACTTGAGTGATGATTCTCGCCCATCTCCAAGAAATTGGCACACACTTACATTTTGTTCCTGTACCTTCTAAATTGGTTTGGGGGAATGACAGGACTTTCAATTGAAACAGATTACCAGGGTAAGGCTTGGTGACTAATGGAAATATTCATAATAGGATTACATGGCGTTTTCATCTTTCCCATGAAGATGCGACAGTGTCACATGACAACCTTTTGGGACATTTTCTGTTTTTAAATGATTGAGAGGTTAGGTCACATCCCTTGGCTGACTTGCTTTCTGTCTGTGGGAAGCAGGAGAAAGCTATTAACAAAAACGTGAAATTGAATCTCACTGAACTTAGGTTCCCATTTGCCTTTGCTTCTTTTTTTTTTTAACATCTTTATTGGAGTATAATTGCTTTACCATGGCGTGTTAGTTTCTGCTTTATAACGAAGTGAATCATCTATACATATACATATATCCCCATATCCCTCCCTCTTGTGGCTCCCTCCCACCCTCCCTATCCCACCCCTCTAGGTGGTCACAAACCACCTACCTGATCTCCCTGTGCCATGCGGCTGCTTCCCACTAGCTATCCACCCTACGTTTGGTAGTGTATATATGTCCATGCCACTCTCTCACTTCATCCCAGTTTACCCTTCTCCCCTCCCCGTGTCCTCAAGTCCATTCTCTACGTCTGCATCTTTATTGCTGTCCTGCCCCTAGGTTCTTCAGAACCTTTTTTTTTTTTTTTAGATTCCATATATGTGTGTTAGCATACAGTATTTGTTTTTCTCTTTCTGACTTACTTCACTCTGTATGACATTCTTAGGTCCATCCACCTCACTACAAATAACTCAATTTCATTTCTTTTTATGGCTGAGTAATATTCCTTTGTATATATGTGTGCCACATCTTCTTTATCCATTCATCTGTTGGTGGACACTTAGGTTGCTTCCATGTCCTGGCTATTGTAAATAGAGCTGCAATGAACATTGTGGTACATGACTCTTTTCGAATTATGGTTTTCTCAGGGTATATGCCCAGTAATGGGATTGCTGGGTCACATGGTAGTTCTATTTTTA
This sequence comes from Monodon monoceros, assembly GCF_005190385.1. Taxonomy (NCBI): domain Eukaryota; kingdom Metazoa; phylum Chordata; class Mammalia; order Artiodactyla; family Monodontidae; genus Monodon; species Monodon monoceros. The sequence goes on along the minus strand of NW_021703765.1, from coordinate 75,620,283 downwards.
GTTTTTGAAGGAACCTCCATACTGTCCTCCATAGTGGCTGTATCAATTTACATTCCCACCAACAGTGCAAGAGGGTTCCCTTTTCTCCACACCCTCTCCCGCATTTATTGTTTGTAGATTTTTTGCTGATGGCCATTCTGACTGGTGTGAGGTGATACCTCATTGTGGTTTTGATTTGCATTTCTCTAATGATTACTGATGTTGAGCATCCTTTCACGTGTTTGTTGGCCATCTGTATATCTTCTTTGGAGAAATGTCTGTGTAGGTCTTCTGCCCATTTTAGGATTGGGTTGTTTGTTTTTTAGTTATTGAGCTGCATGAGCTGCTTGTAAATTTTGGAGATTAATCCTTTGTCAGTTGCTTCATTTGCAAATATTTTCTCCCATTCTGAGGGTTGTGTTTTCATCTTGTTTATTACTTCTTTAAAACCACCGTGCTGCCCAGTTACATACAAATGGAGGTGTCTGTGGGCCATTTGGAAAAGAACCACAATTCTTCAGCACAGAGGAAAATGCAGCTCCCATTGCAGAGACTGGTTTCCCTGGTGATGGTTGCTGTAGAAGCGTGGCCCCAGCCAGAGTATCTTATTTTTATTTTACTAGTTTGTCTATTTCCATTTCCTTAGACCCTCACTCACTTCATCTCTATGTGACTCAATGCTGTTTGGGGCTGGTGGTACCCGTCCTACCTGCTGGGACACCCCCACACCTGCAGACCTTCCCCTTCTGCCAATTACCTATTGACCAGGTACTATAGTCAGGATAGGATAGGCTTGTGCTGCAGTGACAAACAACCCTGAGATCTCTTTGGCCTACTCAAGGTTTCTCGCTCATTGAGTTTACTATAGTTTGGGCGCAGTGCTCCAGGGGAGCTGTCTTCCATGAAGTTGCTCAGGGATCCAGGAAACTCCAGTCTTGTGGCTCTACCCTATCATCATAGGGCCTCCACAGTCACCGTGGCACAAGGCTGCAGATGTGGTGATGGGCTTCTCACTACCCCAACCAAGAAGTGCTAGGGGTCAGTTTCCATTGGTCAGAACCAGTCCCGTGGTACTGCATAACCACAAAGAGACCGGGAAGTGTGGTCTCCAGGGGGGAATCTGGGAGGGAGCAATAGGAAACAGAATTTGGTGAACACAGGACATTGTCTCTTCCGTGCAAGAGTTTTCTAATTTAATCCCCCTAGACCTGTAAGGTAGATTTTTGCCTTGTCCGCCGGCATTTATCTTCAGCAGCTGGCCCAGAGGCTCATAATGTAAGAGTTCCAGGCCTGGGTCTGGAGCCCAGTTCTGCCCAACTCCAAATTCTCAGCTCCTAACTGCTGGGCACTACTACCTGCCCGATGAGTTCTCTCCTTTCCACTCTCTGTATCTGTTTCTACTTCTAAAAGGAATGATTCCTCCCAGCACACTCCCCTGTCTCTGGATTCTTCTCTGTTCCTCTTGGGGTAATGAAATGGTAGTTCAAGTGCATTTCCCTCCCAGCGTTCATCTCAGGAATCCTGCCCATCCAGCCTGCCTTACCCCCACTGGTGTTCTAGATTTATCTATTGATACAAAGCTTCAAGTGCAAAGGACACAGTGTTCCTTGCTGTCAGCCTGGCAGAGGCATGGGTTCTATAAAGTTGGAGAAATTCCTTCCCTGGTGAAATTTCTTCCCAGGCTGAGAAATCAGATTTTTTCCCATTTACCAGACCAAGGTTCCTCTATAAATGCAGTGGGATGAAGTGAGTGGGAATTTTTGTGAACTCCCAGCTTTTTCTTTTTTAAACAACTTTATATATAAATCACAAAATTCACTCATCCACACAGTTTGATGGTTTTTAGAATATTTACAAAATTGTGCAACTATCACCAGATCTAATTTTTTTATTGGAGTATAGTTGATTTACAGTATTTTATTAGTTTCAGGTGTACAACATAGTGATTCAATATTTTATAGATTATATTCCATTCAAAGTTATTATACGTTTTGAGAACATCTTATCACCTCAGAAAGAAACCCTGTACCCATTAATAGTCACTGCCTACTCCCAGCCCCATCTACCCCCAGTCCCTGGCAAGCTGAGCCTCCAGTTTTCAGACAATGTTTTCAGTGGAGCGTTTCAGAGACTGGGAGAAATGAAAACACAGAGTGCTTTTTAAGGGGTGAGGGAGGCTGTGGCCAGTTCTGGAGTTGGCATGACACTACCTGCATTACTTTCCAACTGCAGCCACAGAAAACATACCCATAGGTAGACACAGGTGTGCCTATAAATGCAAAGACAGCCACGCGCGCACACACACGGATGCACATACATAAATATACGCACATACTACTACATTCTTGCACACGTACACACATGAATTCACTCACGTGTGTACACCCGTGTTCATGTGCACGTAAACATGCATACAGGCAGAGGTCCTTACCGTAGAAACAATGCACACATACATATCAGTATGCACAGATGTGTCCTTTGCTACACTGATCCTTTGGTGGCAGCAGATCGGGTAATCTCCGCCTCGTGGCCTTGTCCAAGCCCGTGGTCTGCAAGGAAGTTATTCTAAAGCAATTTGGGATTTACCTCACTCGGGTGAGCATTCGTCCAGCTAATTTCATGCCCAGGGGCTGCCTGGGAAGGCCTCTGGTAGGGTGCGGTGTGGGGATTCAGGCAGGGAATGGCAGAGAGGAAGAGGCAGGAGACTTAGAAACGTGTAAATTGTATGACATGAACTTGGCACGTGCTTCCAGGTTGGGGTGACGGCGTGTCGGGCTTGGGGCTGCCCTTGACAGAGCCTCCTTCCAGTCGGGGGTGGCGGCTGGCGGTGCATCCTGTCTCCACTGTTGTGGAACTCAGGCTTGCAGACAAGCTCCTGGCCTGCGTTTGCACTGGTCCCACATCTCTGGCCTTCTCCCGCATCACCCCAACCGAATTCGCAGCAGAGAGCTGTGCCCCTGCATCTGTGGCACTGCCTCATCCACCAGGCTCCGCGTCCCCACGCCTGGCCGGGAGTGTTGGCTCCATGCCCGTATGGATGGATGAATGGTTGAATGAATGAATGAACGAATAAGGGAGTGAATGAATGGAAAACCCACTTGACCTTGACCACGCCCAGTTTGCAGTGCAGAGGAGAATGGCTCAAATTTGTCACACTCCTAGTTCTAGCAGCCCAATTTGTGTTGAGCCACCCCAGTTTCTTAGAACAAAGGCCAACAAACATTTTCCATAGTGGGCCAGACAGGAAATATGTTCAGCCGTGTTCTTTGGTCTCTGTCACGACTACTCAGCTCTTCTGTTGTGGCACGAAAGCGTCCACAGACAGTATGGAAACAGGGTGTGGCAGTGCACCTACGAAACATTAGTTCACAGAAATTTGAATTTCTTATAATTTTCCCAAGGTCACAAAGGTATCATTCCTCTTATGAACTTTTTAAACTTTTATTTAAAGGTGTTTCAGACTGGCTGTGGGTTTGTCATATATGGCCTTTATTATGTTGAGGTAGGTTCCCTCTATGCCCACGTTCTGAAGAGTTTTTATCATAAATGGATGCTGAATTTTATCAAAAGCTTTTATTGAGATCATATGGTTTTTATTCTTCAGTCTGTTAATGTGGTGTATCACACTGATTCATTTGTGGATATTGAAAATTTTTGCATCCCTGGGGATAAACCCCACTTGATCGTGGTGTGTGATCCTTTCAATGTTTTGTTGCATTTGGTTTGCTAGTATTTTGTTGAGGATTTTTGCGTCTGTGTTCGTTGGTGATATTGGCCTGTAATTTTCTTTTTTTGTGGTATCTTTGTCTGGTTTTGGTATCAGGGTGTCGGTGACCTCATATATTGAGTTCGGAAGTGTTCCTTTCCCTGCAGTTTTTTGGAATAGTTTCAGGAGGATAGGTGTTAACTCTTTAAATGTTTGGTAAAATTCACCTGTGAAGCCATCTGGTCCTGGGCTTTTGTTTGTTGGGAGTTTTTTAATCAGAGATTCAATTTCAGTACTTGGAATTGGTCTATTCGTATTTTCTATTTCTTCCTGGTTCAGTCTTGAGAGACTGTACCTTTCTAAGAACTTGTCTGTTTCTTCTAGGTTGTCCATGTTATTGGCATATAGTTGCTTGTAGTAGTCTCTTATGATCCTTTGTATTTCTGTGCTGTCCATTGTAACTTCTTTTTCATTTCTAATTTTATGGATTTGGGCCCTCTCCTTTTCTTGATGAGTCTGACTAAAGGCTTATCAATTTTGTTTATCTTTTCAAAGAACCAGCTTTTAGTTTCATTGATCTTTTCTATTGCTTTCTTCGTCTCTGAGTTTTCTGCTCTGATCTTTGATTTCTTCTAACTTTTTTAGCTCACGGGCTCTACAGAAATAGGCAATGGCCTGGATTTGGCCCTCGGGCCGTAGTTTGCAGCCCCTGTCTTAGGAGCTTGGCTCTAGTAGGCCTGCATGTCTACACTGTGAAATTCCCTGCAACCCTGACCTACAGCAGTGCAGACAGCGGGCTAGCTGGGTGTGCCCTGGGGTGGCCCAGCGCCAGAGGCCTTCTCAAAGAAGGGAGAGGCACTGGAAAGGCCAGGAGCTTTGGGCAAACGGGACCCAGATTCTGCCTCCACGTTCTGGCCAGAAGGACCCTGGGCCAGGCATTCCTTCCCTTGGGCTTTTGCTTCCTCGTTGGAAAAATGGGAAGATGAAAAGCCAGCCCCAGCCCCTGGGGCTCTCGTGAGGATGAGATGAACTGCAGGCTTGTCTCAGGAGCTTGAAAACACTGGTTTCCTCGTCCTTCAGCCTCTGTTCTTTCCATTTCCCAAAGGGGCCAGGTAGCTTAGGGGTTGAGAACAAGATGCAGGTGTCAAATAGACTGAGGGTAGAATGCCAGTTCTGCTTCATGGATCTGAGCTGCATGAGCTTAGCAAACGACCTCACCTGCCCGAGTCTCAGTTTTCCCATCTGCGAAATAGGACCAGTACCTCCCGAAAAAGGTTGAGGTCAAGAGTATGACTAAATAAGATCATTTGTGTAAAACCTTTAGCAGAATGCTCGTGGGAAGGTTCAGTGAATGGTATTTCATATTCTTAGGAGGCAGTGTGGCTCTGTGGCTGCAAACCCACGGTTTAGTCTCAGGTCTGGGTTCGAGCCAGGCTGTGCCAGTTGAAGCATGACCTTGGGAAATTCCATCCCCCTTTGTGCGTTTTGGTTTCCCCATCTCTTCCGTGAAGGAAGAGGACCCAATGATTTCCAACACGAGTCCACAACTTGAATTCTAGAAATTTCTGTACATGTTTTCTTACACCATGGCCGGGTAGGTTCCAGGCTCAGGTACATTCCCAGTATCCCCTAGGAAGGTACACTTCTCCCCTCCCTCTCCCCCCTTCCTCCTCCTCCCCTCTTCCCCTCCCCCTTCTCTCATGGGTGGAAAGGACACAGCTGTTTTGTGGGGTTACACCCACCATTCTACTGTCTGCCCTTTCTCCTTTGCCAGCCCCACAGTCATTTTAAAATATCTAATAGTCAAACCCAACGTCTTCGTTCAGGATTGCATTTTTTCAAGGTGAGAGAGTTCCATTGGGACTTTCGGGTAAGGGCCAGTCCCTGGCTTTGTGCCCTGACCAGGCTCTAAACCCTGTGCAGAAGACAGAGGAGGAAAAAACTGCTTCCCTCCCTGAGAGTGACAGCCAGAGGGTCTTCCAAGCGAGACGGGGCTACCGGGAGGAGGAATTCGGTTCCGACTCTGCTTTCTCATTTTAGTTTGTCACCCTTTCAATATTTTCCAAACTGTCTATAGAGTAAACATGTGTCTGGTTTCATTTCCGTCTGACTCAAAGGTGCTTTTTTCCTTTTTTCTCATTTTACAAAAGTAATACGTGTTTGTTGGAGAAAAATTAGGAAAGAGAGATAAGCAGTGAGAAAAAAGTTTTTTGCAAAGCTTCTAATCCCATGACCCGGGACTGGCCCTGCTAACACCCTGGAGTCTATCCTCTCCGTGGATTTTAATGCATATAAATTAGGTGGTGTATGTATATGTTTCAAAAACAATAATTCAGTTGACTGTTTAGCTTAAAAAAAAATGTGGTCTGGTCAGGGGGCAACAAGAACTGATGTGTTTTGATATCCAGACCCAGAGGGAAGGACCCAGGTCGATCTGGTCTTTTTGTGCCACGGGGAGCCTTGTACAGGGAACCTTGTGCAGGGAAAGGCTGGAAGCATCATTGCTAACTGGATCTGGTTTGGCTTATGGTCTGTTTCATGTGCTGAGCCAGTAGGGAAAGACCTGCCTCGGCACTGAGCGCAGCCCTTCCAGCTCCTGCGGACGATGGGAAGAAGGAAGGTGGTGGCAGTCACTCATTCCTTTGTTCATCCATTCGCCTGTTCTAGAAGCATTCCCTGAGCACCTCCCCTGGACCTGGCCCATGTGTACTGCCCGCTGGGCTTGCACAGGTGCATCCAGGAGTTCTCCAGACGCCCTCCGATGGTCTAGCCCTCTGCAGCCTGCCTTGCCTGTCTGTGGGTAGCAGCTGGGAGTTCCCAAACAGAAGGAGCAAAGGGGCAATGAGGCCAAACGAGGGCTGGCCCTGAATTGAAAGGGAGGAAGGAGAGGCCTAGAGTTGGAAAGGGAGGGAGGCGGGTGAGCTCAGTGGATAAACAAGGGTTTCCAAGGTCAGGCCCTCTGAACTGGGCCTGGCCAGTTCCTGCTTTGCTAAACCATCCTTTCCCAAGGGATCTTATGAAATCCTGGAAAGGTGATTCAAGATCTGGACTCAAGTGCTGACCCTGTCAGCTACTGGCTGTGGGGACCTGGGTAGGTTACTTAACCTTCCTGCATGTGCATTTTTTCATTTGTAGCATAGAGCCTCCCCGCCTGGGAAGGCTGGTGTGAAAAGGTCTCAGTTCAGCGCCTTGTGGAGAGAGTGCCATCAACTCCAGGCAGTGCTAAGTAGCAGGTATGAAACCTGCACGTAGAGATCACACACATACTCACACGTATAAACAACCCCTTTGCCCGAATCACCCCACCTCACAGTTCACAAAGCTATGAGTTTGGAACTATGAGTTCCAAAGATTTCAGGTAACTTGCCCAAGACCACACAGCCAGGAAGGGACAGCATTTTAGCTCCGGTGATTCTGATTCTGAAGTGTATGCTCCTGTCCAGGCTGACTCATTGCCTTGGTTTCCTCATCTGTACAATGGGAATAACCAGACCCACTTATTCAATGTGATGATGAGTTATTCGATGCCTGGGAACCTTTTGGCTCTGTCTTGGTCCCCTGGGAGGCCTCTGGGAGATGGGTATCATCTTAAACAAGACGATGCCTGCCCTTCTTGGAGAGATTAGATAAGGGGCATTTGGTTAGATGTTGCCAGAAATCAGTCCAGAGTCTTTGCCCTGAAACAACAGGATGTGTTGGGAAGGGAGTCCCTGCTATCCCCTCCTGAGATGCCAACCCTGACTACCTGTTCATGGAGGACCCATCTCCATCCTCTCACTGTGTGCCTGATCCCGTGTGCATTTCTCCATGGCCCTCATTATAAACTGCAGTTAATTCTGTTTGCTTACAGTCTGTCTCCCCCACAAGAATGTCAGCTCCATCGCCAAGGAAATGGCCCTTTTGTCTTGTCCCTGCACATATCTGGCCTATAGTCCCTGTTAATACATAATTGGCAGGAGGGGAGGGTTTGCAGGCCTGGAGATTACTGAGTCTGGATTTCCCAGAAGGTGGGACAGGTACCACTGGCCCCAAATAACATCTAATCACATAGTGGGGGGCATGATTTTCCTCTTCAATTCTCTCTCCATCCTTCTGGTGAGATGAGAAACTCTTCATTCAGTGCTAGTATTTAACACCTTCCTAACCCTTACTTGCTAAACTTTTTTTTTTTTAAACAAAAAGAGGAGGCCTTAAGCTCTGACCATTTGTCAGACCATGATGCCAAGCAAGGATTTAATATTGTTTTTTAGTGGGTTTGTTTTCGTTGTATGTGTTTTAACGTTTATATGGGGCTAGAAATTCTGGCTTTCCTTCTGGTAATGATAGAAGGTAACAATAAAAGTTTCTTTCTAAAATACACTTATTTTTCAGAGGCAGTGCATCTAAAGAAAACTATGAGCAAGTGGTAAATAATGAGTTGGCGGATCTGGCAAAACTCTTAAGGTAGTTTTGGAATGGTTACAGTGTGAGGGATTCTGAGTGAGACGCACAGTCTGACCCTTAGGAGACGCTGAGAAGAGATGCTGTAGAGTTTGGGAGGAGCATGTCTTGGAATGCCTCTGGACAAGGTCAAGAAGACCGGGTCTTGGATGGTGGCTGGACCACAGAGCGTGATGAGAGGCAGAGGAAGCAGCCAGTTCTTGCAGTGAGCTGGAGGCCCACACCTCCCTGGCGGGCTGCCTGTGCCCTTGAAATGCTCCTTCTCTTATAAAGCACAGACCAGGGAGGGCAGAATGTCCCAGTCAGGGCCAGGGGTACCCCCTAAAATGGGCAGAACCCCCATCTCAGTCCTTGAAGGTCCCAGAGCATTCAACGCTTGGCCTCTCTGGATTTAGCAAAATCAGAAGAATCCAGTGAGATCGAGACTGTAAGCTTCCTTTTCCCTCCCGTTTCTCCAAGCGTTGCAGGGATGCATTTGGAAAAAACAAAAAAAAACTGAAGCCCTTCTGTCAAGTGCTGCTTGCTCCTGCTTTGCGTATTCTGATGCCTGGAGGGCCACCTTTCTCGTCTGGCTGGGACACGAGCCTTCCCTGGCCAACGCCTTATTTAATGGAACTCTGTAACTCTTCATTTCCTGGATGTACGGCAGGTTAAGCAGGTGGCAAACAGCTGGCATTTCTCACTTGCTTTCTGGCAGTTCCCATTTTTATAGGAAGCTAACCTGGCGTTTTTTTTTATTATAAAGCCCCAGAGTCCCAAGGTTTCATATCCTCAGTGTTAGATTCACAAAGGGCTTGGAAGTTAGAGATTGCCTGCGTCTGGAATTGGATGGAGCAGCAACTTGTCACTTGGCATGTGATTTATTTGCTCCAGGGAGGGGCAAAGAGTGGAAGGCAATTAAGTGGGTTTCGAGTTTTGTGGGGTTGGGGATGCTGAGAAGTGAGTGAGGCGGAGAAGCCGCCAAGGGGTTGTAAATCCCTTCTGACAGAACCGAGTATTTTTAAAATAACAGCTGACTTTGAAATCAGCTGCCTTGGGACCTAAAATCAGGCAGAGCCGAGACTGTTTCCACCCACCTGTTTCTTTGATTCGGCGGATCAACACTTGGGGAGGGCAGCCACTGGGAGATGCTCTCTAGAGCTCAGCCATATGGCCTTGGCTGTGCAATCAAGCATGCTGCATTGGTTCTGCCCCAGGGCCTTTGCACTGGCTGATCCCTTAGCCTGGAACGCTTTTGCCCCAGATTTTCACACAGCTGGCTTCCTTCTTCCTTTTCTCGCAGCATGGCTACCTCTCTGGAGCAACTTTCCCCGAGCCTCCTAACTGAAGAGGCCCCCAGCCCCACCACACTTTGTCCGATAAATCTGTTTATTCTCTTCATAGCACTTGTGCCTCTCTGAACATCTCGTCGATTTGCTTACCTGCTTGCTTATCACCTGACTTCTCCTCTGGCCGATCAGCCCCACGTGAAGATGGGCCTGTCTTGCATTCTGTATCTCCTACACCTAGAACGCCACCAGGCCTGCATGGCACTCACTAAAGGGACAGTGATTATGAACTTCATGATCTCTGGGTCTCAGTAAAATAAGATTGGCTTGAATGGCAGCTCTCCAAGTGGGGTCCCCAGACTACCCACATCAGCATTGCCTGGGAACTTACTAGAAAAGCACTTCCTCAGGGCTCACCCCAGACTCCCAGAATCGGAATCTCCTGGGGTGGGAACAGCCATCTTTGTTTTAACAAGCCCTTCCAGGGGATTCTGATGCACACTCAAGTTTGTCAACCATTGCTCCAGTGCTTAAATACCTAGGAGGTCCAGGCAGATGGTGTCAATGCAGGAAGTAGACCAGGTGTGGCAGAGGAGACCCTACATGCCCTGTCTAGGGACATTGAAATGTAAGGCCAAGCCTGCCCGAAAGCCCAACACCCCATCCTTCTCAAATAGGCCAATTGTTACCCTTAGAACTCCCCAAAAAGCACACGAGCAAATAAGCCAAGAATGGTGAAAACACAGGCCCCTAAGAAATTGTTTTTCTTTGGTTGGATGTGATACATGATGCTCTGATGGGACTGTCACTCCCTGGAATCCTGGAAGAGGAGGCCTGGCCATGGGAAGCAGCTGTAGCATTGCATCCATTCGTTCCTTCAGAAGCTTTTGTGTGTTAGGAGTATAGCAGCAACCAGATAGGTTAGGCCCTGCCTTCGTGGTGTGTACCGTCTGGAGGGAGAGACAGCCTCTAATCAAAGACTCCAGCTGACACGTGTACAATGACAGCCATGACAAGGGCTGCAAGGATGGAGTGCACAGTGCCACGGGGTCTGACGGGAATAGGGACCTAGCTGGGGAGGCTTTTGAGGACAGATGGGGAGAGCGTTGCTGGCTGAGGAGACGACCCGAGCAAAGGCCCTGAGGTAGGCTGGTGTGGCTGGAGCTCTGTGAGTGAAGGGGTGGAGCTGTCTGCAGGGCCCAGACTGTGCAGGGCCTTTGGGCGCTGGAGGAGTTGGGCCTCTATCCAGAGGGCACTGGGGAGTGACTTGGTCAGCTTTGTGTTTTGAAGCCACCGCTCGGAGTGCTGGCTGGAGAATGGATTGGGGAAGCCGGAGCAGCCATGAGGGGCAGTGTGGTCATCCAGGCAGGAGAACATTATTATTAGAAATAGTATTAGAATATTCCTAGAAATAATAATATTAGAATATTATTAACCATGATATGATCCATGTTCAAGGAGCACATGTTCTGGCCAGGTGCTGGGCCAAGCACTGTACTTCTGTGACCCCATTTCACCCTCATGCCCCACTCTAGTTCCTGACTGCTGCAGTAACAGATTACCACAAACTCAGTGGTTTGGAACAACAAAAATCTGTCTTTCAGCTCTGGAGGTCCGAAGTCCAAAATGGATCTCACAGGGTTAAAATCAAGGCCTCGAAGAGCTGTCTTCCATTCTTGGGGCTCTAGGGGAGAATCCGCCCCTTGCCTCTTCCAGCTTCCACAGGCTGCCTGCCTTCCTTGGCCCACAGCCCCTTCCTCTGTCTGCACAGCCAGCAAAGACCGGGTGGTTCTTTCTCACATAACATCCCTCAGCTGCCTCTTCCGTACTCAGATCTCCCTCTGCCTCTCTTCTGCCTCTCAATTCACTTGCCACCTTCCTGTGACTCTCGCCTCCCTTTTATAAGGCTCCTTGTGATGCCATGTTGGGCCCACCCTGGTCATCCAGGGTAATCTCCCCACCTCTAGAACCTTAATTTAATCACAGCTGCAGAGTCCCTTTTGCCATGTAAATGTTTACTGTTTCTGTGGATTGGGGTGTGGATACCTTTGGGGGACCGTTATGGAGTTGACCACACCCACAGTTACAGATATGGACACAGAGGAGGCACAGTTAGTCCCCAGGGCCGTGTGGGCTCTCAGGGGGCAGAGCTGGGCTGAGAGCCAGTCTGTTGGTCTTCAGAGGGGGTGGCCCCCAGCTCCCATTCCATTCACACTGGCCTGGGTCCCTGGCCTTGATGCTGAGGAGTTTGCGGGAGAGAAAGGAAGCGGCTGCCACGGCATCCAGGTTTCTTTCCCAGCCGCTGTTTTGGGAGAAAAAGCCAGTTTGGACAGAGGCCCCTGGAGAGAAACCTCTAGATGGTTTTATCTCATTGTTTCTGACAAGCCTCTTTTAGGCTGGTTTACATCAAACGTCTTTCATTTGCCTTGCCATCTGGGCCATGAGTTTACTGTGTCACCTGAGATATGGGGTCAAAAACAGCATTATTTGAGGTGCCTGGGGCCACGGTCGGAAGAGATGTTGACCTGCAGATAAGGTGGAAAATCCCCAGTTTTGCTCCTCTTGGAAAAACATGATCTTTGTTGCAGAGGGAGATACTGTGTGTACACTAGTGCTTGGGCCTACTGCCCCAGAAGCTAGAGAGGTACTAAATGTATCCTTAAACCACTGAAACACCTTCTCTTGACGTCCAGACTGACTCTGCTACTGAGGCCTGCGGACCTCATTAATCTTCATTGCCATAGGTGATGTTAGTAGTGATGTTGTAGCTACCATTCACTGGGGGCCAGTGATGTGCTGGAGTCCGAGAAAATTGTTAAGAAACAAAAGATGGGGGTTAAGAGCCTGAACTCTAGAGCCAGCCTGCCTGGGTTCACATCAGCTCTACTTAACCTCTTTGAGCCTCAGTTCCCTCATCTGTAGGAATGGGGCTGATCCCGAACTTGATTAAATCAAAGATGCCGTCCATTAGAATATGCGCTGTTTCTTTTATGTACTACGAAGAGAGAAGGGCAGTGCCCGTGAAACTGTGACCTGTCAGTGAATGCAAAACACATTCTGATTTCAGAGATGTTAGTTACAATGTGAGGAAATGCACGTTGGAATCAATGAAATACCTCGAGAGCACCCACCTCCTGGGGCTCTTGTGCTTAGGCTGGTGTCAGGCACATAGAAAGGGCTCAGTCCACGTTAGCTGGTATTGTTTCTGTTGTCCCCATTTTACAGATGAGGAAGCTGAGGTTGAAGTCACTTCCCGAGGTCACCCGACAAGCAGTAAATGGTAGAGTTGGGATTTGGGCTCCCTCGGCTGTGTGTCTCTTTCATGGCCCCCAAATCATGTCCAATAACAGGGTACCCGCACCATGGATGAGATGAGAGATCAGGAACAGGCTGGCACCGTGGCCGTGTGCCCGTGAGCAGGCCCTCCACCCCTCTGGGTCTCCACATTCTCACCTGTAAGAGGTGGGTGATAACGTGGACCCTGCAGGGATGCTGGGAAGGATGCCTGGTTGTGAGAAAGGTCCCACATGTGCTCAGTAAACCTTCATCCTCTCCTCGCTTCCCTTCCCCACCACCCAGGCACAAGCAGCTTTGAGGGCACTGGCGTTAGCCACAGAAACCCCAAGCTCGGAGCAGTTGCCATGGATAGTTGGACTGACTTGCCTGGACAATTGGAGCCTTGGGCACCCTGGACACCTGCCTAATGGCTGCTCCTGCTTAGAGCTCAGCCCTCACCTTCAACTCAGCCTCCAATAAACACCTGAGCAGGCACAGCCAGGCCTGGAGCCCCTCATTCCCCTGTAGATGCTGCCCCTCGGGGCTGTGTGAAACGTTTAGAAATAGTTACCTGGGGTGTCAATATTGGCTTAGATTTTAAAGCTTAGCGCTGTTGGATTAATTGTTCATCCTTTCCTCGCTGATTTTTTTTTTAAGTAAATTGTTCTTGGAAGGATAACGTACCTGCCAAAGTGTTCAGATCCTAAGGGCACAGCCTGATTAATTTCCACTAAATGCACATCCATATAACCAACGCCCAAATCAAAACGCAGAGCATCACCTGCCCCCAGCTCCCCCACCCCCTCTCCATCCTCCCCACCCACCAGGGTCACTGCTGTGCTGACCTCTAACACATGGAGCAGTTTTGTCTGTGGACAGAGGCCCTGTCTGTGGACAGAGGCCCTGTGTGGCTTCTTTTGCTCAACATTACGTTTAGAACTTCATGTCTTTTGCGGTTAGCAGTAATTTGCTTATTAACAGTCCAGTATGAATATATTTTGTTATACGGATATATCATAATTTATCCATTTTTCTGTCTGTGAACATTTGGGTAGGTTCCAGTTTGGGGCTATTATGAATGGGTTGCTATTAACATTCTAGAATATTCTAGTACATTCTGGTACGTGTCTATAGGTGAACATGAGTGTGCATGCCTTCTGGATACATACTTAGGAGATGAATTGCTGGTTATGGCTTATTTGTATATTTCACTTAAGTAAAAGTGCCAAGCGGTGGTCATACCAGTTGATATCTTACCAGCCATTGTGCGTACGTGTGTGTGTGTGTGTGTGTGTGTGTGTGTGTGTGTGTGTGTGCAGGGGCTCCAGATGCCATAAGGTAGTGAGATTAGCAAAGACTTTAGCAGCTGCAGCTGGAAAGGAGGATGTGAGCAGGGGAAAGGAGACAGGGATGGACATTTGGAGGCTGCAATTTCTATGCAGTTACACTGAGAGTCTGGGAGGCTTGGAGCCTGTTGCGATTGGCCATCTGCAGTGGGGACATATTTCTTCTGGGCTCTGGCCTGTCATGAGTGTAGGTGGCTGTTCAAGAACAGAGTCTCCAGGGGAGGGAATCCACCCACCGTCTCCGCCATCCCTAATACTTAAATGTCACTGTGGTCTAATTGGCTGTGCAGCCCACTGCCCCCCTCCACCTCACCTCCAGCAGTAGCAAACCCAGTGCCTGAGACAACAAGGCGGGGACAGCCCTGAGTCACCATGGCTGCCCCTCGCCGACTTACTGGGCAACCCTGGACAGGCGGGCGAATCAGATTCCCTGTGAGTCAGCTACCCTGGGAATCAGCTACCCTGGGAATCTCACCTCAAGCAGGTGAAGAAACAAATCTCAGTTGAAGATCATGGATGATTATAGGTAGCATGGTGGGTAAGTGGATACGTGGATAGGTAATAGACGGACAGAAGGATGTGATGTGTGTATAAGTACGTAATTAATTAATAGCTTGCACACAAGTATGTGTATATTCACCATTGTATTGATCATTCACCACCTCTCACAATAGCCAGAGTTTCACGAATACTTACTGTGTTGGGCATGGAGAGTTGCCTACACCTTGACACACCTGATTCCGTGTGATTCTCCTAAGAAACCTTGTAAAGCAAAAACTGTCAGCCTCGTTTTACAGATAATGAAACTGAGGCTCAGACAGGTTAGCTCTCCTGCCCAGGGTCACACAGCCACTGACTGACAAACCACGGTTCTAAGACAGTCTGACTCTGGGCACCTGTTCTAACCAGTGTGCTCCACTCCCCACCTGCTCCTTCTCTCATTCAGTCCTCATACTAACTCTGTGGGTGGGTATCATTAGTTCCCTTTGATAGATGAGGAATCTGAGGCCCAGAGAGGTTAAGTAACCCATCCAGAGACACAACGACACATGGTAAGTAAAGAGCAGATCTGGGATTCAAACAGATCCCTCTGATACCTGAGTTCTGGCTATAACCACACAATTTCAGCTAATTCAAGCCCACAGCAGAGCTCGGTAACTACTAAACGAATGAATACAAAGCCAAGAATATTTTAGCAATCAAGTCACAGATTAAAAGAAAAATCCATGCCATCATTTAGACATAGATGGAAAATGAACTTTCCTAATGTCATTCCTTCTTCTTTCAGCCAATATTGGATGTGATGAACCAGATGTGATGCTAGGGGCTGGGGAATGCTATGGTGAATCTAGAACTCATTCATTCACTCGTCGATTCATTCACTCACTCACTTGTGGACTGTTTATCGAGTTCCTGGTCTGTGTGCGCCAGGATTCAGGCTCATTGCAGAGGAGAAGGTTGGGTAAACACACTGGCAATTAAATGAGGTGTTACTGTCACTGTATAATGTCCTTTTTCATCTTGTCATTCATCTTGAACCACTGGTCCTCGAAATTGTTTGAAAACCCTCTATCCAGACAGGCATCTGCTTTGGGGGAGTGTTACTGGTGTTTACACACCCCTGTCTAAAGGCTTGAATACATTATTCACTGATGGTACTTAGTACACATCAGCGACCGCTTCGCTGGTCTTTCATCACTTTCCCCACACACCAGTGGATCCTGGCAAGTGAGAGCAGCTGGGCCGAGGGGCCGGCAGAGTGCCGTCTGAGTGCTGTCTGAGGACCCCAGAAGTTATCAGTTTACAAGCAGATTTTTGCCTGTGAGAGCCTGTGTTAGACGGTACGTGGCAAAACCTGCTTCTGGGCTAGGCTAGACTCTGCACGTGTCCGTGGATGCTGGGGGTAGCTGATAAAGATGCTGAAGAACCCCAGAGGAATTGCTCCCAGACCCGAATCCCAGAACCAAAACTGAGGTCCAGTGCAAGGCTGTGGTGGCTTAGTATCTCACAGGCATAATAGTGGCATGTCCACACACCCCCACTCTCTATGTGTCACTTGTGTGTGTGTGTGCTGCGTGGCTTGCGGGATCTTTTTCCCCCAACCAGGGATCGAACGCGGGTCCCGGCAGTGAAAGCACCGAGTCCTAACCACTGGACCGCTAGGGAATTCCCTCTATGTGTCACTTTTAATAACCGTTGTGTGTGGCCCTTATCGCAACAACTGCCAACAATTAATTGTGTCCTTCTGCTTTCCAGCCTCTGTAAGGGCCGGACACTCTATTCTGTGGTCAGGGATGCCAAGATCGTCTTGGATGTCAACAAAACGAGGCAGATTGCCCAAGAAATTGTGAAGGTACCGTAGGGTCTGGGGCCTCCTCCCTGAACCTCAGAAAGACCCCTCCTGAGACTCATGGTCTGGCTTCAGATCAACAGTCTGGGCTTAAAAGAGATTAAACTTGACCTGCACAATACCAGGCCAGATACAAGCATGAGGGATGGTCTACTAATGTTTGGTTTCCATCTGGTGCCCCATCATCATGATAATTGGGTGTGTGCAGAGACCCAGGGCGGGGGGAGGGACTCTTCTCATTGATAGACTCCCTTACCCCTTGAAGCCTTGAATTCCCATGAATGTAAGCCATCTCTCTCCACAGCTGCTGGGGAAGCATCAAATTGGTGTTGTTTGGGATTAAAACAAACAGGAACATCCTGTGTTTTCTGGTGGGTGCCTCATTAGTCCATCGTCTTCAGGTTTTTATTTCCCATTGGAAGTGTCAGGACTGAGCTGCAAAAAGAAATAAAGATGTGACTGCTCATTAAGGCAAAAAGAGAAATCTAGACATTTCACCCTTAAGCTTGACCTCCCATAGACCCTTCTCCATGGTCTTGATTATCGCCTTGTGATATGTCTCCTGAGGCGCACAGTGAAATTCTGCAGTTGTGTGGGTTAAGTAGATCTAAGGAACAAGTCTCCTGCAGATGAGTTATTTTGCAGAATGGAAGTGGAGAAGATGGCCGATGGGATTCCTTACTCTGGGGCCCTCTTTTCAGGTTTGTCCCCGCCCCTCTCCCTCTGGGGAGATCTTCCTTCGTTTCTTCTTCAGGAAGCAGAAGAGCTTAGATGGAGATGGTTTTGCTATGATCTGAGGGTGGTGGCAGATTTCTATCTTGGGGACCCTGCCTGTTCCCACTCGCCATGCCTTCTCCACCCCACCTGCAAACCTTGGCATTTGGGTCCCAGATCTGCAGCTGTTCAGTGTGGTTTCAGTGGAAAGGCAGGGCGTGTGAATCGTGAACCCGAGCCAGGCTGGCAGTGAGCGCATGGGTGTCCTCTGGCAGCTCCCTGTATCCTTGTTTCTTGCAGGGCATGGGCTACCTCCACGCCAAGGGAATCCTGCACAAGGACCTCAAGTCCAAGAACGTCTTCTACGACAACGGCAAAGTGGTGATCACAGACTTCGGGCTCTTCAGCATTTCCGGGGTGCTGCAGGCTGGCAGGTGAGAGGTGGTAGAAGGGCCCAGAGGGGTTCTTGACAGATGACGGTCAGGGGATGAGAAGTCACCCAGATGGCTTCAGTGACCTAGACGCGATGCTGGGCCTGAGGTCGCTTAGCTGTGCGGCTAGGCTGCTGAGCCCGTGATGCAGTGCGGATGCCCAGGTCACACTCTGAGTCCCTTGGAAATGGCGCCTTTGAATGGGCACAAAGCATCCTTCAATCCTGCAACGCCCTTGCCCTTGAGTTTCACTGGAAGACACTCTCCTTACTCCAAACACGCACATGGAAGCTGGGCTCCCCCAAGCACCCTTGCTCAAAGTTTTCTTATGAACCCCGTTGTTTTAGTACAGCAGGAGTGTAGTTAAGAGCAAGGGATTTAAAGTCAGACCCACCCGGGGCCCAACTTGACTCTGCCACTTATGAACTGTGCCTTCACTTTCCTGCAAGAAAAGTGATGGGTATGATGCTTCCTGCCTCAGAGGGTCGTTACGAGGGTAGAATAGGACAACACACAGCAAGCATCCAGCACACTGCCTGGAGCACATTGAGCACTACGAAGAATACTGGTTTGGCCAAAAAGTTCGTTCGGGTTGTTCTGTACCATCTTATGGGCAAACCCGAACGAACTTTCTGGCCAAGCCAGTAGCTTCTGTGGAGTTGTTGTGATTAGTATTAATTTGCATACACCTCCTCAGTAGCACCCAGGAGGGTCATTAACTATTGTTAAGTAATAAACTCTCAGCCACCACTCACCCTAGAGCAAGCTACCTTGAGTTGACCATGTGAAAAGCAGCCTGAACCCAAGTAAACAACCCATAATTCAGAAGGTCTGCCCTTTGTGACTTTTAATTTGGAGTGTGTGCGACACACACTCACACACACACACACACACACACACACACACACACTTTAAACCCAGCATGTTCTCTCTAATCATGCCTCTTTCAACAAATGGTATGCTTCTCCAGAAAGGCAGCACCCCCCAAGCCCTGGTTTCTGTCATTGTACTTCCATTTCAGCTGCTTTGGAGAATCCCTGATCCCTTTGAGGTACACCCAGGAGCCCCCCAACAAAGTGAATTTTGTTCATGCTCTGTAATACCTTGAATCTCAGTCAGACCCTCTGAAATGTGGTGGAGCCCGATCTAGCTGTTCCTGTGTGTTGCAGTAACAAACAGCAGCTTAAGGGTTTTTTTTTAGGTTTTACTCCACCCAAAGAGATTCATCTCCAAAACTACATCTAGTCCCTAAGATAAGAAAGTAAGTAGACAGGAAATTAACAAATGGATCTGTGGATAGATGGAGAGAGTCATCAAGTCAGAACCCAAGAAGCCAAGAACCCACTTAGGTTCCAGTTTACTGGTTGGGGAATCGCTCCCTCCCTGTTTCCATTGCCCCAGGCCAAGGGCAGAGGAAGCAGTTGGTGACATCACTATGAGCCCAGGTATTTGTGTCAAGACAAGAGGGTTAGCAGGTGTTGTCTTTAACCTAGCTCAAGGCTCTTAAGAAAAAAAAAATCAGATTCCTCCCTCCTGGTGGCAGGTCCACACGATTTCTCCTTGTCAGTGGCTTCTCCCCCAAAAACCAGAGGGCCTCTGATCTTTTCCCTTTATTTATTTATTAAAATTTATTTATTTTTGGCTGCGTTGGGTCTTCGTTGCTGCACGTAGGCTTTCTCTAGTTGTGGCGAGTGGGGTCTACTCTGTTGCGGTGCACAGGCTTCTCATTGCGGTGGCTTCTCTTGTTGTGGAGCACGGGCTCTAGGAGTGTGGGCTTCAGTAGTTGTGGCACACGGGCTCAGTAGTTGTGGCATGTGGGCTCAGTTGTTGTGGCTCGCGGGCTCAGTAGTTGTGGCATGTGGGCTCAGTAGTTGTGGCTCACGGGCTTAGCTGCTCCGCGGCATGTGGGATCTTCCCAGACCAGGGCTCGAACCCGTGTCCCCTGCATTGGCAGGCGGATTCTTAACCACTGCGCCACCAGGGAAGTCCCTGATTTTTTCCCTTTAGATTCATGGTTTTCTGAAGCCACAGGGAGACGAGAAAGCAAAGGGAAAAGGAATGACCTTCAGCTCATTCATGAAGGCCCAGTGTCAACCAGGAAGGGAGTGCAAGTCAAGGGCAAGGTGGCTTCTGGCCTTGTCGCCCAGACAGCACACCGCCCCCGCCCCCACTGTGCCCCAGCCTGGCTGTCAACACAAACCCAGTTGGTGTTGCAAGAGGCCAGGGAGCCCTCAGCAATCTCTCCCAACCAGAGATCCACAGCGTCTGGCTACCCAGGAGTAGCCATTGGTGGCTTCCTGTGCTTTTTTCCCTGTTGGAGGGAAAATAGGGCTTAGTTCAGAACTTTGTTCCCAGATGGTGTGCTATAGAATTCGTGTAGAATTGTGGTTAGGAGTTTAGTCGCTGGAGTTTTAAAGACTTGCAATCAAACGGATGTTAGTTCTTTCCCTTGTTACCTCCATGGCTTTGGGAGGGTCACTTAAGCTTTTTGAGGCTATTTCCTCACCCATAGAACAGGGGTGATATCCACCTGATTGTGGGCACATAAGAATTAAGTTGGGTGGACAGCCTGACATACAGGAGGTACTCAGCAGGAGTTACGTGCCTTCCTACCCTTCCCTCAGTTAGACCTTGGGGCATTGACAGTGCTGGGTGCCCAGAAAGGGGAGATCAGCCGAGCCTGGGGCAGGGGTGGGGGTAGCGGTAAAGTGAGCACGCCCTGAACATCCATACAGATGCCAGAGCTTCCCCTGAGCCCGTCCCCGGCATTGCCTTGCCTACAGCTGTTCTACCATCGTCCAGAAAAGGTGTCATTTGAGATGCCAGTGGTATCATGCCAGTTGCCCACAGGCTGTTATTGATCATAATAATAACCATAATGAAGATGATTTGGGTTGGTCACCGATGGGTCCATCACCATGGGAACAGGACACTCCAGGGTGTCTGTGCCAGGCCTGGCTTCCAGCCCCCTCTAGGCACGTGCTCACGTCCGCCCCAGGATGATGGTTAGCGAGTGGCCAGCACCCTCCTTCCTGGCCCAGCCCTACAATTCCAAACCTCCACTGCCCCAGTGAGTCAGGAGGAGGCGGAAGGGGCTGTTGGATGAGATGGGAACAGGGACATTTGCCCTTTGGGCAGCAGCGTTCCACCCCACCCCACCCCACAGGGCCTGGTCATGCCAGTGGGGTAGCATGATATGTCCCCACTACACTGATGTTCTTGGGGTTTCTAGAACGCCCCAAAGAGGGCCTGCCTTGGGCCTTTGTCCTAACTTCTCTCCTGCCTGGCATACTCTTCTCCTTGTTCGCATGGCTGGATCCTTTATGTCATGATCTCCTGCCTGGAATACGCTTCTCCTTGTTCGCATGGCTGGATCCTTTATGTCATGAAAATCTTAGCTCACATTTTACCTAAAGTAAGCTCCCTCTTATCTTTGACACATTCTCCTATTTTAATCTTTCCTATTTAGATAATTCATTTGTCATCACTTTCCCCTACCAAAGTACAAGCTCCAGGAGGGCAGGGGCTTTGTCAATCTTGTTCACTGCTGTGGTCCCAGTGCAGAGAACAGAGCCTAGGCAGAGTGGGTGCTCATAAATACAGCCGGTCCTCATTATTCGCGGATTCCATATCTGCAAATTCACCTACTCGCTAAAATGTATTTGTAACCCCCAAATCAATACTCGCGGCACATTCACAGTCATTCGTGGACATGTACAGGGTGGTGAAAAACTTGAGTCAACTGATGCACATGCTCCCAGCTGAGGTCCAAGGAGAGGATGCTGTGCAGTTTTGTTTCAGCTCTCATCAGCGATGACCAGAGGATGGAGATGGGATGGTGCAGTGCAGGGCAAGCAGCTCCAGCTCTGGGGCCAGTTGGATGGGTTTTGCAATTCTGCCCTCTGGTAGTGGGGCAGCCTCAGGGCAAATCACGTAATACTTCTGAGCCTCATTTTCTCTTGTGTAAAATAAAATAGACTAGGATGAATTGTTTTTAGGATTTAAGATTATAATCTTTTTGAGATGTGTGCATGCGTGTGTATAGATACATTTCCTCCAGGAGCAAAAACTCAGTTTTCACTAATTCAGTGTTTGCTGAGACTTTATAGAACATAAGCACCACGAATAACAAGAATCGGCTGTATTTGTTAAATGAAGATGGAGAAGGGGGCGCCTCAGAGGCGAAGGGACACGATGACTGTTTGGGTGTTGGGTGTCTCTCTCCAGATCAGCCTTTCCTGCACCTCCCACTGAGTCTTGGCCTCAAGTACAAGGTCAGGCAGTGCTTGATGGGGGGCTAGGGATGGGGGAGGAACACAAGAAAGCCAGCAGAGATGGTCCAGGGACTTGGGGTCCGTGATGGAGGGCTGGTCCTCCCTGGGCTGTGAAACGGGGCTCACTGTGCTTTGCCTCTCCAGGCGTGATGACAAGCTGCGCATCCAGAGCGGCTGGCTGTGCCACTTGGCCCCAGAGATCATCCGTCAGCTGTCTCCCGACACAGAGGAAGACAAGCTCCCCTTCTCCAAACACTCGGACGTCTTTGCGCTTGGGTAGGTGGCCCACCCTGGCTTTTGAGAGCCCCAGCCTGGGCAGAGGGGCACTTCCCAAAACATTCCCTTAGTGCTTCTGGAAGGGACAGGGCATCTGTCTGCGGAGGAAAAGGTGGCTGGATTTCTGGGTGAGTTAGGGGGGATCTGAGTGGGCTGTAGTAGAGAGACCCTAGCAAACCTTCATGCCTGGTTTCTAACTGGTTGTGTGACCATGGCAAGTTACCTGATTCATTCATTCATTCATGCAATAGCTATTTACTGGGTGCCTGTTCTTAACAAATTGTCAAAAACTTAGTGGCTTAAAACGACCTTTATTATCTCAAGTTTCTGTGGCCAGGAATTTGGGCGTGGTTCTGAACTGGCTCAGGATCTTGCATTAGGCTGCAATCAAGATGTTGGCCAGGGCTGAGGTCTCATCTGAAGGTTTGACAGGCTGAGGATCCATTTCCAAGGTGGCCTGCTCACATGGCTGTTGGCAGGAGGCCTCAGTTCCTCACCACACAGACCTTTCCAAAGGCTGCTTGAGTGACCTCACAACACGGCGGCAAGAAGCTGCATTGCCTTTATGACTTAGTCGCATAAATTGTACATCGTCACTTCTACCGTATTCTGTTTGTTAGAAGCAAGTCAGCAAATCACGGGGAGGGGAATTAAGCTCCACTTTTTACAGGAAGGAGTATCAAACAATTTGTGGACATTTTAAAACCACCATAGGTCCCTATTCTCTCTTGTCTGGTGGAAGACAGACAAGGAAACAGTTTTTTTACAAAATTCTGTGATAAGTGCTATGCTGGGGATAAACACAGGACTGTGGGAAGAAAGGAGGAACTAAATCCAACCTGGGAGATCAGAGAGAGCTTCCTGGAGGAGGTGACTCCTGAGCCTGTGTTAAAGATTGAGTGTAAGTAGTCCAGGTGAGGGTAAGGTGACGTGTTCCAGATAGAAGGAGCACATGAAAAGCAACAAGGGTGAAAAAGAACAAATTGCCCACAATGGAGGAATATGTGGGGAGCAGGAGTGGAGGGAAGAAGACGAAGCTGATGGATGGAGAATCAGGAAAAAATGAGCCTGGGGTGGTGAGATGAGGGACTAGAGAGGAAAGAAGGCATTCTGCAGGGACCTAGAGGCTGAGTTAAGGAGTTTTCATCTTCAGGGCAGTAGGGAGCCACTGATGGTTATTGAGCAGGAGAGTGACTTTTAAAAGTGTATTGAGCACATAATCACACTCTGAGCTTTAGAACAATCACTACTGTGTTGAAAACGGAAAGGAGAAGGACAAGATTGGGGCCAGTTGACCAACGCAGGGGGGAGATGCTGAGATTCTCTGCTGAATCAGTGCCAGTGGGTGTGAAAGCTGGGATTGGACATAAGAAGCAGCATTTTGGGGGTGGAAGTGATAGGGCTTGATTGTTGGTTTAAATGTGGGTGATGCCAGATATCTGCCTGAAGCAACTTAGCAGAGAGTGGTGTCATTCACCAAAGTAGAGACCCTGGAGGTGGGGCAGGGTTGGGCCATGCCAGGAAGGCAGAGAGAGCAGATTTGGACACAGTTTGAGCTACCTTGGAGACAGCCGAGGGAAGCAACCAGAAGGCGGCTGAATCTACACATTTTAAGTTTGGGAAAGAAGAGTTCAGGACTTGGCGGCAAAGAGAGTAACTGCCGCCGTGGGAGGGGATGAGGCGTCTTTGAAAGTACAGAGGAGGGAGAGAGGGTCCAGGGCACAGCCCTGAGATGCAGATCCAGACTCTCTGAGAAGGTACAGCAGGAAGGCTTCCGTGCGCCTGTCCCTCAGGTGGCCATGCTAATCCTCACCTTACCTCGACCGTGGGGGCGGTTACATGGACTGGCAGAGATAAGCTGGGAAAGCTGCTTGGGAAAGTTGGAGGCTTGCAGATGTGTGCAGTTAGATTTAGCGCCACCAAGAGATGTTACAGAGAATATCTTGCCCGGAAAAGCACCCCTGCTGCGTGCTCTCTATAAATCGGGGTGGGGGCAGTGTTTGCTGGCACATCAGTATTCTCGCCATCTGTCACTTGGGCCCCTTAAGAGGCTGTCACTTGCCCTGCTTAGTTTATGCCCAAATCTTTATCTAGTTAGATATTGTTATCTGAAACCAAATTGCAATAATTAAGTTGGTATATTTTACTATCAATTTAGCAAAAGAAAAAAGAATGTAATTAACAAAATGTACCAAAGTAAGTAATTGGTTTTCCACTGCAGTTTTAATCTTTAGCAATTTTTTTCCCCTTCAAGCGAGTTTCTCTTGAAAGTTAGGTTTGAAAAGGAGTTTTAATGAGGCTTTTATTCCTGACACTGCTGAATTCCGAGGGGCCTGGTGCTCCTGGTTTCCTGCCAATTAGGTGCATCTTGTTGCTTGGGAACATCATGCTGGGGCATGACTTAGAACAAAAATGGACTTTTAAAAGTGTACTGAGCACCGTGTTAAGCTTGTGGTGGGTGCTGTCTCATGGCATCTTCAGAAGCACACTTTGAAGCAGGTACCATTGTTCCCAATTGACAGATGAGGAAACTGAGGTTCCGAGTGGCTTAGTGACTTGCCTTATGGTAATTAGCAGTGAAGCTGGGAGTCAAACTTGGGACATCCTGACCCCAGGGTTGGAGCTTTTAACCACAGAGCCCCCAGGCTTGAGAGCCATTTCACCACTCAAAGCCCTACTTCCCTCAGCCATAAGTCAAAGATAATAAAGCCCATTGAGATGTTCTAAGGATTGAATGAGAAAACACCTGTAAGGCACACAGCACAAGGCCAAGCTCCTGATAGGCTCCCTTCCCCCCTTCACGTGAGTGGTGCCTACACTCTGTGGGTGCCTCCTTCACTAGGCCCCAACCATCAACTAGAGGGTTGCCCTCCCAAATAGTTCACTGCCCCAATTACAAAGGACCCTCAAATGGGATGGAGTGTAGGTTTCTCAGTATAGCATAATGGCCAGTGGTGTAATTCTGTAGTCAGATGGCTTCAACTCTGGCTATACCTCTTATTTTGCTGTATGACCCTGGGTAAGGTATGTAACCTTTGTGAGCCTCAGTTTCCCCAGCTGTAAAATGGAGCTGATAATAGCACTTCTTGTTTAAAATGTGGGTTTTATTATTATTCAGGTTTGATGAGGCCAATAGATCAGGAAACAACTACCACTGGATAGTTTGTTATTCACAGTCCCCAGAAGGAGAGGGCACATCATACCACGCAGGGCCACACGGGGAAACACCAGGGTCAGTCAGGAGGCAGAGGGAGCAGGAAGAAAATGTGGGCAAGAGCCGTTATTGTGGTTTTCTCGGGAAGGAAGCGGTGAGGCAGGGTAAGCAGGCTTAGCATTCGCTAGTTTAACTAATTGCAGTGGGCTCTGGGGTATGGGGGCTGTCCTGAGTAGGGAAGGTGAATATTGGCCCTGAGCCTGGTAGCGGAGATGGAGGGATGGTGGAGGACTTTGGATTGTTTAGTTTGCATATGAAAAGCACACTTACAGGTCAGTCCTTTACTATCTCTAGGAATTGGCTAGCCCTGGGAGGGGCAGTCCCGCCAGGGTCAGCAAGGCCCCAGATAGCAGAACATCAGAATAAAAGGCATGCTAATACACCTCCCCCATAATCATAGTAAATACAAAAGGCTAAGATTAGTGTCTAGCACAGAGTGAAAACTCAATAAGTGTTATTGTTTATGATGAACTAGAATCATCCAGCACGTAACTTGAGAACTTCCTGACCACCTAACTCAACATCCCAACACCTGAGCATCACCACCCCTCCTCGCCCCAGAGGGATGAGAAGATGCTGAGAGGCGGAACCCTAGAAATAGCTGGTTTGATACAGTCCTCTATCAGTAAAAAGGGTAACTGAGTGCTTCGTGTTCTTTAAAGCAAATTTACATAAATTATCTTAGGTTAGAAGAAAGATCATTTCCTAGGATGGTTTCAGTTAGTCCCTGAGTTGGGGAATCTTCTCAGTGAGTTGAGACCTATCCCCACCGTACAGCTCAGTGACACCCCAGCATCCTCTGAACACCCCGACACATGCACCATGGTCCTCACTGCCGCCCACACCTCCCAGCATCACTTAGGCACTGCCCAGCCCATCTCCCCATCCGTCCCCACGTGCCGCTCACTGCAGCAGGCAGTCGTTTCTTCCATCATTACGACGTCGTGATTTATGAAACAGACGATAACATAGTCGACCTCTCTAGAATAATTCCAGCATCGAGTTGTTCTGGCATTCAGCCTCCCAGATAAACATTCTTCCACTGCAGTTTTATCATCATTCTCATTTGGCAAGTAGGGAAACCTGGATTCAGAAGGGAAGCAACCTACCCAGTGACATGTTACTAGCATAGAATAGAATCAGGACTTGAACCCAAGGCAGTCTGACCCTCAGATTGTTTTTTTTTTTTTCTTTCCACTATTTCAAAGGAAGTTTCCTTCTTAGAAAACACAAATATAATAGAAAAAAAATTCTGTCCTTTCTATCACTGAGAGGGAGCCCTTGTTAACATTTTGCTGTGTTGCTCTTATTCTCTTGTCCATACATATATAGTGGTATTTAAAAAGCATAACATACCTTATATACAGTTTTGTGTCCTGTTTTTTTCACTTAAAATTATATTTTGAGCATTTTTTATGTCAGCAAAATTTCTTTGAAATGTTATAATAATAATAAATATCTTAGTTTATGGATTTACCATAATACATGTAACCAGTTCTTGTTATTTTTTTAATCTTTATTGGAGTATAATTGCTTTACAATGTGACGTTAGTTTCTGCCGTACAACAAAATGAATCAGCTATATGTGTACATATATCCCCATATCCCCTCCCGCTTGAGCCTTCCTCCCACCCTCCCTATCCCACCCCCCGAGGTCGTCACAAAGCACTGAGCTGATCTCCCTGTGCTATGCGGCTGCTTCCCATTGCTATTTTACATTTGGTAGTGTGTATATGTCAATGCTGCTCTCTCACTGCGTCCCAGCCTCCCCCTCCCCCCATGACCTCAAGTCCGTTCTCTACATCAGGGTCTTTATTCCTGCCCTCCACTAGGTTCATCAGTACAATTTCTCTAGATTCCATATATATGTGTTAGCGTACGGTATTTGTTTTTCTCTTTCTGACTTACTTCACTCTGTATGACAGACTCTAGGTCCATCCACCTCACTACAAGTAACTCACTTGCATTCCTTTTTATGGCTGAGTAATATTCCATTGTATATATGTGCCACATCTTCTTTATCCATTCATCTGTCGATGGACACTTAGGTTGCGTCCATGTCCTGGCTATTGTAAATAGTGCTGCAGTGAACATTGTGGTACATGACTCTTTTTGAATTATGGTTTTCTCAGGGTATATGCCCAGTAGTGGGATGGCTGGGTCACATGGTAGTTCTATTTTTAGTTTTTTAAGGAATCTCCATACTGTTCTCCATAGTGGCTGTATCAATTCACATTCCCACCAACAGTGCAGGAGGATTCCCTTTTCTCCACACCCTCTCCAGCATTTGTTGTTTGTAGATTTTTTGATGATTGGCCCCTCTGACCAGTGTGAGGTGATACCTCATTGTGGTTTTGATTTGCATTTCTCTAATGATTAATGATGTTGAGCATCCTTTCATGTGTTTGTTGGCAGTCTGTATATCTTCTTTGGAGAAATGTCTATTTAGGTCTTCTGCCCATTTTAGGATTGGGTTGTTTGTTTTTTAGTTATTGAGCTGCATGAGCTGCTTGTAAATTTTGGAGATTAATCCTTTGTCAGTTGCTTCATTTGCAAATATTTTCTCCCATTCTGAGGGTTGCCTTTTTGTCTTGTTTATGGTTTCCTTTGTTGTGCAAAAGCTTTTAAGTTTCATTAGGTCCCATTTGTTAATTTTTGTTTTTATTTCCATTTCTCTAGCAGGTGGGTCAAAAAGGATCTTGCTGTGATTTATGTCATAGAGTGTTCTGCCTATGTTTTCCTCTAAGAGTTTTATAGTGTCTGGCCTTACATTTAGGTCTTTAATCCATTTTGAGTTTTTTGTGTGTGTATGGTGTTAGGAAGTATCAATTCTTGTTATTGAACAATTGTGTTATTGCTACTTTTTTCAGTGTTCTATATAATGGTGTACAGAAGATCCTTGTCATTGAGTTTTTGTCTGTATCCCTTATATTCCCCTTACAGTAGTTTCCTAAAATTACAGGCATGGGGTCAGAGATCCTAGCCGTATTATATTAGACTGTTCAGGTTCTAGCTTTTGATTCATTTTAATTCAGGCACCAGAGAAGATATCCTGGGATAAGCATGACTTCTAAGACATTGACAAAGCTTTATGTACATCTTAGGTAGCAGAACACCAGCCCTGTGAGGCAGAAACTAGGGGGCCAGAGTGGTTAGCCAGCAGGCTGACTGGGTGGGCGCACGTTGGTAAGGGGACACAGAGTTGCAAGGGACGTATCACACCCTTTAACAATGTCTGCCAACAGGACAATCTGGTATGAACTCCATGCCAGAGAGTGGCCTTTCAAGACCCAACCAGCAGAGGCAATAATCTGGCAAATGGGCACAGGCATGAAACCCAACCTCAGCCAGATTGGCATGGGAAAAGAAATCTCGGTAAGTCCCGGGATAGTGCCAGGTCTGGGGGATGAGGGGAGAAGCAGACACAATTCTGGGCCTTCTTTTTCCTGCATGTTAATAAGGTTGCAAACGCTTTCCTGGAGGGTGACAAAAAAGCCTGCGCACAGACTCATCAGGTGATCATTTGGAGCTTAGAAGGCAAAGCTTTTGAGCTGTGCCTGCAATTCCGGTTCCTACTATCAAGGCACAGTAACACTTGGCCAGGTTTTTCCTAGCAAGGGATTGCTGAGCCTAGTAGAACCAGTGAATCCCTCTTTTTCTCTTATTTTTTAAAGACATACATTAAGATATCACTGGTAGGGGCTTCCCTGGTGGCGCAGTGGTTGAGAGTCCGCCTGCCGATGTAGGGGACACAGGTTCGTGCCCCAGTCCGGGAGGATCCCACATGCCACGGAGCGGCTGGGCCCGTGAGCCATGGCCGCTGAGCCTGCGCGTCCGGAGCCTGTGCTCCTCAACGGGAGAGGCCACAACAGTGAGAGGCCCGCGTACTGGAAAAAAAAAAAAGATATCACTGGTATTAATGATTCTAATTTTATTTGGATCTACATAAAATTTTTAAGGCATTATCCAACTCAGAACAAGACATGTGGAAACAGAGAAGCCTGAGTATAAATTAGTAATCATCCTGTAAAACACATCAGGAAGAATCCTGTTTTGATCAGAAGATAGATGTGGCAGGGAAGGCATAATTATCCGGTATGTTTTTAAGGATTACCTGTCTCTAGATTTCCTTTCTCAAGTGAGGCAATTACTAAGAGTAATTTTCCTGTCTGTGACTTTAAGGGCGCTTATAATATTAGGATGTGGATAGAAGCTTCAGGATTCCCTTTTCTCCCTCCTTTTTGAGAAAAATGCCAAGAAACTCCTTGGGGAGCATTATTGATTTCAATGTATCCCAGACCTTCTATAATAGGATTTACCTAGTTTGCTATATAGGCTCAGAAAGTGGATGAGTAAAAGGATGGATGTTGCAATGGATGAGTGATGCATGGCTGGATGATAGATGAAGGATAAATACATGAACTGAGATGAACAGATAGATGGATGGGTGGGTGGATAGATGGATGGGTGGGTGGATGGATGGATGGATGATGGAGGAATCTGGCAGTGGAACAAATGGGTAGACAAACAGACAAATCCAAGGAGATGTCAAGGAGTAATCAAGAAGTTACTAGTTACGTTAAAT
The DNA here is from genome assembly GCF_005190385.1 of Monodon monoceros. Lineage (NCBI taxonomy): Eukaryota > Metazoa > Chordata > Mammalia > Artiodactyla > Monodontidae > Monodon > Monodon monoceros. Next base: position 75,590,424 of record NW_021703765.1, on the reverse strand, counting down.
CACCATCTTGGTTTCTTTTAGGACATTCTTCTCTTCTGCTGGGCCTTTGAACAAGAAGAGAGACCTACCTTCACCAAGCTTATGGACATGCTGGAGAAGCTGCCAAAGCGGAACCGCCGCCTGTCTCACCCTGGACATTTCTGGAAGTCTGCAGAGTAAGTGTTCCCCCTTAGCATCTCTCCCCACTGCCCTGTCCTCTGGCCTTTGTCACCTTTTTGCTCCCCTCCCCAGCTCCTCTGCCAACCGTCTCCTTTCCGCGTACCCACCTCCCTCCCCAGCGTACCACCCTTCCCCACCGTGTTTCTGTTCAGGGGAATCTCCTCTGCAATTTGGGTCCTAGAGGCTGCCGTACAGGGCCTGGATCCCCGTGGCTACCATGGCTGCCTCATTGCCTGTTTCCTCCTGATGAAGGTTGATGCCCCAGTAAGTCTGAGCATCACACGGTGAGGTGGTACCCTGAACCCACCAAGCCCTACATGTCAGCCGTTCATCAAAGTAGAAAAGTCCTGGGGTGTACCTATTTCACGGGCGATAGACGGGCAAGGTGTCTGTGTCCTATTCCTGTACCCACGGCAGACATGACTAATCTATCACAGTGCTTCTGCCATCACTCACTGGCACTCATCAGCAGTTACTTAGAATCAGTGCGTGGATGCCTTTCCTGGCCGTTCCAGATTTATCCAGCCTCCTTCTTTTACACATGGAGAAACCGTGGCCCAGAGACATTCAGCAACTCACCCACATCTGCATGGGGTGTTGGTGACAAAGCTGGGGACACAGGTCAGGTCCCAACTCCCCAGTCTAGAGTTTGCTTTCCCCACAACATCAGCCCCTCTAGGCTCTTCACTCACACTCGACGGCTTTGAGACGGTCACTCTGCTGCTGTGGTCCTTTCAGAAACCGCCTGGGTCGGCGGTGGATTGGGGGAGGGCTCGGCTACGGTAGGCCCAGGATCTGGGTCCTGTCTAGGGCTTTGTAATCTGCACAGGGGACCAACCAAGAGGTCTCAGGTGCAGCTGGCACGTTCCCAGGAGGAGAGCCGCTAACTCGAAACTCGCCTCTGGGATCTTGGGTTTGCCCTCGCATGGCTCCATCAGAGGACCTGGCATTTCTAGAATCCCAGTGTGGCTTAGCACGTGGTGAGCTGGAGGCAAGGCTGAGGCAAGCCTGCCTTCCAGAGCGGTGCATCTCAAAATTTAATATGCATTCATATCACCTAGGGACTTTGTTAAAATGCGGATTCTCATTCTGTATGTCTGGGGAGGGGCCCAAGATCTTGCATTTCCAAGGTGATGCCGACACTGCTGGTCCATGGACCACCCTTTGGGCCTGTGTTGTCCCAAAACAGCCACATACCAACTGGGGCTATTGAACACTTGAAGGGGGTGAGTCTAGATTGAGATGGGCTTTGAGTAGAAAATCTACACTAAATTTCAGAGACTCAGGAGAAAGGAAATAATGGTTAATCCCTCCTCTCCCTAACCCCTAATCGTTCATCTACGTTCTGTCTGTATGAATTTACCTGTTCTACATGCTCCATATAAGTGGCCGCATACAATATTTATCCTTTTGTGTTTGGCTTCTTTTACTCAGCATGTTTTCAAGTTTCATCCACAGTGTAGCATATATCATTAGACCATCATTCCTTTTTACGGCTGAGTGATATTCCGTTGTAAGTCTATACCACGTTTTGTTTGTTCATTCATCTGTTGACGGAGGCTTGGTTTGTTTGCACCTTTTGGCTATTGTGAATAGTGTTGCTGTGAACATTGGTGTATAAGTGTCTGTTCAAGTCCCTGCTTCCAGTTTTTTTCATCACCACGACCACCAGCACGACCTCCATCATCTGGGTACCACTTATTAAACACGTGTGTGATAGGTGCCGTGTCAAGCATTCTGCCTGCGTTATCTCACTGAATCCCCAGGGCCTCCCTAAGAGGTAGTCTGGTACCCCCAGAGGAGGCACAGAGAGGTTAAGTGCCTATTCACAGGTCACATAGCTAGTAAGGAGCAGAGCAAATATTGGAACCCAGATGGGTCTGGACCCTAAATCCATGATCTTGACCCCTCCATTCTGCTGCCTTCTAGGCAAAGACTGCCTGTCTTTCTAGAACCATCCTGGGAGAGTGGGCATAAATTCTGCCCCTGACAGCCCAGATCCTGGCTCAACGGTAGTCAGCAAAGCCTCCACCCACAGCTGGAGTCTATGGTGTGGGTCTTTTCTCACCTCCGCTTCCTTTATCTCCATCCCTTACTGAGCATTCTCAGCAACCCCACATGGCACATGGGCTGGTGTTCCGGCTCCACGTGGCCTCAACCCAGCTCACAGCTGGGTGACCATCCTAGTCCAGAAGCTACATGCTCCAGTGAGAAGAGCCTGCTGCTTCCTGGCTGTGCACCCTTGGACAAAACACCTAACCTCTCTGAGCCTCATCTGTAAATGCGGTGTAATGTGCCTTTCTTGCAGGCTATCCTCAGGTTTAAACGAGATCAGGTATGTGAGTTGCTTGGCACAGAGCCCAGCGCATAGTAGGACCTCCGCCTTTTCTTGTGGAGGGTGGGAACAGCTCATCTCAGACCACCTGACCTCCGAGAGGGCGCTAATTCACAAAAGATGGCGTTGTCGTACCCATGTGACCTCTTGCCACTCTCTCCCTTCTCTCCGTGCTCCAGGCTGTGACCACTGGACAGAGGGACAGCGCTCAGCTGCCTCAGCTCCCAAGCCACCTCTCCTCCCCTGCTCTGCCCTCTGCCAGCTCAGGAGGCCAGAGGCTCACCATCAGAGGGTACCGACCCCGGCCGGCCTGGGAGCGCTGCACGACTGAGCCCGGCAGCTTCCCTGCACCCCAGACCCACGCCTTCGCTCGGGCAGGGGTGGGGACCCCGAGCCAGGACTTCATGGGACCAGCCAGGGAGATGCAGAGATGATCAGTGAGGCCCAGGGGACGGTGTAGACAAGAGAACTTTGGGCTGGATGTGGAGCCCCTGGGCCGTGGAGGCTAGGGCAGGGGTCCCACGCGGGCAGGCTCACAGGACCGGTCTGTGTGTGCGTGTGTGTCTACGTGCGCGACACCGTCCGCTCTCAATTGCCCTTGATGACGGGAGTCAGGCTGCCCCAGGTCCGGGGCTGAGCGCCCATCAGCTGTTTCGGTGTCTGCGTGGTGGGTTCCAGCTGCGCTCTCTGGAAAGACGGGACGGGGATGCAGAGCTGAGCGCGCGCTTAGTGGAGGCTACGGGGCCGAGATCTGGGCGGGAAGCTCAGCTGTTCCTGTGCAAACATCTGTTCCCGGAGGCCCCCCCACCCCAAGCCTGTCAAGGTTTGGGCACCTCTGCGTATCGCTCCGAAGTGCATGTCTTCTGCGCTCTGGGTCTCTCTGGGCTACGCTTCCCCGTTTCCGCTGCCCTCTCCGTTCTGTGACAGCCTCGTCCCCTTTCTTCCTCGCTGCCCCCCACTTCCATTTGGAAAGCACAGTGGCTCCCTGGCCAAGATGACTTCAGGGGGCTCCTTCCAGCTCACCTTCATCCATGACGGCCCCCTGAGGTCTGAGCCTTGGGAACTGGGGTTCTGGGAGGGGGAAGTTCTAGGACATTCTTTTTCCCTCCCTCTGCCCTGGCACTTACACCAGCTAAGTTTATCCACCACCATGATGGAGATGGGTCGTCGGGTTTGGTGTGTGTGTTGGGTTACAGGGCGTGTGCACGGCATCTTGTTTGCAAATGACCCCTCCCGCACTCCTGCTGCTTCACCCTTAAAAAGTCCAACTGGGGAGGCGAGGAGGGCAGCTCTTTGTCGGGGTTCTGCATTTTCAGCTCCAGCTGGTGCCGAACCGCAGAGCGGCTCCCCGTTCGACGCCTCTGCACGCTCAGCGCCCCTGCCTTCCATCCCTCACCTTCACTCCCCACCTGGCCCAGCTGCTCTTGCTGTAACCACACCAGGGTCCAGTGTTCTGCGCGGGGGTCGCTGGGAGCAAGTCAGGTGCAGAATGACAGGGAGAGCCTCCGTCTTACGTTCCTTACCTGACAAGGGAATGTCTTACGTTCCCCAAACCCTGGACCCCATTCACCTGACCAGGCATCCGAGGGAAATCTGCCCCCCAGCAGGGCGCTAGCAGGACAGCTGGACATTAGGCAGGAGGCCCAGGCTCTGCCCACAGTCCCGCCGTACTTCTTGGGCACTGCCCAGCCTTGCTTCTGGTCGCCACCTTATCTAGATGTCTCCCTCAAAGAGAGGGGACCTCCGACTTCAAAAACCCACCTGGGCTCAGACTCAACGTCCAACCAGAGATACGGGAATCTTCCCCACTTTGGTTCACTCTCTGGGGGGCCAAGCCTGCTTCCAAACTGGGAAAAATGATGAGACCGGTCATGCTTCCCGAGACCCTGGCTGAGGGAAACCCCAGAAGGCCTTCCTGGTTACTTTCCCAATGCTCCCACCTGCCTGGGACCAGAGGCTCCAGGCCCCCATGTGGGCCATTCCTAAACATTCCTCTTCTGGGGCATCTGTCACTGTGGCCCTCAGCCCATTTGCGTGTCTGGAGGCGTTGACACGTGTTTGCACAAGCCCCAGCTGCTTTGCTGTCGCTGCGGGCAGCTCTTGTCAGCGGCCGCCACGCTGTCAAGGCAGGTCACCCAGCGAACCCGCCCCAGGCCTGAGCCGGGGCCTCCTGAGGGTCTCACATCTCTTTAGCCCAATCAGACTTCTTGGGTCCGTGGACCCCAGTCTTTATCATGGACCTCTGTGTGTGCGGGGTGGGGGGGGAAATAAGCAAGGGGATGAGCAGACAAGGTCAGCTCCCGGAAGCTGCAGCCCACTCCCTCTTGCCTCCGTTGTTTCCAGAATCAACTAACAGGGCCACCCAGAGCCTTTGGCCGGGCCCAGCAGCATCTCCACAGGCTGATTTTTCCATTTGTTCACAAGCACCAGCTTGAGGTTAGGGGCGGAGCCTGAGGGACCCAGGGAGAAACCCCAGCTTCCCCTGCGCCTTTGGAGTTTCTCTGCCTGCAGAACAGGGTCCCACGTCACCTGCTCTCGCCTTGCCGCCTCCCTCTTTTCGCAGGTCTTTACTTTGTTCCCTCCTTCCTCAGTCTCCGCTGTAGCCAGTACAGCCCACCCCCGCACCGCCCTCCAGCTGCACCACCCTGAATTGTTTAGAAGCCACCGCCCTCCAGCTGCACCACCCTGAATTGTTTAGAAGCCAGCTTTTGTTTGCAGACATTTTGATCCAGAAGGAACCAAACCACCGCTTTCCCTGCTGACCTCAGTCCTTATTCACTGAAGCACTGGGAGGAGGCCATGTTCATTCATCTTTTGCAAGGGGAAAAAAAAGGTGGTGTGTATATTTACACCGTAGTTGCCAGCCCACAATTGGCTCATTCTGTAGAATCCACAGCACAGATTGTGTGCAGGTGCCCGGCGCCCAGCAGCGAGTTGCCTCTGTCTCCGCCCTGCTTTCAGCAAACCCTTAGGTACACAGGCTTCCCAGATGGACCAGTCCACAGGGTAGAGATTCACTAGGGAGCCTTGACCTTGCCTTCTTTCAAAGGCATGTGGATTTGCACACTGAATTCCCACCAGCTCTTCCTGGTCACAGGTCTTTCATAAAACGGGGAGTCCCCTTGCAGGGGGACCTTATGTGGGGACATCTCCACACGTCACCATCCCCAGAGTGAACTGGAAATCGAAGTCTCCACTTAATTGTTTCGGCATCGTTTTCCCTTTGCTGGTCAAAAAGAAAAATCTTGTCTTGCCATGGAGTCCTCCTTTATTTTCTACCTTGGATTCTGCGTCATTAGAAGCCCTGGATTGATCTCTGGAGACTAGACTCCTGTATCTGGGAAACCCTGGTCTGCCGCCTTTCCACCTTCCAACCCATGTGCACACATCCCGTCCCACTCGTCACCACCCACAGTTCTTGTCCTCGCCTGTGACTGATCGTCTAAGGAACAGGAAGCAAGTGATACACACTGAGGCCCAATCACTATGTTTAAAAATCTCGACTTAGGGTTGGCACGTTATGCCCCGTGGGCTACATCCAGCCCACCAAGTGGTTTTTACAGTGTTTAATTGGGGAAAAAAACAGAAGAGCTCATGATACGTGAAAACTCTACGAAATTCAAATATCGATGTCAATAAACAAATGTTGGTTCACAGCCACACCCACTCATTTACATACGGGCCTTGGTTTCACTTGTGCTGCGACAGAGTTGGCTACTTGTAACCGAGACAGGGTGGCCCTTCAAGCTGAGAATATTTACAGTCTTGCCCTCTACCGAAGACTTTTGCCGACCTCTGATCTAGGCGACTGTCAGAAGGAAGAAAAAACCAGTTTGCACATGGTTCCCAGAGGAGGAACAGGAACCCAGGGGGAGGGAGTTACAGGGGCCAAGAACAAGTTCCAGCAGGGGAAGAACTTTCTAACGGCTTGCCTTGGAAGGTAGAAAGCTCCCCGTCCCGGGAGAGGCGTGAGCCGACGTTGAGACCCCTTGGTGTGCAGGACCTGGAGGGAATTCGGGCCTCAGAGGTTGAAAGAGTCTAATCTGCTCAGGCTGCCATGAGGAAACATCACAGTCTCAGGGCGGCGGGTCGGGGGGTGCAGGGGGGCTTCAACAACAGAAATGAATTGGCTCCCAGTTCTAGAGACTGGGAGTCCAAGATCAAGTGTCCGGGTTGGTTTCTTCTGAGGCCTCTCTCCTTGGCTTGCAGACAGTCAGCCTCTCACTGTGTCTTCACGTGGCCTTTCCTCTGGATGCACACACGCCCGGTGTGTCTCTTACAAGGACACCAGTGATATCGAATTACGGTCCTGCCCTTATGACCTAATTTGACCTTAATTACCCCTTTAAGGGCCCATCTCCAAAGACAGCCACACTGGAGGTTAGGGCTTCAACATATGAATGGCGGGGGTCTGGGGAGGTGCACAATTCAGTCCATAACAAGGACCCTTGGGATTTCAGAGACTGATTTTAGGGGCTTTTGAGGAAAAACTCCCATCCCTGACTGGCTAGTTCTCAGCCTTGAGTCCCTAAACTTGCCCTCCCTGTCGTCATCCCTTGCCAGCCTTCTTTTGACCCAGCAATCCCCTGAGGGCTGGTCTGGCTTCAGATATGCCACCCATGCACTCAAGCCCCCCTCCGCCTCTGCGCTAGTCGGCTAGGGCTGCTGTAGCAAAGTACCACAAGCAACAGTGGACGCTCTCACGCTTCTGAAGCCTAGAAGTCTAGAATCAGGGTGTCGGCAGGACCAAGTTCCCCCTGGCACCCATAAGGGAGTCCTTCCTGGCCGCCCGCTGCTTTACTTCCGGCAGTTTTCTGGCAATCTCAGGCATTCCTTGGCTTGCGGACGCATCTCTCCAATCTCTGCCTCTGTCGTCACACAGCCTTCTCCTTCTGTGTGTCTGTCTTCTCACGGCCATCTTCTCATTAGGACACCGAGTCATATTGGATTAGGGGCCCATCCTACTCAAGTTCAACTTTATCTTAACCAGTGCATCTGTAGTGACCCTATTTCCAGATAAGGTCGCATTCTGAGGTACTGTGGGTTAGGATTTGAATGTATCTTTGTTTTAGTGGGAGTGGGGAGCTCAGTTCAACCCTTGACATCCTCTAAGGAGCTTTCTCTTGTGCCTTGGCTGGTCACCTTGGTTCCTCCGTGGCAGATCCCCTGGGAGATAGATTCCCCAGACCCCTGGGCTCTGAGGGTCGGCCCACTGCTGCCGCTCTTGTCAAACATGCACCCTGACCCACGCCTCCGTCCCTGGGGTCCAGTAGTCCCAGATTTCATCTCCATGGATGAGGGTGGGTGGTCCATCTGTAGCGGGACAGTCGCTTGACCATTGGATGAATGCGCTTCAGCCCAGTCTGAAAGGGCTGGTGACACGATGCTTGCTTTTATTTATATTCTCAGCGGCAAAGGAACAGACCTCGGTGAGTCGCGCTTTTGCTGTGTCCTCTTTTGGCTTTGCCTGTGAAGTGAGGAAGGTTTTGAGCAGGCGCAGGGGGATGCTCTCCCTGGCCCCCAGCCCCACCTTACGCCCCCCAGCCCAGCCGTCGCCCGTAAGGTAACAGTCCTGACCTCGGAGAGGGATGAGATGCAGCATATGTCAGCCCGGACCCGGGAATGTGGGAACCCCGTGTCTGGAAGTTTCTTCCTGACTCTCCCGAGGGCATGCCTCGGCGGCCTCATTTCTCTCCTGTCACTGACTACCCTCTCAAGAGCATACTGTCCACGCCCATCCTGTTAACCAGCTGGGGCAGAAGGTTGGTGGGAGACCTTCAGTCTCCCCGACTTCCTCAGTTTACCTACGCGCCAGCACCGAGCATAGCGCCTGGCAAGTAGTAGGTACTCAATAAATGTTTGCAGAATGCCGGGGTGGAGGGCTGCTGGGTCAGAGCGAGGCCCTGGCATGGGGGTCAGACATCCTTTCCTGCAGCCAGGGGGCTCCACTGGCAGGGCTGGGCAGTAATGGGATTCCCACAACCGGGTCCTGTGTTGTGGCTCCCATGTCACTCCAAATGAATTTGCCAGATTCAACGGTCATGACTCATAAAGAGGCCCATTGGGACAGGTGTCCCAGGGTACCTAGGCCCTGGGAGGCAGAGTAATGATGTATCTGTAACAGCCACTCTTCAATGAGCACTTACTATGTGCCAGGCCAACTGAATCCCCATGACTGGACGGTCCTGGGAAGTAGGTACCATTATCCGCATTTCACAGGCGAAGAAACTGTGGGAAGGAGACGTAACCAGCCTGTGAAGTGGTAGAGCCAACATTTTAAATGTGATTCTTTGGGCTTGTTCGTTCCCAGGAACCCACCTCCATCTTGAGTGGTATATGCCCAGCTGCCCATCGGGATGTTACAGTCCACACCTGTGCTGTTATCTGTAGCTCATAACCAGGAGAGAGGGAAGATGCAGGGAAGGGTGGGGACCCTCGTGGGAGTTTGCACGGAAGCTCCCACTTACAGTCCCAGACTGACAGGCTGCCAGGAGCTGCCCGTTTCCAGGAAATGGGCATCTGGGTTGGTAAAGCCACTCCTGGGTTCCTCCAGCAGCCCTGCGCCGAGCAGCCTGTACCGTCAGCTGAGCCCTCTCCCTCTCCTGTACTTAACATTTAACTGTGGGCCTCTGTCCCAGGAGGCTCACCAGTGGGTCCTCCTCCCTCTCAACGGTCACACTGACCACTGGGATCCTACTGCCCCTTTTCCTAACACCCAGAATATGAAGGATTTCTCGTCATGGGATGAGATGGCTGCTGTCCCTCTATTGAGGGCCAAACTGGAGGAAATGGGCTTTGCCCGGAGCTTGCCTGATCCAGGTTGACCCCGGATCAACACAGTTTACCAGTTGTGTTGCATAGACCTTTAATTCCATAGCAGACTAGATGGACGTTGCATTATTGGAAGGGTTCTGGGACAAATAAGCATCGGACATGCTTAGGCAGAACAAGGTTGAACTTAATTCTCGATTGCAGGACTTACCAGAGCTTTTAAGACACTACCATGTAGTTAAACCTGTAAAAGGCCACCAGCAGGCTGCTCTCTTCCTAAGCTTCCCCAGGCTGGTTTCTGAATCCCCAACAAGATGAACCTCTGTGAATTCAACTCAACGTCTTACATGGTATTCTGAGAGCAGGTGCCAGCCCACAGAAGAGAACAGCTGATCCCCAGCATTTACCCACCACCTGCTAGGAGCCAGGACAGGTAGATCGACCCCGTCCAGCCCCACCTCCCCTGGAGGCTGGCACTGTGAGCAATGAACCTAGAAGCTGAACAAGATGCATTAGGCAGAGAGATGTGGCTGGGGGGGTGACCACAGGCTGCTCCTGAGCCCCAGAAAACTTGAACCTTGCCCCTGCCACCTCACATTCCCTACCCAGGCCTGCTGAAGGACGACCCCATTCTGTGCAAGAGGACAGTGTGGTTCCATGCACAAGGACACCACAAAGGAAAATTCTGGCTGATCATGTCTTCCAATGGAGGGGTCAAATGTGCTGTGTGTCGGTGACTTCCCCAACATACCATGGTTCAGAGACTAACAGAGGACATCATACCCTCATAGGGGCCAGCTAGGTCTTGACCTGAATTTTTATCTTCAGCCAGGTCATTGCAGTGAAGATCTAGAATGATCTATATTTAGAAGATCTAGAAGGATGACCTAGTCCAAGGAGTACAAATATGTGACATTTCTGCTACCACTGCCCCTCCTGTACTCTTGGCAGACATTGCTAATCAATCACAGCATGCCTTGCCACTTCACGTGGATGTGAGTAGCCAGCCTGATCTCATGCCTCTCCTTTCACAGGAGAAAGAACTCAGGCCCAGAGAAAAGAAGGTAAACTCTTCCAAGCTAGGTCCCTTCTTAGAGGCAGAGGCAGATTTAGAACTAAGGCCTCAGAAACTTCCAGAAGCCTAATCATTTGACGTCTTGTCTGTAACTGGTAGATGGTGTCGAAGGGCCCCGCAGAGCTTTATTATCAGTCAGGCAACTTGGAAAATACCGAAAGAAAGATTCTGTCTGTAACACCTTGCATATGATCCTGTGTGGTAATGTGTTTGCTTGGAGAGAAATCATTTATCTTCCAGGGAACAGCTTCCCCTCAAGGCCTGACTGCCACCCCCAGCCTCGTACCAGGGGCTGGAAGGCCCGGGGACCTTAAGGAAATACAGTGTGTACGTGAGTGGGAGGGATGTTTCTTCGCTTGAGGCAGTTTGTAAAAGTTTCTGTGGTTCAATCTGGACATCTCTGAAGATACGGGATGTTGCCTATAGAGGGGCGGAAAGGAAACCTGACTCCAGTTGTTTTTTGGTTTCTTCCCTGTGTGGAAGGCTCAAAATCGAGTTTTCACCCAGATAAAATTCCCTTGGGTCCTAGTGGACCACCAGCTCTACTCCTGAGCTCTTGAAAGGCTTTTAATAACCAGCTTGGTGGCTGAGAGTACTTTCCGTCTGCTACCTCTTCCTTTCCTTCCTCCCTTTATCTTCCACCACCACCGACTCCTACCAGATAACATCTCCCCTGGACCGTGAACAGAGGAGAAAGTTACACAATAGTAGAGATGAAAAATAACCGCCATGTATTTAGCTTAAATTAGCTCAGAAGAACGGCTCCCTCCCTCCACTGACTGGGCAGCCATTGTTTATGCCAACATGCTATTTGCATCCTGCCTTCTTAGATTTGAAAGTCTAATGATTAAAAACAAATCTTAGTTTTTCTTTTCCACCACTTAAGAAAAAAAGACCAGCTTGGCTAGTTCTTCTAGTTTAAAATTACCCTGACCTCCAGCACTTAGAGTGAGAATTTTGGAAAGACTGGTGCCAGGATAGCAGGGAAAAAAAACACAGGCAGACAGGAGGAGGCAGAGAAGCCTGTTCTGAAGTGGTGAGCAATGGGCTGGTCAAGGTGGGAGATGAGCTCTTGACGGATGCCGACGGCTGGGTCAGTTCAGAATTCTGTGGGGTTATTTCTTCATCCGCCATGTATTCGGTGGGTTATTTATTGAGCATCTACTACATTTGTAGACCCTGGGCATTCAGTGATAAGGGAAACAAAGTCTCCCCCTTCTGAAGCTTAGAGTCCAGTGGAGCAGATAGACAAGAATCTGGCCAACAACAATCTATAAATTACCACTCACATAGCCCCCGAATGGGGGACCAGTAACATGAGATGTGGGGAGGGGAGACTACTGTGGAGGGAGCAGTTGGCAAAGGTCTTTCCTAGGAGGTGAGATTTCAGATGAGATCTAAAGGACGAGAAGGAGGAAGAGATGACAGTTCTAGGTCAGGATCTCCCAGCCTCAGCACTGTTGATATTTGGGACCAGATCATTTGTGTTGTGGGCAGGGCATCCTGTGCCCTGTTGCATGTTGAGCAGCATCCCTGGCCTCCATCCACTAGATGCTGGTAGCACCCCCCTTTCCTGCCACCCCTGAGTTGTGACAACCAAAGATGTCTCGGACATTGCAAATGTCCCCTGGGGGGTAGAATCACCCTCCGCCCCTCCACCCCCATTTGAAAACACCATTCTAGGCTGAGGCATGGCAGGAGGCCGGAGGGGATGGACAGGGTGGACAGTGGATGAACTGAGCTTGGGGCCGGGTAATAGGAGCATCTCAAAGGTCTCCTAAGGGCAGCGGGAAAGCACTGGGAGCTTTTAAGGGGTACAGTGTCACCATCTGATTCTCGCTCGTTTGAGCCAAGGCATGAGGTCTTGAGTACACTGTCACCAGCCACATCACTAGGACCCACATCCAGCCTCCTGCCATCTGCAACCTTTCATGAAAGAAAAAAAGAAATCAGACAGAGGTAAACAGGAAAACTCAAGGTGGGGCCTCCTTCAGTAACTGTGGCACGGAAGTGGGTTTTAAAGCAATATTTAGCATCTTCAGTGGTTGGAAGGCTGCCTAGGCGAGGAGGAAGTTGACTTGCCTGTCATCAGCTACATGGACAAGGCAAGGTCTACAATCCCAGCTCATGGGCTAGGAAATGAGCCACAGGTCACCCACCCGGTGCCTGGCTCTCCCTGCCACATCCTCCCCCATTCCTTCTGCGGTCGCCCGCTCCATCCTCTTACTGAAGTAAAGCCTCTTATTGAACAGAAATCTTACCACTTGCATCAGGCAACCCCAGAGCTGCTCTCAGGGGCTACTCAGGGAAGTCCCCTCTGTCTTCCCCAGGAAGGAGAGTCTCCAGATATCCGGGGGCCTCTCCACCCTCCTTCCAATCCCTAGTTAAGTGTGGAGAAGAGAGTTATGAGAGCTGTCTCTTGTGGGGACGAAGCAATAAAACGGACGGTGTGGACAAGAGGTGGCTGTTCAGTCCCATCCCGCGTGGCTGATTTGGGGATGGAGGCAGGCAGTGGGTGTGGACGAGCTCTGTAGGTCCTGCTGCTTCACCCCTACAATCAGATCCTGGGGGTTCCGGCAGTCCCAGGATGGGGGGAATGAGGAAGTCCGGCATCGCAAAGGACTGGGGCTGGGAAAGTTGTTTTGGGAATTGGGGACACTCAGTCCAGCACCTTCCAAGAAGGATGCTGAGTCGACTGGGGTGCCGTTCCCTGGTGGGTCAACCTCTCCCCCCACCCCGAGCCCTGCCTGGGTTGGGGCAGTGGCAGCTTAAGTGCGTCCCGGACAATGAATGCAATGCATTGGTCCTCCAAGATTGTAGCCATTTTCTCTGTTTATTTTCTATCTGTGTTGCTACTACGACTACTAATAAAATGGGTACATATAAACTCGTGTAAGTTCACGTAACTGCTGTGTAGCTACAGTGCAGACATCAGGCTGCCCTAATGTACTTGTCCTGCCACACCACGGACCTCCCACCCCCGCCCACCTGCCACGGAGTGCCGCCTCAGCGCCCCTGCAAATCCCAGCAGCCAGCTGGGTGCTGGCCCGGCTGGGCCATTAAGGGAGGGGCCGTGGCTAGCATGGGAGCCCTTGGCCAGGCCTGGGCACAACTGTGAGATGCCTGAATGCTTTTCTCGGTTCCTCCCTACTCTTTCTCATCAGACTTTCCTCCACCGAGGCCCTGGTGCCCCCCCACCCCAGGGAATGCCGTAGATTGTTGTTTCCCTTCCTCCATGCACACATCCTGGCCTTGCTGTCCAGAATATAAAGCGCCAGGCCTTGGAGCACAGAGGTTGGATGCCTGAATGGTGTCAGGCATAGTATCACCCAAGCTTCTCTGACTCCCCTTCCCTAGCTGTCATCCAGTTGGTAGCCTTTATCCCACCATGGGCTCCCCAAATCCCCGTGGGCTCCCATATCCCATGGGCATCGCTTCCACATCATGGTCCCCTAGAACCGCTGTAGCTCCTACATTGTGGCCCTTTGGTGGATCTAAAATGCCTCCCACTGGGCAGCTGAAGTAGTCGAAGAAAGTCTCCCCCGTATTTTAAAAGCTCATGTCCCCCCTAGAGTCTGTCATACAGAGTGAAGGAAGTCAGAAAGAGAGAAACAAATACCGTACGCTAACGCATATATATGGAATCTAAAAAAAAAAAAAAAAAAGTTCTAATGAACCTAGGGGCAGGACAGGAATAAAGAGGTAGCCATAGAGAATGGACTTGAGGACACGAGTGAGTGGGGAGAGGGAAGCTGGGGCAAGTGAGGGCAGCATCGACATATATACACTACAGAATGTAAAACAGATAGCTGGTGGGAAGCAGCCACAGAGCACAGGGAGATGAGCTCCGTGCTTTGTTTTTTGTTTTTTAACATCTTTATTGGGGTATAATTGCTTTACAGTGGTGTGTTAGTTTCTGCTTTATAACAAAGTGAGTCAGTTATACATATACATATATCCCCATATCTCTTCCCTCTTGCGTCTCCCTCCCACCCTCCCTATCCCACCCCCTAGGTGGTCACAAAGCACCGAGCTGATCTCCCTGTGCTATGCGGCTGCTTCCCACTAGCTATCTACCTTACGTTTGGTAGTGTATATATGTCCATGCCTCTCTCTCGCTTTGTCAAAGCTCACCCTTCCCCCTTCCCGTGTCCTCAAGTCCATTCTCTAGTAGGTCTGTGTCTTTATTCCCATCTTAGCCCTAGGTTCTTCACGACATTTTTTTTTCTTAAATTCCATATATATGTGTTAGCATACGGTATTTGTCTTTCTCTTTCTGACTTACTTCACTCTGTATGACAGACTCTAGGTCTATCCACCTCATTACAAATAGCTCAATTTCGTTTCTTTTTATGGCTGAGTAATATTCCATTGTATATATGTGCCACATCTTCTTTATCCATTCGAGCTCGGTGCTTTGTGTCCACCTAGAGGGGTGGGGTAGGGAGGGTGGGAGGGAGACGCAAGAGGGAGGGGATATGGGGACACGTGTATGCCTATGACTGATTCGCTTTGTTGTGCAACAGAAACTAACACAGCATTGTGAAGCAATTACACTCCAATAAAGATCTATTAAAAAAAAAAAAAAGCTCATGTCCCCAACCACACCTGCTACACCCCCAGCAGAGCTCAGGCAACATGTATCCCTTCATTCCCCAAGACTTCAGCTCATATACTCATCCAATAAATATTTAGTCAGTTCTTCCTGTGCTTCTGGGAAAAAATGAGGAAGAAAAGTGCCCCCTACCTTCAGGGGGCCTGAGTCCAGTGGATGAGATAGAGAAGTTCTGACAGGTGTCCTGAAGCCCCAGAGGATCACCCATCCCCAACAAGTGCCCTCAGGAGAAGTTTCTCAGAGGAGGGGACTCCAGAACCTTGTCTTGAGATTTGAGTCAAATAGGAGTGAGTGGTAGGGAACAGTGTGCCAAGTGGAAGGAATAGCCCATGTGCAGGCTCAGAGGCAAGGTGATGATATATTGAAAGCCTGCCCCTAGGCACTAGCTCTGCCCTCCCTTGATTTCCCACAACCCTGATGCGAGACCCTGGGAAATTCCACCCCCAAACAGAAGGTGCCCTGGCTCAGATGTGGAGACCTTGACTTCTCCCCGAACATCATGCCTGGTCCAGCTTATTGGCCTTGTCCTGGGAAAGAAGATGTCTCAGGTGGGTTTGTGCTTGCTGGATCAGGCCAGTACTTAGGCTGCCTCGGACTCTCTCTGCATCTCTCTCTCTCTCTCTCAGGCTCTATTGCTGCCTGCCTCCACACAATGTCTCTGTTTCTTAGTGCCCTTGCATTGGGTAGGACTCATGGATATCACTTCTATAGATGGATTGGCCATCAGCCCTTCTCTTTAAGGCATTTTCCTCCCTGTCTTTGCTTCTGCTTCACTCTCCCTCTACCTCCTCTTGCGACCTGTGTCTCTGCTCTCTGAGGCCCATATGTCTGTCTTGCTACACCAGAAAACCTCCCTCGGCTGTCTCACCATGGCCTCTTTTCTGGAGAGTTTATGTCCCCCTGTTCATAGGCCACTGGGCTGTTGAGGTCAAGGACGTGCATGAACATGGAAATTTATTGATGGAAAGACCCCACTCTAAGGGTCTCCAACTAAACATGACAGATGTGATGGGCAAAATACTGGTTTGTTACCAAGTGGCTTAAGAAGATGTAGAGGTCATAGTGGGCCATGGGCCAAGTCTGCAATGCAGCCTGAAGTGTGGAGAAAATGTATCAACCCTCTTGGTGGGATGGTGTGTGCCATTGTCGCTATAAATATGTGTCAGGGCTTGAAGGATGGGAAACTTAGTATCTTTGCCGACCATAGGACTCCCAGGTGTGTGTGTGTGTGTGTGTGTGTGTGTGTGTTGCTGTAAATTAGCAGGGCTTGTTCACCTGCTTCATTGTGACTCAACATGTATTTCATAAGCCACACTCGATCGTGAATAATGACCTCACCATCAATTTCTCAGTGCCAGCGGTTCCCCCAAGCATTCCTTGGATTTTCTTAGCTTCGTGCAGCCCACGAGCGCTTAGTATATCCCTAACCTTCAAGGGTATTGGAGAGAGTACATGAAGTAAGGAATGTCAGTAGCATCACACAATACCTGGCACACTGTAGGTGCTCAGTAAATGTGGTTTCTCTTCTCCATGACCCAACTGTAGCTTTCCCGGGAATTCCACCTCCAGGGGGTTGTTCCTGAAAAGATGAAGGACTGGAATAGAGAGATGGTAGGTGTTACCCATTTTCTTAGATGTTGGTGCCCTGGTGGACATGGGGAGGGATGCCCACATCTCATAAGGGCACACCCCCCCCCACCGCTGCTGTGGGGGTCAGCATTCATAGGGCAGAGGCTCAACCTTAGGGAGCTGGAGAGCCTCCGGCAATACCAGCACCCTCCAAGGCCCCAAGACAGAAGCCAAGGGTGTGCACTGGGGCCAGATGAGTCTGGTCACACCAGGTGAGTGCCCTTGCCCATGGCTGGGCCAGGCTGAGAACATCCCACTTGGGCGGTCAAGTCCCACCCTCAGCCTTTCATTTCCATCTCCCTGGGCTTTGATCTTGCACTGGGGTCCACTCCACGCACTTACCGCATGATTCATCTGGTTGATTACTCTCAAAGTTACTGACCTTAGGAAAGTTCTCAATTGTAAAGAAAGCTTTCTCTATGTAAATTATGCTGTTACTTTTTCTATACCCAAAGTATATATACCTATAAATATTATACATATATATATATATATTATATATATATATAAAGTCTAACTCTTGTACAGACCGACATGGACCGATGGCCCATATTTCTTCATGTTTGTTCTGACTGTCGCAGAATGAGTTCATGTACGAAGTTGGCTTCATGTTTTCCTTTTGGGGCCGCTTCTTTCCGTTCCTTGATCTCTCTGTCTTTGTCTGTCTTATCTCTGTCTGTCTGTCTCTCATTGCCAATGTCTCATTGCTGGGAAAGAACAGTCGATTCAGATGCCATCCGAGAAAGGAAGGCCAGCTGGATGGCGGGTCCACTGTGTATATTTGTACAGAATCATTTATAAAGTTTTCTACACTTCTCAAAAAGGTATTTCTAACTTGGGCTTTTGGACAGGTTGTGAGCCTCTGAGCCGGCAAGCCTATTGTTTCCTGTGTTTAGTGCAATGTTTAGTGAGAATCCAGTGTCTGAATTATTTATGCCAATAAAGAATTTGAGAATCACTGCATCACACTGCCGCCAAAACAGGTCTGAGTTCTGTTGTTGTCTGTTGTATAGAAGGAATCTTGAGATGTGACATCAGCCAGTGTCTCAGTCAGCTATTGACACAGTAATGCTGCATAACAAATTTTCCCCCAAACTCCGTGGCTGACAACAACTAGCATTTTTTCTCATGCTCCTGGGTCTGCAGGCCTACGCTGGCTTAAATAAGGGTCCTTTTTAGGCTTCAGGTCAAGATCAAGTCTGCTCCACCCGTCTCCCTGTTTCAGGGCACAGGCTGAAGAAGAAGCTCCCTGGGGCATGCTCTTCCTATGGCAGGTCACCAGAACAGAAGAGCTAAGACAAGCTGCTTGAACACTTTCAAGGCATCTTCTCGAACCACATCCACTAACATTCCAGTGGCCAAAGCAAGTCACGTGACCCAGCCTTTCAGTAGGAAGAGGCTGTAAACTCCACCCAGAGTGGGAGGGGGGAGGAAAGTGAATGTTTCCTGAACAGGAGTGCAAACTATCATAACCTGGTCGAGTATTCTTCCATCTTGCCAGACATCGATGTTTTCTCCCTAGGGATGAAGATGGTGGGAATGCACAAGTGCATACACAGGTATGCACACACTGTGTACACACACACACAAATATGACTCTACACGTTGAGCACCTGCTCTGTGTCTGGCCCCGAAAGTGTTAAGCATTGTCATTAATCCCCACGACCACCCGATTCCATTTGACAGATGAAGCTGCTGCAGAGGGATGAAGTAACCGGCCCAACCCAAGGTGAAAAGCCAAAGCCCGCACTCTCTTGGGCGCATACACAGCGTGATGGGCTCCTCAGTCACGTGGATTACCAACGCCCACTTTACAAAATGCTTTTATGAAATAAGATCACGTCTCGTCAGGAAAACCAGCCAATGAGGCAGGGACGCTTCAACTCATTCAAAGCAGGAGGGACTGAGAGCTGGGGAAACAAACTACAAAGTAACTCTGACTCAGATTCCCAGCTCCCTCCCTGGAGACCGTGCTGCAGAAAGATAGAAGAGCTGGCCTCCTCTGTTCCAGTAAGTTCTTCCTAGCACACACTCCAGGAGCAAGGGCACGTTGATGGACCTGGAGTCAAATTCTAGCTCTACCACATGCAAGCTGTGTGGCCTTGGGCAAGTCGCCTAGCTTCCCTGAGCCTTCATTTCCATATCTGTAGAAGAGGAATAATTATTGTACCTCTAGCACCGAGCTCCCAGTGTCATGAGGCTTACATGGATTAACTTGGAGCAGTGCCAGCCTCTAGTAAATGCTCTATGGATGTTAGTTGCTAGTGTTAGTATTTGTTACTAGTACAGCTGTGGTGTGGGGCCAGCCTTAGTGAGTAAAGAGCAAGCTCCACTCTGAGTTTCTGCGCCCCAGAGTGCCCCATCTCTGCTGGGAGGTGACTCAGGCCCCAGCCCACCGCCATCGTCTGTCTCAGAGAATATCACCTGGTATATAATGCTCTAAATTTGCTGACCTACCTTCACGAGCATGATTTCTTCCCTCCCATCACGATCAAATGTGGTGGGTGGTACAAGTTGCCCCATTTTACAGAGGGAGAAACTGAGGTTCTGAGAAGCGAAAGTCTCCCATAGCGTCTGAATTTCAGTCCTGGGCTGTGTTACTTAGACCAGCTATGTGACCTGGCTAGACAGTGATGTCAACTGTCAGAGCCTCAAATTCTTTAACTGTAAAACTGGGATAATAATTGCTCTCACTTCCGAGAGCTGTGATCAGGATTAAAAGCAGGTAAAATACTTAACACATTTCCTGACATAAACAACCAATAAACATTAGATATTTCAAGCCCAGATCTGCCATTTAGCCCTGGGATAGTGTTGACGTGGGAAGAAAGTGTGAGACAGACCAGAAACTTGCATCCCCACATCTTCTATTTCAAGCAGAAGAGAAGGGGACAGAGTTTTCCCTGGGGCCTGGAACTAACTGACTGTCCCGGTTCTGGCTTGTGGTACTCTGTGGCCGCAGGGCCACCATCAATCAGGCATAGCAGGTGTTGAGCTGAGTAAGGGAGGCCTTGCAAGTCAGCGGAACTGAACAGCTCATTAACCTCCATGCACAGGCTGCAGGGAAAGTGCCTGGGAGTGAGAAACAACCACAGAGGAGGTCACCCAGCTGCCCCAGTGGCAGGGACAAGGCCTCTCAAACCCTTCTGACCCCTGGGGTCCTCCTCACCTTTGCCCAAACTGAGACCCTTATCTCCTATCTCCCATCAGCCTGTTCCTAGGCACAGTGCCTCTAACAAGCTAAACAAGGGTAAATGCGTTCTTAGACACTTAACAGTGGCTTCAGCCAGTGCCCAGAGTTTTCCTGAAATGTGCTCATGGCAGGCTATTGAGTGTGGTCAAAAAGCAAAGGAGCACTGCATGAAACTAAGTTAGGTGTTGTTTCTTTGCTGCAGGACTTGTCATAGCCTTTAATATGCTCACGTACCTCATAAACTCTCCCAGAGTGGGCTAGAGTGTGTAGGTTTCCCAACTTATTTGGCCCCAGAACCCTTTGTTCACTGTTGCTTAGAGGATTCATATTCCATGGGATGCTTTGAGAAACATTGCTCTCAGCCATGGGAAAAATTTGAAATATATTCTTGGACCCCTTACAGACCATGTAGTTTCAGAGTCCATGTTTCCCAGACCATCAGATGAAAAGGAAAAAAAAAATTAGGGAAACTGATATATTGTCTTGGCTTTTTATTTTGTTTTGTGAAAAAACAAAGCAAAATCCAAATAAGATCTCTCCAACTTCAGCTGTTAGCCTTGACTGACTGGTGCAGAAGTACCAAACCAAACAGCCCTTGCGTTGAAGGAAGATGACCTCCAAGGTGTACCTTACACTCCAGAGTCCCCCGCAGGATCAGGCCGAGGCTGGAACCTAGCCTGAAATGGCTCCTTGCCTGCCTTTTCCCCAACCCACCCCCTTACCCATCACATCTTTAATAAGTGAGTTGCATGTGGCTCCTTAGGGTCTGCTTCTGGGAGAACCCAAACTAAGATAGTCACCTGTGCCATTGTCTGGGCCTCAGTTTCCTCAGGCATCATATAGGGATGATAATCGCATCCAGGGAGATGATATGTGGAACCACGTAGCATGGAGGCTAGCTCGTAATTCAAGAAAGGCTGATACTTGCCATTGTTGTTAGGTTATTATTGGAACCTATGTGTCTTCGGGGTTTGCAGCAGCTCTCTCTAGCCCACGAACCCAAGAGATCTTTCTCTACAAGAAAGACTGGCTATTGAGCAATGGCACACCTGTGATGTCCTCACCTGGAAGCTGCAGACCCAGCACCTCCCCCGACCCCACTCCCTGTCAGGAGGTACTCCCAGAACACGGGCTGGAGCGTGAAGCTCTGGCATGAGGTCCCCTCTAGCACTGGGCTCCTTCCCCTCAGACTTTTCATCCAGAAAGAATGAAGTTTCAATGCCTCTAACCAGACCTCTGAGGATTTCAATTTTTTTATTGCTTCCTCTTTTTTTTTTTATATCCGACTCCATACCAGCAGCCGTCATGACTATGGGGCAAGGCTTCGGGGGAGAGGGTAGGGAGCTGGTCTGTGATTTTCTTGTTCAGCGCCGTCCGGATTCTGTGTTCTATGTGACATTTTCCAATCTCAATGAGATTCTTTTCTTTAAAGGAAAATCAGATCCCACTTAAAGAATAATGGCTAGAAGTTCTTCAAGAAACAAGAAATTGCTAATACCACCTTGACAAGGAGGCAGATGTGAAACATGGCTAAGTGATGTCCCCTAGACATTGAACTGGGGGGAGAGGTGAATTGGCCAGCATCACTCACTGAGGCCAGATTTGCAATTGTTTTATTGCATATTAAATTCAGTCCTCTTAAGGCTGATTTAGTTTTCACTTGCAACATATTTGAAGTGCTGTTTGGTTCCATTGCTGCTTTCTCTATCTTGAAGTAAAAATTCAGATCAAAGGACTTAATGTTACTTTCACTACAGCAGGAGATCTGCAACCTCCAGCCCCCAAACCCCATCTGACCAGCCACCTAGTTTTGCACAGCCCACAAGATAAGAATGATTCTTATATTTTTAAATGGCTGAAAAAATCAGAAGATTCTGTGACATGAAAATTATATGGAATTCAAATTTCAGTGTCCATAAATAATGTTTTATTGGAACACAGCCACACACACTGTATGGTCTGTGAGGCTAAAAATATTTACTATCTGGTCCTTTACAGAAATTGTTTGCTGACTTCTGCATTACAGAATTGTCAGCACTCTCTAGGGAAGGAGGAGACAGGTCTGTTTGGAGTGGGACAGTGAGAGGACATCCAGCCACATTGGATTGGGTTTGGGAAGAAGGTTCTTTGCCAAAGGTAAGGGTCCCTCTCTTTTCTGGCTGCCCACACTCTCTTCTCCATGTGGAGATATATATCCCAGCAGTCCTTTCTGCTCCATGACTGTATGATTTGGCCCTGCCCACCCATAGCTGATTGGTTTAGGGATAGACACCTGAGCTAGACTTGGCCAGTCAGATGTCCTTCCCTGGGAATTTAAAATTCTGAACTGGGGCTTGCAGGGAGGAATTGAATAGTATTAGGAGCTAATACTACTACTTATGTGACTCAAAGAAGGTTCAAGAATTTCTACTGCTGACATCCCCAGAGCAGACTTGGTTTTTGCATTTCCTCAGACTCCTTGGATTCTCCAGGTGCTCTGTATTCTAATCACTTCTTCCCCCTTCCTCCTTTTCTCCCCAAA
The DNA here is from genome assembly GCF_005190385.1 of Monodon monoceros. Taxonomy (NCBI): domain Eukaryota; kingdom Metazoa; phylum Chordata; class Mammalia; order Artiodactyla; family Monodontidae; genus Monodon; species Monodon monoceros. The sequence goes on along the minus strand of NW_021703765.1, from coordinate 75,568,126 downwards.
GCTCAGTTAGAATTTTTTGTTGTTGTTGTTACTTGCAAACCAAACAAACCTGAAGATCTGGTCTCTAGCCCAGATCTCTGCTCATCATTTACGTGATACGATGTCAGGTCTTAATGTTATGTCTTCTTGCAGAGGGGCATTACGAAACATCCAGAGACATGAGGATGAAGCCAGTGACCCTCTAAGTAAATTAGAAAGATCTGAGTGAGAACAGATGATAGGCTTTATTTTTAATGTAAAAACATTGTATAAACCAATTTCAGAATCAATTTCATTAACAATGTTCTTAACACTAAAATTTTATTAGATAAGCTGTTGAACCTATTGGTGGCCAAGTTTTTTCATCATCACCAAATGGCAGTATGACATGACCTTATAAAACTAATGTCAAGATTGATGTAAGATTACTGAGAAGCTATGGAAACATAAAGGGAGTTGCACGAGGGAACAGTATCGAGGCAACAGTGGAGAAAGGAGCAAGGGCTTCACAGTCAGCCAGACTTGCGTTGGAATCCTAGCTCTGTTGCTGTGTGACCTTGGGCAGGTTGCTCAACCTCTCTGAGCCTCAGTTTCACCATTCATATAATGGAGACAATACTAGTCTCTGTGCCATAGAGTTATTGTGAGGATTAAATGATATAATACAGGTTAAGCCATTTAACACTGGGCCAGGCACATAGTTAGCCCTCAATAACTGATAGCTACTATTACCAGTTTTATGATAGATCACCCAGAGAAAGGTCAATGCTATTTCAAGGTAGCAGGCACCCTTCATCCCCATTTCTCACAGTTTAGACAATCCTGTGGGCTCCACCTCCCCCTGCCCCCAACTCAAGTCTGTGGTCTGCCTGGTTCTATCTACCCTTCACTTCCCTTTTCATCTTCCCATCAAAGGTTGACTTTCAAGATGAAAGGCTTTTGCTGGAATGAGTTTGCAGCCTTCCAGCACCTCTGAAAGAGCAGGCTCCTTCTGAGGGTTGAGGCTTTCAGGGCCCTCCTCATCCCAGTAAATTGTATCAAGATATTTGCACTTCAAATGGCCCCACCCTAATCCCCTCAGAGGCTTCTTTCCTGGGCGTTGGGGCAGTTTCCTCACACCCACATCAGTACCCTGAATACTCTAGAGGGACCTCCACACACTATCTTTACAGCCCCTCCAGCCTGGTAAACTAGGCACCAGGCGGTGTAGGACTTGCCCCGGGCCAGGAGCTTAGACTTCATGCCCGCAATAACGCTGGGAAGCTGTGCTATCTGATACCGTAGCCGCTAGCCACGTGTGGTTATTTAAATTTAAATTGAGTTAAAATTAAAATCTGAAAATCAATTCCGACATCGGACCTGCCACATTTCACGTGCTTGATAGCCACGTGTGGGTAGAGGTTACCACCTTAGTGCCCACATGGCCATCATGGCAGAAAGTTCCACTGAGCAGTGCTGCACCAGGTGAAACTGTCATCACCCCCACTTTCCAGACAGATGACGAAACTGAGGCTCAGAGTCATGCAGCTGTGTAGTTAAGCCAGGATTTACGCCAGGCCTCTGATCCCAAGCCACCAGACCGCACCACTTCTCCTACCAGTGCCTGGCACTGGGGCTGGGCTCCAAGGACAAAAGACGGATGAACTTGGAGGACAGAGAGATGAGTAATGAAAAACAGTACCATGTGGCAGCCCACAGGATCTGTGGGCCCAGGGATGCCTTACCCACTGAGCTGAGAATATCCATCTCCTGTCTTCATTCCCTCCACCAACAAAACTTCCCAGAATGGCGTTGCCCAATACAGAAGCCACAGGCTACGTTTAGTTATTTGAGCCCTTGAAATGTGATGAGTCTGAATGGAGATGTATGTGTAAAATACACACAGGATTTCTAAGATGTTCCGAAAAAAAACACCCAGAAAGAGTGTAAACCATCTGCTTAATAATTTTGTATAATGATTACATCCTGACATGGCCCTTTTCGACTAGACTGAGTTAAACAAAATAATTGCTATAATTAATTTCACCTGTTTCTTTTCCCCTTTTTAACGTGGCTATTAGAAAACTTATAATTAGTTCTGTGGCTCTCAGCGCATTTCTCCCAGCTGTTGCTGCTCTCGAAGGCCTACTGGGTGTCAGTCCCTGCGCTCTGCAAATGGCCGCAGGGTGGAACCAGAAGAGAATTCAGCTCCAGGCTGACAGCAGATGCCTGTGGGAGCCCAGACGAGGAACATGCCGCTCTGAGACTGGTCTCCGCAGCCGGTACCCAAGCTCTGAGTGTTCGCCAGCCCTGCCTTCTGCACAGGGACGCTGAAAAGCTGCACACCCAGGGCTGCGTGCGCAGACCTGGGGCCGTAAGCAAGCAACTAACATTTTCTGTTTCCTCATCTGTAAAATGAAAATAATTACCCCTGCCTCCTGGAGTTATTTTAGAGATGAAGTAAAGTAATGAATGCAAAGGGCATGTCCCATAGCAGGTGCTTAATATGTGACTGCGGTTAGCAACTAGGGGTGATGTTGCTCCCCCAGGGCATTTGGCGATGTCTGGAAACATTTGGGGTATCACATCTAGAGTGGGGAGGTTGCTATTGGTGTTTAATGGGTGGAGTCCAGACATGTTGCTAAACCTCCAACCGTGCACAGGAGAGCCGTCACCCCCACCCCAAAGAATTATCCAATAGCGGTGAGGTTGAGAAACCCTGGTATATGGCAATGGCTGTCATTGCTATTAATAGAAACACCTGTGAAAATTACCTAATTAAAGGTACAGTCACGAGATGGTAGACTCCATGAAGGCAGGGATATTTTGGTCATCGTTGTATCTCCAGTACCTAGAGCAGTGCCTGGCACATAGTAGGTGCTCAGGAAATATTTGTCGAATGAAGAATGAATGAAGTGGCAGGGCTCCTCATCGTCAAAGGCTCAAATGCTCAAAGTAAGAAAGGGCATTGTAGATGATCATTGCGATCTGTACTTTTATTAATATAAGAAACGTTTGCTGAGCACCTACTGTGTGCCATGCTCTGTGCTTGGGTACTGGGGGTTTAATGGTATGGATGGAACAGAGGAGGTGGAGCTCAGTCTTATGGGCAAGTTGGACAAATGAACAGGTCATTCTGGCACCAAGTGGCAAGTGCTGGGGCAGGGGTGAGCCCCAGGGCTGGGGAGCTCAGGGGAAGCACCTGCCTAGGGTGGAAGAGGGACTCAGAAAAAGCTTCCAAGAGAAGGTGATGTCCAACATTAGGCCTGGAGGAGGAGGAAAAATCAACTAGCTTTTTTAGAACACTCTCCCCATTTCTGGAGTCCCCTTTACAGCATCCTGCTGGAATCCTTTGACTGACAGGGAGCTCATTCCCTCACAAGGCAGCCCACTCTGTGATTTCTCACTGCTTCTTACTAGAATATTCTCACCACCAGGGCCTAGGGTGCAGTCACCTGACCTCAGAGCCCTTCCTTTGTCATCTTGAGGCCCCAGTCTGTACCCCAGGCACCTGTCCCATGTCTGGCTGAGGAGGGCCCCATGGCTGACAGCCCAGCCAGCTGCCTGCTTCCTTCCCAGCCTGACAAGCCAGGCCGGCTGAGTCACGGGCTCAGCTTCTCCCAGCCCATGTGGGATCTGGGCCTGGGCCAGGGGGATCAGCTCCCTGCCAGAGTGCCCGTAAGTCAGACCAAAATGAGCCCATGAGCCTCACTGAGGATTAGACCTAAGAACATTCTGGAATGGCATGCTCCACCTTGGAGCTCCCTGAGGGGCAGACCCAGCAGACAGTCATGTTATTCTACCAGTGAAGAAACCAAGGCACACAGTGGTCGGGGGCGGTGAACCTGTCCTGCCTGAGAATGGTATTATAATAATTATTATTGCTATGGATTGTCATGGTTAATTGTTAGAAATTGTCAGGTCCATGTGGACAGGGACCCGTATGCACTGTTCACTGCTATATGCTCAGCGCCTGTAACAGTACGTGGCACATAGTAGGTGCTCAATTTCTTTGGTTAAATAAGTGCGTGGACAATAATAGCTACTTCTGTTTTTGGAGGACATTCTACAAGGAATTACATATATATTTGTTTTTTAATTTACTGTCTGTGTCCATCACCGGGACACAGACTGACTCTATTTTGTCCACCATTATGTGCCCAGCAAGATGACACACACATAGTAGGTGCTCAATAAATGTTATTGAGTAAAGAGGCAGGTGCTGGGCCTTTTCTCATTTAATGTCACTCAGCCCAGGCAGGGAGGCGGTGCTCTTTAGCACATCTTCGAGATGAGAAATTGAGCCCTGGGGCAGGGAAGTGACCTCTGAAGGTCACCCAGTTGGTGAGGAAGAGCCAGGGTTTGAACCCACATCTGTGAGTTGGCAGAGACCGTGTGTGCTCTTAACTGCTGGGTCCTGCTGCCCCTGGCAGTGAGGGGAGAGGGCAGGGGTGGGGGCCTCTGAGAAGGGGTACTGAGGCAGAATGAGGACCACCTCAGCACTCCCCAGTCCTGCCTTGTGTGTCCCAGTCACAAAGCCCTTTCAACATGGCATCTCATTCGGTGTTCACTGCGGCTTCAGCAGAGCCCAGAGAGGAAGAGTAACTTGCTCAAGGTCACACAGCAAGTTCAGCACGGGTCTTCTGAGTCTGTGTCCAACGTTCTTTCCCCTAAACCCCAGTTGCGGCTCAAACTCGGGGCCCTGATACAAGCAGGGATGCATGCAGTATAGGCGAGAAAGCTTATGTTTCAGCATAAACACAGACTTTGTTTCTCCAGGCAGCCTGGCCCAATACGACTGGTGGCAAATCCAAATTGCACACTTTGCTGTATGACCTTGAGATCTGGCTGCCTGTCTCTGAGCCTCAATTTCCCTGTCTAAGAAATGATGCCTTACTTTGCAGGGAGTGGTTAAAATCCCTGACGTGGTGTCTCTCCTGCTGTGTGATCTTGGGAAAGAAACTTAGCTTCTCTGAGCCTCGGTTTTTTCACCTACTAGGTGGAGTTAATAAATATCCATCTCTCAGGGCCCGAGAGAGTTCACAGGCTACCGCGAGGGCACTGTGCAGGGCCTGGCACGTACTAAGTGTTCAATAAAAATGTTTCGGGGGGTGGGGGTCCTTTGGGAGCACAGTGGGTGACCCTCCTCAGGATCCTGCGGACCCAGCCTGGCCACTGCAGACCCAGCACACACAGTCCCGGCTGCCCCCGGCCAGCTGGGGGGGAAACCTGAGCCACCCTCCTCCTGGACAGACGCTGTCACTGCTGCTGCCGCCTCTGAAATGAAAGAGAGGTCAGAGCCTAGGGGGAGCGGGGCTGGGTGTGCAATGGAGGCGGCTGGCCCGAGAGGAGGGGAGGGGTGGCCGGCGGCTGCCTGACCGCCCCGGTCTCTCCAGGGGAGGCCTGAACCGGCCAGGCCTGGGTGCAGCCCCCCTGCCCTGGCTTCAGCCTCCCAGCCTGCCCCTGGGGAGGGGCCACCTGGTGTCAATTAAGGCCCAGCCACGCGGCTCGCACCACGCCAGGCGGCTGATCAGTGCCGCTGGCCTCTCCAGATGGGGAGCCCGGCCTGAGAGGGGCGCCTGCCACCACGCCAGGGGGAGGCCTCGCCAGAGCTGGTGAGTACCCGGGCGGGGGCTCTGCTCCCCGGGCAGGCGGGCCTGGGGAGCCCGGTGTGGCCGTGGTGGGGAGGGGGCTCGCAGCAGGCTTTGCTCTCTCGCCTCGGTCTGACCTGCCGGGTAGCCCAGGGGACCAAATGCCGGCCTGGTGTCCTTCCTCCCGGGTCGTGCAGCTGCAGGGGCCACCCCCGGGCTATGGCTGAAGGGGACCTGACAGGTGAACGAAGGGCCAGGTGGCCCAGACGGAGACTTTAGAGTTCCAGCGCTCTGCTCGTCACCCTGGAAAAACTGGCTCTCTGTGCCGGCCCGTCTGGGCACCTAAGGCCACCTTCCTCCAAACTGCCTGCTCGTGCTCCCGGGAGGCCCTGTTTGGTTGGCGGGCATGAGACCCCTGCAGGAAGCCAGCATGGGGAGCCTGCTGCAGCCAGTGCCGGAGCTCAGGGGGAGGCCTCTGGCTTCGGAGTGCCACATGGCCTGGAGCACGGCTGGCGGCAAGCAGGGCCCTGGTCTAGGACCCGTGGATGCCCGTCCAGCGTGCAGTCCGCACCGCTCTGCAGGGTCTGAGCCACCCCCTGGTTCCCAGTGGGGAGTCAGTCCCAGTAGCCGCAAAGGAGGGGGCAGCTGCCTACCCATGGCACAGACTGGGGGTCAGAGAGAGGCACAGCTCTAGTACCTGCAAGCAATGTGGTGACGTGTGACTTGTCTCTGAGCCCACGCTATGAACTGTGGGCCCCAGTTCCTGGCTAAGAGGTGTTCTGTTATCCATGAAAGGGGTCCCTTGTGACAGATGGCGTTATCTCTGGGTGGGACCACTGAGTGGTCTGTGGCAACCGCGGCTTGGGGCGGAGGCAACGTGTGTTTGAGACAGGATGGCGGGCCCTGGAGGGATAGAGCGATGCTGCGTGCGTGTCCATGTGCTTGTGCCACGTGGGGTGCATTTAGGAGATGGGTAGGATCACCTGTGTGAATCACTGGAGCCTGTTCTGGACACGGGCTCCAGCACGTAGGCTTGGGAGGAAGGATGAGTTGTGGGCAGAGAGCCCTGTGGTCAGCAGGGCACAGTCACATGTCCCCATCTGTGTCTGCGTGTGTGGTTGTATTGATGTCACGGCTGTGTAGACGGGGGCTCCTTGGCAGTGTCCCTGGGTGGTTGCAGTCTGTTTTGCCAGCTCAGTCCGTCTTGGGGGAGGTAGGGGATGTTTCCTGAGGGCAGCACCCACGAGCTCCCTGGCGAGCCAGCTAGATGGTCTCCCCTATTGTGCACCCCGGGGAGCTGAACTTGCTGTTTCTCAGACCCCATTCCCACCGAGCTGAGGCCAAGCCAGGCTGGAACATTGTCTGTGGGTCTGGGGTGAGTGGGGAAGGGGGTGGGGCAACCACAGCTGAAGCTCAGTTGCTTTCTGGGAAATACTGGATCTAGTTCATTTCCTTCATGAATATTTATCACGGGCCTCCCCCAGGCTAGAACCTGAGCTCAGCACCGGGACTGTGAGAGCGACCCTAGAATTCATTCATTCACTCAGATATATTGATTGATAGACACCTATACTAGGTGCTGAAATTTCATGGTAGGTTTCAAATCCATTCCTTCCTTTATTTCTTCATGCATCCCGCAATATTTATGGAGCATCCGCTATGTACCCAGCGCCGTGTTAGCGGCTGCGGTTACAGCGGCAAATCTGGGAAATGAGAAATCATCGTCTCTTCCAACTTTCCTTGCTGTCTGTACACAGTGAGCCTGGATGTGGCAGAAAGCCAGATGCCTAGGAAGCAGAAGAACACTGGGGTCCTCCTCTGGTCCCTTTGCAGCAAGGCGTAAGGGCCCCATTTAGCCACGCAGCTGCCGCTTGGAATGTCCCCAGTGTCTACCTGGAATTAGTGACTTTCACCGGAGCCCAGTGATCATGACAGTGACGTACCCTCTCAGGTCTCTGGGAAATATCCACACCAGAACAGGATGCGCTTTACACACAACCATGGTTTAGCTTCCTTTTCCAAAGGAAATTGTGATAATTTTCACGATTAATTACCAAGTGTGCCTAAGGCACTTGCTCAGGTCATTAATAAATACTAGAAGGTACCACTTATTTGCCGTGAGCCAGGCACAGGGCTTAGCATAGACATGATTCATCTTTTGGAATTCTTGCCCCAGTCTGATGGTAGCCCTGTCACTTCCCCATTTTACAGCCACAGAAACTGAGGGTACGAGGGGCTTCATAACCTGCCCAAGGCCTTTCTTTTCTTTTCTTTTCTTTTTTTTTTGGCTGCGCCATGCAGCTTCCAGGATCTTAGCTCCCCGACCGGGGATTGAACCCAGGCCCACCAGTGAAAGCGCCGGGTCCTAACCCCTGGACTGCCAGGGAATTCCCTGCACAAGGCCTTTCCCACACCAAAGCCTGAGCTTTCAACCTCTCGGCTAGAGCCCTTAAGGAGTTCCCGTCTAGATGGGGATGTGAGCAGAACGTCTACAAACAAAACTTGAGTGGGTCAGCGTGAGAGAGGATGTGCCCCACTCAAGGGGGCGGGGCAGTTAGAAAATGCCAGACAGCAAAGGGCTTCCTCGTCTTTGTAGCCACAGAGCGCTTTTGTCCAAACAAAACCTCATGGAAGTAGCGCAGAGCAGAGCTGTCCTGGGTGAATCAAGGGTAGGGGTCTGACCCAGCACAGCGCAGGCTCCGCTCTGCTCCCCTGCCCTTGAGGGGGGGCCCGTGGTCCCTCAGTGAAACCCTGAGGTGTGCGGGTAGCTGGCAAAGCACTTTGGTATGAGGTAAAAGCCAGCCAGGGTGACCATGGCCCGTGAGGATACCTGGCAGGTGAGGGCCGAGATGGCCTTGAAGGTGGCGAAACCAGACATCTGGGCAGAGAGAAGATGAGGCAGTCATTCATTGATTCATTCATTGATTCACTCACTCAGCAAATACTAAGCTCCTACTCTGGGCCAGGCACTGGTCAAGGCACAAGGGTTCGAGTGGGGATGATGATAAATCACGCTTCTTCCCTTGTCCGAGAGCTGATTCTCTGCACGGCCTGACCGAGGAGGCCCACGGGATCAGCGCAGAGCCTTGGCATGGAGGGCAGGAGAAATGGCTCGTTCCTTCAGTAGCACGGGAAGCTCCCACTGTCCACCTGGCCTTGGTCTTGGCACTGGGGTTACAACGATTAACAGGTGGAGGGAGCGCTTTCTACAAAGGGAGAGGGAGGGACGCAGGAGAGGGCAGCGGAAGGGGCTTAACGAGCCTGGGGGCTCCGCTGATCCCGTGGGAGGCTCTTTATCATGAGTTGCACCGCGAAGTGGATCCCACCTCGAGGTAAGGGGGCGAGCCTTTGGGATCCCCGTGTCAGCCAGTCACTGGTCCCCAGCTGGGGCGAGGGGTGTCATCATTTCCCCAACAAGCCAGCTTCCCTACGGAAGGCAGTTCTCCGGGAATAAAGGTCAGCAGCTGGGGAGTGCGTGCGATGCCGGACAAAGGACACCCGGACAAGGCCCCAGAATTGCCCCCGACGCTGCCCCTGAGTAGCTCCTGGTCCGGGGGACGAGGCAGGCAGTGGACAGACGAGGGCAGTCGGGAGGGTGCCTTGCCCCAGTGGAGAAGCGCAGAGGGGTTGGGGAGCCCAGGAGGGGGCGCCAGACCCAGTGCGGGAAGTCAGGGGAAGGTGCCATCGATCTTGAGGCCTGGGTTCAAATCCTAGCCCTGCCACTTGCCAGGTGTTGACCTTGGGCCAGTTCCTTCCCTCCTAGAGCCTCTGCTTGGTCAGCTCTAGGCTGTAGATGCTCCTTGGGGCCCCCTTCTGGAATGGTTGGTAGGATTTCTATGTGATTCGAGTAGCCCCGTCCCTGGCACATGGCAAGTGCTGGGAACTGCACATGGCAGAGTTGGTAGATGGAAGCAGGGTCGGCTTATAGAGCGCTGTGTGCCTGCGGAATCTGGGGCCTTTCCTGCAAACTCCAGAGGGACCAGGGAGCCCCGGGGGGTGAGCCCGAAATGGCTGCCAGTGGCAGGTCCTGGGTGTCATCAGTACTTTGGGTCCGTCAGGCGGAGGCAAAGATGCGGTGTGTGTGGACTGGGCAAAGCAGAGTCAGCTCAGGAGGGAGCAGGGCCCTGGAACGGACCGAGAGGGCCCAGACCCCCCATACTCTCCCCACGCCTCCCTCCCAAAGCCCGGGTCTGAGCAGACCCTCTCTTTCCCTAAGTACCATGCCTTCATCCATCCGTCCACCCATCCATCCATCCATAGAGTTAACAAATATTTCTTGAACTCCAACTACATGCCAGGGTCTGAAGATGCGTTTGTGAGTAAGACAGAAAGGATCCCTAGTCTCATGGAGCTCAGTTCATGGTCGGGGGTCATCAAATGCCAAGGACAGAGGACAAAAAGAGGGGCGTGGCCGAGGAGTTGAGAAGATGAAAGTTTTGAGCAGTTTCTGGGTGTCGTGGGCCAGAGGCCTGGTGGCGGGGCTGTGAGGCATGAGCTCAGCAGGGGAGAGGATGGAGGATCTGCTCTACTTTTGATCTCGGGTGGGCTCGGCCTGCAGGGCTTGAAGCGAGGTGTCGGTTCCCGGCCAGAGACTGAGGTCGGGCAGTGGCGGTGAGAGCACTGATTCCTAGCCACTGGACCAGTGGCCAGTGACAAGGCCCTGGCCCTTTGGCTTTGCAGAAAAGAATTCCCACAGAGACAGAAAGTAGTGAAACAAAGTGTTTATTAGGAGGAAAAAGAATATGTGGGGATAGACACACGGGCAGACTCAGAGAGAGTCGCACCCTCATAGTAGTTTGAATCACTTTTATGGGGCATTTCTTCCGGGTTTCCTTTGGCCAATCATCTTGCTTTGCCTGGTTCTGAGTCCGTATTTGGTATATCTCAGGTATATCTCTGTATGCGTGCACATCTCTTAGCCAAGATGGATTCTGGCGAAGAGGCCTGTGGGTAGGTTGACATGACTTACTATGAGGTGACGGCCCCTCCCTTTTGACCTCTGAGGAGCCTTTCTGCTCACGTGTAGTCGGGAAGGTCGCCTTGGCCTCGAGGAGAAACATGTGTTCTCTTATCTGGGCGGGTCTCAGCTCCTCCCCCTGTTCATCTGGGAGTATCTGTCCGCAGGGGACTAGCTCCAGCTGTGCAGCCTGCGGCCCATCGAGCTCCTGCCTCACTTTCAACCAGACCTCGGCAGGGAAGGGGCGGTGGCGTGGAGGCCAGGAATGACTGTCTGAAGAGCACGTGCGTGCGTGCGTGCGGACGTGCGTGCGTGACTGTGTATGGAGGATCGCGGGAAGCGGTGGGTGGACACGTGGATGTTAGGGTGTGTATCGGGGTGTCGGGGGGGCATTTGTGAGGGTGTGGGGTGTATATACATTAGAGGGTTGTGTGGGCCTGTGTGTGTGTGTGAGGGGTTGTGAGAAGCTACGTGCAAGAATGGGGGGCATGACTGTGAGGGCCTGTGTGTGAGGGTGTGTATGAGGGTTTGTGAGTATGTGAGAGGATGTGTTTTGGAAGTGTGTGTATATGAGGGCGTGTGCATGAGCATGTGTGTGTGTGAGGGTGTGTGTGTGAGGAGTTGAGGGGAGATACACGTGTGAGGGTGTATGTACTGAATGGTGTGTATATGGGTGTGTGAGGGTGTGTAATGAAGTATATGTGGCCGTGTGAGAACCAATGTGTGAGAGGGTACAGGGGTGTGGAGGTGTGCGTGTGTATCTGTGAGTATGTGTGCATCTGTCCCTGTGCACAGGTGTGTCTGGGTCTGTACCTACGAGTGTGTATCTGTGTATTTTCATCAAATTCTGGATTCGGAGAGCTAGAGAGAGTCTGGAAGCCCCTCCAGTCCACACCCACCCTCGACCCCAATAACAAGCCCACCTTACATGTGCATAGCACTCTAGAGCTCACACTTTCCCATTCATCTATTGTTCCCTGGGATGCCCCTCTCCAGCAGCAGCCCTGGGAAGATGGCTCCATCCCATTTGACAGATGTGGCAACTGAGGCCCTGGGTCCGGAGGGAGATGGGGGCAGTGCCTTTAAGTCCTAGGACTTGGTGTCTGGCCAGATCCCGCCTCGGACTCCTCCGCCCTGTATCTCTTCCAGCCCAAGCGCTTACCCACGTAACAAGATGCCTATTCAAAGCCCACACACATCCATTATACTATTTCTTTTCTCCTTTGATTCTATTACTTTCTTTTTTTATCCTATTTCTCCCCTGGTTCCACTTCCCTTCCACTTCATTAGCAATGAATGAGCCTGTAACTTTAACACATCCCTCACCCCCCTCTGCCAAATACCTTTTACAAAATCACTCTGCAATTAAGAGGAAACTTCTTATTTAAAAAAATGTTTAAATCAAAGTGGAGCTCATTATTCAAGAAAATTCCGCTAGGGAAAAAGATGGGTTTGCAAATGCTCACCAGGATTCCCCCGGAACAATGCCTTATATAGAGACATTCGCTGCTTGGAAAGAAAAACAAACGATCTCAAATAAAGACCAAATATTTTGAAAGACTCAAACCCCAAAGCAGAGAAAACAAATTCAGTCTTTAGGAAGCTGATCGTGCAATTGGCCAGCAATTCCCACAGATTCAGGAAACAAAATGCATTCTTCTGCCCACTGGATCCTGCATATTAGCTAATGACACCAAAGGACCTTCCTACTCAGCATCGGGGACTCAGGGCCCTCCAGATGCCCACAGGAAGATAGAAGAAGAGGTGACGCTATTATATTCTGAGGAACTGAGGGTCAGTGCTAAGCTCCAGACCCCCACACCGCAGTGTGGTCTGAGCTTAGCACAGCCCAGCCTTGGGCATCCCCGCTCCGGGCAGCCAACGCTCTGTCCCCACCAGGTTCCTCTTCCAAGGGGCCTGTGACCTGACCCTCCAGCCTCCTAACTGGGACCTCAGCGGCCAGCAAAGCAGCCCCAGGGAGCCTGTGTGAGCTGAACCCAGCTGAGGGCGGGAGCTGGGAGTGAAATCCCTCCGGACGGTGCCTGCGTTAGCCTTGGGGAGGGGACAGATGGTCAAGGCAGTGAAGGTACTCTCCTTCTCTGTCTCTCTCTGTCTCTCCCTCCCTCACCGGCTTTCTGAGCATCTCTCTGGCTCTGCCATGTCACCGCCACCCTAGCGATCATAACGGTAGCCTTTCACTGTCACTGCCATCTTCCACATCCCTGCCCTCGCCAGCCTCCCACCTGCTCTGTGCGGTGAGCAAGCCTGGAATGATCCTTTGTCCTTGTTTGTATGTTGAGAGCCAGACGCTCAGAGGCTAGGTAGCTTGTCCAAGGTCATGCAGAGCTGGACCTTCCTCCCAAGACTGTGTGTCCTCCCGTCCAGAATGTTCTTTCCCACGGCACCATGGAGGCTCCCATGTCTCCTTCCCAGGTGTTTCTCCACTCCGGTTGACACCTTTACCTCGATTTCCCTTGTATTCTCTTGACCAGGTTGTAAGATACAGACAGGAATGTCAGGAAAGGATGTTTTTATACCACTGGATGTCTCTTCCATCAGCCCCATGAGGTAGCAATGATGCTGGTATTAGTAGCGGTTACCATTTATCAGGTCCTGATCAGTGTTTTAGATGCTGGTTTCAGCCATTGGCACACCCCACCCTTACCTGCCATGGCTGGAAACTGGCGCAGACTAGAGGAAGAATATTAAATCGACCTATTTGGCTGGAGTGAAGGGCCTGTCCGTGAGGACTGACATGATACAGGGCCACGCTAGGCACTTGGGATATTAATTCCAAGTGAGCAACAATTTTTGAGCAGTGGGTGTAGCCTGTGAAATGATGGCATATAATAAAAAAGAATGAAATAATGTCATTTACAGCAACATGGATGGACCTGGAGATTATTATACTAAGTGAAGTTAAGTCACACAGAGAAAGACAGATATCCTATGATTTCACTTATATGTGGAATCTAAAAAATTGATACAAATGAACTGATTAACTAAAGAGAAACAGACTCACAGACATAGAAAACAAGCTTATGGTTCTCAAAGTAGAAAGTGAGGGGGAGGAATAAATCAGGAGTTTGGAATTAACAGATACACATTACTATATAGAGAAGAGATAAACAACATTACTATATAGAGAAGAGATAAACAACATTACTATATAGAGAAGAGATAAACAACATTACTATATAGAGAAGAGATAAACAACAAGGACCTGCTGTATAGCACAGGGAACTATGTTCAGTATCTCATAATAACTTACAATGGAAAAGAATCTGAAAAAGAATATGTGTGTGTGTATAAATATAACCAACCAGGGTTCTTGGCCTCCTTAGTCAGTAGAAATTGATCAGAGGCCAGACAAGAAATTCAGGCAAGGCTTTATTGGGGCCCCTGCTATAGCAGCGGGGGAGTGAGAACAAACAATAGGTTCCGTTGCCTGGTCAGCTCCCTGAGGTGGGGCAAGCTTGTTCCTTATATGAGGTGAGGGTAGAGGTGTGTCCAGGGGTCGGGACGGAGGGCTGGCTTAGGTGTTTTGCCCACCCCTTAGGTGGTGCTGTGTGCAGGGGGCATGCTCAGCACCCTGCTTTTGCTCCAGGCTCTTCAAAAGTGGCAGTTGGGTTTTTTGGTCTCTGTGTATCTTTTGTCCAGAATTTGTCCCAACTGCGCATGCACGCAGTTATTTTTAGTCCCGTATAGTTTCCTTGTCTGTTTGTTGCTGGAGGAGAGATGTGTCCAGGTGCAAGCACTGCAGCAGAGGGGCCCAGGTCCCAGCCTGTCTCATATATATATATATATATATATATATATATATATATATATATATGGCTGAACCACTTCGCTGCACACCTGAAACTAGCACATCATTGTAAGTCAACTATACTCCAGTAAAAATAAATAAATACACAGAAGTAGAGAAGTAGAGAACAAACGTATGGACACCGAGGGGGGAAAGCGGCAGGGGGCGGTGGTGGTGGGATGAACTGGGAGATTGGGATGGACATGTATACAATGATGTGTATAAAAGGGATGACTAATAAGAACCTGCTGTATAAAAAAATAAATAAAATTAAAATTTATAAATAATAAATGGAAAGGGAAAACTGAAAATAAAAGATGGCATATAGATCAGTGTCTCACAAACATGGAACGCTTTTAAAGGGCACATGTTCTCACAAATGCGCCCTCTCGGTGTGGTCATAAAATACTTCTATCATGATGCTGCTTAAGTGTGTACCAGCAGAAAAGCGGACATGACTTCTTCATGCTTATATCCCTGTAAAACCAAAACAAACCCACACGTTGAACACCGTCCGATTTTCAAAACAAATCAAATTCAAATATGTACGTGATGGCTGGAGTGAAGTTCTGTTCGCAATGTGAGTAGATGACGCACGGCCCAGAGGGTCCCCTGGGATCCCCCAGCCTCTGCCCCAACGGGCCCCGTGAGGACTTGGTTTTCCCTCACTCTCTCCTCACACTGCTTTGAATCCTCTGTCTGTATAGCGTGGCGTTCCAGCCTT
This sequence comes from Monodon monoceros, assembly GCF_005190385.1. Taxonomy (NCBI): domain Eukaryota; kingdom Metazoa; phylum Chordata; class Mammalia; order Artiodactyla; family Monodontidae; genus Monodon; species Monodon monoceros. The sequence goes on along the minus strand of NW_021703765.1, from coordinate 75,553,088 downwards.
TGGCCTTCACCAGACTCGGAAAGGATCATTTCTGTATCACACCCGTGGCCTTTTCTTGCTATTGTGCAGTAATTAAAGCAGGACAGCTCAGCCCATTTCCGTCCTCACAGAACAGCCCCTGGACCACGTGGCAATTCTTAGTGACAAGACAGTTATCAGCAAATCCAGGAAAGGCTGATGGTAATGTCCTCCAAATAAAAACACAACGATAACACTTCTAACGTGATCAGAGTGTCTTATGAACCCCCAAGGAGACCTCAAGTTCAGAGGCATCTAGCGGTGGCGGGGAATGTACATTCAAGTTAGGGGGTCCAACTAGGAGGTTATGGGGGCATTAAGATTTAATGCCGGGAGGGCTCCAAAGGCCAAAATGGGACGGAAGTTCTGAGTGATGGGCTAAAGGAAGGTTAGGTAGGATTTGCGTTTTGATGGTGATGCCCAGAGAACTGGCACAGGGTTCCTGGAGCCTCCCAGATCTGTGGGGTGCCAGGAGGAAGGAATTAGCAGTAAGCTGGGCAAGGAAAAAGCCTCAGCTGGTTTTTCCCAAGCACACTGGGATCCTGGGCTTGGCTTCACTTGTTGTCCCATCCTCGGCTTCTTGGTCGGTTAAACAAGACCTTCCGCCATACTTGGCAGTATAGACAAGCGAGTCAGGAGACAAGCTGACTGTAGTCTGAATTCTAGCTCTATGATTTACCAGCTGTGGAACCTCAGACTAGCCCCTGAGCACGTCTGCAACTGGGTTTCCTTGCTATAAAAGGGAAATTGCATTAGTACCTTCCTACGTTTGTTGTCAAGGTCGGACGCAAGGACTGGAAGCTTGTATGCTCAGTAACTTACAGCTTCTGCCACTGCTGTCACTGTGATTGTGCCGCTGTGTGATGAGCGGCATCCCTTCATCAGTGCCCTCATCTGCCTCTCCATCAACCCGGGTCCCAGCTCCCCTCAACATGTACTGATACATCCTGCTCCCCACCTGTGAAGACATTATCAAAAGCCTTCACACCCAGCTGCTCTCCTCCTTCCTCTAAAGAAGGTTTTCAACCTGTCTCATGCCACACATCCCTTGGCCATCTGGTGAAGCCCACAGACCCCTTTGCAGAAGAATGTTTTTCAATGCGTAAAAAATAACACCCAAGGGCTTCCCTGGTGGCGCAGTGGTTGAGAATCTGCCTGCCAATGCAGGGGACACGGGTTCGAGCCCTGGTCTGGGAGGATCCCACATGCCGCGGAGCAACTAGGCCCGTGAGCCACAGCTACTGAGCCTGCGCGTCTGGAGCCTGTGCTCCGCAACAAGAGAGGCCGCGATAGTGAGAGGCCCGCGCACCGCGATGAAGAGTGGCCCCCGCTCGCCGCAACTAGAGAAAGCCCACGCACAGAAACGAAGACCCAACACAGCAAAAATAAATTAATAAACTCCTACCCCCAACATCTTCTTTAAAAAAAAACAACAAAAAAACCCAAGTTTGCAAAGGAACCAATTATATCGAGACATAGTTACCAAAAATGTATTTCAAAAAACAAATATGATATGGGAATATGTGTGTTTCTTTATTTATGCATTAACTAAAAGAGTAGCTGTGAGCCTAACACGCTGTGATTTTGAAGGAGTGAGGAGCATACATAGTTCAAGATATTTGCAACAGCTGTAAGGTGATATGAAAATACTTGCGATTTCTATCCGTGATAAAGTCACAGGTCTGATAATACCGGTGTGGCCTTCTCTGTATTCGTAAGGAAAGCAAATGCTAAATTTCAGCTAGAGGTTAATAAAGATGTAATTATTTTTCCCATCCAAGTTCACAGCCCCTCTGAATTGTATCCAGAGACCCTTTGCTCCAAAGCCAATGGTGTTAACTGCCTGTGCCGTGCATGTAGCTTTTGCCACTAACTCTAGTAAGCTAAGATTTCTCTCTATTTGAATGTTCAAAATCTCTTATCTAAGAATATACACCTAGTTAAAAAATAATCACATAAGAGAGAAAGCCTTACAGTGGGAAGCAGTTCCCCATCCCGCCCCTTCCTACTCTTAGCCTGCTTCCCAAGGACTCCTGCTCTTACATTTTCTAGCAGTTTCCTCTGTGGTTATCTCCAAATCTCTAAATACCATACATACACTTGATATTTATTGATTTCCAGACCTTAGACCTTATCTATTGACATTTCCTTCCCTGTCCTCCCAATATGTCTATCACTATTTTTAGTTCCACATTGGTTACCTTGGCAACTTTAAGAAATTCCTTCCACTTTCATTTCTTATTCCATCAACCACAGGTGGGGTATCTTGACTCCACAACTATTTCAGATGAGGTGTTGATGTTCAACCTTCCTTTCTTCTCCCCGTTTTCTTGCCTGATCGATGCCTATCACTGATTCTTTCTATGTACAAGTCCTATCTACCAATATAGTGATAGTCTTCTGGAAAGCAGGGACCTGGTTTGGTTTCTCGTGTATCCCAGCACAGTACTTGGCACATAGTAGGTGTCAGTAAGTCTGTGTCCTGTGCTCTGGGAAAGGAGATGGCAAATTTCAGAAGGAAGAAGTCTTTTTCGTATCATTCCCAAGTTTGGTGACTTGCTTCCCATGTGCCGTTCCTATTCAAAAAGGGAATCCATTTCCTGTGAGAGAGAACTTTATAAAGCCTCTCCCTTCACTCAAGCCTCTTTACATCCATCCAAGGCTTCCCAGTTTCTTGGGACAAAGTCCAAACTCAACCCAAGGGCCTGAACTCTCGCCAACTCTCTCATTCCTCTCAGCTTCACATCCCATAGTCCATCCAGACAGAACCACTTACTGTTCCCCCAAGTTAGCACACTTCCTCCTGCCCTTGCCTTTGCACCTGCTGTTCATTCTGAATGGAAGGCCCATCTCCCCACAAAAGCCCCACAAAGTATACCCTATCCATCCTTCCTGCCTCAACTTAGACGTCACCTCTGCCAAGAAGTCTTGCTGGACCCTCCTAGGTCTTGTGTCCTCCCACAGACTCTTATTACACACACCCCACCATATCCCATATCATGCTGCACTGAGACCACCTATTTACTTGTTCGTCTCTCTCTCTAGAATGTAAATTCCTTGAAGGTAGAATCCATAGGTTATTCAGTGTTAGGTCACAACAATGTTTAACCCAGTGCCTGGAAGCTAGAAAGTGTTCGATAAATACATTTATGATGGGTGCATGGGTTGATAGATGTACTAATAGATGTACAGATGGATGGATAGATGGATGAATGGATGAATAGATGGACAGGTGAATGCTTGGATGGATGGCTGGATGGATAACTGGAAGGATGGGATGGATACATAAATAGGTAAAAAGGTTCACGGTTGGCAGGATGGAAGGTAGATGACTGTTAAATCCCTGATAAAGGTGTGTATAATAAGAACTATCACAGGGAACAATCTTCATATTTCTTTCATCCTAAAACTCCATCATTGATGGAGACATCAAAACATGTGTCATGAGATGACTTGATTGGTCCTATTGTGCGTAGCCTTGAGGTTAAGTTCATGTCCCTACTTTCCCCAGCTCTCCCCAGTAACCCAGGGTGGATATTTCACCCAAAACTGTCTGTGAACCTTCCTGGAAACTGTACTTTTATGAAGTGCTTTTGGGGCTCTGAATTTTCGATATTAGCTAGCAATGGTGGAAGCAGAACTTTCTTTGAATTTATTGTTCAGCACAAACATTTCCTGATGGTATATTATGCTCCAGCAACTATGGTAGGTGCTAGGGATGCGGAGATAAACAATCATTGCCTCCCTGGAGCTTAAAACGTGGGGAAAGCAGTGGATGTAAACATGTACTCAGCTGATAAGAGCACAATAACCCCAGCAGTCAATGTTGCTACCATTTATTGAGTTCACGCTCATAGGAGAATAGATAGAGATGGAGAAAGGAAAGAGGGTGGCCCTGACAGGAGAAAGTACAAGAAAAATAGAATAGCCTGTCCTGTGAAGCAGGGACTATTAGCTTCATTGTGTGAATGTAGAAAGTGAGGCTCAGGGGAATTGGCTGAGTCACTCCAGGTCACACAGCTGATAAGGGGCGGAGCCAGAGTTCTCCCTGCCTCCAGGTCCCAGGCTTTTAACAACTGCTTGGCCGGGTTCTGTAGCACACAGCGGAGCACCAGAGAAGGACCAAGAGTGGGTAAGCCAGGGGCCAGGGGCCAAGGCGGAGAGGGAAGTGAACTCTTTCTTCCTGGAGGGTACGTGGAGCCTCCATGGGCTTGAGGGCCATTGTCCTGTGGTCTCTGAGGCCTCCATGCCTGGTGAGATCCGTGGGGTGGAGCTTGAGCCGAGGCTCTGACCAAGGGCACTTCCTGGCTGGGGTACCTTGCTGGGTTTCCCCAAAGCAGCACAGTGCCAAGAGCAGGACACAGCTTAGGATCAGAGAGTCCTGCGCTGGAATCCCAGGCCGGTGCCAGCCGTGGGACAGGCGAGCGGCCGAGCCCAGTGCCTGGCTCCCAGATTGAGCTCCCTGAGCCTCTGTTTCCTCATCTGAAAAATGGGAGTGATGGTGCCTACTTTGCCCAGTTGTTGGTATTGGGATAACGTATGTCAGCCTGGCACACAGTAGGGCTCAGTAAGTGGTGGGTCACTTTTGCCGGCCCTTGGGCACAGACAACCTGCTCAGACCATTCTCAGAGATGACCCCTTTGTGGACAGGATACCCCTTTGCAAATCTGATAACAGCTGGCACCTCTGAAGAAAAATACACATACACCCTGCACTGCGTGTGCCATCTCAGGAGGCTTGTACACGGCTGTGGGCCCAGAGTCAGGCCTCCTGGTCTCAGGGCCAAGGGGTAAGCCATGCCGTTGCTCCCATTAGCATTTTGGTGATCTCAGATTTTGGAAACCCAGAGAACCATAGATAATCCAGTTTGAGAGCCTCTCTGTGGGCAAACAAGAAAATGCTCTAAAGCATCTGTGAATTGACAAAACCAACCACCACCACCATCGTTTGGACATTTCCCACGTTCTGAGCATGGCATGAAGCCTTTTACATGCATTAGCACTTTTTTGACCAAACAAAGCAATCCCACATATAATAAGCCCCATTTTGCAGATGAAGGCGCTGAGGCACAGGAGTTGCCCAGGATCATTCAGTAAGTGGCAGAGCCAGGATTTGAATGTGGGTCCATTTAATTCTAACAGTCGAGCTCCTAACGTGAGAGGATTTTATTACACACGCCCTTAAATATAGTAAGATGGGGTCTTTGTTGGACCAGAGCTCATGGGGGTAGATCAGCGGCAGAGTGGATGCAGCGGGACGCCCCAGTAAGACCTTGGAGATGTCCGTCACCCTGACTGCAGTGTGCTCTGCTCCCAGCCTTGGGGCACACTGGGCGGGCTGCTTGCTGAGCCCATCCCTCCCGAAGCCCCCTGAAGTTTCCAGGGCAGGATGTGGGCTGCTCTTCTCACAGCGACACAGAGCAGCAGGGCAGCTCCATTCATGACAGCACATGGGCGTTCTTTCCTGTCATCGGATGGTCAGTGTCATTCCTAGAATTCTGAGACTGTCTAATAAGAGGAGCAACCAGTAGGCCATGGAGTCATCGGAAACTGGTTGCCCAGCGGCTTTGTCTCCTGGAAGGGATATTGTAGCGGGTTCTTCTCCCCCATGATTTTGATAAACAGGGAAGCACCAGGCTGGCAGCCCGATGGCGATGTCCTCCCCCACAGAGGGCCGCAAGACCCACTCAAGTGGGTGGCTTCAGTCCCGGGCCCCTCCCAGGGGCTTGGCCGCCATCCACAGGGGTTCCCCTGAATGACCAGCTCGTGCCAGTTAGAGCTCTTGCCAGCCGTCATCTCCCTCTGTCGGTCTCCACCCACGGAATGTGGGAGACACATCAAAGCAGAAAGGAGGGAAGAGGCAGCCTGGAAATGTTCCGAGTCCAACCGTTGCTCAGGCCCGGAAGTGCTGGGGGACACCAGGTGTATTATTGACATCTCTGGGCACCCACTTCTGAAATGTGAGGGGGCATGGCAATCCACTGTGCAGTCGGACAGTGGGGTATTCATCATCTTGAGTAAGAGCTGTGTTAGTTTGCGAGGGCCGCCGTAACAAACGCCCACAGGCTGGATGGCTTCGACGATAGAAATGTATCGTCTCACAGTCCTGGAGGCTACAGGTCCAAGACCAAGGTGTCTGCAGGGGGGACTCCTTCTGAGGGCTGCGGACGAGTATCTGTAGCATGCCTCTCTTAGCTCTGGCTGCCTCAGGGCTCCTCGATGGGTAAGTGGCATTGCCCGGTCTTCACACCGTCTTCCCTCTGTGCCTGTCTGTCTCTTCACGTGGAGTTAGTCTTATAAGGACACCTGTCATATTGAATCGCCGCGCCTACTCCAGTGTAGGACCTCATCTTAACTAATTACATCTGCGACGACCCTATTTCCAAAGAAAGTCACATTCTGGGGTGCCGGGGGTTAGGACGTCAATCTATGAATTGGAGATGGTGGGGTTTGGGGAGCATAATTCAGTCATGACAAGAGGGGGCTTCATAGCAGCTCAGGACTGCGTGAGAACGGCTTGGAATCTGCTGTCCCTTCGACGAGTGATCAACAGAGAGAAGCACAGATGAGGCGAAAGAAGGGTGGTGAGAGGAGAGAGGGGAGAGGTCGTGGTTATCATTGAAGGCACAGGACCTGAGGGTGGAGGACACAGGCCTGACGCCAGAACTGGGTTGCAGGTCTTCCACTTGCCCCTCCCCCTCCCCCTCCTTCAAATAAGTGAAGCGTGAGGTACTTCGGCATTTGGAGGATGATTCCTCTTTATGGAAGAAGACCAGGGACAAGGGACTTGAGTGCCGGGGGACAGGTGGGCAAGGGGAAGCTGTTGGGAGTTTGGAAAAGAAATGGCGTTCGATGTATTTTGCCTTTTTAAATGAGGGGATTGAGACCGCTTTTCCTGCTCCCACTTTAGCTTCCCTAGAGCTGCAGCTCTCACACTTCAGCGTCGGTCTACCCCGCCCAGGGACCTGGTTAAAAAGAAAAAGGAGATTCCTGGGTCCCACTTCCAGGGATTCTGATCAGAACAGACTATACGATTTGCAGGGCCCCATGCCAAACGAAATGGTGGGACCCCTTGTTCAAAATTTAATAAGAATGCAAACTATTATATAGAGAATGGATAAACAAGGTCCTACTGTACGGCACAGGGAACTATATTCAATATCCTGTAATAAACCATCACGGAAAAAGAATATATACATATGTAATTGAATCACCTTGCTGCACACCAGAAACTAACATATGTAAATCAACTATACTTCAATGAAAAGAAAATAAATCAACTATACTTCAATAAAAAGAAAATAAATCAACTATACTTCAATAAAAAGAAAGAAAAACTAAAAAAGAAAAAATTTAATAAGAAATTCAAGGACAGCAGCAGCTCAGGGCCCCTCTGAGTGTGAGTTGGGGGAACACTCTAGAGGGAGTTGGGGGAAGGGGAACCCTTCCTTGGCTTGGCCCTCTGCCTCTCCCACCTCTGGAGAAGACTTTGCAGAGGCCAAAGGACGAATGTTTGTGCCCTGGTCTCTAAGCCTCTCATGACAATTTGTGAGTGGCTTTGACTGAGGTTCACCCCAAAAGGATATCAGGAAGTTTGAGCTGGACTTTGCAGTTTTCCTGTGAAAGAAGACAAGTGCTGGCATTCCCCCCGAAGTCAGGTCAGCCAGCGTTCCCAGGTGGCACGTGGCATCGCCAGCACATTTTTAGAGGAACCAGACCAGAAAGCTCCAAGGAGAGAACTCCCTGGGGTTTCAAGAGAGGACATGCCTGAGATGGGGTCTGGCATTGCCCGTCCTCTCTCTGAGCCCGTGGTTGGTGTCAGATCTATCCCAGTGCCTGGCTCACTGAGGGGGATGGTTAATTACTTAACATTAGGGACATGAAAGAATAAAGAAAATGTAAAGACAGACAAGGGACACTTCCCTAGGGTCTTTACCTGCTAAAAGTCACCAGCAGCCCCCCAACTCAGTGCCAAAAAAATGAAGAGGCATCAGACCTGGAGGAGGCTTTGGGCAGTGGTGCATCATCTGGCCGGTCTCCTCCCATACGGACTGCTGACCCTGGAAGTGTGCACACGCTGAGTGCTCCCCAGGTGGGAGGGCATGCACCCACACTCCACCCCCCAGCCCCCAGACCTGATCCCAGGAACTTCTCAGCACGTGGCTGCACCCACGGGGGCCAAGCTAGTTCTCCCTGACCTGGTTCTGGACCAAGAGAAGTTCTAGGTGAGAAACCAAATTATTCCAAGGTCCCAGCCGCAGTGCTCCGGGAGCCTGTAGTCCAGCTGGTGTTATTAGATTCTGTAGGGAATAGCTAGAGAATGAGACAGTGCCATCAAGCACTGAGGGTTCAGGAAGGGGGAAGGAAGGTTGGTGCGAGCTGGACCCATTATGAGGGATCCCGGAGAAGGTGGGGTTGGTCTTTTGGGCACCCCCCAGCACCCCGCTGCAGTAACCACATCAGCGGGATTCAGGATTGAGTTGGATCCTTTAAATTCTCTTTCCTATCCTCGCCTCTTGCTGAGAGTTGAACAGTGTCCCCCCAAAAAAGATATGTCTGAGCCCTAACCCCATTACCCCTGACTGTGATCTCATTTGGAAATAGAGTCTTTGCAGATGCAATTAAGTTAAGGATTTCTTGATGAAAGCATCCTGGATTTAGAGTAGGCCCTGACTGGTATCCTTTGACTAGTGTCCTTATAAGAGAAAGGGGAAGGGAGAGATTTGAGACACAGAGAAGAAGAGGGTGTGAAAATGAAGACAGAGATTAGAGTGATGCACTTATAAGCCAAGGAACACTGAAGATTGCCGGCAACCACCCAAAGGGTGAAGGGTGCCCACGACCCCTCATGTAATTGATTTGCAACTTCATAAGCATCTATAATATTTCAAAATTAAAATGTTTTTTAAAAGAAAAACATTTAATTAAATATGGTCATTTTAAAAAGACAAAGAAAAAGAGAGAGGCATGGAATTAATTCTCCTCTGGAAACTTCATAGGATGTGGGCCGGGCTGATCAAGGGTTTCGGGACTTCTGGCCTCCAAAACTCTAGAGAGAATAAATGCTCCAGAGAGAATAAATGCTGTTGCTCTAAACCACCAAGTTTGTGGCAATTTGTTAGGCAGCCCCGAGAAACTCGTGCAGGTGTAATGGACACAGGCCCGCCTGGCTGGACCCAGCACACAGTAACTTCTCAATAAACACGTGTTCATTTTAGGAAGTTGCTTTTCGTTACACTGACTTTTAAACAAGATTATAAGGGCTCTTAAGATCAGAACGATCAGCATTCCTAGGAAATTTAGGACGTAAGAGCACTTTTGAAAAGAGGAGTTTCGTTGCTAAATTTGAAAAGCACTCTGGAGCACTTTCCTTCCCAAACTGTGGTCAGCGGGAGTGGTGAGAAATGTAGGATCTAATGGTTACAGGCAGAGCTCGTTTTATTGTGCTTCACAGATACTGTGTTTTTTTACAAATTGAAGGGTTGTGGCAACCCTGAGTCGAGCAAGTCTACCGGCGACATTTTTCGCTTTTGTGTCTCTGTGTCACATTTTGGTAATTCTCATGTTTCAGTCTTTTCCATTATTATTCTATTTGTTATGGTGACCTGTGATCAGTGGTTTCTGTCACTACTATGACTTACTGAAGGCCCAGGTGATGGTTAGCACTGTTTTAGCCATAAGGTATTTTTTAAATTAAGGTACGTACATTGTTTTGATACATAATGCTATTGCCTACTTAATAGGCTACCATATAGGGTAAACGTAACTTTCATATGCGCTGGGAAACCAAAAAAAAATGTGTATGACTCGTTTTATCTCAATACTCGCTTTATCGTGGAGGTCTGGAACCTGTATAGTAACAACACCATGTTATAAACTTCAAAGTTGCTAAAAGGCTAGATCTTAATTGTTTCTACCACAAAAAAGAAATGATAATTATGTCAAGTGATGAAGGTATTGGCTAATGCACCTGGTGGTAATCATATTACGATATATAAATGTATCAAATCAGTACATACACCGGAAACTCGCATGATGTTATACATCAATTTTCCGTAAAAATAAATAAATAAGACAGAAATGCAAACCTTCAGGCCCTTACTCAGACTTGCTGAATGAGCACCTGCATTTTAGCAATATCCCCAGGGCGCCTGGGGGTACCTGCGATTTTGAGAAGCCTCCATCTGGAGCATCTTTGCCCCACTCCTCTTTTTAAGAAAAAAATTTTTAATGGGATTTCTGACTTTTAACAATAAGCTGTTTGCTGTTTCCTGAGCCTCTGATTCTTCATCTATAACATGGGACCAGGACTGCTTATCCTGGAGGCATGTTCTGAAGGTCAAACGAGACAGGTCCAGGACTGGACGTGCTCTCTCCCACCTGGCCCTCTCTCTGTCCCGCCTGTGGGCAAGAAGCTCTTTTCTCCCAGCATTTGGCAAATAGAACACTGGCTTTTTCTACTGTTCCAGGGCCACTGCAGGGCAGTTCCTGAGGAAGGTCCTTCCAATCAGGCACAGAAGAAATCACTGTCTGAAGATGGGATGGGGTTCAGCCTCCCAGCAGGGGCCACCTCGGCTGCCAGTCATGGCTTTCTTCCTCTTTCTCCTCCTTCTCCTCTGCTATGGGTCCACAAGAGCTGTCCCCAGGGTAGAGATTTGGGTGATGCCAACCCCAGGTCAGGGCTACAACTTGATAATAAGGGCCAGACCCTCCCTCCAATGAGAAAAACAGCAGCATCTGTGGGGCAGGGAGAGGCAATAACATGGTCGAGTCTGTGAACTGGGAAAAGGAGGAGGGAAGAGGGTTTTGCCCCGCCATCACTGGGACCCTGAGAGTAAGGGCTTGGAGTAGCATTTCTAGGAGTTGGGCGGTTGGAGGGGGCTGAACTGAGCCACCCAAACTCACTCACCCAGTCACCACGCACCTGGCCCAGGAGTTTCATGTTTTACTCTCATATACCAATCATTAATTGAATATGTACTAGGTGCCAGGACCCGTGACGATGACCATCTCAGCCCAGCTTTCAGACAGCTCCTAACTGTAGCGGGATATTACAGTCTAATGTGATCGGGGCTGTGCTTGAGGCATGGGGGCCACTGATGTCAGTCTAGGGGAGACCAGGAAAGGGCTTCTTAGAGGAAGAGTTCTCCAAGCTGGGATCTTGCAGGTTGAGTCAGCAGAGGGAGGGAGACGGCAGGAAGTGAGCTCCAGGCAGAGGGAGCGGCATGTGCAAAGATCCTGGGGTGAGGAAGAGGGAGGTCCAACCACAGAACAGAAGGCAACAGGGTGTGGCTGGGACGTGGAGGCTGGAGACAAAAAGCAAGTCTGGGTCAAGGAGGGCCTAGCAGAGTCTTCAACAGTTTGGCCAATGCACAGGCAAGGAAAGGATCTGAACAAGAGGAAGAAAGCAAATATATTCCGATTTGTACCTCAGGAAGATCACGCTGGCTGGATGGGAATGAAGAGTGGGCAAGACGCCAGATTGGAGATGTTCACAGTAATCCTGGCAAGAGATGCTTGTGGTCTAAGGCTTGCTAATATGACTAAGGAGCTGAGGGCAAACATGGCACCTGTTCCACTCTGAACTCCTGAAGTTGACCTAGTCTGATGGCAGGGTCTAGAGTGTAACACCAGCAGAGGTCAGCACCCCAGTTTAAGTCCTGGCCATGGAGGAACTTGCTGTGTGGCCTTGGGCAACACACTTAAGCTCTCTGAGCCTTGGTTTTCCCAGCCATAAAATAAGGGTAATTGCCTACCTCACAGGAATAATAGCAGCTTCTAATCATATGTATGGCCACGCGAGGATTAAATGAGAAAATACACATAAAGAACAGTGCCCAACAGAGTAAGCACCTAACATAGACTGGCTGTAATTATTTCATTTATCAATTGTTAATTCTCCAATGATCCAGCACCTTCGTGCCAGGTTCTGGGGACCCAGCGACCAAGACGCTATCCCTACCCTCGTGTCACAAACTAGCTGGGCAGGCAGACAGTTACATAAAAGCAAGAGAAGAGGCAGCCGTGCCTGGTGTCCCTTGCAGGCATGGGCAAGGGACACCAGGGGGATGTTTGGGGGAAGAGGAAAAAGCTATGGGTGTAGACAGGCAATGAGAACAGCCCTTGGGATCCCAGTCCCAGCTGCCAGCACGGGAACACAGAGCAGAGAAACATGATCGGGGCTGGAAATCGCTCCTTGGCTTGAAGAGACCAAGGGAAGGGGTGTGTGTGTGTGTGTGTGTGTGTGTGTGTGTGTGTGTGTGTGTGTGTGTGTGTGTGTGTGTGTGTGTGTGTGTGTAATGTGGCAGGGGAGGTTACCTGTGTAATGCGGCAGGGGAGGTTACCTAAATAGCCCAGATCACAAGGCTCGAGGTTTGTGACAACCACAGGGTCACCGGGATCCACGCAGGAGGCGCCACCTGAGATGAGAAAGGCATCCCGGGCCACTCCTGGCCCTGGGCCGTCGGGGAAAGGGCAAGAGTGAAAATAGCCCTGGACCATCAGAAGTTGCAGAGGCTGGGACGGCCTTCAGGAGGGCACCTGATGGGGTCTTTTAAACTGAGAGCTCCGCTTGCCTCTGACCTTCTCATGTCTAGAGAAACTCTAGCCCAGGGCACATTGTTTATAACAGTAAAAAAATGGAAATAGACTAAAGAAATGTCAGAAGGAATGTGCATGAGTAAAATGCATTCTCTTTAATGGATATGGCGATTTAAAAAAAAGAACTGGTCTAGAAAAGAAAAGCATTCACATGACAAGACCTCAGACACATCCTGCAGAGTGAGAGAAATTTATAGAACAAGGTACAAAAGGTGATAATATTCCCATATATTTAAATGTGTGTACATATACAAAATCACGTTATTATCGACATGTATATGTATGTATAAGTATAAAGCAAGTCTGGAAAAATACACGCGAAACTCACAGCAAAGAATTCCTCTAGGAACAAGAACGTTGAGGATTTTGATACCTAGAGTGGGTCATTTTTTTAACACTACCCACCTCTACAGGGCAAAATGATTTTCTGTAATAATAAGCATTATCTTCAAGGCTTGTTCTTTCTTTATTTGTTTAATGATACAATTCATTTATTTATTTTATTTTATTTTATTTTTGGCTGCATTGGGTCTTCGTTGCTGTGTGCAGGCTTTCTCTAGTTGCGGCAAGTGGGGGCTACTCTTCGTTGCAGTGCGCGGGCTTCTCATTGCGGTGGCTTCTCTTGTTACGGAGCACGGGCTCTAGGCGCGTGGGTTTCAGTAGTTGTGGCACGTGGGCTCAGTAGTTGTGGCACACGGGCTTAGTCGCTCCGTGGCATGTGGGATCTTCCCGGACCAGGGCTCAAACCTGTGTCCCCTGCATTCCCTGGTGGTGCAGGGAAGCCCTTGTTCTTTAGTTTTTAAACCAAACATTTTTAAAGAATAAATTTCAATGTAAAAGATATATTCAAATTCAGTAAAATAAATCATGAATAAACTAAAAATTTGTCTTTAACAAAAAACCAAAAATTTTACATCTAGAGATTTGTACTCCATTTCACTATTTTAAACACAAATTAATTTCAAACACTACTCTACATGGAAGTAAAGAATGACAGAAGTGTCTATAATCACTCTTTATTCTGAATCTACTGTTTAAACATAGGAATATATATTATCCCAGAGGCTGGAGACACAAATTGGGCCCAAAGTGACTTTGAACAATTCCAAACTGTTGTGAACGTTTGAACTTTCAAAACAGCCCTGTGTAGCTGAGTCTGCCTGTGTCAGGGGCCAGTGTATAATTGGGGGTTCTCTGAATTAGCTTCCGTAGAATACTATGCTCATTAAAGGAATAAGTAATAAAAAATGGGCCAATCTGAAGCTTATTATTAAAACTTAACAGTAATGCAGCAATGGTTTAGAACTTAGAAACACTTTCTCAAAGTTGGTATCTGGTCACCGACTTTGGTTAGAAGACACAGCGCATGGTAATAATAAAAAGCAGACCGACTTAGTTTTATTATATCATAAACTTTCCTACAGACAGCTCAGCTCGTTACTGCCTGCTTTCAAGCTGGGCCAGCCCCTCAGCCCCACCCTTGGTTCCCCATTGCTAGGGAGGACTGGTAGGCACCAGGGTCAGGGATGGGGCTATCAAAGGGGACTTTAGCTCTACCTATAATATTCTAATTTTTTCAGCATAGTGGCTAAGAACATGAGCCCTGAAGTCAGACTGCCTGGGTTCGAATCTTGGCCCCAAGGTTGTGTGACCCTGGGCAAGTTAGTTCGTCTCTCTGGCCTTGTTTTCCTCATCTGGAGGAAATAGGGAGCAATAATGCCTACGTCATAGAGTGGCAGTGAGGATGTTACGAGATAATTTGTATAAAATTCTGGCATATGGTACGTGCTCAATAAATGTTGACCATGTTTCTGGAGGACAATGTGTTCGTATATTACCATGTAATTTTTTAAGTGTGTGCCTAAATATACTCTTGCTATAGGATCCAGCAATCACACTCCTTGATATCTACTGAAACGAGTTGAAATCTTAGGTCCACACAAAAACCTGCAAACAGATTTCATAGCAGCTTTATTCATAATTGCCAAAACTTGGAAGCAACCGAAACGTCTTTCAGTAGGTGAGTGGATAAATAAACTGAGATCTATCCAGACAATGGAATATTATTCAGCACTAAGAAGCAATGAGCTATCAAGCCATGAAAAGACAAGGAGGAAACTGAAATGCATGTTGCTAAGTGAAAGAAGCCAGTCTGAAAAGGCTGCATACTGTATGATTCCAATTGAATGACATTCTGGAAAAGATAAGAATGTAGAGACAGTAAAAAGATCAGTGGTTTCCAGAGATTAGGGAGGAGGTGGGATGAATAGGTGGGGCACAGGGGATTTTGAGGGCAGTGGAACTGCTCTGTATGATACTGTCCTGGTGGATACATGCCATTATACGTTTGTCCAAACCCATAGAATGTCCAACAGCAAGAGTGAACCCTAACGTAAACCGTGGACTCTGGATGATAATGACGTGTCAGTGTAGGTTCATCGATCTGACGAATGTCCCACTCTGGTGGGGGAGACTGTGTGTGCTGGGGGACAGGGGGTGGCAGGAGGCATATGGGAACTCTGTACTTTCCATTCAAAGTTAACCTAAAATAAAAGTTTAAAGCACATGTCTAGAAGAAAGGCCACAATGCTGAAATGTTAACTAAGATTAATGCTGAGTACCATGCAGGATAGTTATTTTATTCTTTGTATTTTAAAAAAATTATTACACACCCCCCTACCTTCAGGCTGGAAGGCCTGGAGGGGGTCTCTCTGAGGCCTCAGGGGCTGAAACAGGGTCCAGCCCCTCAGCACACCCTTCCCCTTTGGGTCTGATGCTTCCAGGTCTGCTCAGAACAGCTCTGGCCTGGCCTATGAAAATTTGTGGCGTGACCCAAGAGGCAGTCTTTCTCTCTGAGTAGATTTTCTTTGTCTTGGGATGGACACAGGGAGAAGCCCAGCTGCTAGGAGTTTAGGAGGGTCTTAGGCCAGGTTGGCAGAGGGATAGGGAGAAGCTTCAAGGTTTGGAAGGTCTCCAGATGGAGAGATAGGGATGGAGACTGGGCAGGAGCCTGCCTGGAGCACCGACCCTGGTGCCCATCCATCCTCCTCTCTGTCCCTCTGTCCATCCATCCATCCATCCATCCATCCATCCATCCATCCATCCATCCATTCATTCATCCATCCATCCATCCACCTGCCTTTCTATCTGCCTGTCTGACAGTTCCTCCTCTCAAGCATACATTTCATTCATTCATTTATTCCACAAATATTTATTGAGCACCAACTATGTGCCCGGTACTATGCTAGGCCTGGGACATCGCCGTGAATGGGGCAGACACAGTCCCTGCCCTCCCGGGGCTGACATTCTAGTGGGGGACACAGCAATAACAAGGAAACAAACAGCCAAATATATAATCACTAGTTGGGCGAAGACTCCGGGGGTCTTGAGGCTGCTGCCTGTCTGTCCATGTGGCTGGCTATCCGAATGCCAGGGCTCCCCCATGGCCTTACACTTCTCCATCGGTCCTGCAAACAGCCTGGGGCCAGCCCCTTGGGGTCCTGCTTCACCAGAGGTTTCCTCCCAGAACTTTTCTTGACTCTTGCCTCAACTTGCCCAATCATGAGAATCGCTGGTGCACCTGTTAGAAATAGAGATTTCTAGAACCCTTCTGGAGATACACTTGCGGGACCTGGAACCCTGTTTTGATGGCAGACGAGCCAGTGGGTGCTGCCCGGGTGAGTGAGCTGTGTCTCAGCTGCAGCCCCGCAGCCTCCTATGCAGCCCTAGCCTCACGGGAACAGCTGGGCCCTGGCGACGCACCTGGGCTGGTTCTCACAGCCCAGGGCTCTGGGGGGAGGGCTCCCTGAGGCCCGGGCTCAGAGCTGGTCAGCGCCAGGCTGCCAGGAGCCCGCGGAAGCCCGGTGTCTGGGACAGCAAGGACAGAGGTGCCCTCAGGACCCGCCGGCTCCGAGGAGAAGGAGGAAGAGGACAAGGTAGAAAGGAGACTTGGAGGGTCTCAGCGGCCTCAGCAGGTACAAAGCCCGGGCAGGGAGGAGCCTGGCTGGTCTGCCTGGTAGGGGAGCCCTTCTGCCAAGACCCCGCTCCGCCCCCAGTGAGGCCCCGCCCTGGTACCAGCCACCCTTACAGTCCTGGGTTGCGTCCAGGTTCGGTGAAGGAAGTGCCCATTGTGCGCACTGGAGGGGGCCAGGGCAGGTTTGAATGGGCAGAAAAGAATGAGAAAGGCGTTCCTGGTGGTGGCTACAGCGGGAGGCAGGAACAGGGCGTCTGAGAAGGATCCAGACCACCCTCATTTCCTGAGACTCCCAGTATTGGAAAAATGAGGAAATTTCCAAATCGAGATTCAAAACCTCACTGCTGTATTTTTAACGCTTGCAATGAATTTATGAAGCTACAGTTAATACTCACCCACAACAGGGCAATGCAGATACACTGGTCAGAAGAAGAGGACAAGATTGGTTTTAAATATAAATTCATAGTAGCCCACAGCCTGCGGGGAGTGGTGGGGGAGAAGTTAAAAGTTATTCGCTGAATGTCATCTACTTGAGATCCTATCGCTGCGTCTTGGTGACTGTATGAACGAGCATATTCAGAGGCCACGTCAGGTGACTGAGTTTGGGGCTCCTGCTCCCTATGGAAAAAAGCTGTGGGTGGGTCATTAGGGAGACATATGGGATTCTGGTGGCGAGACCTGGGAGATGTGGTTGGATGAGGCAGGGCACCATGGGAGGATGGAGGAAGCATCTCGACCAACTGGGGGAAGCCAGGGGGACTTCCTGGAGGAGGTGGCTCTAACCTGGGACCTGAAGGATGAGTAAGCGTGAGCAAGATGAAGAAGGGCAAGAAGTGGGTTACCAGGAGGAAAGAATAGCAGGAACTGGCCAGAGGCGGCTGGAGCCCTTGGTATGAGAACTGAGGATGGAGAGGTGAGTAGGCAGGGGCAGACAAGGAAGCCCTCTCAGGTGTATTCAGGAATTGGAACTTTAATTCCTACAGTCAGTTTAGCCAGACTTTCTTTACTTGTAGATATTGTCAGTGCGGTTTTTAAAATTTGCATATATCTATGTTCCTTGTAGACAAATCGGTAAGTACAGAAAAGCAAAATGATCAGGAAAGTTTGTCATCAGGAGTGTGAAAGTACACAGGTGTTGGGATGGGCAACTTGTGGCTTTTTCCTCCCGCCCCGCCCCCAAATAATAATGTTAAAAATCATGGCTGCCATTAATTGAGAGCATCAGGACTGTATGTGTATGTGTATATATATATATATATATATATATATATTATATATATATATATATATATAAAAGTTATCTGTTATATAAGCTGTCTACTGCTGTATAAATAAGTCACCACAAACTTAGTGGCTTAAAACAATACACAGCTATGATCTCTGTTTCTGTTGGTCAGGAATCTCAGCATAGCTTAGCTGGGTCCTCTGCTTCATGGTCTCTCACGAGACTGCAATTAGGGTGTTGGCCGGGTCTGGGGTCTCATCTAAAGACTCTACTCCGGAAGGATCTATTTCCAGGCTCCTGTGTTTGTTGACAGAAGTGAGTTCCTTGAGGGTTGGCGGACTGAGTGCCTCAATTCCTTGTCATGTGGGATTCTCCAGCTTGGCTGTTGGCTTCATCAAAGTGTGTATGCTGAGAAGGAAGTAGAGTCTGCTAGCAGGATGGAAGTCACACTCTTTTGTAAGCAAATCACAGAACTGGCGGCCCATCACATTTGCTGTATTCTATTAGTTGAAAGCACATCACAGGTCCTGCCCACACTTGAGGGGAATGGATTACACAAGGGTGTGGACACCAGGTGATGGGAACCATCGGAGGCCATCCTAGAGTCTGTCCACCACAAGTTCCCATAACGGTTCCAAGTGGTCTCTCTCCATATCCCCACTTTGCAAAAGAGGAAACTGAGACACAGAGAAGAAGGAGAGGAAGCTGCCAGGATGACTTCCCATGTACATCCAAATCTTATTCCTTATCAATAAGCTCTGAAAATTTATTTAACATCCACCAGTTCAGAGTCTACAATACACGAAGCACAATACTAGGCACTAGGATATATAGGAATAATTAAATCAAGGTGTCTGTGTTCAAGGAGCCTCCAGTGTACTGGAGGGCAAAGAAGGACATAAAAAAAGTTAATTTCACTTCAACTTAGTAGGTGATTAGTCGAAATATGCCCAAGCAGATGGTCTTATAGAGAAGGGAATAACTCATTGTATTGAGGGCAGGGAGGAGGGGCAGGGAGGAGATCAAGGAAGGCTTCCTGGAAGAGGTGGCACTTGAGTGACGTTCTGAGCCATTTTGTAACATTAAGCTGTGGCTTCAGAAGCGTGAGATGGTTTGTTCTGCCTGGGTAGGCACCAACATTCTTTCATTCATCCATTCCCTCCTTCATTCATGCAGCGTACATTTATTGAGCATCTGCTGTGTGCCAGGCCCTGGGTAGGTGCTCTTCGATGTCATATGCTGTCAAGTCCCTGCAGCAGCCTTGCTGAGCAAGAAGTACATAGAGAGTGCATACTGTGTGCAGAGGGTTGCACTGAGCAGAGAACATCCCCCACCTGCATGGAGCTTGCACACTTGAGGGTCGCACAGGGCAGGGTCCTACAGAGATCACCCCAACAGAGGTGACATGGGGTATGTACCCAGTATTAAAATAATAATTGATGTTTGCAGAGTGCCCACAACTACCTTCTCAGCAACTCTTCGTCTCCATCACCCCTTACTGCCTCCTCGTCCCATCTCCTCCAAATCTCTCACTCTGGACTGTTTCTGAGTGTTTGGGGGCTTCAGTTATTGAAGGAAGGATTCTGACTGGATTTGGAGTGCCAGCCTCCATCACAAGTCCCAGGCTTGCCCGGGGTTTTGGCTGCCCCAGTGTGGGTCCCTGACCGTGTCACGTAGAAATGACCCCTTACCTTGGCTTTCTTGACGTGTGATTAGCCATTAGGCCAACCAGCCATACCTGAGGGGGAATACAGTCTCATTCATTCATTCATTCATTCACTCACTCCACACACTTTGGGTGCACGCCTACTATACTGGCAGGCACTATATTGCCCAAGAAATACAGTGTTTCTACCCTCCTGGCGTTGTGTATGGGGAAAACCAAGGGATAGAAATCAAGTAAAGAGCAGATTACAAGCATGGGAGTTATATTCTGTATTAAATGTGATGGGGACTGGCCCAACTCTGCCTCGTGTAAGTCTAGAGAAATTAACAATCAAGTTACCTTTCTTCGAATGAGTAGAAGATAAGCCAGAGGAGAAGGGGTGAGGGAGGGCATTCCAGGCAGGGGAACAGCATATGCAAAGGCACAGAGGTGCAAAATGGCAATGGCACATTTGGGGCAAGCTGGAAAGTTCATCATGTGTACAGTTTTGGTGAAAAGAGGCAGTAGAAGAAGTAGGGAGTAGACAGAAGAGAGAATAGATGAGAAAAAGAGAGATTTTTTTGTTCTTTTTTTTTTTTTTTTTTTAAGTCAGGATCCTATAAATTAGGGCATACCATCATGGCCTCACCATTTTCACAGCCCTTCTCTCCTCATCCCTATAAGCCAGTTGTCACCCAGGAACAGCTCTCAGGTGGACACATCCTGTTTACACTGCAGTGTTAGATTTTATTGGGTTTGCTGTTGGAGCTTGGTTGCCAGATGTAACATTTAGGAGATTTAACATTAAAAAAAAAAGATTCCATATTTCCGGCTTCTTGTGAAAGATCAGATAATCTGACCACGCTGGGGCTTCCACATCCCGCCTGGAACGGTCAGCCTCATCTGTAGGACAGTGATGGGTGCTCCAGGAAATGGGGTGATGGGCTTTCCAGTTCCATCTGCCCCTCTCCCTCAGCCCAAGAACCTGCTTTGCCTGGGAGAGAATCTGAGGGCCCAGGAATTGACATCTTCCTGGGGGTGACAACCTACCCACTGATTGATGGGTGTGGTGCCCTCACGTCCTAACAGGGGCAAACTCTGGGGTATTATCTACACTGTCTGCAGTGCTTCCCTGCAGGACGGAGCCTCTGGGGACTTTACTGATAGCACATCCTCTCTTGGTCACCTTCCCTTCCTGGTCCTCCTTCCCTCTCTCCCCAGCATTCTTCATGGAGACATTTCCCCATAAATCACTGCCACCCAAATCCTCATCTCAGGGTCTGCTTCTGGGGAACCCAACCAAAGACGGGATCTCTTTTCATCTCAGCCTCCCAGGTGCCCCTCCCTCCCATCCTGGTTCCATTTCTTCCTCACTCTCCCCATTGGTCCTCCCTGCTCTGCCTTCCGCTCCTGGACGGCTCACTCAGCCACCTCCACCACCACCTTGGAAGCAGATGGCATCATCTGGGCAAGAGAGCTCCCTTCACAGTGATTTATGATCCTTGATTGGGCAGTTGTTATTTTTAGCTGTCTCCCTCCACCTTCTGCTGTCCTCCAGGATAGAGGAAGTTCAGCCCTGTTTCTTGGGCATCAGAGGGGGGCTATGTCAGTGGTTTTCAGCTGGAGACAATTTTGTCCCCCGAGGGACATTTGGCAGTGTCGGGAGACATTTTGGGCTGTCACAACTGGCATCTAGTGGGTAGGGACCAGGGGTGCTGCTAAACATCCTACAACATGCAGGATAGCCCCCCCTGCCCGCCACCGCAAAGAATGATCCCAAATGTTAGTAGTGCTGAGGTTGAGAAACCCTGGGCTTTGTGTTTCTCTACTGCTTTTAACTTTTTGTTAGTCTCAGGATATCACATCCTCCTCTTGTAAATACAAGGCAGCCAAGATGCTATGTTGCCTGCTGTCTGGAGCCTGCAATCAGAGAAAGGTCCAGAAGTGACAATAACTAACACATGTTGATGTGTACGCTGTGCTAGGTCTGTAGCAAGCTGTTTATGTTATTAGCAATCCTATGAGGTTTTTAAAACTCCCCATTTTACAGGTGAAGAAAATGAGGCTTGGAGAAGGAGAGCAACTGAAGAGTATCAATCACCTTTGAACCTGGGATTTTCTCCAAAGCCCCTGCTCTTAAACACTATGCTAGATGCTGTCGACTAACTGGTGGCTCATAAAATGGTTACTTCCCATGGGACACAGCTACATATGTTCATTGTGCAAGAGGCATCTGTGTTCCCATCGTTGGAAGTCCCCAAGAGGACAGATCATGAGACAGCATGGATGGAGGCCCTGGCCTCATGAGGGAGTAAGGTCCTATCTCCATGGGTGCTTAAGTCTGACAGATGTCGGGCCAGTGATGGCCCTTTGAAACTGTCTCTCCTTGTATCAGTCAGCTTTGGCTGTGTAACAGTCCACCCCCAAAGTAAACACCTGTTATTTTAAGTCACTATTGAAGTTCACAATTGTGCAAGTCAGCAGTTCGGATCTGTGGTCAGCTGCCAGGTTGGCTGGGGGCTGGCTGATCTAGAAGGCCATTAGCTGGATGACTCATCTCTGTTACACCTGGTCACTCAACCTCTAGCAGACTAGTCTGAGCTTTTATACGTGGCAGTGGCAGGATTTTAAGTGACAGGAGCTATGACAACTCTCGGAGCCTTTTCTGGGAACCGGGAAGTGTCAGTTCTGCTGCATTCTGTTGATCAAAGCAAGTTACAGGACCAGCCCAGACCCAAGGGGTGGGGAAGTAGATTCCACCCAAAGTATTATCACCATGCAGTTTCCTCCATCGGCATTTTCCTCCCAGGCTGAGGTCACCTATTCATGTAGTCTTTATGGTTGGTGGTACCAGCACTTAACCCGGCTCCATGAAACTATAAAATTACTTAGCTATGTGGCCTTGGTCAGTTACTTAACTTCTCTGGGCCTCAGTTTCTTCATTTATATTATAGGACAAAGTATACTCTTCCTGCCTACCTCACAGGTTGTCATAAAGCTCAAATAAGATAGTGGAGGAAGAAGGGCTATTATTCTATTACCTGTCCTTGAAACAGAAGGAGGCCCGGCTGCTCACACCAGACACGTGCCTCTCCCCTCCCTGAGCCAAGTCTCCTGCAATTTATCAGTAGCCAAAGCCTGACAAGCTCCTGGTGGATTCTCCATCAATCCTCCTGTCTCTTTTTCCAAGGAAAACCCAAGTGGTTTTGCCAGAAACGCTCAGAATTTTTTTCACTCAAGCTCAACTCTTAAGCATTGACCAAGAGCCCCTTTATGATTGCGTTGTTTGGTCTAAGACCAAACGTGGAGATTCCTTGGCCTGAAGTGCTCTCCGTTAACCCCTCTCACCAGAAAAAGCTCTCTATTGTTCAAGAAATACAGCCTGTGTGCTCTGAGACATCTCATACACCTCAGGTTCTGAGAAGGCAGAAAATAACTGTGGCCTCCTGGATGAGGCCAGCTCTGTGGAAGAGTATCAGGCCTGCTCAGTTACCCTCCTGCAAGGAACCCCAGGGATCAGCCACCAAACATGCCACAAGCCTGGGGAAACTGAGGCCAGTGGTATGAAAAGAAGAGTGTGACTATCCCAGCTGGGGTAAAGGGCCTTTTGGTTGTTTGGGGCAGAAGAGAGAATGTCATATAGTTATTAAAGCTGATTAACCCCAGTTATTGAATGCTGACTTTGTGACATGTCCCCTGCTGAAGACTGGGGACCATTCCTGTCCCATTCACTGTTATACCCCCATGCCTGGCATTGAGCCCAGTCCAGGAGGTGCGGGGGTTTGTGGCATGATCTCATTTAATACCAAGCAGGTACCATTATTACCATCCCCATTTTGCAGATGAGAAGACTGGGGCCCTGGGCATGGAAAGAATTTGTCCAAGTCACACAGCTAGGAGGTGGCAGAGTCAAGACTCAGACCGATCCTATCTGGCTCTGAAGTGCACACGCTCACAGCTACACAGCGGCCCCTTCAACTCTGCTGGCTCCAAAGAGCCTAGACCTGTGGGCAGGATGCGGGAGGGGTACAAAAAAAACATGCAAAGCAGACAGATGACCCCGAGGTTTCTTCCTGTAGCGGCCCGGGCCCGGGCCCGAGCCACTGTTCTCTCCACCCTCCCCCAATCAAAAGCACCCTGCCCTTCTCTCCTGGTGCCAGCGTGGCACATCGTCAAGAGGACCGATTTGGCCAACACTTTTTACATCCTTACTTGTACCAGGCACTGTTCCATGCACTTCCCCTGCCTTAGTTAATTCCAGCCTCAACACTAGGAATATTCTGCAACCCTCCAAAGTGATCAAAAAGCGAGTGGTGTCGCTGGGTTCAAAGCCAAGCAGGTTTCATCATCAACATTATCGCATTTACCATTTTGACTTCTCGCCACATGCCAAGCACAGGCTAAGCATTTTATGTGCACAAATCCTCACGTCCACTCTCTGAGGTAGGGTTCTTTATGATCTCCAGTGTGCAGAAGAAACTGAGTTACAGAGAAGTGAAGTCACTTCCCCCAGATCACGACAGTAAATGGCAGAGCCAGGATTCACCCAGAGCTGGCTAAGACTGGAGGCCATGGTCTTACACATTGGGCTTCATCACTCCCGCTGTGGGCATTGAACCTGTTGACTATGCACATTACATAACATTGAGGGAATAGATTAAAGAATGAGTGCATGAATAAAAGGGAGCACTTCCAGGCACACCCGCCCCCCGTGACCAGAGACGGGAGGGAAGGGGGTCTCCGTTAAGTCTTAGCTCTGGAGCAGCTGGTTGCAAAGGTGGAGAATGGCGCAGGACAGCTGGAGAAACCCTGGGAGATGTTCACTGCAAAAGCATCATCTTCTCACAAAGACCCTGGGGAGGGGTCTCTGCTGGCCAGTGTTCCTGGGGCGCTGACACCTCTCCTGGCTGGACAGGGAAGAGAAGGGGACTTTGGAGGAAGGCCGTCATCCTCTGCCTGTGGAACAGTCACCACACGCTATGTTAATGAGAACTTGGCAGTGACCCCTCAGTCCCTGCGGAGGGCAGGATTCCATTTCTACCGGTCGAGTTGCACAGAGCTTGGCAGAAGCCACAGCCAGAGGAGCACGGCATGCCTTGTCCATCGGGCCTTACAAACAGTCACTGCCCAGCCAGGGCCCTCTGGAAGGAGCACAGTTAGAACAACAAGGGAGCAAATGGACATTTAAGGCGCCTCCTCTTTCCCCACAAAAAAAGAATCCTGCTTTCTCCTGGGTGCAAAGGGAAGCAGGGTTTTAAAAACATTACTGAGTGGCTGGTGTGCCAAGCTCTGTGTGTGCTCCTGGACCCCAGTAGTCCATCCTATCCTTAAAGTGACCCTATGTTTATTCTCCCACATGGAGGGATTCTATTCAAATATGAGTCAGATGACATCACTCCCCTCCTCAAAGCATTTCGGTGGCTCCCCAGTCCCTTAGAACGAGGTCCAAATCCTTCACCATGGTCCACAAGGCTTTTCCCCTACCCTGTTATCTCTGGGGTCTCTTTTCCTACTGCCCTCCCCTCTCGCTGACTCCACCCCAGCCATACCGCTATTTCTCCGGCACATCAAGCATGCTTATGCCTCAGGGCCTTTGCACTGGCTGTGCCCTCTGCCTGGAAACCTCTTTCCCAGGTATCCCCACATGCCATTCCTTCATCTTCGTCAGGTCCTGATGAAGTGATACCTCATCAAAGAGGGCTTTACTGACTATCCTAGAATCCCCTGTCCCTTTCCATCTCCCTTCCCTGTTGTGGTTTTCTCCAAAGCATCGTTACCCCCCTGACACACTAGAATGTCACCTCCGTGTGTATAGGGACCTGGTGTGTTCATTCTGTGTCTCTGGGGCCTAGCACAGTGCCTGGTACTTAGTAGATGCTCAAAAAGCATTGGTTGGCTGAATGAATGACCCTTTTAGATTGGAATGAATGACCTTATTTTGCAGGTGAAGAATCTGAGGCTCAGCAAGCTTAAGGGACTCACCTGAGGTTTCCTACCCCATAAGTAGGCAACTCCAGATGAGGAAGAGAACATCGCTTTATGAACTGCATAACCTTCTGTTATCCAGTCTTCTGTTGTCAAACATTCTTATTGTTTCTTCTCTCTAATCAATAACTTGATGACCCTTCTTGTACATTCGTCTTTTTTCCTATATCTATTTCCTTAAGATTTTATTTCTTCCCTTCTCTCCCCTGTTTCTGTTACCATATTCTGGGGGCTTAGAGTCAAATTATTATTATTATAAAATAGCTTTATTGAAAAGGTCTTGCTTTAGATAATTATTTTTCTATAAACCTTTCTAAAAAGCTTTATCTTTTTGTTTTCCTGGTTTTGTCACTAAGTGTCAGTGATTAAAAAACATGATCTCTAAAAAAAACCCAAAAAAACATGATCTCTCCATTTGGGGATTATTTATTTTGATTTCTCATTTGGTCAACTGGGGCTTATATTTGAGTAGGTTTTTTTTTATGGACATGTAAGTGGCAAACTTTCTAAGTCTTTGCACGTCTAGGAACGTATTTCTGGCATCTTAGCCCATGAAAGGATATTTGAAGGGAGTAGAATTCTTGGGCCACAATTCATTAGCCAGGATTGGGTATATAGGGTGTTTGTGTGTATGTGTGTGTGTGTGTGTGTGTGCGTGCAGAAGTATTTTATTGAGCTATCATAAACACACAGTAACATGCAGAAATTTTTAGTGTGTAGCTCAATAAAATTTTGACAAGTAATTCACCCATACAGCCCTCAACCAGATCAAGATATAAAATATTTCCATCAGCACAGAGTGTTCCCTTGGGCTCCTTTCCATCATTCTTCCACCCACCAGATGATACGTTCTGATAATGCCATAGCTTAGTTTTGTCTGTTCTTGAAGTTCGTATAAATGGAATCCTACTGTATGGACTCATGTCTGGCTTAGTTCACTCAACATAATGTTTTTGCGATTTATCCATATTGTCATGTGTATCATTAGTTCCTTTTTGTTTGTTTTCATCTGAGTGGTATTACATTGAATGAATATACCACAGTTGGTTTATCCCTTTTCCTCTAGATACACAGAGTGGTTTCCAGTTGGGACTATTACTGTCACACAGGTCTCTTTGTGAACATTGCATGTTACTTCCCTTGGGTGTGTATGTAGGAGGGGAATTGCTGGATCATGGAGATGGTGTTTAGCTTTGTAAGAACATATCAAACAATTTTCCAATGTGGTTGGACCATTTTTATTCTTGTTCCACATCCTGAACAGCACTTGAAATTGCCACGGTTTTAACAACTTGTTGTGCTGGGCTTCCCTGGCGGCGCAGTGGTTGAGAGTCCGCCTGCCGATGCAGGGGACACGGGTTCGTGCCCCGGTCCGGGAAGATCCCACATGCCGTGGAGCGGCTGGGCCCGTGAGCCATGGCCGCTGAGCCTGCGCGTCCGGAGCCTGTGCTCCGCAACGGGAGAGGCCACGGCAGTGAGAGGCCCGCGTACCGCAAAAAAAAAAAAAAAAAAAATTGTTATGTTGATGTTTCGCTTTGTTTTAACCACTATGCTGGGTGTGGAGAGAGATCTTGTGGTTTTAACCTGCATTTGTCTGATGACTAGTGGTGAGCACCTTTCCATGCGCTTATTGCTCGTTTCGATGCCTTCTTTTGCGAAATGCCTGCTCAACTCTGTGGTCCATTGACTTCTTTGACTTTTGGTCTTGATTGTGAGAAATCTGAGGCAACCTGATTTTTTTCCTTTACAAAGATCACCTGGGTTGTTGCTTTTGTTGCTTAGAGATTTTTGGTTCATTTTGCTTCACTTTTTCTTAAATACTTGTAGATTTTTTTTCTTATCTCTGAAATGTCCTGACATTGATATCTGCTAGATTTAGATTTAGCTGAAACTCAGTCCAGCCAATTATACACGGAAAGCTCAAGGCAGTTTTCCATTATTTTTTTTTTAAAGGATCCCAGGGGGATCCCCTTCTTTTTTATATAAATTTATTTATTTTATTTATTTATTTTTGGCTGTGTTGGGTCTTCGTTGCTGCATGCTGGCTTTCTTTAGTTGCACAGAGTGGGGGCTACTCTTCGTTGTGGTGCACGGGCTTCACATTGCGGTGGCTTCTCTTGTTGTGAAGCATGGGCTCTAGGCACGCAGGCTTCAGTAGTTGCAGCACATGGACTCAGTAGTTGTGGCTCGTGGGCTCTAGATTGCAGGCTCAGTAGTTGTGGGGCATGGGTTCAGTTGCTCTGTGGCATGTGGGATCTTCCCGGATGGGGGCACGAACCCGTGTCCCCTGCATCGGCAGGTGGACTCTCAACCACTGTGCCACCAGGGAAGCCCGTTGCACTGCAGTTTTTAATTCGGCAATTATGTTTTCATCCCCTCACGGTCTTCCCTAATCTCAGATATGCCTCTTCTGTGAAAGCTTGCCCTCGTTTCTTAGGTGTAGCATCCGTTAGAACTGTATCAGGAACCTGAACTAGAAATTTGACAAAGTTTCTTCTGATTTCTTTTAATCCCTCCCTCCCATGAGGACACATCATCCCATGCTCTTGGATGCAGCAGCTCATGTTCAATATTGTTCCTCTGCTTATTCTTCCTAAGGGAGCTTTCTGCTGGTACAATGTAGGGTATTTTCAGGCCCAGTGGAAGTGAGAAGGAGAAAACAGAGGTTGTTACAGAGCAGCATTTCTGGTTTGGAATTCCAGGCACCTAGGAGAGCAGAGTGGAGATTTGCACCATGGCCAACTTCATCAGGAAGCTCAGCTTTGGGTCAAATAGTGTCTTGTCTCTGATAATTGTGGAATCAGGGGAATAGCAAAGGCAATGCCCTTAACTCTCTGCTAAGCCTGGCTTCGCTCAGTGGCAGCCAGCCGCGGCAATGCTCTCAGATGACTAGCTTCCCCTTGGGGTTCCCCACAGCATGGCAGCCCATGCTACACCCTTCCCAGAGGCACCAGCTGGATATAAATGAACTGCTTGTTACTCCCCACCCCTGACAGGTATGCTCTGGGGTCTTTTCCCCAGACTTTCACACATGACCTTCCATGAATCTGTTCAGATATTCCTCCAATCTCATCCCATCTCCACACTATTTTGCATAATTATCTGAAGTTTGGGGCAGTGTGGATGCCAACCGTCCCTAGTTTCTAGATCCAATAAAGGCTTTTCCCTGGTTTTTCTATGCCATTGGTAATTTCAACAGATATCCCAGAGAGAAACACAGAGAGACTTGCCTGCCAAAGGCATCCTCTGCCCAGAAGTCTTTTCACCATTCCCTGAAGCCATATGAAGCCAGCATCTAATTAAATAGAGATCAGTCAGACCTCACCTGTTAACACACTCCTTGTATTTTATTACACAATCCAAGAACCTTCTTATTAAATGTAAATTGCACACATAGCTAAGTGTGCTGTAGAGGTGTAGTCATGGCCCAGGGCCTGTTTTACTGCTGAAACCGAGGTACTTTCAGATTTTGAGAAAAGGGAAGAGGAGTTACACAAAGACCCTGAAGCCTTGGAAGGGCTTTTGTTTATAAAGGAGGGGAGGTCTGGGGCCGGCCTCTACCTCAGAAATAGTTTCTTTCTTCCCTGAGCACCTCGAAGTGAATGCTGAGTTCACCCCAGCTAAGTGAGCAGCCCAGGCTTTAGCAAAAGCATAGATTACAAGACCAGCCAACATTGATCTCCTTCCAGGCTTTGCTAAGTGTTCCCAACAGCTCCATCGAGTACGTGCATCGAATGTCCCATCCTACAGATGAGGAAACTGAAGCTCAGAATGGTCCAGGGAGGGCCACACAGCTAGTGAGAGGCAGAGCTGGGATTTGAAGCCATGTTTATCTCCTTTAATTCTCAGAGCAGACTGATGAGGTAGACATCAGTATTTCTACTTGAAGGTAAAACAACTGAGGCCCCAGAGAGTAAAGTTGAGAGGCAGGCTCCCTGCCACCACACTCAGCTACAGTGGAGCCAAGACTCAGCCCAGGCAGGGGTCTAAGGACCTGCTGGGAGCCCAGGATGGAGGTGCGAGCTGATGGGAGAGCTTGGGGACGTGACAGTCAGTAGGTGATGGTTGAAGCTACTGGAGTGCGGAAGAGGCAGCTCAGGATGGAGAAAAGAAGGACTGAGGGAAAACCCTGAGCAAAGTAACATGTGCAGGATGACACCAGAAGAAGCATCCACAGAGGGGATGGGACAGGGCAGTGGGTGAAAACCAAAGGAGGTTCTTCCAAAGGATGGGGGTCCTCAAAGGCCAAATTTCCTCTGGCAGGGGCTCGACATAGAGTTGCTGGTCCCATATGGAGGGGACCCTATGGAGGTCCCATATGGAGGGCGCGTCAGAATTACCCACAGGGCTTATGAAACTCAGATGCTTGGGCCCCGCTCCCGAGTCTCTAAGTCAGTAGGTCTGGGGCAGGGGACAGGGGCGCAGAGGGGGGCAGGAATTTGCATTTCTAACATGTTCCCACTTGATGTCCATTCACCTCGTCCACATTCCAGAGGGCCAGCTTTTGTAAGAGGAGGGAACATTAGCATGGATGGGGTTCAAGGTGCTCAGCCAGGTCCCTGAGCTTTTCTTCTTTTCTCCCCTCGCTCAGTCCTTTCTGCAAACTCCCCCGACCCTCTATTTATCTACAGCTCTCTTTTTGAATGGAAGTATAAGTACACCCAGTAAAGTGCATGCATCTTAAAGGCACACACTTGATGGATATTTACATGGATGTACACCTGTGTGTCCACACCTGGACCAAGATGCAGAACATTTCCAGTGCCCCTAGCAGTCTTCCTCATGTGTCCCCATAATCAGTAACCCACACCTAGAGGTATTCTAGGGAGGAACGGGGTCCTTCCTCTTGAACTTCATGAGATGCAATCACACAGTATGCTCTCTTTGTGCCAGAGGCCCCTTCTCGATAGTTGACAGGTTTATTTTTTATTCCTCACTCACTCCAAACATTCAGTCCAGAAAGTGCAAGTGACTACATCCATGAACACTTCCCTGTGCCTCTTCCTCTGTGTAAGGCGCGTTTTCCTTGAGATCCTCCTACTTCTTTCCAGTTCTCAAAACAGCCCCATAAGGAAGGTGTTTATATTCCTGCCGTTTTATGAGGTTCAGAGAGGTTAAGACATTTGCCCCAAATCCCATAGCCTATAAGAAGCAGCCTCAGGTAGTTTGAATTCAGAGCCTGCCTTTAACCATGAGACCATCCTGCCTCCCTCCCAATGGAGCCTTATGACCAAGTAGACATGCATGTCAGTGTTTGTTGATTGACTGAATGAAGTGATGAAGTGACCTTCCCACCCCCAAAGCAGCTGTTCTGCTGATCTTTGGAGTTGCTACATTAAGAAGCAGCCTAGGATCACTTCCCAGGGCTCAAAGTCAGGCTAGCTTTGCTCACGGGGTGAACAGTGGATTCACGTCCCCAGTGGTCTAGCCTCAGCCTGACTCACAACTGAGCTGGCCAGTTTGGGAGGCTGAGCCCCGGGGCCTGGAGGTTGGGCTCAGTGAGACATGCCCCCCGGAGCCATCAAAGGCCAAAGTCGACTGCACTGCCTCTCTTGAAGCATCCTGGCACCTTTCAGGGTCCCCAGCTGTGGTCCTTGTGTGGCATTTATACCAGCCAGAAGCACGACTGCTCTATTAAACCGCAGAAGGCAACCTCGAGACAGTTGAACAGCCAATAGCCTTTGTGCTAGCAAAAGAGATACAAAAAAGGTGTCATAAATGGATAGCTTTTTTCTTCCCTAATTTTTCAAAGTGGATAAAAAGAAAGAGAGAGAGGAAGAGGGGGGAAATGGGCCTAATTATAAATGAGTGGCGTGAAGTTAATGATGACTCATTTTAAATTGGTATTTGACAAGAACAAGAAAGAGCTGAAGCCAGAACAATTAGGAAGTAATGAAGAGCTTAAAAAACAGAGAGAAGAGCAGGTGAGGGAAGGATCCCTGAAGGCCATGCCTGGAAATGACTAAGTGTGTCTCAGGGCCAGACTGGGGATGGGTGTCCCGTAGAGGAGCCACCGGAATGATTCTAAGGAGTTGGTACAGATGGGAGGGGCTCAGAAAGTCCAGCCAGACCACCAGCCTCAAATCTGCCCACTCCTTGCCATGTCCAGCTCCTCCACGCTGATCCAAGCCCCTGACCTCTCTCCCTGGAGCCCAGAAATGACCACTTTGCTGGTGCCCTTCCTTCCCCTCTCTGCCTCTCTCCCAATCCGTTCATCTCAGGAACAAGAGGAATCTGTCTAGAGACAAGGTGACCGCCGTTCCCTTGTTCCAGATCCTTCTGTAGCTTCTCAGTGCTTATCAGAGAAAATCTCAATGTCTCGCCTTGATCTCCAAGTTCTAATCTAAGTGGTGAGCTGATGTCTACCTGTCCAGCCTCATCTCAAGCCAGGTGGGCCCTCACCCTGTCCACATCAGGATTCTGGCATCTTCAAACATATCACATTTGTTCCAACCTCAGGGCCTTTGCACATACTCTCTCCTTTACTGGAAATACCCCGCCTTCACATGAGGCACAGAGGGACCCATCCAAGTTTAACTTCGTGTCAGAATAAATGTTGCAGAATACGTAGCTGAAGGAAGTCTCCCCAGTCATTCTCTTTCACTACACCCTATGGCATTTCTTCATAGCCCTTATCATGGCTTGTAATGATAGCTTTTATTTGCTTGCTTTTATGTTGTCTAGCTCCTCCTCTGGACTATGAAGCCAGGGACTGTGGATGTTTTATTTACCAATGTATAACTCAGAATCGAACACAATGAACTACATGTAGTAAAAGAAATGAGAAAGCCATCTTATGCAATGATTCCAGTTCTGGCTTCAGGCACAGCTGGATCTAGGTGATCATTGTCATCAGGAATCTTTCTCTGTTTACCTAGATCTGCTCTCCTCTGTGCTGTCTTCATTCTCAGGCGAGGTCTCCTTGGGGCAGGCTTTAGCAACTCCAGTGGGAAAGGAGGCTCTCCTTTCAAATCGTTTCAGCCAGAGTTAAGTTACCATTTATTCATTGGACAAGTCTTTCTCTATTGAGCGAGCACTTAACTATGTTTCAGGCACTATTCTAAAAAGCAGAGCGTCATCAGTAAACAAATGGAGTCCTTGTCCTCTTGGGGTTTACATTCTAGTGGGGGAGACAGACAATAAAAAAGTCAGGATGATGAGCCCCTTAAACCAATGATAACCGGGAGGGGGTTGGAGAGTTATGGGCAGGAGGTGGACAGGTGAGAATTCAGTTGATGTGTGGGACCTCTGACTGCCCCGGCTGCAGGTGCCTGCTCCTCAACCGATCTCATGGCAATGAGAGCAAGGGGAGAATTGTCCCAAAGGAAAATAATGAGATATTTCCAGAAAAGGGTGGGATGGAGACAGTCAGGCAAACCCAGGAGGCGTCCTCCTCAGACCATGGAGGGAATAGACTCAGGGACTCAGGACCCAGGATTGCTGACCCTACACCAAGTCTCATGGTATGTACCCCTCTGTGCCAGGCACGGTGGAAAACACTCTAGGCACTGGTGGAGAGAGGTCATTTCTGGCCTTGTAGCTTCTCACCTCCAGGGTGGGACAGTGGTGTGTCGGGATCAAGCAAGGGACCCTGGAGCACCTGAGCGTGTCAATGTCTGACTCAAATCAGAGCAGACTCTAGGAGGTCCCTGAGAAACTTTCACAAGCAGGAGAGAAAGATCTGGAGGCACCACAGATGCATGAGGCTCGGCCCCCATTCTCCACCCCATTTGAGCCACACCATGCCTGACACCACGAGCCCCTGACTGGTTGGGGGTCGGTGGTCCTGGTGGTCATTGGCTATTGCACTGCTTTCCTTCTCTGCAAAACGTTTCTCTGGCCTTAAGATCAGGTATGCCCATGAGAGTGCACTGTCTCATCCGTTTTGTGGGTCTCAGAAAGTGAGAGCTGAGAATTGCAATTTAGTGGGACTGGGGTAATATTTTCTCCAGAAAGGGTAACTTCTAGAAACGCTTGTGTCTGGGGAGGAGGCCAAGCTTCGGGTCGGGTTTGTTTTCAACAATCTTGGAAGGGTTTTCAGGTTGCCTCCATGTTATTGGGGAGTCATCTGAGGCCCTGAGATTAGTGTCCAAGGGATTAGAAATGTTGCCTTGTCCTCAAGATGACTGTCTCAGGCAGGGGTAACACCTGGCTTTCATCTCAAATGCCATCTCAAAGGGGTCGGTAATGACTGCCTGGACCACCATGTTGAGCACAGGTACAGGCTCAGCAGGAAAGTGTGCCATGATCCACTAGTAATGTCTGCCAGGGATATAAGAAGAATGGGTTGTGCACACATGCCAGATATTTACCACACCTGATCAAATGGACAACATTGTGCTTCCTAGAGAAAAATATCCCACTAGAAATAGATGCAGGGTGATAACAGGCATTGTCCCAAGGTCACATGTCACAGTAAAGAGCAGAGTCTGAGGTCAGACCACTCCTGGTTCCACCACTTGTATGCTGTGTGACCTCGGGCCAGTTATCTACCTCTCTGAACCTCAGTTTCCTCTTCTCATTATTATAGCAATAACATCACTCCTATCACATAGGAGTTTTTAAAGATAAAATGGGATCACATATGCAATATGATTCAATAATCCCTGTTTCCCTTGTTTCCATCCTCTCCTCCTGTGGCCGTCCACACCAAGGAGGTGAGAAGTCAGAAAGGGGAGGCAGAAGACCTCCTGGCATAACCGGCTAAGGAATGTGCAGAGGGGCTAACCTGGAAATGAACTAAAATTGGAATAATTAAGGAGCAATGGGAAGTTTAAAAAACCAACCCCAAAGCTTCCACTAGAGGTACAAGCTTGTCTGGCTGGGCCACTGCTTCCTGGAGAGGCTGTTGGGAGTGGTGGTTTGAGCCAGACCACATGGGTTAAAGCCCAGCTCTTCCTCCTACTGATTGTGTGATATCACCTCTCGTGTCTCAGTTTTCTCATCTGTAGAATGGGAGTGCTGAGAGCCCCTTCCCCCAGGTTGACATGTCAATTAGGTAAGACCTAAGGAAAGTACTGGCACAGTGCCTAGCACATAGTAAATACTATTATTATTATTATTATTATTATTGTCTAGCAAGTATTTGCTTCCTCTGGAGCCTGGAAGCCTTATCACTAGGCTTCTTTCTTTCTGTCACATCATCACCACATGATAATGGGGGATGAAGAAATCACCCCAGAGGAGAATTCCTCCAGCTCCGCCCAGGAGATGCACCCTTCCTGCGGTCTGGGGCTGGAGGACGTCCAAGGCCACTGGGTGACCACGCCATGCGGAGGCTTCTGAATCCCATCCGGGCAGATGGTGTCCCCCGGGTCCTTCACTAATTATCCTACAGCAGAACCTTGCTGCTTCCCACTCTAATGCCCAGTAATCGGCCAAGAAACCTCGCAATCCACTATTTGCAAACAATTAGCCCAGTTCACGGCCTCTGCAGCGTCAATTAATGTGGACGTGAACATAATTTATGGGGAAGCAGGGACGGACACAGGGGGTTGAGGTCACAGCAACCATAAACCTCTGGCTCACATGAGATTCCCTAGGAAGGGGGCTGACAGTGGGGATCCTTCACCCTTCAATTTTACAGGTGTGGGCCACTCCCCACCGGAGGCCTCCAGGGACCCAGAGTCAGAGGTCTGTGGCCAGGGCCTCTGAGCTCAGGTCCTGGTCATCCAGGACTCAGACAGTCTACCTCGGCCATCCCCCTGCCTCCACGCAGGCTGCCCCAGCACCCTCTTCAACCTAAGAGGAAGATGCTGCAAACCCACTGATCTCTCAGTCTCTTGGGAATAGTCTCAGCTTTGGGGAACCCTTGAGGAAGACAACACAGATGCCCTTCACTGACCCCACCTCAGGCTAAGGGCAGTGCTTGGAGGGAGAAGGGGCTCCCCAGGCCCATTTCTCCAAAGGCCCAACCCAAATATGTCAGGAAGCAAAGGCTCAGAGGTGAGGCCAACTCTGGCTTTAGTCCCAGCTTGGCCACAGATTGGCTGTGTGACCATGTACACGTCTCTTAACCTCTCCAAGCCTCAGTTTTAACATCTGCAAAATGGGGATTTAAAAAATCAAGTAGGCAAATGGGTTCAACCCCTGTACTTTGGTCACTGGAGGTTTCTGTTGGCAGCTGCTGGAGTAATAGTTAACAGAGAAATAGCAAATCCCTTAGAGGGCTTCAGAGCTTCCAGAACACCTTAAAACCACAGTCCCCATGGATCCCCCTGAAGGGTGGGGAAAGGCCATAGCCCAGTCATCTCGAGCCCCCACCGCGGGAGGATCCACTTCCCAGCAAGTCACTGGCTCTCTGCAGCACGGGTCTCGCTGCCTGTTGCCAGGAGACATCAGCTTCTCACCACGTGGGCCTCTCCACAGTCGGCTCCCAGCTTTCTCCCCTGCTTTCCCCAGGGCGAGGGGTCCGAGAGGCTGCCAGGGTTAAACACTTTGCAGGCATCATCTTACCTGACCCTCACTAAGGCAAGCGCAGGAGAAGGCAAGAAGACAGAAGCCTCCATCTCTATTGGAACCAAATCTCGGAAGTGACATCCATCACTTGAACTGTATTCTCTTCATTAGAAGAAATCACTAGGTCCCAGCCACACTCTTGGGGGGAGGGTTCACAGGGATGCAGGGATGACTCCGGGAGGCAGGGGTCACTGGGGGCACAGTGGAGGCTGCCTACCCCGAAGGGACAGTTGGCATCATTACTGAGTGCCAGGCACTGGACTAAATGCTTTGTGGACGTCACCTATTCAGTCCCCACTATGGCCCCGTGGGCTAAGTGTTACCCACCCCTCAGCAAGGGCTGAGCGGAACAAATGATCATCCAACAGAGAAAGACAAATTGACCCCTTAAAAGATGCTGGTAGGAAAGGAAAATACATCCTAAGAGGCAAAAAAAGAAGTCTGCCAAATACTGTTACCATCCCTACTTTATGGGTGAGAAGGTTGAGGCTCAGAGGAGTTAGGTAACTTGCCCAGAAATTGGGAGGAGCTACTGGAATTCGAACCACGTTTTTATCGTTGGCCTCTCACTCCACAAAGGTCAGGCCACTGTCCTTTGGGATCCAGCCACAGACTGGCTGGGCCACCCTGAACATGGGAAGTTGAATATCTGATTAATGGGGTCAGGAAACTGGCCTACTGGCAGGTCAAGGGAACTTTGCAAATGAACT
The DNA here is from genome assembly GCF_005190385.1 of Monodon monoceros. Lineage (NCBI taxonomy): Eukaryota > Metazoa > Chordata > Mammalia > Artiodactyla > Monodontidae > Monodon > Monodon monoceros. Next base: position 75,516,475 of record NW_021703765.1, on the reverse strand, counting down.
GTAATCCAGTAATGTTATTTCCTTGCCTGGGGCAGACTGAGTGTTCTGGGCCAGCAGAAGCAAACTCCTTAGCTCATCTGGCTTGGCGCATTGGAGACTTGAAAGTTACTGGAGAATTGTAGTCAGTCAGCACCGTTTGCTCAGGTTAAAATTGGGAGAGCAGAGCTGATCCCACTGGAAAGAAACTGCCTTGAACTCCCAAAGGTGGCAAAGCACAGGAGCAGAACCCAGGAGGCCAAGAGAATGGTCTTATCCCTCCCTGACCCCAGCAAGCCAGCAGGACAGCCTTCCAGAGCTCATACCCAGGAGGCATGGGGAACTGGGCCCCAGCCAGGCCTGGTTCCCTGTCCCAACTTGGCCACCATCTGACTGTAGGGCCCTGAGCAAGCCACAAACACCTGTAAGCCCCAACTGCCAGGACTGGAAGTGATGGTGATCCAAACTCGCGGGACCACGGAGAGGATGAGAAGGCGTAAGACCTGCAAAACACCCCTCAGAGAGTGGGTGCCGAGCCCACGCTGGCTCTTCTCGGCATGTGGGACGTGCCAGACAGAGGCATGTCATCGTTGTGCTTCTCTTCCTCGTGCTGGGCACAGACTTGGCTATTCAGTTAGACCAGCAAGGAAGAATGCAACTTCTGGACAGGGTGAGGGCTCGAAAGATGCAAATCCAGGAATTGGAACCATTCTCAATCATGGAGTCGCTACGAAGTGGGTCATGGCGCAATTTCTAAAGAAAGCTTTGGTCCAAAGAGTTACTGATGGCAACTGAGTCTGTTTCAACACCTCAAAAGAACAGAGTGCCCCCGACACCTGGGAGGTAGCCAGGTGCAAGGCAGATGGGGAGCAGTGCTTGTCACTCATTGCAGAGGGCTTCCTAAGACCCCACGGGGACGTGGATTGATCTGCGGTCTCCGCCGTATGCCAGCTCTACCCTGGACCCTTCTGCATGATCTGTGGCAATTCTCGACTTACTAGAAAACCGTGAAATTATGTACATGCTCTGTGATCTTGGGAGAGAGACCTAACCTCTCTGAGCTTCAGACAACAGGGTTCATATCAGAGCTGTCCTGAGGACTTGAAGGTGACACACGAATCGCAGTGCCTGGTGCCTGATATAAATCCTCCATCATTGGGAGTCCCCACTGCTATTAAGGGATGTGCCTCTTTAGAATGACTCGTCTCAGGACCCCTGAGTCCCAAGGAGTGAAGCTGGTTGTATCTTCCCAGAAACGGATCAAGGGAGCAGAGTGCTGGCTGACAGCTCACAGGAGGGAGAGGGGACCCGGCCTCTCTGAAGGCTTAGGGTGGGCCTGGGACAGGTGAGGGACACCACCCCCTTGCCACTCACGAATGTCCTCCTTGGATGCAACCAGAAATCTTGGTGTTTTCCCTCCAGCTTGGCGTAGGGAAAAAAGACCCCCTCCATCATAGCCCAGTGTCCACCAGGGTCCTAAAGAGAGGGGGGGCACGCATGTGACAGAGAGATGGATGGCTTCAGTGCCCACCAGGGCTCCTGGCACCCGAGGGACAGAAGCTGTGTGTGTGTGTGCGTGCACACATGGCGTGTGAGACACTATATCTTCGGCGGTCAGGTCTTCTAGAACCAGCAGTGAAGTACACAGGGCTGCCAGAAGACACTTCCCATCCACCGGGAGGGCTGCTTGCAGAGTTTGGGGGCTGCTGGCTGCAGATGGTCAGATATTAAATTCCACTCGGCCTCCCATCTGGTGGCGGCTCTGGCCGACCGGGAGAATTCCCTGCGGGCCAGCTCTGGGCTCTGGTAAGCCACTCTGCCCCAAGCCGGCCCTCTGGTGACCCTCAGACAGGGCTGTGCTCAGCTAATCAGAGGGGTCCCCCACCTCCAGCCGAGCGTCCCCTCATCTCCTGCCAAGGTAGCCGCCTCTTATCTCCCCTCCAAGTCTGCTCCCCCAGAGCTGGGGCTGAAAGAACACAGGACGGGGCATCACGTCTACCAGGGGTCACGTCCTGGCTCCTCTGGGCATTTTCCAGGACCTGAGCCTCCATTGCCTCCTCTGTTTTTCCTGCGTCCCAGGGCCATTGGGCGGATGAAATAGGAGATCACACAGGTAGAGGAGCGTCTCTTGACCTTGGCTGGCCCTGTTTATATATTGGTCTGGATAATTCTTCGTGGTGGGGGGTTGCCCTGCAGGGCAATAGGCACCGTCCTTGACCTCCACCCACTAGATGCCAGTGGCACCCGTCCCCTAGTTGTGACAACAAAAGTTGCCACACGTTCCATGGAGGTCCGGCTTCCCCACCACCCCTGCCGAGAATCGCTGGTGTGGATTGCTCTGCGCCATGCCTGACACATGGTCAACAGTTGACAGACAGAGGCTGTATCAGACCAGTAGCCGCTGTCTGAGCTCAGAGCGGTGGCAGCTCAGAACACGGCAGGATGCGCGGTAAGCACTCAGATGTTCACTGCACTTGTGGTTGTCTGGCCAAAGGCCCTTTTGACGCCTTTGAAAGGAGGTTGTGAAATCTGTGGTTCGACAGTCACACACCACGCGTGTACGGAGAACTATACGGAGGCCAGCTTGCGATAGATACGTATGTGGGCCCAGGTCTTTTTTTTTCTTCAATTTGTTTTATTGAAGTCTGGTTGATTTACAATGTTGTGCTAATTTCTGCCGTACAGCAAAGTGATTTGGTTATACAGATACATACATTCCTTTTCATATTCTTTTCCATTATGATTTATTATAGGATATTGAATATAGTTCCCTGTGCTGTACAGTAGGACCTTGTTGTGTATCCATTATATATATAATAGTTTGCATCTGTTAATCCCATACTCCCAGTCCATCCCTCCCCTACCCCCCTTCCCCCTTGGCAACCACTCGTCTGTTCTCTATGTCTGTGAGTCTGTTTCTGTTTCACAGATAAGTTCATTTGTGTCGTATTTTAGATTCCTCACGTAAGTGATATCATATTGTATTTGCCTTTTTCTGACGTACTTTGCTTAGTATGATAATCTCTAGGTCCATCCATGTAGCTGCAAATGGCATTATTTCATTCTTTTTCATGGCCGAGTAGTACTCCATTGTATACATGTACCACATCTTCTTCATGCATTCATCTGTCGATGGACATTTAGGTTGTTTCCATGTCTTGGCTGTCGTAAGTAGTGCTGCTATGAACATGGGGTGCATGTATCTTTTTGAATTACAGTTTTGTCCAGATATATGCCCAGGAGTGGGACTGCAGAATCATATGGTAGCTCTATTTTTAGTTTTCTGAGGAACCTCCATACTGGCTGCACCAATTTACATTCTGTGGGCCCAGTTCTTAAGTAGGTGAGAGAGAGGGACCAGGGGACAAGGGGGGATTGTCCTGGTAACCCTAAAAGGTCGCTTTTCTTATGCTCCTGTTGTGTGGACAAGGAGACAGAGGCACCTCCGGAACTTGCCTGTGGGCACCAGCAACACGATGGAGGGATTTCCACGGGGTCCTGGGCAGGTGCACACAGGGGGCTGTGTGCTGGGAGGGGTTACTGCTGCTCTTCCCGGAGCACGGCCGCCCAGCCGGCAGGTCAAGAAACAGGGGCTGAGGGTTGAGCTGGATGCTGAGCCATGAGGAGGATTTCTTTTAAGGAAAGGAGGGGAGGGAGGGAGGTCCAGGCGCAGGGTACAGCCTGAACAGGCCTGCGGCTGGAAAAGTCTCAGCTTTCATTTTATAGGCTGTCTGACATTTGGGGGGAAGTTGTGCAAAAAGAGAAACAGGCCTGCCCCCGGGGTGCTGAGAGCTGCTCCTCTGCCCGAGACCAGCAGCGCCAGGTGCATAGCGTAGCCCATCCTGCGCCTCCAGTAGCCACATCCCGTTTTTTCTCAACCTCATTATCCCGGAAGTATTATGATCCTATCCAGGGGATGTCTGCTGTGCCAGGGTGACCAAAGGTCCCAGGCCAGGTCTTCTGGGTAAGCAGAATAATTTCCATTTCTATTTAAAGCCGAATAATGATTAAAAAAAAAAAAACAACTGAGGTTTATCCAGCTCTTCCTACACCCCAGCCCAGCACTGAATATTTGACTGGCCTCACAGCACTGAATGCCCATCCTGAGCCCAAAAGTTAATACTTTTCTTCTCAAAAGAAAAGAGGGGGAAACTGAAGCACAGAGAAGTTAAATGGCTTGGCCAAGGGCACCTAGCTGGGTAATAGTAGAGTCAAGATTCAATCCCAGGAAGTTGGACACCACAGTCAGGAAGTAACCACTGCACCACACAGCCTCATAGGAACAGCCTCTTACCCAGTACCCGGTGGCAATGCTGCTGACAAGTCTGACTTTGAGACCCTTGCAAAATACTGGGGTGTGTAATGAACACAGACACAGACACAGACACACACACACACACACACACACACACACACACCTTTCTGGGTCTTTTGTCCCATAGGATGCTCCCCTGACACCAAAAGTATCACACACTTTTGTGGGGTCTCTACCTGAGGGCCCCCGAGAAGGGGGCAATGCTTACATTTGATCGTGACTTGCTCGTGGTGGTGGTTCCTGCTCTGTGGTTGATTAGAGCTGTGGGGACGTGGGGTCCCTTCCACAGCCTCTCACTCCCTACCTTGTGGAGGACCATGAACTCTCTCTGTAATTCACAGGGCCCTGAGGGATGGGGGAAGACGGGAAAGGAGAGATGGTATTCATTCAAAAGTCTTTACTGCAATTCCGTTAGGCATCAGAGAGCCAGCCAGTGCTGAACATGACACGGAGACAGAGACAGGCAGGGAGCCAAGAGCAGTGTGATCTGTGCCGGGTTGGACGTGAGCCCAGGGGACTCAGGAAACAGAGTGGGGGACTTGACCCAGTCTCAGGAGGTAGGAGAGGACTCCTGGGGGTGGGGAGGTCTCAGCTGAGACGTGAAGGAGAAGTAGGATTATAACCAGGTAAAGAGGGGGGTGGGGGACTTCCCTGGTGGCACAGTGGTTAAGAATCCACCTGCCCAAGCAGGGGACAAGGGTTCGATTCCTGGTCCGGGAAGATCCCACATGCCACTGAGCAGCTGAGCCCGTGCGCCACGACTACTGAGCCTGCGCGCTAGAGCCCACGAGCCACAACTACTGAGCCTGTGTGCCACAACTACTGAAGCCTGCGTGCCTAGAGCCTGTGCTCCGCAACAAGAGGAGCCACCGCAATGAGAAGCCCACGCACTGCAACGAAGAGTAGCCCCTGCTCAAGGCAACTAGAGAAAACCTGCGCACAGCAACGAAGACCCAACATAGCCATAAATAAATTTATGAAAAAATAACAGAGGGGGTGGGAAGGTATTCCAGGCATAAAGAAGCACTTGTGCAAAGGCCCTGGGGTGAGCGCATGCTAACAACTGTGAGTCTCTGTGTTCAGCTGGAGTCTAGATCATGGGGTGAGGGAGGGGAGAGGCAGGGAAGGAGGAGTGGGCGGGGGCTGCATCGGGTAGGGGCCTGTAGCTCATTATATTTTGAGGGCAATGGAAGGCCACTGATGGGCTTCTCTTGAGAAGCCAGAAGACCCAGTGATACTGGACTTGCATTCCACATGGCAAGGATTGGCTGGAACCACGCTGTATCCAACCCTTTAGACAGGACCTGTTCTCTTCGATTCTCCAAGTCCCTATGTGACCCATTTCTTTGAGTCATTAACTGGCTGGCTCCTGCAGGTCCAGTCAGCCCTCCATGTCCGGTTCTGCATCTGTGGATCCAACCAACTGCCAATCCAGGCCCTTCATATCCACCTGTTCCGCGTTTTTCCGTCTGTGGTTGGTGGAACCCACGGATGCACAGATACTCAGGGCTGACTGTACTCCACCATTTTATATACGGGACTTGAGCATCTGCTGATTCTGGTATCACTGGGGAGGTCCTGGAACCAATCCCCCATGGATGCTGAGGGGCGACTGTATTTGCTTTTGCTACCCTTGGGTTAGAGGCCATTGCGTGAAAATGTCAGCTTGCCAAGGGGTTTCTTCCAAGCTGCCTCCCCAGTCTGCCCAGAAGACCTTCCCGATGCAGCAGCCCCTCCCAAGCCCCATGGAGAAAAAGACCCATAGCCCAGGGAGAGAGACAAGTGGCCTCATCCAGAGGCAGGTGAAGCCCAGCCTTGCTTTTTCACACTCTGTTTTCACATCCTAGCCCATTAGGTGAAGCTGCTTGAGGGAATAAAAAACAGATACAAGTGGTTTTTATTGCATCAAAGATGAGTGTTTTCCTCGACATGGCATGAAGGCAGTTTTAAGGTAGCAGAACTACCTTCATTCAGCCTTTGAAGAGCTTGACTCTCAAGCTTCTCTGAGCTCAGAGAGATTCTTCGATGCGCACAGGAGAGCCGAGCAAGGAGTAGGGAGTTCTTCACCTTGCTGCTGTGCTAGGGAGTTGGCGGGTGTCATTCATCACTTTTGGATGATTTGCGCTCACTGACTTCCAAGAGCTGAGTAGAAGTGAAGAAGAGACTCACATTCTGATTCAGAGAACGTTTATTGAGGACCTACTATGTACTTCAAACACTGTCTACAAGACAGCAAATCCCAAAACTATGTCACCAGCTCAGACCTCTTCTGAATTCCTGGATTTAACTTTCTACTTAACGTCTCCATTCAAATGTGTCCCAGACATTGCAAACATCCTGTTCTAAACTCAACTCTTCGCTCCCACAAAAATAGGGAAAGGAAGAAAGAAAAAAAGAACTCTCTCCATCTTCCCCAGCTCAGGAAACATCAACTTCATCTCCACAGTTGTTCAAGCTAAAACACAGAAGTTATTCTTGACCACCTCCTTGCTCATCCACAACAGCCAATGCACCAGCGAGTCCTGCTGGTTCTTTCTTGTAACTGCTGCCCCCAGTGCTTAGTTGAGGTAGTGCAAGCTGCTGTAACAGACCCTATAACCTCAGTGGTTCAGTAGAACAGAAATGTCTTCTTGGGTCAAATAAAGTCTAATTAGGGATCTAGAGGGTGATTCAGGGACCCAAGGGGCTCCCATCTTATGACTCCACCATGCCATAGGACAGCGATCCCCAACCTTTTTTGGGCACCAGGGACCAGTTTCATGGAAGACAATTTTTCCACAGACGGGGCAGGGAGGGGGGATGGTTCAGGCGGTAATGCGAGTGATGGGGAGCAATGGGGAGCAGCAGATGAAGCTCCACTCGCTCACCTGCCGCTCACCTCCTGCTGTGCAGCCCAGTTCCTAACAGGCCGTGTAACAGTACCGGCCGTGGCCTGGTCCTGCCATAGGGCTTTTGCTTCCAAGCCATGGAGAGGAAAACAGAAGACAGGGAAGACACACCTGCTCTTAACTGCTTCCGCCCAGAAATGACACCATCACTTCTGCTCTCACTTCATTGGTGAGAACAAGTCACATGACCTCATCCAGCCACAAAGGGCACTGGGAAGTGTAGTCTCTGGTGGGGCAGCTGCTTCTCAGCCACAGCGATACACTGTGGAAGCGGAGCTTTGGTGGACAGCAGGCCATCTCTGCCTCAGTTCATTTCTTCCACCTTCACTGCCACTTCCCCAGTCTGAGCCAGCGTCCTGTCTCACTCGGGCGACTGCAACAGTCCCCTTCTGGTTTCCTTGACTCCATTCCTGGCCCTTCTCTAGTCTGTTCTTCACACAACAGCCAGAGTGGTCCTTCAAACCATAAATCAGACCACCCATGTTCCTTCTTATGCTCAGAATGAAATACAAACCCGTCACTAAGGGATGCAAAGCTCTGATTAGCCTGGCCCCTGCCACCTCTTCTGCCATCGTCTGCTTCCCCCATCACTTGCAGCTCCTCCAATAACTACCTCCATCCCTGACGTGTCCTGTTGTCTTGGCTAACCTTTCAGCTGGTCTACCTCATCCTGCGAGACTCAACTTAAACACTAGCCGTTTCCTCAGAGAAGACTTTTCAATCCAATCAGGGCCCTTCATAGGAGGGCTTTCACAGTGAATAACTGGATATCTATTTGTATGGCTCCTTGTTTATGTGCCTTTTCCCACATAGGCTGTGAGCTCCTGGAGGGTAAGAAACAGTATCTGTTCTCTTTACTGGTGTCCTGGCAACCTAGCACATTGCTTGGCACATAGTAGGGGCTCAATACATATTTGTTGAGTGAGTGAGTGAATGGATGAATGGATGAATAACGTGATGTCATGGACTCCCCAGCACAGCCCGATGCAGTAGGTTCTGTTATCATTCCCATTTTACAGATGAGAAGATGAGGCTCAGAGACAGGCAGTGGTTTTTCTCAAGATCACACAGCAAGGAAGTGGTGAACCTACAGCTCAGAGCTCATTCTAGCTGGGTCTCTTCTTAGCACTCCCATTTTGGGGGTACTTTAGGAGATTTCTCTTTGTCTTATCCCAGGCCTTCCATCCCCATTGCTATGCCGATGCTTTCCATTGGCTGAATCCCACTGGAAGCTGGATACAAGGGACTCAGCTAATTGGGTCAGCCTCCAAGGGGCAGGAGGGTCCAAGTGGGCCTGGGGAGACAATAGTCAGCTCACACCCCTTTCAGGCTGAAAGATGAGAGGTGGTCCCATCCATCAGGGTTTCTTTGGTTTCAAGCACCATAAACTGACTCTGGCAAAACTCCCGCAAAACAAGGGATGTATTGGAGGGATGCAGAGTAGCTCCAAGATTTCAAGGAAAAGCTGAACTACTGAGCCTCAGGGAGGAACCAGAGTTCCAGGACTGCATGTAAAAGGGGGGGCTCCCCAGAGAAAACTGTGGTGCCGTTGCCAGAAGAAGGGATGCAAATGCCGGGCCCACAAGAACAAGAGATGCCCTCACAAGACTCACTCCTACCAAAGGGAAATACAGCCTAGTCAGTGGAGAAGCTAACGCCTCGCCAGACCTCAGAAGGATCATCCATTGGTGCCCAATCACCATTTGCGGGTTGGAAGAATTAATGAACCAGGGAATGCTAGAGAATCTGGGCTTTATCCAGTGGACACTGGAGACTTGGACGTGCGTCAAGCTCCAGAGGTGACGTGGTCAGATTTGCATTTTGGAAAGGTGAGTCTGATTTGGGTGGGAAGACTGAACTGCAGGGGGCAGGAAGCCTCTTGGGGCTGATGGAGTGTCCCAGGTGAGGAAGATGGCAGCTCAGACTAGAGAGTGGTCGTAGAGAAGGGAAGATAGGGTTACATCAAGCAACTTGGGGGCTGCGGGCACAGTCAGAACCTTTGAGACTCGATATACGTGACTGTTGGTCAAGCTGCTGAACGTAGCTCACAGCCCCCTCGGAGGGCCTGGGTTGGGAGCTGCAGCCCGGGTATCAGTAGCAGCACGTTGCTGACAAGCTCATGAGATGCTGTGGTCACGCCTGGTCACTCCTCACAGCTGTGGCCTCCCCAAGCTAACCCCGTGAACCAACATGAATAGCCCTCTACTTTCCGGGATGATGGAGTCCAGTCACTGACCCCAGAGATCTTCCGTTCTGTTGGCCCAGGGAGATGGGCACAGGGATAACCTTGCCTCCTGAAAGAGGAATAGGACATCACCCACAATCACCCTGAAGATTCCCTCACCATCCACACAGCATTTCTGGAGAGTACCCGCCAGCCCAGAATTATACTGTGGCTCCAGAAGTGTGACCTCCATCCAGCTAAACCCTGAGCCACTCAAAATGAGGCAAGGGGTTAATTCCACTTTTGGCAAAATACAACCTCCCAGGGGTTCCTGAATGTGCCCTCACTTCCGGGGCTTTGCATATTTCTGGAAGGCTTTCCTCTCCCTCCTCCATGCCCACCTTTCCCGGACCCTCTCCAACCTTCTCCAGACCTCAACACAGAAGTTACACCCAAAGGGATAGGAGTTCCTTTGCCCGAGGCTGGGTAGGCGTGCCTCCTTTTTGCTCCCACCATCTCCGCCCCTATTATCCCCCTTAACGTACTGCATTGTCATTGCGTGTCCTTGAGCAAGTGAAGTATTGATACTTAACCTTCTCTGAGCCTGCGTTTCCTCCCCCTGGAAAATGGGGTTATAATAGTAGTCGCCTCATAGGGTCATTGTGAGCCTTCAGTGGCTGTGGCCCATATAATGCCCTTAGCATGGTGCCCAGCACGGAGGAATCAGGCAGTGACTGCCTGCTTTGCCACGTCTTGGTTTTAGCCACTTCTTGGTCATGAGACTTACTGCGGAATCTGCTCCAGACCTTGCTTTTCCTGTGCCGTGTGATTTCCCAAGACCTCAGAGACCTCCTCTTTGATTCTGGCCGCACTCCTATTCGTATTGATCAAATATCAAGGCTGCCCTTCCTCTCGGGGGTGTTGATTGGCCCAAGTACTGTGTGCATTGGACACCTAACAGATTTCTGAACGAAGTCGTTGAAATCTTTCCTGTGGCATCGACTCAGACAGGGGTCAGCGGGGTTTGAAGTGCTTGGAAAAGTTTTCTGTGTTGAAGATGCTATTCTCATTGTGGTATTATTCATTGGCTGCAAAGCTAAAGATTTTACTTCCTGCGTTCAACAGCCGTTTCCTGAACACCAACGGTCTGCACATCCTCCAAGACACTCTCCCTGCCACATTATCTGAAAGTACCCCCTGCCCCAGACTCCTCTCTGCCCCATTGCCCTGCTGTCTTTGTCATTGTGTTTATTGCAGTTTGCTGTTATATTATTTATCTGTTTACTTGTGGATTTTTATATTACGTATGTCTTTACTTGGTTTTTGGTCAGCCTCCCCAATCAGAATGTCAGGACTCTTTTGCTCACTGCTGGCTGTGTCCACACAGCCTAGAACATACCCTGAGCGCTCCTTGAATATTTATTGGGTAAATGAACGCCAATCACTGGGCTAGGCGTTTTGCAGGGGGGAAGAAATGAACAAGAAGATGTGGATTCCGAGGAGTTCCCTGGTGGTTTACTGGTTGGGATTCCCCACTTTCACTGTCCTGGCCGAGGTTTAACCCCTGGTAGGGGAACTGAGATCCCACAAGCTACGTGGAGTGGCCAAAAAAAAAAAAAAGGAATACGTGGATCCTGGCCTCAAAATGCTTATGCATTGGGTGATTCAGGAAAGACTTGAGAAAAATAATTGTGATTCTTGGATGTGTTCTAAGGAAGAGGCCTTAACATTCTGGAGGCTCACGCACTGACTGCAGTTAAATCTTTACAGGCATCCTTGTTTTCTGTCTGTTTCTCCAATGGCCTGACCATGTGTCCTGTGGTGACAGCAGGGACCCTGTCTGTCCACTTAATCTAGGCACAGGATGGCATCCGGTGGGTGGCACATAGTAGTTTAGTCACTGTCTCAGTTTAGTTTGAGTTTGAGTTTCCTGGAAGTAGAACCTGAGGTGCTGGAATGCAAGGAATTTCTTCCGGAGGTAATCCCAGGAAACACCTAGAGGAGAGTGTGGGGCTGAGACAGGGAAGGGGAGGGGCCAGAAGAGGGTGCGGTATCCAGCAAGTTGCAGCTGAAGCCTGTGGGAGTGGCCTGGGAGCCAGTGTAGACCACGCATCTCAAAGTCACCCTACTCAGGGGTCAAGGGAGTTGGGGCCCTCCAGCTCCTGTCAGGCATTGGTTGAAGGTACTTCAAGGGGGAGATGTTAATTTCCTGATATTTCTTCTGCGAAAGAGCTGGAGGTGCTGCCAGCTGGAAGTTGGTTAGGCACTTATGGGCATGGTGGGTGCCGGGGTGATACAGCGGCCACACTGCCAGAAGGTACTACGGTCAATATTTGTTGAACGAATGGCATTTGTAGTAGGACATTGGTTGAACACCTACTACCCGCCAGGTGCCTTGTAGCTGTTTGTTAACGTGATTTTCAAAGCTTTTGGAAGGCAGGTAGTTACTGGGGCTCAGAGACATTAGGTAACTTGCCCAAGGTCACACAGCCAGCAAGAGGCAAAGCCAGGATTTGGCCCAGTCTTGCTTGGCTCCAGTGCCCACGCTCTCTCTCTTTTTCATAATGTCAGCTGGTGGGATACAACAATGACATGGATACTCTGGGCTAGAAAGTTCAGGAGGGGCCCAGATTTTCTCATTCACCCTCTTTGTCTCTCTGTCTTCTCTTTGGCTCCAAGGCTGGGTCAGCCCAACCCTGTCCCCAAGTCTAGTCAACACGCCCCCTTGCCCTGAGGTCACTCCAACCCTCTAAGGCTTCACTTCAGCCAGAATTTCCCCTTAAGATTAGTGGGCTTTGAAGTCCAACAAACCTAGGTTAAAATTCTGGAGCTGCCACTGCTTAGCTGTGTGTCCTTGAGCAAGTAATTCTACCTCTCTGTGACTCGGTTTCCCCAGAAAGTAGGCCAGTATTTGCAGAGTGACTGTGAAGATTAAGGAGGGTTAACATGGCCCATAGGAATTGCTCTAGAAATGGTAACCATGGTGATCTTGAAGAAGTGATGCTTAGCTTATTTTTCAGTTGCTACCCCATCTTTCTAAGCCCCAAACTGCTCCCTTTCCCCACTTGCTTCTCAATATCAGCGACCATCATGTTAACTACATAGACCCTGGAGCCAGTCTTCCTGGGTTCAAATCCTGGCTCTGCCACTTACCAAGTGGGTGAGAGGTAATATACATGAAGTGCTGGAATGTAGTAAGTGCTAAGTGCTACTGAGTGTATGGGTCCGTGGATGAGTGGGTGGATAGATGGGTGGGTAGGTGATGGGTAGGAGGATGAAAACTTGTAAGGCTGTGCTTTTTAAACTCTATTTCCAGAAGTCCTAAGTGCTTGGGGGCTCCCAGGAGGAGGATAGGCGGGCAGGGGTCTCGCCCTCACCCCATGATTCCCAAGTAGCTTCTGTTTCATCTATTTTATATCTTGGCTTCTGCATACAATTCCATTTGGAATTTTTGTTTTTAATATTGCTAAGTTTCAAAACAAGTTTGAAAATCATCAGTGTAGAGAAGTGATTCTCAGACATAAAGATGCATCAGAATCACTGAAGGCTTGTCGAAACCCAAGTTGCCAGACCACACCCCCAGAGCTGCTGAGTCAGGAAGTCTGGGGTGGGTCCAGAAAATCTCCATTTCTAACTCCCAGGTGATGCTGATGCTGCTGGTCTGGGGACCAGACTTTGAGAACCACTGTAACAGAATCTATCCTGATTTCTCCATGCAATTAAATCTAGCTATTGAGCGCCTGAGATGCGCCAGCAAACTGTAGGCATATTGGAGAACATCAAAAATAGATTCAGACATGGCCCATATCCCTCAAAGAGTTTCTGATCTCAAAACGGAGACGAGGGCTTCCCTGGTGGCGCAGTGGTTGAGAGTCCGCCTGCCGAGGCAGGGGACGCGGGTTCGTGTCCCGGTCCGGGAAGATCCCACATGCCGAGGAGCGGCTGGGCCCGTGAGCCATGGCCGCTGAGCCTGCGCATCCGGAGCCTGTGCTCCGCAACGGGAGAGGCGACAACAGTGAGAGGCCCGCGTACCGCAAAAACAAAACAAAACAAAAAACAGAGACGAGAACCCCACACAATTAATAATAATATCAAAGATAATAATAACTGTAAAAGGAGGAGGAGCTACCATTAATTGAGCATGTACTGTGTGCCAAAGACTGTGCTAAGTAAGGGCTTCGCAAGCATGATCTCATTTAATCAGCACAAGCCTGTCAGGTAGGGACTATCACACACCCAGTTTTAACAGCTAAGAAAGCAGAGGCTCCGAAAGGGTAATTAACCTGCCTAAGGTCACATAACCAGGAAGCAGCAAAACCCAAGACTGACTCTGAAGCTTTGAAATCACACCACAAACTTGCACACTCCTCGTTTCCCCACAATTAGAGAAGAGTATTAGACAGTTTGCTCGAGTGTCAGTTTGAATAAATCAAATGCCAAAACACATGACACTACTGAAACTCTGGGCTGTCAGGCTAGGGAGAAGGAAGTGGGTTCTCTCATTATGGCTTTAAAAGTCAGAGTGAGGCCAGCGGGATCCCTTTCTGGGGTTCGGGGAGGTATAGACAGCGCAGTGCCAGCACGCCAGCAGGCTGGGTTGTCACCGCTCATGGCCTGGGAGCTTGTCTGATTTCCCCACTGGACTGCGTGTTCCAGGGGCCAGAAATCCTCGCTGGGGGTCTCAGTTGCCCCAGCCCCTGGCCCACCAAAACAGAGGGGGCAGGGAATGTCTATTAAATGGACCATAGAAGATGCCATGGAAAGCGTCCAGATCCATCGCTCACATTTCTTTTTCAAATGAAAGCTAAATAAGGAAGCTAGATACATAGATTAGAAACAGATCAACTGGGGATGGAAGGGGAGTCCACAGCACGCTTCCCCCTCCACCTGCACAACTGGCAGCCCCCAAGACACTGCTGCAGAACCCCAGGGGGGTCAGAGAACAGAGGAGGGAGCTCTGCACCAGTCCAACCCCTTTAATTTTATACAAGGGGAAACAGCGCCCCAGAGAGGGGAGGGGCCTTGCCCAAGGTCACACACACAGGGGATGAGGACAGAGTCAGATGAGAGGTCACACACCTTGACCCCAGTTTTGGTAGCTCTCTGGAATACCGAGCTGGAACTGTACCTGATCCTCTCCCTACCACCTCCCCGTTACCCTCTCCCAGGGACTGGTCTCAGAATTTTCCTTAATTCTTAGAAATAAGCCCAGGTGTGTCATCTTTTCTGCGCATGTCTGCAGTAGGGTGCGGAGGGGCAGAATTGTGAGAGAGGGCTGCTTCGGTGGGGGAGGGGTGTCACTGTTGCTGAGATGCTGTGTCATTGAACTCCGAGCATCTGCAGGCTGAGGATGAGGCCCCTACCCAGCTCACCGGAGCGGACGGACAGGCACAGAGTTGCCATCTTGGGACCAGAAGACTGCCCGCCTCAGCTTCCCCCAGGAGCTTGCTAAAAAATTACCACCACCCGAGACCTACAGATTCAAAAGCTGTGGAGGCAGAATCCAGGAAGCAGTAGTCCTCTTCTCAGGCGATTTTTATGTGCCTGACAGCTTAAGGAGCTCTGCTTTTTTTGTTCTGATTAAGACCTCCCTTGCGCTGAAACACCTCCACTCAGGTGCTGAAGTCCATATTCTTGGTCAGAGTTCTCACGCTGCTGGCCATAGCAGTTTATTTTGGTGGAAGGTCGCTTTGAAAACATTTGTGTGTGAATGCCTCTAGTTGGGGCACTCACTCCAGTTAGCCCCAGGCCCACTACCCAGCCCGCTCCATCGGTTCCCTGGTAGCATTGGCTTCTCCCTGCCATTGCTTCAAGACGCAGGTATTTTAATTGGCCCCTTACACCCCAGGTATGACAGGCCATCAGACACTCCAGGTTTAGAGGGTTCTGAGATATGGTGCCTTGAGTTGGGATGGGGGAAGCACAGGTAGGAGGTCCTATATTGGCAGTGCAGGAGATACGAACAGCAAACTTAAGGTTCCTGCCTATTTTTCAGTTAGTGCCCTCAGGTGCTGGAGACCTCCACCCCTCTGCTCCCCCCACACCCTAATGCCCCTACCCTCACATCCTTTTAGATGCCTCCTCTGTGGACAGACGCTGCAAGGTAGGGTGGCAACCAGAAGATACAAGCAGCCCCAGGGGTGGCCCAGCGCTCTCATCCCACTCAAGTCAGCCTCACGTATCAGGGACCCAGGCCCCACGTCCCCAAAGCTGAGTAAACAGAAGCACGGACCTATCTGGCAGGTCTCCGGAAAACAGGAAAGCTACAGTGAAGGTTTAGCGCCATCTGTCGGCTTTTCGGGGAACTGCCGCTTTGCCAAATAGTCTGTGCAGGGCCAAGGGCGCCAACAAACTTGCCCGCGGGGTTCCTCAGGCAAGAAGTTGCCTCCTTTTTGGCCACTAAAGCGCCCTGAGAGACCATGTGGTTCTGTTGCTCTTAACCTTTTCCAGGTCTCAGCCTTCCTTAAATAGCCACCGAATACTACATATCCTCTACCCCAGAAAAATACACTTGCACTTGATTTTGCATTTAATTCCAGGGAGTTGGCTATCCTTGGGTTTAAGATCACCTTCTGAGACCCAGAGATGCCAAGAGATTTGCCCAAGCTCACACAGCCCGTTAGTGGCAAAGCCAGGTCTGAGAGGCAGATGTTCCGGTTTCAAATCTAGTGCTTCTTCTGCTCAGGCTGCCTCTTTAAGCCTTAAAGGGCTGCTCCTTATTTCTTCCCCGTCAGAATCCTGCGAATGTCTACGAGGTGTTTGACCACTTGGCAGCCATCCCGGGGGCTGTGACACCCCCCATGCCTCCCGGGGGTTCCAGGCTCTCAGATAATCCTGTTTCTGTGCCCTGGCCCTTCTGGCCTGCCATCTCCCAGACACCCCGCCTCCCCAGGGCCACAGTGGTGACTCCTGAACTGGGAGCCATGACAGGGATCTGATGGGCCTCTGACAGGCTGTTGCCCTTGGATGAATTGCCAAACCTCCCTGGACCTTGACCTTCCTATGTGTAAAACGCCAGGGTTGGGGACAACCATCTCCAAGGGCTCTGCCACAGTGCTGGGCCTCTCTAACTTTTCAAGACTGACCCACGGGCTCAATCCTTCACAAGCACATCTGACCGACTTCCCCAGCCAAGAACCCAGGGGCAGGATCGAAAGCTGAATTCTTTTCCAGAATCAGGAGACCTGGGTGGGTAGGGTGGGCTAGGGTGGAGAGGGGTGAGGGACTACTTGGGGGAAGGGGAGCCATGTGTAGTGGGAGCAGGGGGGACACAGAAGAGGCACCCCTGGGTCTTCCAACACCCCTGTGAGCCTCCAACTCAGGAAGGAACAGCAGACCAAGGGGCATTGCTTGGGGATGGAGCTGTGTGTGGGGTGACAAGGGGTGGACAAGGGCATATGGCCGGGAGGGTTTAATGACATAATGCACAGTTCGGTGTACAGCTGATGGCTAATAAGGGAGTTAAGGTCATCACATAGCTGGACCCCAGTAAGCTCTTCATCCATTTATTCACCAAACATTTTTTGGGTTTGGGGCTGGAGCAGAGGTTCTCACACTTAAGTGTGAATCAGGACCACCTAGAGAGTTTGTGCAAAACACAGATCGCTGGGCCCCAGTCTGAGTGTCCGGCTCAGCAGGTCTGGGGCAGGACCCAAGAAGTGGCGTGTTGAATACATTCTCAGGGCATGCTGAGGCCTCTGGTCCAGGGGACATGCTTTGAGAAGCACTGGCTTCCAGTGACAAATGAGACAGACCCGCCGTGCCTTTGTGGAGCTCTTAACAGTCCAGCTGAAACAGTAAATATTCCGAAGTGTGTTGTGTTATGAAACACAACAGGGTGTGTGGGCAGGGTGCTGTGGGAGCTCAGAGCAGGGGCATCTCCAAAGAGGGGTTGTTTATGCTAAGACCTGAAGGCTGAGTAGAACTGGCGGGGGAGTGGTGAGGTTTTGTTAAACACTTACTGAGTACGTGCCAGGACCCATCTCCCATTTCTCATCTATTCCTCCTAGTCAATGGGAGGGAGGCAGTATTAACCCCATTTGACAGATGAGGAAGTTGAGGCTCAGACAGGCAAAGGACCAGCCCAAGTTAATGGCGAGGAAGTAGCCCCAGTCTGTCTGTTCAGAGGACACCTGTCAGCTGCCACACCCCCTCTTCGGCTTCTGCCCCGCACCCCGTGCCCCCCTCCCCTGGGGGAGCCCCCACCTTGACACAGCTGCAGGGCCCGGCCAGCCGCCTTCTGCCCACTCACCCTGCCCAAGCCCTTCAAGTGTTTTCACTGCTGGGTGAATTCAGCAGATGCCTTTCGATCGCAGCCTATTGAATTAGCCCCTCTCTGCAGCCAAAAGAAGATAATTATGTTTTCATTAGCCCTGGATAATGTATTACCCCCTCGGTGGCAGCTCATCGGCCAACCTCCTCCTTCCCTCCCCTCCCCTTGGCTGCGCCAGAGCCCTCTGCTCCCCTGGGCCCACCTCTAAGCTGCTGGGTGGGGACTGGTTAGGGTCCAGGGTGGCAGAGAGCGGGGAGAGGGGACAGCCTCTCTTCAGCAGGGAGAAGCCTTTTACGCACCCACCATCCACACAGGGATGGAGGGTGTGGGCCCGAGAGAAGATCCAAGAATGATTGTTATCATGATGACCATTTATGGAGAGCTTATTCTGGGCTGACCCCTAGATGGGTCTCGGCTGGTTGAGCTCAACAGCACTTGCGGGGGCGGGGGGGGGCATTATCAACATCTCCCCTGAACACCAAGGAGGTCCTGGTGGAATCAGGCTAGAGGCAAAGCCCAAGCAGCCTTTAAGCAGGAGAGACTTCAGAGGGTACCACGCCTGAGGAGCTTTTGGGGGACCATCCCTCCACATAGTCCGAGGGCCACCACATAGCTATGAGGCTCTGGTCTTTTAGCACCAGTTCTTGAAGCCCTCTGGCACAAGCGAGGAGGGCTCCCAAACCCCAGACACTCCCCTACCCTCCCTGAAAGACGGCAACAACATCTTCACTCTTTCTCCACAAGGCAAAAGGGGAGTCAGGAAGAGCCCCACTTTGGGGTCAGTAGGACCGAGTTCTAATAGCTGTTTTTACCACCAATTAACTGGAGCAAGTCACTTTGCCTCTCAGAGCCTCCACTTTCCCGTCTGTAAAATGGCAATAAGTAAAAGCAATCATCCCTTACGATTTCTGTGATGAGTCAATGCGGTATACCTATAAAATCCTTGGCTCAAGACTGGCAAAATGAAAGGTACTCAATACAAGATAGCCGTTATCCTTTCCACTGCGACAACTAGTATGGTTACTAGTCCCCTTAATGCTAGCGAAAGAACCAGAGTAAGCAAAGGGGAGTCTCTATCTGTCTTTCCCTCTTCCTTTCCCCTCTCTTTCTGCCTCTCTCTTCCTCATTATCTCTCTCTGCTGATGTCTCTGTCTCTCTCTCTGTCTCTCTCTGTCTCTCTCTCACACACGCGCACACACACACACACACACACACACACACACACACACTGGACTCCGGTTGTAACTGGCTCCTTCCCTGGTCTCAGAAGCCCGTCTTCCCAAATCTCTGCCTCTGGAGAGCTGCATTACCGTGCTTTGCCCTCAACGGCGCCAGGACACCTGATGGCGAAGACAGAACTGGGGGAGTGGGGTTTCTGTCCCCCTCTCCCCAAACCCAGGCCAACTCTGCCTTCTGCGGGCACAGTCCAGCCTTGGCCCTGATCCCACCATCCTGTGGCTGCCCACCCCCTACGAGCCACCCTTCTCCCCATTAAGAGCTTTGGGATAGAAGGCGCCCTGACCTGGGGCCGCCTCTGGCCCTGAGCCACACATGGGCAGGCACGCACAGGAGCTGTTTGGAGCAGGTGAACGGCCAGCCCAGTGGAAGAGCAGATTCTCTTCTTCTGGCTTCCTGATTTTCCCCAGTTGCCATGGTAATTGAGGGGAGCAGTGCTCTGAGTCTGACTCTGATACCACTGAAGCCCAGCGCTCAACTTTGAAATGTTTCAGGCAGGGGAAGCTGCGCCCAAGCTGGATGCTTCCCTGGGACGCCCCATCCAGCATGTATGTCCCTGTACTTATTCTCATCATGGTTATTGTTACTTGGGGCTACTGTTTACTGAGCATTTACTATATGCCAGGCACTATGCCAAGAGCTTCACCAGCATCACCTCATCGTTGGCATCTTCATAACGATCCCAGGCCCATTTCACTGCTGGGGAAACTGAGGCTCTGAACCTTGCACCGCGTGTCACAGTCAGGATGTGGCAGAGCCCTGGGGCTGAAAGGGAATTTCTCGCGTCTTCCTTTCAGCGTGTTGAAGACAAACAGACCGCCGCACGCCCACTGCTCCAACAGCGTCTTCATTCTTTCCTCTCCCACCTCATCCCCCCACCCCTCTTCCTGCCCCCGAAGTCACACCCCCTTCTCCCGGTGCTTGGTGTGAAAGACAGTTAGAAAAGCATTTATTAGTGACAGGAGGGGGGATTCCTCTTTGCCTCTTCTCTGCGCTACCCAGCACCTGAGTGGGCTTGTTGCTGCATTCAGCAGGGCTGGGAGGGGGAAGATCAAGCCACCCCGAGCCAGGTGCTGTGTGTGTGCGTGCGTGTGTGTGTGTGTGTGTGTCTGAATTCTCTGTTTCCTTCGTTTTCCCCCACTTCCCCAAGAGTGTGTGAGCAGCAGCAACAGTGAAATGCAAAATCCTTTGCAATCTGCCCAGGAAAAGACAGCTTTTGAGCCGGGTTTATATGGTTACCCATATGTTAGGGCCCCTAAGAAAGGAAGGAGATCTTGTTTCCCAGCATCCTCCCCTCCTCCCAGCCCAGCCCAAGGCCTCTCTCACCTGTGGGTTTATCAGGCCACAGGTGAGACTGTCCCCTCCATCCTTGCCCCTCTCCAGTTGCCAGGCCTAAGCGCTGCTCCAGGGAAAGACAGAACGAGGCAACATTTCCAGAACCGGCCGCCTCTCTCCCTGTCTGCCCACCCAAGAGCCGGGCTCAGAACTCAGGCTCATTGGGGCTCCCAGCGGCGCCGAGCGTGTCCCACTGTCCCATTAGGGAATGTTATCCCAGCACTGATGTAGAGGCAGAAATAACCATCCCTGCCTCCGGTGGGGCCCTCTCTGCCCAAAGGGAGCTGCCCTGTGGCTACACTCAGCCCCCTCCAGGCTCCCAGAAATTGTCACGGGGTGTGTGTGTGTGTGTGTGTGTGTGTGTGTGTGTGTGTGTGTTTCCTGATAGAAAAAAAAAATGGAAATTGGGTTATATAAAAGATGTATGCTTTGGAGCCCAGAGCGGCTCTTTTAATGAGGGTTGCGACGTCTCCCTCCCCACACCCATAAACCAGCCGGGTTGGACGTCACTGCTAATTTGTTTCAGCGATGATAGGATAAAGGAGGGACATTAAGAAATAAATTCCCCCTCGCGACCCTCGCTGAGCTCACGGCTCTGCCCCTACATATTTATGCCGCGTTTCCGGCCGCTGGGCGAGGAGCTACTTAGCCCCGCGGCTCCTCGGGGCAGCCAGGCGGCAAGCGGCTGCCGGGCGGACGGGGTGAGCCAGGGGCGCGCGGAGGGCGCCCGGCACTGCGCCGGGGAAGCCCAGGGCCTCCGTTCCGAACTTGGGTTCGCTGGGGCGGAGGGAGGGGAGGGGACCTGGGAGGGGTGGGGCTCGGGGAAAGGGGGCGGGAAGGGATCAGAGAGGCACAAAGCGGAGGGGAAGGGGGAGGGATGCGCGCGTCTCCTACCCAGAGGTGAGTGGGTGCGACTGGCGCCTTCCAGCCGCGCGGGGCGGCCGACCGGGAGGATCTGGAACCGGGAGCGCGGTGGCTGCGGACGCCCGGGGAAAGGAGGAGGA
Source organism: Monodon monoceros (assembly GCF_005190385.1). NCBI lineage: Eukaryota > Metazoa > Chordata > Mammalia > Artiodactyla > Monodontidae > Monodon > Monodon monoceros. The sequence goes on along the minus strand of NW_021703765.1, from coordinate 75,495,285 downwards.
GGCGGCGGGCGGGCGGGTGCGCAGCGCAAGAGGCAGCCTCGGCGCTGCCCGGCTCGGCAGCAGGTGAGTTCTCGGCCCAGGCGTCCCGCATGCCCTCGCTGGCCGCTAGGGATCCCCCCGTGCTCGCGGGGAGGCGCAGGCTTTGCGCGCGTCCCAACTTGGTCCCGGCGGCCTCGATCTGCTCCCAGCAGGCAGCCCCAGGCCGGGGGCTCCGCTCCCGGCCGTTGTCGCGCCCGCCGCGCTCCAACTTTGCAGGGACCAGTGTCCCTCTTCCGCCGCGCGCTCGGCTCGGAGCTGCGGTAATGGCGGCCCCTTTGGGCACCCCGCGCTACCCACCGCGGGCAGCCGGAGGCTGAGGGACGCCAGTCCCGGGGGGTCGTTGCACCTGCCCAACCTCAACTTTCAGCTTTCCTCCGTGCCCGGCTCTCCTGAGGCACGGCCACCGCGAGCCCGCGGTAATGGCGGACTCTGGCATCGCTCGCCACCCTCGGTGGGGGGCCCGAGGCCGGGAGGGCTTCGCTCCTGGGAAACGTTGCTGCTCCCGCCTGGTTTCCAACTTTGCTAGGGCTCTTACTGCGCTCCCGGTAACGGCGGGACCGCCTGCACCTCTTACTTATTGCGTCCGGGCGGGATTGGGGTGCAAGAGCGCTGGCTCCTAGAACCTAGGAAAGTTGTGCCTGCTGCTCGAAGGAGACTCTAGAGCTCCCGGACGGGCAAGGGGCACACTCTGCTGGGATTCGGGGCCGGACAGTGCACCACGAGCGGTGGGTTTACCGCCAGGTAGCCAAGGGTCGGAACAGGGTCCCCGTGAGATCCAACTTCCAGAGCCACCCGAGGGGTCCTTGGGCCCGAGAGTCCGGACAGGGTTCTCCAAACTGTGCTCTAGAGACCTACAGACCCTCGCCTCCATCCCCAGGGCACTGTGGCCGGAGGGCTCGCTCAGACTGCGCCGTCTCGGGCGGCACGCAGAAAGGAGAGGCGCGCGCCCCGAAGGCAGTAGAGCGAGGGAAGGCAGCTTTGGAGTGATACCACTGGGTTCTAATCCTAGATTTACCGTTTACTTGCTATGTGGTCTTAAGTTAGTCCCTTTACTTCTCTAAGCCTCAGTTCTCTTGTCTGTAAAATGGGGGAAACAATACCTTTCTAGTGTGACTGTCATGGGGACCTCAAAAAATCACAAACGTGAAAGTACTCCCATAGCCCAGCTCAAACCCCAACTTCGGGCCCCAGAAGAGCACACGACTGTGAGAGACAGCATCCCTGGGCAGAGATGCGTGTGGCGCTGGGAGGGCACCCAGGACGCATCATCTGGCCTCTGGTGATCCAGAACCTTGGAAGAGAGAAGGAAGCAGCTGCCCCTCAGGCTGGTCCCCCAGAGGAATGAGGGAAAACTTCCCTCTTTCTTCCACGTTTCTCTAACTGGTATTGGGGCAAACATATTTTGTTCACAAAGGTGCAAGGGAGCGTTGATTTTCCTCATTGTTATTTTATTTTATTAACATCTTTATTGGAGTATAATTGCTTTACAATGGTGTGTTAGTTTCTGCTGTATAACAAAGTGAATCAGCTATACATATACGTATATCCCCATTTCTCCTCCCTCTTGCGTCTCCCTCCCACCCTCCCTATCCCACCCCTCTCCCATTGTTATTTTGAACTTAAGATAAAACAAGGAAGGGGCCTCTTGTGCCCCAGCCCGAAGCAGTCATGTCCATTCTCCTCTGCCCTCAGGATCTCAGATTTGAGAAGCCTTGGCATGTAACCAAAGGGAGTCGTTCTGTCCCACCATTTCCACCACCACCATCCCAGTCCTTTCCACCCCAATCCTTTCCACCAATCCAGTTTCTGGGAGCCCCCGAAAGAGTGCACAACTTTGTGCCGTCTCCAAGGTGCTGTTACACACAAGGTATCCTTGGAACACCCCCAGGAATACTTTTCAAACCTCCCCAGGTCACCAGCACAGCAATCTGAATCCCATTTTGCAACTTTGGAAACTGAGGCAGGGCAAGCCAAGTGACCCACTCATAGCCACCTACCTGGTAAGTGGCGCAACTGGAGACCTCAGTCCCAGTTTTTAGTTTCTTAATGTGGGGGGTTTTGCCACATCTGGGCACGGAAGCAGTCTGTGCTCCTGCTTCAGCACCCACAGCCTCATTTCCTGCTACGTCTGCACGGCTGGAGGCCACGCCAACAGTCAGGGACATGACTGTGTCTCCAGAAATTGTGAGTTCCCCCAAAGGCCCAGCCATGTAGGGAAAGAGCAGGCAGCATCATAGTAGAGAGATCTGGTAAGGACCCCTGCTTGAAGCCAAGCTTAGCTCACTCCATTGGCTGTGTGGCCCCTGGCTGATCACTTAACCTACCTGAGCTTCAGTTCCATTATCTGCGAAATGAGAACAATAACTTCCACAAGGGGTTGTTTTGAAGATTTTGTGATAACGTATGTGAAAGGTGGTCTGGGAACAATACTTTCATGCCAAGATTGGTGATTATAGAAGAAAGAGAACCCAGAAGGGAAGTCTTCTGTGGTACCATTTGGGGCCGGTAGTGTGGACGTGGTTTCTAGATCAGCCTGCCGTTTGCTTGCTCTTCCTGCCTCTTTGTTTTCCCCAAATGGCCAAAGCCAGCCCTCCCTACCCACCCCCAGCCCCAGCAAAGGCTCTATCTTCCCTGGGGAAGGACCTCACCAGAAAGGCTGAGAGGCTAGGGGTAGTATAGTTGGGTAGGCTGCTGTCTGAGGGTCTCTGCAGCTGAGCCGCAGGGAGCTGTCCAAGGTACCAACTGGAGAGTTATCCAAAAACTTTCCCACCCACTGGTGGGGGTGTTAATTTCCTAGGATGCAGGAAGACTTGGGGGTCAGTTCATCTGGGTGTTGTGAACACACACAGGTCTGGCTGTGCTGCCTTCTTGGGTGTATGTTCTGGAGTGTCTTATGACAAGACTCACTAGGTTGCCTGTCACTCAGGTTCTTCGGTCTGTGCATACCTTGGTGAGCCTTGGAATGTGGTTGAGAGGGGCAGGCAGCAATCATGACCATTAGAACTGGGGCTTTTTCCTGTGAGCAGTCAGAATACTCAGCAGTTGAATTTGGCGTTCCGAGAGCAATTTTCATCTGGTCAGTTTGCGTAAAGGGGCATGCTTCCCACCACCGGTCAGTGTGGGTTTATGTAGTTAACAACACAAAAGCTGCAACAACCATCAACATGACCATTGCCCTCATTCTAATACAGGATAGCTTTGGGGTATATCTAATCTGGCAGATGCCAAACATCAGCCCAGTGGACCAGCAACGTCAGAATCCACAAAGAACTGGTCAAAAGCAGAGACACCAGGTCCTACCCCAGGGCTAATGAATCAATGTCCCCAGGGGAGACTTGAAGTTTCTGTATTTTTAACAAGATTTCTCCATGAGATTCTAATGCCCTCAGCTCTTGTCCAGTACCCTTAGTTTACAGCAGGAGAACCCAAAGCCCAGAAAAGGTACATGACTTGCAGAAAGTCACACAGCACGGTATTGTCAATGCTAGGATAGAACCTCAGTGTCCTGGCTCTTTGCCCAGTGCCTGTTTATGATAACGCCACATTTACTTCAGTGTAAAGAATCCCCATAGATTCTGTACTGAAAGGAAATTTAATTCCATCTCTTTCCTGGTTTATCATAGGTTGGACAAACTGTTCAGGAAAGACTGAGCGTGATTCCACCCACCTTGACCTTGCCATGCATTAAGACCCGAGTCCTCATCTAATGTTGGGCATTAGCCCCTTTGATTGATCCGTCTGTCCTTTCAGAGAGGAAATTCCTTTTTAAATTGACCTAATGGGTATAACTTTAGGAACCAGGTAATCACAGGGGCTAATAAACCCTGTCTACTTATCATTGATTTCACTAAAGCCATTGGTTTGGGCTCATTTCAGCAGCCAAGTCAGCCCCCTCCCAACCTTTGCAAGTCCTACGTATGTTTATGCTGCTCTCACGTCCATTCCTAGGGAAGTAGAATGATGAGCAGGACCCTGCAATGCTGGAAAATTGAATCCACATGAGTCTATCAAACGAAAAGGATCTATCGACAGAAAATGCCCCTGAGTCCCCAATAAAAGTGTAGCTGACAGGGTTCAGCAGACATGGATCTTGGCATAGTTGTATTTACCAATGATCAGCCAAAGATAAGCAGCAGTTATGTGTGGTTCTGCGGCAGACGTCAGCACATTTGTCAAATGTGTGATGGTGAGTGTTAAATGGCAGACCCAGTGCCGGGCCCCAAGGGCAGGCGCTCGGATTAAAGTGTGAGCCCTGCTCTGACAAAGCCTGCAGTCTGGTCGGGTAGTGGGCACCAAACAAACCCTATACCAGGCTTGAAGTCTCGACAAGAGAGGTAGAGGTGAAATGTTGCTGCGGATGGGTGACTGGAGGTATCAGGGAAGACTTCACAGAGGAGGTGGCATCAGAACTGGTAGCCTTCTGACTTGTAGCACCCTCTCAGTGACAAGGTCTCCGACGCTGAACTGGGTCAAGTGCAGCCAGGGTGAAAGGCAGAGCATGCACTGAAAATCAAACGAGGATGTCATCTGGGGAAGCATCTGACGCCAGGCTCGGGCACTTGTGGATTCTGTGACTCGGGGTGAGTGAGTTAACCTCTCTGAACCTCAGGCATGTCATCCATTAAACGGAGATTATAACTACTGCATGGGGTTGCTAGAAGGATTCAGTGAGATAGTGTAAATGTGATTCTGGAAAGGAGACAGACAGCATCAGGCCCGTGTCAGTGATCAGAACAAAGAAAAGAAATGCAAAAAAAGAGAGACTCGTAGTTAGCCAGCTCATGTGGGCCATGCCCCTTCCCCTCACTCAGCCCTGATTTTCTCATCTGTGAAATGAAGGAGCTGGCATTCAAGGGCAACTCCATTCGGAAATGTGCAGATATGTTCTATCTCGCTGGTACAGGGTTTGCGTTTCAGTTTGGTTTGGTTTGGTTTGGTCGTTCTTCTTGTCTTTAGGTCACAGGCCCCCACCATTAAATACTGTTTGTCACTTGCCTACTTTGAGACATTTCAGTTTACAACCCCTGGACTCACTTCCCTCCAAGGTTTTTTCCACCTTACATTCTATGCCTCGCCAGAGAAAAACATTCGCCCCATTCTTGTCCATCAGTGGCATTCGTGATTTCTGCCGACAGTTCCTAAAAAAAAAAAAAAAAAAAAAGTTGCTCTGTTAGGATTGAAAACAGATGCGTTTGCAGAGGCAAAGTCTCCATTTCCAGCCTGGGCAATGTTTTCCTTCTCCTCACCTCTGGTTTGCATATTCTGTCACCTACCATCATTAGACCACCTCTTCTCAAATGGGATCCCCAGAAAACACAGACCTTCTTTTTGGCCATGCAAGATGCTTCTGGAGTCTTGGGCTAAAGGCACCTGAAAGAAATTCCATAGATTTTCAGGGGCTCCTAAAAAGTGCCTCAGCTTCTGCCAGGAACCTTTGCCCACCAGCATTAAATAACACTCAGGAATTTCTTATTTATTCAAAGCCTGACAGCTAAATTGCTACCGTGGGGATTAAAGAAGTGAGCCTTTCTGGGACCCATTTGCAGGTTGACATGAGGAAGGGAGCTTGTGAACTCAAAACGCTTGCCCAACTGCAGATAATGTTGAGCAGACAGTGTTTCTCAGCTAAAGGATTTCTTGTCATGAACAAGAGTCAGGGCAGGGCTTCCCTGGTGGCACAGTGGTTGAGAGTCCGCCTGCCGATGCAGGGGACACGGGTTTGTGCCCCGGTCCGGGAAGATCCCACGTGCCGCGGAGCGGCTGGGCCCGTGAGCCATGGCCGCTGAGCCTGCGCTCCGCAACAGGAGAGGCCATAACAGTGAGAGGCCTGCGTACCGCAAAAAAAAAAAAGAGTCAGGGCAGCTGCTGCTTCATCTAACAAGAGCTCCTAGCTCTGGGCCAGAGCCCATAGGACAGGGTGGGGCAGAAAGAAGTGGAAGACACAGTCCTTACCCTCAAGCAGCTCCTGGCGTCCAAGAAAGGGATCAACTTGCCATGAGTAGAATGCAACGGGCAGGTGGTGTGAGCAACCCATCCTATTTGGTCATTGAAACAGCCGTGTGGATCGCGTTGTGCTGTATTTCATTCCAGGAATTTTAAGCATAAAAATGTAACCAGATAAATCAGAATATGGATAAATCAGAATAGTACTCTGTAGCCACTGACATATTTTGGGCAGGTTTTTCTCTTTGATTTTTTTGAAGCAGTCTCTTCGCTCTGGAATATTTGGTAAGGAAAATGAAAACCAATTATATTCATGTACCAAGATTCAGGTAATGAAAAGAGTCAATAACATCTCTGCGCTAGCTTATTAAGTTAAGTCTTAGCCGAAAAGGCCTTCATTTGTCATTTCTCCCCGAATATCACGGTGGTCACTGAACTGAAATCCCTTGATTTCTCACAGTGTGTGCTCTTAAAGGATGAGACTGGTTGGATTTTGGGGTCTGATATTTTTGTTTTTGTTGATTATTTTTAAACAAACATGCAGAACTCCTACGTGCACAAAAATGTTGTTTCTTTAACTGCTGTTTTCAATGCCCAGGGTTTCTTGGGCATATCTTCTTTAAGACTTGCCTTCAGAAATTATATTTCTTTCTGAATCTCCCTACTGGTGCTATTTCATTGGACTTTTAAGAGTTCATTGGCTTTTCAGAAACAGCAAGAAGGCATTGGGAGCCACATTTTATGGTTAAAACTGGAGGTTACGTTGAATGAAATCACGTGGTGATTTTGTTTGGAGGAGGGCCCCTTTTAAGAACAATATTGTGTAATCAGACTGGATTTCTTGTCTGGTTCTAAACCGGTATCTAAGTCAAGCAGCCCTCTGCATTTCATCTTGGAAGTCTTATGACGGGAACCAGCCACAAAGCCAAAAATCTTCCCATTCAAGAACCCCCTGACAGCCTGTTTCTGTGCAGTAGATTGACTTTTCTCTCCTGAGCGGTGGGGATTAGATTTACTACTTCAGTTGCCATTGTGTAAAACACAACCTTAGCTGAATAGTTGGTGAAATTTGCAAGAATCTTAGGTGTAATGATGGTGCTGTGAGTTTTGTTTAGGACATGCATGCTTAAGAATTTAGGGCTGAAGCATTATGATGTCTGCAAATTATTTTCAAATGGTTCAGTGCACAGATGATAGATAGATAGATAGATAGATAGATAGATAGATAGATAGAGTCATAGAGAGATGAGAGATAACAGAGGTAAATATATAGGTAGGTGGGTAGTTGGATAGATGGATAGATAGATAGATAGACAGGTAGATAAAGTCAAAGAGAGAGATTGTGGATGGATGGATGGATGGATGGATGGATGGATGGAATGATGGATGGGTAGATAGGTATGCTAATAACTGTTGAATATAGTTGGAAGTTTATAGGTGTTATTGCATTATTCTGTTAAATTTTCTGTATTTAAATATTTCAAAATAAAAAGTTGGGTGGCAAGGATAGCTTTAGTTAGACTTTCTTCTGTATTAAAATTTCCCAAGTTTCTTAAGAGAATAATATTCAGCCTCCCCATCTCTATCCCTCCTCCCCCCACACACATATACACACATGCACACGTACACACCCACCCACACACTCATAAGCACCTCTTTTCCTGGAAGAAATAATCCAGCAGTTTAGCAGAATGTCACTGTTTTCCATGGCAGCCTTTCTTTACATTTTTCCCTCAGCATTTTAATTAGAGCTGTGAGTCACTGTGCTTTATGAAGGCTGGTGACAATGTCATTTACGGCTGCTTAGCATCCCAGCCGAGCCCTCTTCCACGGTGCTCATTACATCAGGGGCAGTGAGCAGTGAGCAGGTGACAGTTCCCTCTGTCATCAGCAGAGCAGGCTCCAGGCCTCTTGAGGAGCTGAGAAATGAGCTTGAGGGTTTGTCCCTGGAATATCTTCCAAAGTTGCCTTTTCCACCACTGGCTTGACAGCCGGGGCACACCTGAATGTGTTTGAGCTCCGAAGGGTGATTCAGACCTGCAGCTTTGGCATCCTTCTTAGTGTAAGCAAACTTTCCTCCCAGGCACGGGGGTCTGACTTGCCATGACATCAGCTCTTGAACGTACCAGCTGCCTCTGGACGTGAGGGGTTGCAGAGGAGGCAGGATGCTGGCCAGGCTGGATTCGAATCCAACCCCTAGCACTCACCCTGTAACCTTGGGCAAGGTATTTAATCTCTCTCGAAATGTCCTTTTCCTCTTCTGTAAACAGGAGTATGACTCCACTTCACTGGGTTCTTGGAAACATTCAATGCTTGACTCATACTGGGTGCTCTGTACGTTTATTAGTAAGGATGAGGACGGCCATTACGGTAATTCACTTTAGACCTGCTATGCCCTTGACCGTAGCATCGCTTCTGATATTCCTCATCCCTAGAGCAGTGGGGATGAAGATTTATCAGACAGGGTAACAGGAAACAGAAGGTACCTGCAGCAGTGATACTTTATTCCAAGAGAATTTAATAAAGGAATTACTTAAGGACATGGTTTTAGGCCCCAAGAAGGGAGGGTGAAGTGTCCAGAAACTAGCAACAAGAGGAGTGAGGACCACCCCAGGCCTGATGAAGTGGGGGGAGGGTACAGTGTTCCTGAAGCCCTTTGGACCGTGGGATGGGGTTGCAGACGCTGCGGGGGCGAGGGGTGTCCCAGCAGAAGCTGTGCTCACACAGAACTGTAGACCTCTCCAGACCACAGCACTAAGACGGGAGGGAGCAGCCTCCCTCTCCTCCTTCTGTCTCATCTTGCTTGTGCCTCAAATTGCAGGGCTCCAATCGAAAGCCAGAGGGCAAGGAACCTATTGATACCCATAGGGGCCAGCCTCCTCCTGGAGCCCAGATAAGTTTGGAGAAGGATGGAGAATAGATCTGGGGACAAAGGATGGAGAACAAGCAGCACAGACAAGGCAAAGAGGAAGAACTTGCTGATAATCGTCAATAAAACCAAGCTCAAGGGCTTCCCTGGTGGCGCAGTGGTTGAGAGTCCGCCTGCCGATGCAGGGGGCACGGGTTCGTGCCCCGGTCCGGGAAGATCCCACATGCCGCAGAGCGGCTGGGCCCGTGAGCCATGGCCGCTGAGCCAGCGCGTCCGGAGGCTGTGCTCCGCAACGGGAGAGGCCACAACAGTGAGAGGCCCGCGTACCGCAAAGAAAAAAAAAAAAAAACAAGCTCGATTCATTAGCTCTGAACAGAAAGATGCTCCTCTGATCTGGGTTGTGCTGGAGTGTCTTCAGTTTTCTGTAGGATCCTCATGAAATCCTCAAAATGAATCAGGCGTTTGCTTTCATTTCAAACATTGAAATATATCCCTAGGTACTTTGAGGAAATGGGACTGGGCATTAGAAAATCAAATGAACAGTGCCAGGGCACTGAGACTGAAGCAGCAAATTGTAGGGTAGAGTCCTGGGTCAATAAAGCATCCGGCCTATTGAGGAGACTTGTTGAATAAGCTGCTGAAATAGGTTCAGTGTTCAGTCAACAAGTAACTGGCTTAGTGTCTGGTGAACTTTCATTCTGTGCTGTTCTGAGCACATGCCTGGCGGCAGTGGGCAGCTGTGTCACATCAGCCAGGTGTGCATATTGTGGAAACGGGAGAAGTTCATGAATACCAAGCAAGGCATTCTAGTGGTGGTACCCCAGGGACCCTGAGATTTTTTTGTACCTTCAAGGACTGTAGTAGATTAAACATGGAGGAACTTTCTTGGTGAAAGTAATGTGCTGTTGTTGAAAGAGTCCCGGGGTGGGAGCTGGGAGTGTCAGGTTGCTCCAGCAAAGATACTAACCCTGGCCAGCATTCTTCACACATTTGTTGAGGACCAGGTACTATGTTAAGTGCTGGGGTCACATAAGCACAGATTTTCCAAAACGTGGTAGATACTCCACTGGTGGTACCCATGTATTTATTGAGGTAAAATTTATGTAACATAAAATTCATCATTTTAAAATATACAATTCAGTGGCAGTTAGTATATTCACCATATTTTACAACCATCACCTCTATGTAGTTCCAAAACATTTCATCATCCCAGTAGGAAACCCCGTACCCATTAAGACTTGAAAACAATTGTTCAAACAAAGCTTGAACACACATGTTCAAAGCAGCATTGTTCACAGTAGTCAAAAGGTGGAAACTACCCAAATGTCCATCAACGGATGAATGGATAAACAAAATGTGGTCCATGCATACAATGGAATATTATTCAACTGTAAAAAGGAATGAAGTACTGATACCTGCGACCACACAGATGAACCTTGAAAACATTGTGCTAAGTGAAAGAAGCTAGACACAAAAGGCCACCTATAGTAGGCTTCCATTTATATGAAATGCCTGGAACAGGCAAATCCATAGAGACAGAAAGCAGATAGGTAGTTGCCAGGCACTGAAGAGAGGGGGCAAAAGAGAGAGACCGCTTCACTGGTACCCAGTTTTTTAAACGTTTTATTTGGAAGTGATTTTAGACTTATAGATAGAAAATTGCAAAATAGTACAATAATTTTCTTTATTATCCCTTATCCAGCATCCCCTAATGTTATCATCATTCGTAGCCATAATGCAGTTATCAAGAGTAGGAGATTGACAATGGAATAAGATTATTAACTAAACAACAGGCGTTATTTGAATATCACCACTTTTTCCACTAATGACCTTTTTCTGTTCCTGGGCCTTATCCAGGATTCCATGCCGCTTTTAGTGCGTTATTTCTCTTTAGTCTTCCCTGATCTGTGACAGTTTGTGACTCTCTCCTTGCCTGTCATGCATTTGAGACTAGAAAAGACTGCTGGTCAGGTACTTTCTAGAATGTCCCTAAATTGGAGTTTGTTCAGTGTTTTCTCATGATTGGAGCAGAGTGGTATCCATTTTTCAAATTTGCTTATTAAATATGTGTTTTGATAATAGAAAAATGTAGCTGGCACCTTCGTACCATGATTTCATGGATGCTCTTCCTTTGGGTGAAGCCATGGTATGTACTTAAGGGAAAAATGAGTCAACTTTAAGGAAAAGTAGTACATAAATAATTGCACAGTATGAGACCGAGGTATGGCACAAAGATATGAAGGTGGCAAGACCGGTTGGCGGAACATGATATTATTTCATGGAATCGTCACGAGAGCCCTGCAAAGTAGATACTGTTAATATTTGCCATTTTCCATATGAAGAAATAGAGGTGCAGAGATGCTAAATGTCATGCCCAAAGCTACAGTCAATCACTGGCAGAGTCAGGATTTGAACCCAGGACCTACAATCTTAACCATGACATTCCCCCATAAGCCTTTCTTCCCACCTCTGTGATGCCAGCTAAGATGCTGTTCACGGTGACATCATTCTCTTTTTCTCTGTGATTTTATTTCAGGGGAAAATTTGCAGAGCTCTGTCCAGTAAGGCTGCATCAGGTGGGGTAAGGCTGAATCAGGTGGGAATGTGTCACTCAGTGCCGAGGAAGGGATGCCTTCTAGGGGCTTACCAGGTGTACTGCAACAACAGGAGATAAAGACCCAGCCAGCTCAGGTAACCCAGGTGGAGTCACTTAGGAAAACATAGGATCTGGGACTGTGTATTCCCTCCAATTGGAGGAAGGAGGCTGGTTTCCACTCAGATCTTGTTGGAATGAGTAGGCACAGACTGGCTTGACATTAAAAGAAAAAGCTCCATTTAGAGAAAAAGATGTCACTCCAGGAAGGGTTTCTGTAAAAATACCAGGTTAAGAGAAGAAGCAGATACGGAGTTAAGGATGACTGTTGTGTGAAGCGCTGTACCATTCTCAGTAGCTTTAACCCGGGGAAATGAAGACAGGGTAAGCGTCAGCCAGAGGGCAAAGGCTGGGACAGATGCAGAGAGCTCTCAGGAAGGTGGGCATCCCATCAGACACCTGGACCAACCGGGAGCACCCGTGACAGGACCCAAATCACTGAGCACATCTGCCCCTTCATTGAGCAGCTTCTAAATGTGACCTTCCTTGTCTCTCTTTAAAACTCACTATCTAGCAGGGTCCCACAGGTATTTAGGGTCCCATAAATACCTACAGGGTCCTGGCAAGAAACAAATGAGTGAGGGGGCTGCATGGGGGCTGGGGGGAACTAGAGAGCTCATGCCCTATGTAAAGGGGGCATCACCTCTCACTCCAGCTGTTTGCTGACATTGAGGAATGCAGACCATGTATGAATGCACCTTCCAATAACCCAAGAAAGCCAGAAATTTGTCTTTCATGTGAAACTTACAGTCATCTGTATGCCTGTGGGCTGTTGTTTGTAAAATCTGACCAGAGCCTTTTTGAAGCAAGTGATATCCTGGCTCTGAAGTAGACAATTTTGTGCAGAACGGTTTATAGTTGGGTGGAAATTGAAATTTCATTTGAAATTGCCATTTTTGTAGGTCACAGAATGGTTCAATATCTAAAGTTGTACATGGTTCAACCTAATATTCCCACACCCCCTAGACCGAAGTGTTCTGGTTGAAGCTTCATTCGACTGCAAAAATGTAACACAGGCATTTAGCGGCAAACCGGACCAGTGTTTCACTCGGAGGTCTTCTTAAAAATGCAGACTCTGATTTGTAGGTCTGGGGTGGGGACTGAGACTCTGCATTTCTAACCAGCTCTTAGGTGATGTCTGTGGTCCATGACCACACCTTACATAGCAAGGCATTAGACCATGGCCATCATTGGTGATTTTAGAAGCTCCACTGAGATCCCCCCTCTTCAGCTCTCCTTTTCCTAAATCCAAGTGCTGTTACCCAAATATGTGAAGTCTCATTTATTTCTTCTTTCATTTGTAGTGGGCTATTTATCACTCCTCTGCAACAGATAAGAAGTGAACCAATCCCAGCCCTGCCTTTCTTCCTGGCACCCACCAGCTGGAATGGCCCTCTAGATATGGCATGGGCTCTCCAGTTCCCCACCGTCTCCACCAGTCCCTCTCACCTCCCGCCTGGGCTACTTCATTCAATAGCTGTAGACTTGGAGATTGAGACCTTAACATATTGAGCACCTACTATGTGCCCAGCAGTTTGCTGTGCATTGAGGGTCCAACAGTAAACCAGGGAACTGTGATCTCTGTCTTCAAGGTGCGTACATTCTCATAGTTCATTAGAATAATCCTTTTTGAGAACAAAGTTGTTACTCGATAAAAGCTGGGTAAATGAAGGAGTTGTAGCAGGGGTCTCTAGTATGATAGTCTTAAGTTTTATTTTATTTTAAGAACTACATTATCACTTATGGCTGCCTTTAAGCAACACCAAATAAACTAGCTTTTTATCCTAATTATGAAATTGATCTATAATATTTACCTTGACAAGCAACTAGTATGGGGTCTGTGGACCCCTACAGGTCTCTGGGATATCTGAAAATCCTAGAATTATATGCACATCTTTTATGACAATTTGCCCCTAACCCCCACCTATCGGGGTATCCTCAGACCCCCCGTTATCAATCCTGAAGAGGTGAATAGCAATTGGGGACGGTTCACCAGGAGGGGACGGATGAGGAGAGAGTTGACTCCTTGGGCTTATTTTGAATAATCAAGAAACGGTATAGCCAGACAGAAAGGGCATGTACCAAGAAGGCTGCAGCTGACATCCTGAGATTAGCACTGCTGTTGAAAACAGGTCCCTGAGAAACTTTCCTAATTTCACAGGGAAGGCAAGGAAAATGAGCATGTAACCTGAGTTTGAGAAGAAGTCATGCAACAGACCTGAATCCTAGTTCTGACTCTAAGAACTTTTGGCAAGTTCTTCCCCATCTATGAGCCTCAAACTCCTCATCTGTAAAATTAAGGTTAATCCAGTAACTCCTACTCTTATTGCTTATTGGGTCAAGGAGTGCTTAGAAAATCGTATTAATGCTATGGGCCCCCTCCCCGTATAAATTCACATATGCACTAATTGTGTGCACTAAAAGTTTTGCACACAATTCCACGATTCTCAGGGATTCCTGAGCCCTGTAGGGGGCCCATAGACTCCATATTATGAATCATTGGAATAGAAAACTCCTAGAGTCCCTTTCAACTTCCAATTACTAAAGTTATAGCTGGTGATCAGGCCAGCTGAAATAAAAATACACAGTAGTACCTGGAAAGTGATAAAAGCAAAGACTTTGAGTTGTCATTATTTGTAGGTGAAGTGATTGCTTAAAAACTCTGAAACTGAACATTCTTGTGGCTAAAATAGAGTTTAATATTTTTTTTAAAGCAAAGATTTTGAGTTCCCACACACTTGGTTTGGATCCCTGCCATTGACACTAGCTGGATAAACTTCTATGACTTAATTAACATCTTTGAGCCTCAGTTTCAACACCTATAAAATGGGAATAATAATACCATGTCCTTCATATGGCTGTTGCAAGAATGAAATTAGATAGTTCAATAAAGTTCTTACATATAAAAATGTTCAAAATATTAGGTTGAACTCTAGGAAAGTGGAGAATTTGATCATTTACAAAACTGCTAATTCCATATATTTCAACCTAATTAATAAAAATTTAGTAAAAGATATTGCTTTGATAGCTGATCATTTATTCAGTAAATATTTTTTCTGTGTTTACTAGGTGCTAACATATTCTAAGAAGAGAGTCAATTACGTCTTTCAATTCAAAGCACACCTATCTGCCTTAGAGTTAAGTGACCAGCAGATGTATATTCTGCTGATGTATATACTCCTTTGGTGAATTGTTTTCCCTCCTGTCCTTGACCCTTGGCCCTATGTCCATGCTAATACAGGGTAACTGCAAATGCATGTAGCTAATCTGAGAGTCTTGATCTTTTACTTAAGTTTAAACCATTTACATTTATTGTTATTACTGATGTATCCAACATATGTGAGTTATTCCTGCTATTGTAAGTTTGTGTTTTCTACCTAATGTATTCTCCCTTTGCTGAAATTCATTTTTAATTGATTCAAGCCTGTGTGGATGCTGTGATCTATTTACAAGGAACTTTTGAGTTAAGGGAGCGGATATTATCACTCCTCCCTTAAAATAATCATTCTTACTTCTTCTTCCTTCCATGAGCACCTTTTGCCACCCTCTTGACCCAGCTTCCCTGCACCAGAGGCACCCAAGGATGCCAGGCATGAGGAGAAACTTGGTTGAGTGTCCATTACCAGTGAGTTGCTATTTGGAGGATACTGTTCTTGATGTCCTCCTAAAAATAAAGACTCAACATTACCATTGCAGTTGACATTTACAGTTTACAAAGCACTCTTTCCAGCATTCGTCTTATTTAATCTTCACAAAAATCTTGGAAGCAGTTGTTATTACCTTTTCAATTTCACAAAATGAAATTGAGATACAAAATATTAAAAATGACCTGCCCCAGATCAAATACCCAGTAAACGGCACAGCTGGGGAAATGAGCCAAGTCAAGTCTATTTGCTGTAATCCCCCTTAATTCTCAGAATTAAGGAAGTAATGGCATCAGGAAATGTTGACTCTTGAAATATACTAAACTAAATTATTTATTACTACTCAAGAAGGACAATTCTATCAAGTGAGTTTCATTCATTCTTATCCTTTCTTTCATCCCATCATGTTCTATCTGCTTGTAGAAGCCAGAGCTGGAAAGTCCTTCTGGACTTTTCCTTCTTTCTAACCCCAGACATCAGTCACCAAATTTTGTTGACGCAACCTCCTAAATATCTCTTAAATCTACCCACTTTCCTCCTTCCTCCCTTTCACTACCCTAATTCTAACCACCATCATCTCTCATCTCTGGCCTGCAGCAGCCTCCTAACTGAGCTGCCCATAGCCAGCCTTGCTTTTCCATCCATTTTCCATCCAGCATCTTAATAAAATCTAAATCTAACCACAGAACTTCTTTTCTCAAATCCCTCCAGCATTTGCCATCGCTATAAGAATAAAGTCCAAAATCTTTAACTTGACTCTCAAGAGAACTTCATGATCTAGCTCCTGAAGATCTCTCCAGCTTTGAAAGATGTTGACTTTCTTCTCCAACCACAGTGGACTTTGCCCAGTGCCTCGAACCTGCTCCCTCCCGCCTCTAGTGCCTTCTCTCCTCCACCTCTTGCACCCCTTCATCTGGCCAATTCTGTATCCTAACTCTTCTTCCAGGAAGCCTTCCTTAACCACCACCTTTCAGACTATGTTAAGTGTTCTGTCCATGCTCCCATTAGCACCCTGTATTTCCACTTTGTTCTACTCACTATACTTGTCACTAATATCTCTCTCTACTCCCTGCTTCACCCCTGGCTTGGGAGATCTGAGGGTAGGAATGCTGTCTGTATTGTCTATTCTTACTTCCCAGTGCCAAGCTCCTTGCCGACCCAGCTGGGAGCTATGTAAGGGTTAATGAATGAATAGGTGATGTGAATGAAAGAAAAAAAAGGAAAGAAGAGAGGAAGGGACGGAGAGAAAAGGGGAAAGAAAAAGAAAGTAAAAGAGGGTAAGTTTTATCAGGGGTAGAAAATATGTGCCATCTTCTTTTAATGACTCTTAAGAACTGTTTCAGAGACCACTGGTAATATGTTTCCTTTTTATAGTAATGAGGCCACCCTCTTGGTCATGATTATGTTCACATATCTGGGCTGAGATACTTCATTTTCCTCGAGGTGTCATCTAAAAGTAATAGAAGCACCATGCACTTTACATGGATTATCCCATCAAATGTTTTCCCATTCACTTAGCCCATGTAACTTATTGCTTCTGCTTGACAGATAAGGAGTCTGAGGCTAATAAATGGTAGAGGAGGGTCACAAACCCTTGTCTTTCCAGCTTCAATGCACATGCCTTCAACCCCTACATGACACTTAAGGTGATGTGGTGTGTCTGTCAAGAGTGGGGGCAAAGGTACATCTGTGAGGATTTTTGTGCCACTGAGGGGGTCCGTGGATGGAAAGAACTTAAGAAACTTCACCCCAAACCCTGGAATTTTCTGTCTGTGGGATGGATATAGTGCTGTACAGCCAGCTGAACTAGTTCATAGAAATGAGCTTTGCAAAATGAAGATGAAATGAAGTTTTCACAATTCCCCAGATCTATTCCAACATAGGGATGACAGCCCTGTAGCTCTCTCCTGCTGATGGACTGGACCAGTAATACCCCCACCCCACCCTAGTGGTATTGACTCATCACCAACTTGCAGTGTCTGAGTTTCTGGCTGCTTCTGTTGAGTACGTTCCAACACACCAAATTCTGTTCTTTCAGGATTCTGAGGAGGAGCCGGTGACAGGCTCCCATTCCACTGGAAAGCAGGACCAATCTGTGTGTCCACAGCTCTTACCTGGTCCTTCTGCACAAAGTACTTGAAGCAACATATGTCCATTGGACACTACAGACAGCCAGTAGGATAATGGCTGCTTGCGTTTTAATTATTAGTAACAGGAGTGGGGAGAGTATCCATTTATTGAGCACTT
This sequence comes from Monodon monoceros, assembly GCF_005190385.1. Lineage (NCBI taxonomy): Eukaryota > Metazoa > Chordata > Mammalia > Artiodactyla > Monodontidae > Monodon > Monodon monoceros. The sequence goes on along the minus strand of NW_021703765.1, from coordinate 75,477,890 downwards.
ACCATTGCATATGGTGCATAGTAAGAACTCAGAAAATACTAATTATTATCTCATTCCATCCTCACACACACACCTGAGGAGATGCTATTATCATTCCCACTTTATAGATGCAAAAAGTATGACTCAGAGACGCTAAGTGACTTGACCACCATCACAAAGCCACATGGAGAAGCTAGGGTTCAAATCCAAGATAGCCTGACTTCAAAGACCTTGTTCTTTTTTTAAAGGTGATACAAAAACATAGTACAAAATAAATGAACAATATGAAAGAATATGTAATAAAAGTGAGCTTCCTCCTCCAACCCCACCCTTAGCCTCCCAGTCCCCTTTCCCAGAAGCAACTTCTGTTACCAATATCTTGGGTGTTTTTCCAAAGATATTCAGTGGATCTCCAAGCTTCCATGGAAGTATAAACGAATACATACAATGGGTATGCAAATATATTTATATATTGGTGTTCTCCACCTTGCTTTTTAAAATTAACAATGTGTCTTAAAAGATCATTCCCCATTGGTCCTTTTAGATCTAATCCCCCCCCATTTAATGCCTGCACTGTATTCCATTGCATGGATGGGCCATAGTTTATGTAGCAGTTCTCTATTAATGGATACTCAGATTTTCTTAATCTCTTGATATTCTGAACAACCTGCAAGGAAGAGGTGTGTGTGTGTGTGTGTGTGTGTGTGTGTGTAAGAATGTTTTTCCAGTTTATCTGTAGGGGAAAGTCCTAAAAATTGAATTGCCAGTTCAAAGATCTGTGCAGGGCTTCCCTGGTGGCGCAGTGGTTGAGAGTCTGCCTGCTGATGCAGGGGACACGGGTTCGTGCCCCGGTACGGGAAGATCCCACATGCCGTGGAGCGGCTGGACCCATGAGCCATGGCCGCTGGGCCTGCGCGTCCAGAGCCTGTGCTCTGCAACGGGAGAGGCCACAACAGTGAGAGGCCCGCGTACCCAAAAAAAAAAAAAAAAAAAAAAAAAAATCTGTGCATTTTCAATTTTGATGTGGATATTGTCAAACTGCCATTCAAAGAGGCTGTACAAAGCAGCGATCGAGGAGAGTGGGGATTTCCCAAAGCCTCCTCTCAGGGTGTACTGTCAAACGCTGAACAGTCCTTCATCCTCACCCTCCTGACCCTGATGCTCCTTCCTGCCCCTGAGGTGTGGGCATTATTAGATCTGGGAAGATCACGGACAAACTATAGCCATGAAACTGGGGGAATTATGTGGCTAGGGAGACCTCCCTGGCACCAGGGCGCCCGTGTCTCTGGGATCCCCAAGACACAGAGCGCCAACTTAACCCCCTGGCTTAGAGAGGTTGGCAGGTTTGTAGCTGTGATTTGCTGGAGTGGGAGAAAGCACGTCAGTTTGATTCCCAGGTGGCGCTCTCTCTGGGGAAAGACTGCAAATTAGCAGTTCCGGGGATGTAAGGAAGTTGGTTGTTTTGCTGTGTTTTGTTGTTTGGTTTTTTTTAAAGAGCACAGTTGGGTTACAGTTTTGGTCTTTTGTTTTTATTGGGGGTGGTGATATTTTGGTTTTTAAGACATGGAGGGCTTGGGATTTGTTTTTAAATGAGATTGGAGGGAGATGGGAAACAGGGTCGTGACTCCATTAGAGATTTTGTGGGTGTTCGAACTGAAAACAGCCAGGAGTTCTTCACAGGCTGGATGTTGTTTTCTTTAATATTTAGTGGTAATACACATTAAAATGGTAATACCTGTGATTTTAAAATAATAATTTAAATGATATTCAAATAGGGAAAAAAGGTAGTGCAAAGTCTGTCTCCGTCCTACTACTGATGTCCAATATTCCTCCTAAGATGCAGCCAGTGCTACCCGTTCCTTCCAGAATATTCTCTACATTTACATGTGCAGAATGTATGCATTTGCACCTTTCTTTTTTCACCTAATGATATATCTTGGAGCTCATTTCCTGCCTGTAAATAGAGATCTGCATCATTTTTTAAATGAAACATTCACTATACAGATGGGTTAGATTTCAAACGACATTCGAACAGCAAGATGTTGGGTCCTGGACTATTAGCCTAGGTGATCCCCTACTATGACCTCTCTCTTCACATGGTTTGAGGTGGGTCTTCTCTCTCCCCCACTCCTACCCCCATCACACCTAAAATTCCCAGTGGTCAACCTCAAAAAGTGACGAGATGTTTGCTCACTGTCTGTGTCATTTTTCTGGCTTCTTTAGAAAGCAGGAGTATCTTCTGCCTGCCTAGGTTATTAGCAGATGCTCGAGGGGACCTCAGGGACAGTGGGGTGGCAGGGAGGAGCTCTGGTCCAGGAGCCACGACAGTCAGACTCGAGACCTCCATTGCCCAATGGCAGTGCAGTGTGAGCACGTGTGTGGTTTTTAACTGTATAGTAGTTGCATTTAAAAGCATCAAAAGCAACAGGTGAAATTAATTTTCATAATTGTGCTTAATCCAGTATACCGAAAACATGATCCTTTCAACATGTAGTCAACATTGGAAATTATTGAGATATCTGACATTCTTTTTTTCCTCCTAGTCTTTGAGACCCCATGTAGATTTCACTCTTTTTTTAATTTATTTATTTATTTATTTTTGGCTGTGTTGGGTCTTCGTTGCTGCGTGTGGGCTTTCTCTAGTGGCGGCGAGCGGGGGCTACTCTTCGTTGCAGTGCATGGGCTTCTCATTGTGGTGGCTTCTCTTGTTGTAGAGCACGGGCTCTAGGCGCACGGGCTTCAGTAGTTGTGGCATGCAGGCTCAGTAGTTGTGGCTCGCGGGCTCTAGAGCTCAGGCTCAGTAGTTGCGGCACATGGGCTTTGTTGCTCCACGGCATGTGGGATCTTCCCGGACCAGGGCTCAAAGCCATGTCCCCTGCATTGGCAGGTGGATTCTTAACCACTGCACCACCAGGGAAGTCGAGATTTCACTCTTATGTCACATCTCAAGGAACCAGTCACAATTCAGGGGCTCCATGGCCACATGTGGCTAGTGGCTGCCCTATTGGACAGACAGCTCTAGACACCCCCAGCTCTGGCTGATCCACGTTGAATGAGCACCCTCCCCCTCGCTTCTCCAGGCCTCTGTTTCCTTATTTTTGAGTAGGGGAGCTGGGCAATCTTTTGGATTTTAATGGCTGCTCATCATCCTAACATGGACCGACTTTCAGTGCTAAGAATGAAAAGCCATGGGCAAGCCAGGACAAGGGGTTCTCCCTATTGTAGCTCAACGTCCACATCTGTAAAATGGGGATGATTGAACGTGATGAGTCAGGGTGAGGATGACAAGTAGGACAGCTGATGCGGATGTGTTTGGGGGGAGGTATCATCTTAGGGGATTGTCTTTAGGGTTAGGATCCACCCTGGTGAGTGCCCAGCACCCACTCACTTAGAGCCAGGGCTGCCCTCTAGTTTACTCCTCTGAACATCAGTCACCTTGTCCTTCTGTAAAGTGGGGATAAAAATGACATGTGCTTTACAGAGTCACTGTCAGGATGAAATAAGACACCCATGCAGAGGGCTCAGCACTGTGCTTAGCACACAGTAAACTCTCCATCACTAGAAACTGCTACTGTTACCATCCCTCCAGGTGCAGACATGGGCCCAGGACGGGGAGTGCCATACCCAAGGTCACACAGCGAGACGGTAGCAGCAGGTGCTGGTCTATTGTGGCTCCCTCCTCCCTGGCAGGCATCCCCAAAAGTCAGCCGTGAATTTCTTCGCAGCAAGATAAATGAAATAAATACACCTGAAACCACTGAACTACTCCAGTGAGGCCTGGGTCCAAGTACTGTTTCCATGGTATGTGCTGTGCATGTGATGTGATGTGATGTGTTTAAAATCACGGCTCCAAAGGTCTGAGCTAGGTTGGCGGGATACCCAGTACCCGTCTTCCTGTATCCAGTGCCTCATACCATGACTGGCGTGAGATTCCTCTGTGTGCTTTCAAGTATAGGGCCCCCTTCTAGATGGCACATGACGTACATTTGGAGAGGCTGTGACGGAGGAGAACGTGCACTGAATTAACAACCAGGAAACCCGAATCACTACATATTATGTAACAATAACAGGAAGCCATTTCTTCTGAGCATTTGCTCTGTGAAGTGACTGAAACCCTTGCACTTACTATTTTATTTAATCCTCCCGGTTACCCAGGGAGGGAGGAATTACTTGACCCATTTTACAGATAAGGAAGCAGAGGTTCAGAGAAAATAAAGAACTCACCCAGAAACACACAGATAGAGCCAGAAAGGACCTTAAAAATCTTCCCTGTGGCAGAAGGGGGGACACCCATCCCGGGTGGCCCAGGATTGAGGCGGCTCCTGGATACTGGACATTTGCAAAGAAGGACAAGAGGCTCTCCTTCCAGCAGCACAGTGTATTCTTTGGGGATATCGAACCTGATCACGGTCAGCATGAGGATGAACATATGGCAGCAGAGGAAGGTGTGTTTGGGGCGGGGGAAGAGGGATAGTGTTGAGGGATTATTAGTAAGATTAGGATTTTGCCCCTGGTGAAGGTTCAGAAGCCACTTGCTCAGGCAGAGAGCTTGTTCAGCCCCACCCTGTCTCTCAGCAGACGCTGAATATCACTGCCTCTCCTAAGCCCTGCCTCTCTCCAGTTCCTTCCAAAGATCAAGCTGTCTTTCTAGGGCCAAAGTCTGAGAAACAGCACTTCTGTTTCCCAAGCACCAGCCAACAGCCTCCTCTGATTTAGAAAGCAGCTGAGAAAGAGAGAGGAAAAGCTGGGCGTGGCCAGGGAGGTTTGTGGGTTGCTTTATTTCTTTTTTCTTTTTTTTTTTAATTAATTAATTTATTTTTGGCCACACTGGGTCTTCGTTGCTGCGCGCGGGCTTTCTCTAGTTGCGGCGGGCGGGGACTACTCTTCGTTGCGGTGCGCGGGCTTCTCACTGCGGTCGCTTCCCTAGTTGTGGAGCACGGGCTCTAAGTGCACGGGCTCAGTTGTTGTGGCTCATGGGCCTAGTTGCTCCGCAGCGTGTGGGATCTTCCCGGACCAGAGCTGGAACCCATGTCCCCTGCATTGGCAGGCAGATTCTTAACCACTGCACCACCAGGGAAGTCCCTATGTCTTTTTTCTTAAGCCAAGTCCTGGCTCTGTCTTTTGGTAAATTCTGGCCAAGCCAGTGTGGGGAAGAAGAGAGCTGGGGGGCCCCGCCTCCCCAAGAGCTCACCTTCAAGTCCCTTCTTGAATTAAAGAACGGAGCCCAAATGCCAAACTTGGACACTCAGGAGAGATCTGGAGGTCCCAGCTGTCTCTGCCTGCAACTAAACAATGAGCATCCTGGGTTTGGTACCCAGAAAAATGGGGCTCCGGGAGAGTTAAGGAAGCAACAGCTGGGGTGGGGACTGGGGCCCAGGTAGGGAGGTGGACCAGTCCTCCCCAGTGACGAATGACATAGCGGTTCTGGATGGTTTTCTCTGCAAACCAGAACCCCGGCGGCAAGATGCTGAAAGACACTCCGCCTGTCAACACATGGGCCGCACACGCTCACACACACAGCAGAGAAATGACACAGCACGAGGGCGATGCATGAATACACAAAGAGAGAAACACACACACACGGCGACACCAGATGGAGGAGGCAGCCGGGCTGGGTCTGGGTGTTCATGATCCGCTCACCCACAGAGAGGGGCTGGCGGAGTTGCATAACGCAAGCTGCAAAAGGGGCAGGTTGAACTTGCTAACCACCACCCACCTTGAGGGCGATCCAGGAGGCAGTGCCTCCTTCTCAGGGTGGCACCTGCACCCACCCCCTACTCTCAGAGGCAGCAGGAGTTTATCAGCTGCCCTAGCCCTGTGGTGACCCCGGGAAGTCGCTAAAAGGAAAACAAGGGAGTGTCACTTTGTTATAGTGGCAGATGGGGGCTCCCTCCTTGTGCGAGGGAATTTTGAGGATGCTGGCAGCAAGGGCTGCCAGGGTAGAGAGGAGACTGGGGCTCGGGCTGGGGGACAGGAAATGAGATGGAGGGATTCTCTTCCACCCCTACCCCCCGACCCCACCCACAAACCACAGATCACCTGTCCCCCCAAGACACGTAAGACACGCTTCCACAGCTGCCCGCTGTGCACGTGCCACAGGTGCACACACCTCACCTGGGCCACAGCATCTCCAGCTGGCCTCCCTATGGGCCTTTGGTATCCCATTTACTTCTCTGAGCCTGGGGGAGCTGGTGGGAGTTGCAAAAATCACTAGATTATAAACTTTTTTAAACTAGAGTATAAACTTAAAAGCTCATGCTCAAGAGTGGAGCAGATTTGAGTTCAAATCCTCCCTTCACCGTCATTCTCCACATGACCTTGGACAAGTCACTGAACCTGCCCAAGTTTCAGTCTTCTCGTCGGTTGAAGGGTTACTGTGAAAATCAAAGGAGAAAAGAAATTAAGAATGTACGTGCTCAGCAAGTGCCCACTGTCTTTAGTCTTTGGGGCTTTTTCTTCTTCATTCCACAAACATTCGTTGAGCACCAGCTGTGTGTTTATCTAACAGTCCACACTTCCTAGTGTTTCTCCGTTAGGGTTTCAGACAGTCTGTGGTACAGAAATGCTCTCCAGAGTTTGGTGCGGACCCCTGTCTTTGGTATTTATTATACCAATTTTGGCTTATCACGGTATGGAATGTGGCCACGTCTGTCCTTTTGAACCTGGATTGTCGATAATTACAAAAATGGTCATAAAGTCCAGTTGACATCCCTCATCGGTGGTTGCATAGAAGGTGGCGTCATTCCCTGTCCCGTGGGTTTGTTGTGGGTGGGCTTTGGGAGCAGCCAGAATGGAGAGCCCAGTGATCCCTGTCGGCCGAGCTCCTGACCTGAGGATGGAAAACGCTGCAAAACTCGGAGAGCCAAAGGCTGCGTGACAGGTTGGAGTGGTGACTTCTTGCGGTGGGAAAGAGATAAGAGAGGTCTTCTGGTTCTTGCCATTTGATTTCTGGGGCTGACTGTCAGTGGTTTCCCCCAAGGAGCCCCTCGGTCTCATAGGGCTTCGATCCTGAGGTTGAAACCAGGCAATATGCAGCTACCTGCAAAGGTATGCCCCTCGAGGAAGAAGGATTTCATTTCTAGGTTGGCTTCAGAACTCCAGAGCATCTTATGGCTAGACTTCTCAGTTGGCTGCGTTTCCCATGTTAGTTTTGAAGGCAGTGTTGGACACTCCACATGCATCTCTCTCTTTTAATTCTTTTCTTCCCCTCCCTTTTTCCTCTTCTTGACCTCAGGAGGCCCCAGATTGGATCTGCGTCTGACGGGATGGCGATGCCCAGAGGATAGTGCCAGCTAGCATGCGTCACCTCTAGACACATCCACCAGACACGTTTCCTCCCCGGTCTGCCTGACCTGTTGCTTAGGGACACGTCCCGCTGCTTCCCCTGAGGTCTGCCTGATCAACCATCGCTTCCTTAGAGAATAAGGAAGGAGGCAGACACAGGAAATCATGCCACCGACGGCCCAACGACGATGAGTGAGTGACGCTGAGTTGACGTCAAAGGCAGAGAAAACCAAGACCGAGAGCAGCTCGCTCTCCAGACTCGCCTTGGCCCCTGCAGCGCCGTCCCCCCGATCCTCCTCTCGTCACAGCCAGAAGCCTGGCCGCTCCCGGCGACATCGTCTCGGCTTGACACATTTTGAGGTCTTCCGACCCTTGGACACTAGACACCATGGAGAATCACATGTTCAGCGTTAAGCAGATCCAACCCAATGTCATTTCTGTCCGCCTCTTCAAGCGCAAAGTGGGGGGCCTGGGGTTCCTGGTGAAGGAGAGGGTGAGCAAGCCACCTGTGATCATCTCCGACCTGATTCGAGGGGGCGCCGCGGAGCAGAGCGGCCTCATCCAGGCCGGGGACATCATTCTTGCCGTCAACGGCCAGCCCTTGGTGGACCTGAGCTATGACAGCGCCCTGGAGGTGCTCAGAGGTATTGCCTCCGAGACCCATGTGGTCCTCATTCTGAGGGGTCCCGAGGGCTTCACCACGCACCTGGAGACCACTTTCACTGGGGACGGGACCCCCAAGACCATCCGGGTGACACGGCCCCTGGGTCCGCCAACCACAGCCGTCGATCTGTCCCACCAGTCGTCAGCCAGCAAAGAGCAGACCCTGGCAGTGGACGGGGCCACAGGTCCTGGCAATGGGCCGCAGCACGTGCCAGACCAGGGACAGGAAGCTGGCTTGCTCTCCCACACCAATGGCCTGGCTCCCAGGCCCCCAAGCCAGGACCCTGCCAAGAAAAGTTCTGGGGAGAGCAATAAACTGCTCAAAGAGATAGAACCTGTGCTGAATCTTCTCACCAGTGGGGGCAAAGGGATCAATGGAGGGGGACCTGCCAAAGCGGAGACAAAGGACGCAGAAATCCAGGTGGACAGGTAAGCTCCACAGGTGCATGTGTGTGTACATGTGTTGTACGCGAGCATGTATTGCGACTGTCTCGCAGCCCGGAAGCTAACCTGAGTGTCTCAGTCTTCTGCACACGTACATCCACTCAACCACACTTGCCTCTTGTCCTGAAAATTGCTGTTGCAGGAATGCAGTGGGCGTAACGTCTAGCACGTATCTCTTGCCGTGAAACCCAGAGTTCATAATCCTGGTAGCTGAGGTCCTGTCTTCCAGCAACCCCACAAGGTGGGGATTTTTGCAATCCACATTTCACAAGTGGGAAGACAGAGGGTCAGAGAGGAGGGGCCTTTTCCGAGGTCACCCGGTGATGACAGGCACGTGTACATGGCAGGCTTGGGCGTGGGTGGTTGCCGAGGCTCTGGGGAGAGAGAGGAAGCGCAGAGAGCTGAGAGCTGGGTAACCCTCAGTCCAGACTAGCTCTCTCCTGGTGATGGCCAGTCCAGTGCAAGGAAGCTTTGAAAAGGAGGAAATGGAGGCAAAGTAGAGAATTGGCCCTGACGCTCCCCAAACACTGGAATTGCTCAGGTTATATGGGAGCCAAGGCTAGCACTTGAGGAGCTGGGTACCAGCCCCTCTGTATTTGCCAGATTGGCATTTTCTGAGTCTCTGGGGAAGGAGAGCTGGCAACACAGTGGGTGATTCTAGCTCCTTCTCTGGCGAGGAGTCAGCAGCTGGACCAGGTGGTCGGGAACTAGTCAAGAGAGAGAGAAAAGTTTCTCTCCGCCTTCTTCCACTCCCATCTAAGGTCTAGCACTGACCCTACAGCCCGCAGTGTTACTAGGCAGACCCTTCTTACTTACAGAGGGAGGCTCAGGTCTGAGCCCCCGAGAAATCCAGGCTGAGATTTCCCAGCTCCCTCCTCAAGGACCCCTGAGTGTCCCAAGAGCATTTAGAGGTCACCAGGAAGTCCCTTGGGGGCCTGGATTAAAGTAGCTCCCCAAGCCCCTGAATGTATTCGTTTAACAAATGTTTGTTGAGGACCTACTGTGTGCCACACTGTTCTGGCACTGGGATAGAGCAATGAATAGACAAGTCCTCTGACCTTGAGAGTGAATGAAATTGACAAAACCCCTGACCTTTGGAAGCTTACAGTACAGTGGGGAAGATGAAGATGTAAACTACGTAGACCATTCGTCATACGTGCTAAGTAGATAAATAGAGCGGGGAAGGGGTTAGGAAGTGTTGGGGAGGGTGACATATCAGATCGGAAGCTGGTGGGTCTCACTAGGAAGGCAACATGGGAGGACCCAGAGGAAGGGGGAGAGGGGAGGCTTGCAGCTTCATGGGGGAGGGGTGTTCCAGGCAGAGGGAGCGGCAGGTGCCAAGGTCCTATGGTCAGGTATGCCTGACACATTTGGGGAACTGCATGGGATCCAGTCCTCCTTCTTGGTGGGGTGGCCCCCAAACTACCCATTGGTGGGCGTCTCAGTCCATGGAGCCCACCCCGGCCACCATTGCATCCTGGGGCTTTTCCAGCATCTGACACCAGGGCAAAAACTGAACCAGTGCCAGCAAGACCCCAAGTAGGAAGGTGGAGGCTCTGTCAGAAGGCTTGGGCAGAGGGTAGACAAAGGGCACCTGCTGCCCATCCAGCCCCCGCCCTCCCAGCCACCCCTTCACGCTCCTGTGAGTCCCCTGCACACACCCTGGAGCCTTTCCCACACCTTGGGTCCTGTCTCCACAAGAGAGAGCGCGTCTTGGGCCCAAAACACAGGCCACGGTGTGGGCAGAGTTGGGAGCCCCCAGTGCCCTGCTGTCCATTTCCAGAGCTGGGGGCCAGGATCAGTCCTCAGGGTTCTCCTGGTGGCAGGGACCTGGTGCCTGATTCTCCCTCAACTAGGGAGGTCCCCCAGGCTAGAATCCAGCCCTCAGAGCAGCCACCTCCCAGGGGTCCCTACAGCAACACACCCAGTGGAGATGACGTGTTGAGCCTTGAGATAGCTTCTGGGCAGCCAGCAGGCCCCCCAAGTCTCGCTCCGTGGACTTAAATTCTAAGGCAGCTGTATGGTCCAGAAGCAATCACTGGCCTTGTTTTCCAGGAGGCATTGGAAGTGTCAGTCCTCAGAGGCTCCTGGGCACGGCCTTGCCCCCCTAATCCTATACATGCCCCCCATCCTCAGCACCACCTCTCCCAGGAGGGGCAGCAGGGCAGTGAATGGGGCCATTGCACCGCGTGGGGCAGCTGAGCCCCTGTACTAATGTCCCATGTACTTGGTTCTGATTCTCAGCTGGGCACAGGGTGGGCGTGAGGTGTGAGCCTCAGAAACCCCGGGGGCTCTATTTCAGTCCCACCCTGGCCCCGGGAGCCTGAATCACCAGGTATGATGTGGAGAAGTTCCTCCTATCACTGGGAGCTGGGCCCTCCATCCGAGGAGCCAACGTGACCCCCTCTCCCAGCTGACAATCCGAAGACAGGACTGTCGGCTGGAAGAGGCCGGAGACAGGACACCAGACTGAGATGAGATCATCGAGTGTAATGAACTTTAATGGGAGCCCTCTTTGTAGCCAAGCCCCAAGGGGCTTCTCCAAACACCATCTCAGGGAAGCAGCCTTGTGTCCCCAAGAATGAGGGAGGGACACAGCGGTCTGCTGCGGGGCCCCGCTCCCACCAGACCTATTTTACAACCTCAGGAGGTTACATCTGAGCTCTCAGCTGCCCTCGTCCATTCAGGGTCCTCCATCCAGGGAGCCCACATCAGTCTCACGTGCAGTGTGATTGACCAAAAGTAATCGAAAAAACTGCTTTGGTGGAGGTATGATTTGGGAGAAAGTGACCCAGGGCAAGCATATGCCTCCACGAAACCCACTACGACGAATGGTTCTAAGGTTGAGTAATAGAGTGTAATAGCATGCGTTCCCCCAGCTCAATGGCTAGATGCGAAGCTCCCCCGCCTTTTTTTAAACAAATATTTTTAAATGTCCCCTTCACTAACCAGAAGCTCATTCATGGAGCACAATACCTACCCGCACTTTACATTTTGTAAATCAATATAACGCCCTAACTATAAAATAAAGGAGATAGAGCATCAAAGTCATTTATAATAAAAGAGCCTATAATTTAATATCTCAGTGCACAGGCATGGCTCCACCGGAGTGTCACGTGTTTGCACCTAAAGATAGACTTGCTGCAAACACGACGGCGTCAGATGCAGATTGACACAGGTGTGTTGTGCTGGCAACTCAAATGCCACCTACAGCGTCACCTTGGTGATGTGATTTTTCCAAAATGGTGAATGATTCCTGATAAAACGATGTCCTGTCTTTCTTTGATTTACCCAACAGTTGCGTGCATGGAAAGTTCAGTATAATTTAAAGCCAGATTTATACAGAAGCCCAAATTGAGATCTTGGCTGAGAAATTTAAGCATGCTTTTTTATCTTAGTGGGTGTCCAAAGTTTGTGTGGCAGTCTGGATCCTTCTTCCTTGAGTGGGTTTGTCGCTGGTATTGCAGGAGGCCCCTCGCCACCCCCCCCCTGCCACCTCCCTCCCGCTGTGATGCCAGGAGCACTTGCCATCACCGTTAACGACCACAAAAGCGCTCCCGCAAGTTGCCAAATTGTCTGCTCACGGCTGAAATAAGTGTCTCGTTACGAATCAGTGTCCCAGTCCCCCCAGGGGCCTCTCCATCCAGGCTGCTTTTCGGGGTGGGGTCAGACTGGCATCCCAGATGTTAGATGACAATGAGGCCAGCTGCCTGCCAGGCCCAGAGCCCCACATCCAGGTCACACTCAGCGTCCGCGGCTTCTGGGTCCGAGCAGAGGCTGGGCCATCACTGGTTCTCAGCAGCGACCTTGACTCTTCCACCCTTTTGGCCTCATTTCCTTCCTCCGTCCTTCTTTCCTCTTGGCTGTGGACTGATTCCCCTGCTCTGTCTAATCCCTTTCCCTCATGGGGCACCCCTAATCCTGTTGTTTGGCGTACTGGCCCTTATTTATGGAGAGAAGTGATATTTACTTTAGACACAGTCTCATTCCTTCATCCCAGGGGGAGGTGGCCCTGGCAGGCGGTGGCAGCAGGTGAGGGATGGTCAGGAAGGAAGGTGGTGATTTGGGGACCTTCTGTGCTTGGGAGCGGTCACTTTAAAATGCTGCATGTCAGAGGATATCCAGGTTGCTCAGCTTGCTGCCCTGAAGGAGGGTTCTAAAGAGGCCAAGGTCTCCGGTCCAGCATCCATCTGGACTAGCTGGTCAGCCTCGCCCTGTGCTCTGATAACTTCTCATCCACTCACAGGGCCCTTGGTTACTTACAAGAGTACCTTCACAATAGTCAGCTCTTCCGAGCTTGCATGAATTCAGCTCCCTAAGCAGCACCTGTAGTTTTAGCCCCCGTTTATATAAGAAGGAACTAAAGCTCAGAGAGGTGAAGCAGCTTGCCCAGGGTCACACACCACTGGCCACAGGGTCCTATCCAGGTTCTACCTAGACGTCTCACAGTGAGCGTCTACAGTTAAAGAGAAACCAGACAAGAGAATGTGGCTGGAGGAACGGAAGTCAATTTCAACCCTGTAGAATCAGCTTAATTGGGGGAGGTGGCCTCCTTCTATGACAAGCCTGAGTTTTATCATCATCGTGTTGGTCAGCCTCTGCTGAGCACTCCAGGTGGGGCTGGCCCCAGGCTATGGTCTTAACATCAAGTAATTCACTTTCTCTGCATAGCACCCCGATTTCCTGATAAGGAAACCAAGGCTCAGACAGGTGCAGTCACTTGTGCCAGGTCACACAGCCAGCCCATGGCAAAGCCAGAACTCGACCCTAAACCCATACTCTTGACCTCTACTAACTTTGTAGATTGCACTGTTGGCCACAGTGCCCTTGACCACTAGCCATCAAATTTCTGAGGACATCAGAATATTTTCTTAGTCTGAAGGGGAAACTGAGGCCCTGAGGTTGTCATCTACTAAAGACAGCCCCCCTGGAGAACTGATCTCAGACCGACCAATGACAGCATTGATTCCAGGACTGTCTGCATTAGAGAATCTCCTCCTATGCTGCACTTGACATGCCTCGTGGCTTTGAATCACTCTGGTGGCATTTTTCAACTAAGGCATTGACTCTGGTATCTTTGTCATCACGCTGAATCTGGGTTCAACTTTTCATTCTCACCCTGAACATTCGAGTGTGAGTGGCTTCCCCAGTCCATCCTTTCCTGGGCGGGGGACCGAGGTCCTATTTATAGCAGTTATTGCTCTTGTTCTGTGCCCTCCTCCCATCTGTATCCCTGCCACCTGGCCCAGCGGGCACCCAGACCCTCATTCTGGGGCAGAGCTATGGAAACAAGCCCGCCCACCTCAAATTGCATGTAACCAGAGGGCTTCTCTCCATCTTTCAGTTGCTGGATATTTATGGAGCATCTATTCTGCCTCAGATACTGTCCTAAGAGCTGGGGATCCACTGATGATCCATTATAGAGTCATATCATAGGCAAGAAATGAATAATAAACAAATAGACACATGCAATCATTTTAGATAGTGATACATGATGTGAAGGAAGTAATACATTGACTTCAGGAGAAGTGGCTTGGGGTTGGGTAGCACATTAGATCGGAAGGTCAGGGAAGGCTTCTCTGAAGGCATTTATACCGAGGCCAGAAGGTGTGAACCATGTGAAATCTGGGGAAGTGTGTTCCTGGCAGAGGGTACAGCAGGAGCAAAGGTCCTGAGGCAGGGATGAGGTTGATATGCTCAAGGAACTGAAAGGAGGAGGCCTGTGGGGCTTGAGTTCAGCCAATAGGAGGAGAGTGGTAGGTGGTGAGGTTGGACACCTGGGCAGGGGCCATCAACCATCCCACCACCGGCCATCCCATCCCATCCCCGTCCCTGTCACCACCCACTCATTGTATCAGCCATCGTTCCTGTGGCTACTGTAACAAATGACCACAAACTTGGTGCCTTAAAACAACACATCTTTATTCTCTTACATTCTGGGGGTCTTAAGTCTAGAGGCTCTAGAGGAGATGATGTTTCCTGGCCTTTCCCAGGTTCTAGAGCTGTACCCCTTGCATCCCTTGGCTTATGGCCCCTTCCACCATCTTCAAAGCCAGCAGCACGCCTACCATTTTGCTCCATGGTCACATGGCCTTCCTCTTCTGTGGTCAAATCTCCCTCTGCTTCCTTCTATTTTTTTGTTTTCTTTTCCTTGCGGTACACGGGCCTCTCACCACTGCGGCCTCTCCCACCACGGAGCACAGGCTCCGGACGCGCAGGCTCAGCGGCCATGGCTCACAGGCCCAGCCACTCCGCGGCATGTGGGATCCTCCCAGACCGGGGCGCAAACCCGCGTCCCCTGCATCGGCAGGCAGACTCTCAACCACTGCGCCACCAGGGAAGCCCTCTGCTTCCTTCTTATAAAGATAGTTGTAACAACTTTTAGGGCCCAACCAGATAATCCAGGATAATCTTCCTATTTTCAAGATCCTTAATTTAAGCACAGCTGCAAAGATGCTTTGTCCATGCAAGGTAACATATGGATTCCAGGGACTAGAACTGGATATCTTTGGAGGCTGTTATTCAGCCTCCCGTGTTCATCCACCAAGCCCCCTCCCCGAGCGGTGCTGTGGCCAGGCCCTGGACTGGCCGATAGCTGTCCCAGTCACCATCACCATCAAGTCTCACTGGACTGGGTTCAGTGGCCTTACTTCTA
The DNA here is from genome assembly GCF_005190385.1 of Monodon monoceros. Classification (NCBI taxonomy): domain Eukaryota; kingdom Metazoa; phylum Chordata; class Mammalia; order Artiodactyla; family Monodontidae; genus Monodon; species Monodon monoceros. The sequence continues at coordinate 75,462,865 of NW_021703765.1, read as the reverse complement.
GATCCACCCGCTGCCACTCCCCCCACCCTGCCCCCTTTGCCACTCACCAGCTACATATTTTAGGAAAACCCCTTGACCTCTCTGGGCCTAACTTAGTTCCTCCATCGGTAAAAATGGTACATGCACAAGACGAACCCTAAGATTCCTTCCAGAACAACCGTTCAGGTTCTTCCTGAAGGTCAACGGTAGCCATGCTTATTGCAGGCCAAGTACCCGACCGGTCCACCTCCTGTACAGCCATACCCGGAAGGTTTACTGCTGCCTTCGACCTCTCTGGAATATCACTCCAGGAGGAGGAACTGCGACATCCCTTTAGGTCAGAGGTCACATACTGGGGGTTGAAGGTCATGAGTAGATCTCCCATGAGTTTTATCTGGCCTGCAGAGTTTACTGAAAAAGTGAATTTGTGGCAAAATAGATAAATCAAGAGATTTTACATTAAAACCGATTTTGAGCCTCTCAAAAAATAGATCAGAAGAGCTGTTAGCAAGAAGTCCACATCCTGGCGAGGCAATCAGCCATGGGAGCTGGGATCCAAACTCAGCCCCAACCCCCCAGCCTGGAGCCTATAGACACGAGCTGGAGAATCGTGCCCCGCTTTTTTTTTTTTTTAATAAATTTATTTATTTATTAATTTTGGCTGCGTTGGGTTTTCGTTGCTGTGTGCGGGCTTTCTCTAGTTGCAGCGAGCAGGGGCTACTCTTCATTGCGGTGGCTTCTCTTGCTGCAGAGCTCGGGCTCTAGGTACACGGGCTTCAGTAGTTGTGGCACGTGGGCTCAGTAGTTGTGGCTCGCGGGCTCTAGAGCGCAGGCTCAGTAGTTGTGGCGCTCGGGTTTAGTTGCTCCACGGCATGTGGGGTCTTCCCTGACCAGGGTTCGAACCCGTGTCCCCTGCATTGGCAGGCGGATTCTTAACCACTGCGCCACTGGGGAAGTCCCTGCCCAGCTTTGGTGACGTTAGGAATGAGAGTCATGGTTGTTCCTGAGCTCAGAGGCCCTCGCCTCACTTCTCAGCTACAGCACTTGCCATAGAATTCCCGCTCTGAAGAGCATACCTTTCTCTTTATCAAGAACTTCCCCCCCACCACCCCAGGGCTTCCCTGGTAGCGCAGTGGTTAAAAATCTGCCTGCCAAGGCAGGGAACACAGGTTCGAGCCCTGGTCTGGGAGGATCCCACATGCTGCAGAGCAGCTAAGCCCGTGGGCCACAACTACTGAGCATGTGCTCTAGAGCCCGCGAGCCACAACTACTGAGCCTACGTGCCTATAGCCCGTGCTCCTCAACAAGAGAAGCCACCACAATGAGAAGCCCCCGCTCGCCGCAACTAAAGAAAGCCTGCACGCACCAACAAATACCCAACACAGCCAAAAATAAAATAATTTAAAAAAAGAAAAGAACTTCCCCCGACTCCAGCGGGATGAAATCTAGCAGGAAAGCTGCACAGCGACCCCACACCCACTTCCACCGCCCCCAAGTCTTCCAGCTTCAGCTCAGCTCCCATTATCCGCAGCCAGGGAGAGGCGGAAGCCAAAGGCCGCTGGAGTGTGGAGGGCGAGAAGCGGGCTGCGGAAGAGTGTGGTGTCTGCCGAGAGATGCAGGCAGGGCTTCCTGCCAGGGCCAGCTGCTCCTTGGCGGCCTCCTCGCCTGCCTGGGCCGGAGCAGGCCGTCCCCACCTCCAGGCTGCGCCCCGCACACAGGCCGGGCCCACCTGCTTCCCATCCTGGGTCCTCGGGGCGGGTTAGCGGTCAGCACTGGGCTTACCGGCATACGTGCAAACTCCCTGTGGAGTCAGGCCCAGGACCCCCATGCCCCCTGCATGAGAAATCAGGGGAGCCTCGGTTGGAAGGATCTGGCAAAGGTCCTCAGAAGGTTTAGAGATGCTAGACCAACTCTTGGCTTGAGTATGATGATCCAGGTAGTCAAGTGGAAGGAAAGGGCTTTAGTTTAGTCCTTGCCAAAAAGCACAGAAAATGCTCACCAGGTAGGAGGGAGAGCATCCTACCTGATCGTATGGGGGGAGGGTAAGGGGGGGGAGGAGAGGGGTGGGGGGGGGGGTGACATTTCTAACCAGGAGGGGACCTTGCTGCTCACTACAAGAGTCTAGCTCAGAGCTCTCCAAGAGAAATGGGTCTTCAAGGGTATCCTTGGCCGATGTGGGGTGCTTTTTTTTTTTTTTTTTTTGCGGTACGCGGGCCTCTCACTGCTGTGGCCTCTCCCGTTGCGGAGCACAGGCTCCGGACGCGCAGGCTCAGCGGCCATGGCTCACGGGCGCAGCCGCTCCGCGACATGTGGGGTCTTCCCGGACCGGGGCACAAACCCGTGTCCCCTGCATCGGCAGGCGGACTCTCAACCACTGCGCCACCAGGGAAGCCCGTGGGGTGCTTTTGACGATGCAGATTTCAGGCTTCCCACTATTTCAGACTCTCCAGGGGGTGGGCTCAGGGGAATTTTAGCAAGCCCTTCAATGGATTCTGATGCACCCTGAAGTTTGAGAACCACCAAACATGACCACATGATGGCCCTGGCCTCGCTGGTCTACCAGAATGCCAAGTCCACTGGAGGGTGGCCTTTCCAGGGGGATAAGGACACTGAGAGTACGTGGCAGCCACTTAGTGAAGGCAGGTTCCTCAGTCCCATCTGGAAACAAGGGACAACTAGTAAATAAATCCTCATAGACCCTTGGGTGGACGTGGAGCAAGGAACTGGGAAGCATGGGATTGGGGTCCTCGGCTGCAGCTAAGCTGTGGTTCTCAACAGGGAGGAGTATATTTCTCCCCCTGCCCACGGGGACATTGGGCAATGTCTAGACATTTTTGGTTGTCACAGCTGGTGGTGGGGTGATGGGGGATGTTACTGGTATCTAGTGGGGAGAGACCAGGGATGCTGCTAAACATCCTACAATGCACAGGACAGCCCTCACCACAAAGAATGATCAGACCCCAAATATCAAGAGCTCCAGGCTGAGAAACCCTGATCTAAATCAAGACCCCTCAGGCAGCTGGGCAGGACAGAGCCTCGAGAGTACTGGCAAAGGAGAATCACCACCCAGCCTTCTCAGAAGTCAAGCCAGGCCCCATCCACTTCCATCTGTGGGCTCCCAGGGTGTTGACTTAAATGAAGCAATGATACATTGGAGTTACCAAAATTGCATTTAGCTAATAAATACATTCACCACCTCTGCCTCATTTGGGGGGGATATTTGCTATCTAGATTTGAGGTTCTTCATGAGTGTGAGGTCCAATCAAATGGCTCCCCTTCCCCATAAGCCCTGTTCACAGCGAGTCTCAGCTGGGAGGACAGCGAGACGGAGACATTTGATGCCGAAGCTTCCTCCACTTCTCACCGGTGGTGTGATCTCTACAGGTTAATCTCTCTGGGCTTCAACTGCCTTAGCTGTAAATAAAGATAAATTTAGTTCATGTTTGGTTAGTGCTGACTACGTACCAGGCATTTTACAAGCATGACCTTGTATAACCCCCAGGAGAGGTGGCATGTGAAATGGCCCTTGAAGGACGAATAGGAGTTGGCTCTCAGCAGAGGGAAATGAAAGGGCATCCTGGGGAGGGCAAGGATAAATGTAGGCGTGGACATAGTGTGCTCGTTGGGAAGAGAGGAGAGTGGAGATCAGGGCTAAGAGTGATGGGAGGTGTGAGTCTAGAAAGGAAGCAGAGAATTCCCAAATTTCTGGGCTCTGTGAACAAGACATGATATGCAATAGCTCAATGGAATATTACTCAGCCATAAAAAAAGAATGAAATAGTGCCATTTGCAGCAACATGGACGGACCTAGAGATGATCATACTGAGTGAAGTTAAATCAGAGAAAGACTCATATCATATGATATCACGTATATGTGGAATCTAAAAAAATGATACAAATGAACTTACGTACAAACCAGAAATAGACTCACAGACATAGAAAACAAACTTATGGCTACCAAAGGGGACAGTGGGAGAGGGGAGATAAATTAAGAGTTTGGGATTAACATATACACACCACTGTATATAAAATAGGTAAAACACAAGGTCCTGCTATATAGCACAGGCAACTATACTCAATATCTTGTAACAACCTATAATGGAAAGGAATCCGAAAAAGAATATATGTATGTATAACTGAATCCCTTTGCTGTACACTTGAAACTAACACAACATTGTAAATTAACTATACTTCAGTTAAAAAAAAAAGAAATGTCTGAGTACAGACCTCCTGCTAAGCCCCCGGGGAAGACGCCCCTTTCTCAGGTGGAAGCCTTATATCCCTTCAGTCTTTAGAGACATTAAGCCTTCGGCCAGCACTGCCCAATGCTATGCCGCTAGCTATAAAGTGAAATAAAATTAAAAATGCAATTCCTCAGTGACAGTAGGCATATTCCAAGTATTCAGTTGCCTCATGTGGGCCGAGGCTAAAATACCGACAACACAGGCAGACACGGAATGTTTCCATTGACTCAGGAAGTCCTCCTAGACCATGCTGGCTTAGAGGAATCTTGACTGTTTTATAAAGAACTAGCATTTTCTTTTCTCTGTTTTCTGTCTGATCAGCCTGTAAGCAAATTAGTAGTCAAAGCAATAGCAGATGCCACAGGTTAGGCACCATAAGCTTTACCTCATTTAACCATTGCAGTAACCCCGTGAACTGGGTATTATTATTAACCCTACTTTGGAAATGAGTATACTGAGAATTAGAAAGGTTAAGTATCGAAAATATCCAAATTCACACAGCTTATGACCAGCAAAGCTAAGAGTTGAACCCAGCTCTACCCAATCCACAGCCCATGTCTTAACCAGTAGGCTGAACGACCCATACGAACCCAGCAAGCGGATACCTCCCAGGCTGAGCAAATTCATGGCCATAAACCACATATTCCCCTCAGACCTGGTTATCACGGACAGACTTGGGGTGGGGGGTGGGAGCTGAGAATGTACCTAAATCTACTTCTGATTTTGTCCCCGGGTGCAGGAAACAAAATGCCTCCATGTCAGACGCTAATGGGTGTTCCCTATGGTCCCATATTAAAAATATTCTTCCCCTGCTCATCCCAGGACTGTCAAATAAGTTTGTGTTGACAGAACACTTCAAATGTGTTATTTCAACAAAGGTGTTAAAGGCTTTAAAAAAAAAAAAAAAAAAAAAAGGTTGGTAAAAGGAATTCTCCCTGCAGATTCACACAAGACAAGCCATATGAGCGGTTTCAGAGTTGTCCAGGTAATTTTAACCCTGTAATTTTTGCAGACTGACCTCATTCAGTGAGAGATGTTGGATTCCTTGCTCTTTAGCCCCTGGCTTAGCGTAAGCATCCTGACTCTTTTTTCCTGTCTCTGTTTAAAAAAAAAAAGAAGGATCTGAGCCGAGCATCACTTAGACCTAGTTTCAAACCCCAGCTCTGCTGTGTGCTTACTGCTGGACCTTGGGAAATTTACATAACCTCTCTGAGCTCAGTTTCTGCATCTGTAAAATAGGGCTTTTAGTATCTGTTGAGATTAAATGAAATAACTTCTGTGCTGGCACCTGGTACATTACGGACACTCAAACAGTACTAACCTCCTCTCTTCTCTGCTGAATCCCCATTTATGGTCATGTGATATCCTAGGATCAGGAGTTTTAGAGCTGAGAGGGACTGGAGTGACATTTAGAGCAGCCATCTCAACAGACAATTCCTCTGTTTATCACCATGTAGGTAAACCATTGACTTGGGAAATGTCTGTAATCAAGGACCACTCCTGGTGTGTTTTGGTGACATTTTAAAGAGGGTAAAACAGAATGTTCCCTCTGACAATTGCAGACCTCTCCAAGCAAGGTGAGCAGAAGTGGCTTTGACATGGGCCACCAGAATGCTGTGAAACAAAGCAAGGAGGGGGTTCTGGTTAGCCCCCCTCTCCTTGTGAGCAGCCAGAGGGGCCACTTACGGCCTTTTACCCAGAGCTTGGGCCCTGGCTTCTGATTCATCCCAAGTGACTGTCAGCACCAGATTGGGGTTTGGAGGAGATTATGGAGCCAGGACCAGGAATCCCCAAAGCTGGGAACATAGAACAGAAGGCTGGATACGGCCAGCCTCGACACCTGGGACCAAAACTGAGATGGACCACAGAGCAAGCCACATCACCCAAAGTTGGGGAACAGACAGATACCATAGAGTGAAACTGGACGGGAGGGTTAAAAAGAGGCAGATCGTTAGGAAGCCGGAGGGCAGTGCTCAGAGGACAGGAGAACAGAGATGAGGCAGGACTGATTGGGAGGTCTGGGTTTTGATGCAAAGTCCATCCCATTTCAGCCATGACTTCTCTCCATCTCTGAGGATGTTCAGCCTGTGGAATCTAGCCAGGAGAGCCTCTTCTTGAACCTATCAGAGTTCAAGGACAGAGAGCCAGGAAAGCTTCGTTGTTAAGAAGCCAACCTCCAGAGTCAGGAACAAGCCTGGGTTTGAATCCCAACTCCGTCATCCCTAGCTGTGAGGGTTAAGGCTAGTGATTGAAACTCTCTGAGCCTCAGTTTCCTCATCTGATAATGATCGTCAGGAAGATGATGGTGGTGATGGTGGTGATGTAAGGGGAGGAGGAGGATGAAGAAGATCCTGATCCGATGAAGGTGATGAGGAGGAGAAGGGTGGGAATGATTTGGGCAATAGCGTTGGTGATAATGAGGCAAATGATACTGGTGCTGATGGGGATGGGGATGGTTGCTATGGTGACCATGGGGGTTATGCTGATAAGGAGAAGTTGGATGGTGATGATTATGATGGTGCAGATCATGACAATCATAAAGCTGATGGTGGTGATGCTGACGGGGGTGGGGACGATGATGAGAAGTGACGGTACTAGTAAGAGCCTCCACTTCAGAGTAAATGTGGAGAGTCGGCTGGGATACTGTGACCTCGAGCGACTTAGCTTCTGTCTCACTTCTGCCATCTTTAAAATAGTCATTAACATTCATACCTACCTCCTACGGTTGTCCCAAGGACTAAATTCACTAAGACATATGAAAAGTGCTTGACACGTAGTAAGTACTTAATAAACGCTGTCGTTATTAATAGTAGTATTATTTCTGTTGCTATGTTCCCCTTATTTTCAGAATCATTCCTGTTGATCCTGGGCTGGTATCACTAGTCTTGTGATCAGTGCTCTAGACGGCACTTGTATGACTCATCACCTTGGCCCGCAGGACTGGTTTCCAACCCTATCCCTCTTGCTTCCTGTGTCTTCTGTCATTAAGTTTGGGGGATGTTAAGCTGCCCAGGGGTTCTGCATAGGATTCTGCCAGGAGTGGGGCCCCCTGTGTTCCTAGATGAGGAAATGAGGGAAGAGGGAGGGAAGGACAAAATCTATGTCGTGGTCATCCTAAAACGATGTCCACAAAATGGGTGTGTGCCAGCCATCAGTGCCAAGCTGGATGAGCTCACCTTCATGCTTGATCCTACGAAGGGGCAGGCTGCAGGTCCAAAGCTCCCCGTCTCCGTGTAGAGTCAGGTGGGTGAGCCCTGAAGGTTCTGCACTGACTCAGGACTTTCAGAGCAGGGTGGCCAGCCCGTCACTCCAGACGTCGAGTCTTCCTCACGTCCCCTGCCTTGCCTTTCAGGGATCTGGATGGCAAATCACACAGACCGCTGCCCCTCGGTGTGGAGAACGACCGAGTCTTCAATGACCTATGGGGGAAGGGCAACATGCCAGTCGTCCTCAATAACCCGTATTCAGAGAAGGAGCAGGTAAGTGGTGGTGCCAGCCTGGCACCCACACTCCATGGCTCCCTGAATCCTCTTGGGGAGACAAATCCCAAACCACGTGGGGGAGGAAACCAGCCAGTGTAGCTGGAGAGCTGGGGTGGGGGGCTGAGGCCAGGAGTGCTTATCCTGGGCTATGGATTTTGGCTTGGATATGGTTGAGTTTACTTTGCAACCTTGCTAGTTTTCAAATTTTCCTTCTGTTTCTACCAGGAAAGACATTCACATGGTTTGAAATTTAAAAGATATAAAAGATACATGGTAAAACCTTTTTCTCTCTCCCGTCATCCCAGCCACACAGTTTCCCTCCCCAGAGGCGAGCAGTATTCATAAATCATCATTTTAGGGGTCCTTTTAGCAATATTTTATGCATAGACAAACAAATACACAAACATTATTTTCACGTTTTTTTTTTTAACGTCTTTATTGGAGTATAATTGCTTTACATTGTTGTGTTAGTTTCTGCTGTATAACAAATTGAATCAGCTATAGGTATACCTGTATCCCCATATCCCCTCCCTCTTGCATCTCCCTCCCACCCTCCCTATCCCACCGCTCTAGGTGGTCACAAATCACCGAGGTGATCTCCCTGTGCTATGCGGCTGCTTCCCACTAGCTATCTGTTTTACATTTGGTAGTGTATATATGTCCATGCCACTCTCTCGCTTTGTCCCAGCTTACCCTTCCCCCTCCCCGTGTCCTCAAGTCCATTCTCAAGTAGGTCTGTGTCTTTATTCCTGTCTTACCCTTAGGTTCTTCATGACATTTTTTTTCTTAGATCCCATAAATATGTGTTAGCATCCTGTATTTGTCTTTCTCTTTCTGACTTACTTCACTCTGTATGACAGACTCTAGGTCCATCCACCTCACTACAAATAACTCAATTTCGTTTCTTTTTATGACTGAGTAATATTCCATTGTGTATATGTGTGCCACATCTTCTTTATCCATTCATCTGTCGATGGACACTTAGGTTGCTTCCATGTCCTGCCTATTGTAAGTAGAGCTGCAGTGAACATTGTGGTACATGACTCTTTTTGAATTATGGTTTTCTCAGGGTATATGCCCAGTAGTGGGATTGCTGTGTCATGGTAGTGCTATTTGTAGTTTTTTAAGGAACCTCCATACTGTTCTCCATGGTGGCTGTATCAACTTACATTCCCACCAACAGTGCAAGAGGGTTCCCTTTTCTCCATCTAATTGCTTTAGGTGTAAGCTTAGGTTGTTTATTTGAGATTTTTCTTGTTTCTTGAGGTAGGATTGTATTGCTATAAAGTTCCCTGTTAGAACTGCTTTTGTTCATCCCATAGGTTTGGGGCCATCATGTTTTCATTGTCATTTGTTTCTAGGCTTTTTTGATTTCCTCTTTGATTTCTTCAGTGATCTCTTGGTTATTTAGTAGCATATTGTTTAGCCTCCATGTGTTTGCATTTTTTACAGTTTTTTTCCTGTAATTGATATCTAGTCTCATAGCGTTGTGGTCAGAAAAGATACTTGATATGATTTCAGTTTTCCTAAATTTACCAAGGCTTGATTTGTGACCCAAGATATGATCTATCCTGGAGAATGTTCCATGAGCACTTGAGAAGAAAGTGTATTCCGTTGTTTTTGGATGAACTGTCCTATAAATATCAATTAAGTCCATCTTGTTTAATGTATCATTTAAAGCTTGTGTTTCCTTATTTATTTTCGTTTTAGTTGATCAGTCCAACTTTGGTGAAAGTGGGGTGTTAAAGTCCCCTACTATGATTGTGTTACTGTCGATTTCCCCTTTTATGGCTGTTAGTATTTGCCTTATGTACTGAGGTGCTCCTCTGTTGGGTGCATAAATATTTACAATTGTCATATCTTCTTCTTGGATTGATCCCTTTATCATTATGTAGTGTCCTTCTCTGTCTCTTGTAATAGTCCTTATTTTAAAGTCTATTTTGTGTGATATGAGAATTGCTACTCCAGCTTTCTTTTGATTTCCGTTGGCATGGAATATCTTTTTCCATCCCCTCACTTTCAGTCTGTATGTGTCCCTAGGTCTTGAGTGGATCTCTTGTAGACAGAATATATACGGGAGGTCTTGTTTTTGTATCCATTCAGCCAGTCTATGTCTTTTGGTGGGAGCATTTAATCCATTTACATTTAAGGTAATTATCGATATGTATGTTCCTATTACCATTTTCTTAATTGTTTTGGGTTTGTTATTGTAGGTCTTTTCCTTCTCTTGTGTTTCCTGCCTAGAGAAGTTCCTTTAGCATTTGTTGTAAAGCTGGTTTGGTGGTGCTGAATTCTTTTAGCTTTTGCTTGTCTGTAAAGATTTTAATTTCTCTGTCGAATCTGAATGAGATCCTTGCTGGGGAGAGTAATCTTGGTTGTAGGTTTTTCCCTTTTATCACTTTAAATATGTCCTGCCACTCCCTTCTGGCTTGCAGAGTTTCCGCTGAAAGATCAGCTGTTAACCTTATGGGGTTTCCCTTGTATGTTATTTGTTGCTTTCCCCTTGCTGCCTTTTTTTTTTTTTTTTTCCTGCGATATGCGGACCTCTCACTGTTGTGGCCTCTCCCGTTGCGGAGCACAGGCTCCGGACGAACAGGCTCAGCGGCCACGGCTCACGGGCCCAGCCGCTCCACGGCATGTGGGATCTTCCCGGACCGGGGCACGAACCCGTGTCCCCTGCATCGGCAGGTGGACTCTCAACCACTGCGCCACCAGGGAAGCCCTCCCCTTACTGCTTTTAATATTTTTTCTTTGTATGTAATTTTTGATAATTTGATTAATATGTGTCTTGGCGTGTTTCTCCTCGGTTTTATCTTGTATGGGACTCTGCATTTCCTGGACTTGATTGACTATTTCCTTTCCCATATTAGGGAAGTTTTCCACTATAATCTCTTCAAAGATTTTCTCAGTCCCTTTCTTTTTCTCTTCTTCTTCTGGGACCCCTATAATTTGAATGTTGGTACATTTAATGTTGTCCCAGAAGTCTCTGAGACTGTCCTCAATTCTTTTCATTCTTTTTTCTTTATTCTGCTCTGTGGTAGTTATTTCCACTATTTTATCTTCCAGGTCACTTATCTGTTCTTCTGCCTCAGTTATTCTGCTATTGATTCCTTCTAGAGAATTTTTAATTTCATTTATTGTGTTGTTCATCATTGTTCGTTTGCTCTTTAGTTCTTCTAGGTCCTTCTTAAATGTTTCTTGTATTTTCTCCATTCTATTTCCAAGATTTTGGATCATCTTTACTGTCGTTACTTTGAATTCTTTTTCAGGTAGACTGCCTATTTCCTCTTCATCTGTTTGGTCTGGTGGGTTTTTACTTTGCTCCTTCATCTGCTGGGTATTTCTCTGTCTTCTCATTTTGCTTATCTTACTGTGTTTGGGGTCTCCTTTTCACAGGCTGCAGGTTTATAGTTCCCGTTGTTTTTGGTGTCTGCCCCCTGTGGGTAAGGTTGGTTCAGTGGGTTATGTAGGCCTCCTGGTAGAGGGGACTTGTACCTGTGTTCTGGTGGATGAGGCTGGATCTTGTCTTTCTGGTGGGCAGGACCACGTCTGGTGGTGTGTTTTGGGGTGTCTGTGAACTTAGTATGATTTTAGGCAGCCTCTCTGCTAATGGGTGGGGCCGTGTTCCTGTCTTGCTAGTTGTTTGGCATAGGGTGCCCAGCACTGGAGCTTGCTGGTCATTGAGTGGAGCTGGGTCTTAGCATTGAGACAGAGATCTCTGGGAGAGCTCTTGTTGATTGATATTACACGGGGCCGGGTAGTCTCTGGTGGTCCAATGTCCTGAACTCGGCTCTACTACCTCAGAGGCTCAGGCTTGACGCCCGGCCGGAGCACCAAGACCCTGTCAGCCACACGGCTGGAGTGCCTTCGGAGTTGGAGAAGCTGGCCTGCAGTGGCTCTCCTTCTGTGCTGCACATTAGAATCGCCTGCTTCTTCCTTGTTTTGCCCCAGAGGCAGTGTTCCACAGAGACATACAGTAGCCTTGAAAATAGTCCCAGCTCTGAGATGGCTTTTTTTTTTCCTTTGTGCTTAGTCGAGTTTCACTTGCTCACAGGGGGCCACGTGCAGAGGCCTCACACCCATCTCTTCCGACCGGAGTTCCTAGTGTGGAATGGCTTCCGCCAGCGCCTCAGCTCAGGCGGGCCGTGTGCAGAAGTGGGTCGGATGACATTGCAATCCAAGATGGCAGCCCAGGGCCCTGTGCAGAGAGCTATTTTCACATGTTTTTACACAAATGAGAGCACATCATACAGGCAGACCTTGTTTCATTGCTTTTTTTGTTTGTTTGTTTGTTTTTACAAATTGAAGGTTTGTGGCAACCGTGCACTGAGCAAGTCTATTGGTGCCATGTTTCCAGTAGCATTATTTTTAATTTAAATTATGTACATTTTTTAAGACACAAGGTTATTGCACACTCAGTTGGCTACAGTATAGTAGTATAGTACATATAGCATTTGTATGCACTGGGAAACCAAAACTTTAGTGTCACGTACTTTATTGTGGTATTTGCTGTATTATTATTGGTCTGAAATGAACCCACAATATCTACAACATATGACTGTATTGTTTTGTGCCTTGTCCTTTCACTTATCAACGTATCTTAGAGATTAGTCCTCATTAGTAGGTAAAGAGTCCTAGTTCTTTTTTCATGGCTGCATAATATTCCATTATATTGCTCTGCCATGTTTATTGAGCCCGTCCTCCAAAGTGGATACGTGGTCCATTGCCAATATTTTGCCGTGACATTGCTATAATGCATGACATTGTGCAAATACCTCATTCACAGATGGGTGGGCTTATCAAAAGAATAAATTCCTACTAGCAGAATTGTTGACTCAAAGGTCATATACATTTGTGACTTGGGCAGATATGGCCAAACTGCTCACCACAGGGGTTGCACCATTCCCACCTGCTAAGTAGGCGAATGACTGTTTCCCCACAGCCTCACCAGCTTGGTGTGTTATCAAACTCTTCAGTCTCTGCCAATTTTCTGAAAAATGTTTTAACAGCTGAGTCAATATGGTGAGAGTGGCTAGATCTGGCTAGAGATTAGCAGAGCCTTTTTCTCACCTAACAGACCAGACCAGAGCAACCCTGGCATGTGAATTTCCCACCCCTCTGCTGCACCAGTGCAAAGTATGGGTGGAATGGCCACTCAGCAGGTCATCCTCTTCCTTCCCTCCACCTGTCCCAAGCCCTGGATGGCACAGGCCAGGTTGCCAAGCTCTTTCATTCATGATTAAATGAATGTTTAATCTATGGACAGCACCTTTCACTGCTAGCCCACATAAGCAATGACTCATAGCCTCTCTAAGTAGCTTCACAGGGGAGGATGAGACATTCCAGAGCCTCAGTGGGAATTGCTTTCTTTAGCTGCTCATGGTTGGGAAGATAAAGACATCAGGGATTCCACAGTAGGTCAGATCCATGATGCCACCGGCCAAGCACGCCCCCTCTTGCAGGGACACCTGGGAATGTTTGGTGGACAAGCACAACTGTAGCCTTCTATTATGCTGTCCTCAAAAATCCAGGCCATACTGTGAGTGTAAGGACTGTTATTATCCATTAATGATTAAATGAACAAATAGAGCTTAAATTTTCTTTACATTTTCTTTCTTAACTGAAAGGAAAGGGTGTTGCCATAATGCAAACCCTCCCAAGACAAAGGACAGAAAGAGGTAGCCTCAGGCCAGATCCAGGCTGTCATGATTTGTTAAGTCTGTACTATATTGTCCTAATTGACAATTTATGTTTGTACTTTGAGTTTATTGCCAGTGTTTCAAATTTTCATGTAATTATCACATTTACAACTTATCTTACAATATCTACATTGACCCTATATTTTTATGGGGCAATAATCTGCCTGGACTGAGTAACAGCTGTTCCCACTACACAGGGTGTGTGCTCTCCAGTTTGTCACAATTCCCACCACTCTCTATTGTGCCCCTCTCATTACTGCCAACTGTTCATTGTCATTTATCATAACATTAGTGCTGTTGGTTTTCTTATAATAGGATGAAAGTTAAATCTTTTCATATCCATGTCTTTATTATAAGTGGCAGGTAGAGACTGACCAAGAGGTTCACACATTTCAGGAAAGATACGAAAGATTTCATGTTTGTGAGAATGAAGAATATTCTTATGTGTTTAATATGCAACCATGTGTTCTGTCTTGAGATTACCCAGCTGGCTTTACTGATTTGCCTTACCTACCTGCCCCCTCTATGTATCAGAGTTTGGGATTGCTGGTCTGTAGTAACCCCTGACATCTGGAGTAGAGGGAAGAAGCAGAGGAGGCCTTGACCCCACCAGAAAGACCCTTAAAGTCCTGCTGAAATCTGAGTGATAGCACGATTATGGCTATTTCCTTTCAGAATTTCCTTTCACTGGTTAGACAGTGACAGCTTGAAAAACATAAACTTGAACTTCAAGCCAGAGGAGTATGGTTCAATACTGGGGACAGGACAGGGAGATTAATAGGACCAGAGAGGGGCTTCCCTGGTGGCGCAGTGGTTGAGAGTCTGCCTGCCAATGCAGGGGACACGGGTTCGAGCCCTGGTCTGGGAAGATCCCACATGCCGTTGAGCAACTAGGCCCGTGAGCCACAACTACTGAGCCTGCGCGTCTGGAGCCTGTGCTCCCAACAAGAGAGTCCGCGATAGTGAGAGGCCCGCACACCGTGATGGAGAGTGGTCCCCGCTTGCCGCAACTAGAGAAAGCCCTTACACAGAAACGAAGACCCAACACAGCCAAAAATAAATTAATTGATTTTTTTTAAAAAAAGGACCAGAGACCTTCTTTGCAAGGCATCATGATGAAATGATCAGTATCTTAGTCTATTTTGGCTGCTATAACAGAATACTGTAGACTGGGTGGCTTATAAACAACAGAAATTTATTTCCCACAGTTTTGGAGGCTGAGAAATCCAAGATCAAGGCACTGGCAGATTCAACGTCTAGTGCAGGCCTGCTTCTTGGTTGATAAACAGCCATCTATGGCTGTGTCCTCACATGGCAGAAGGGGCAAGGGACCTCTCTGGGGTTTCTTCCATAAGGGCACTAATTCCATTCATCAGGGCTCCACCCTCATGACCTCATCACCTCCCAAAGGCCCCACCTCCAAAACTATTACACAGAGGTTGGGTTTCAACAGAAGAATTTGCAGGGGACATGAACATTCAGTCTATAGCAATCGGGGAGGTGCTGAGAACCTGCCTTAAGGCCTCCTCTAAAATGGAAATTCCATTTCCTTGGAGGAGAAAGGGTGCTGGAGAAAGGGGAAAAGACAGTCTTCCTGAGGTTAAGACGGCCAAACAGTTTTAGACATGGGAGCTCCTGGAAGCATGACATACAGACCAGCAGTGCTTGGATTTACACTCACTCCTTTATCATTATCAAGTCCTCACTGTAGTCCGTGACCCAAAAAAGGTTCAAAATCCCTGGCCTGTGAGATTATCCAGGCTCTGCTGTCTAACACTCAATTTTCCAAATGTCTCTCAGAAATAGAGCTGAAAAGAGCTGGAGACCCAAGTGCTCAGTTATATTGGAGTCCCAGTGCTAAAGAAACAGCCCAGCTACCTCCTGCTAGACACCCTCACAGCCACAGGGCTCAGAAATGTTTCCCAGGCTGAGCAAATTAACAGAAAACCCAACGTGATTCTTTCTGACCTGAAAGACCAGCTCCTATGCTTAGCCTCTTCTCTACCCGCTCAAAGCCACTTTACCTGGAGCTCCTGGAATCAGCTTCCTTCCTCCCAGTTGTAACCCACATTTGTTGCCTTTTTAGGCATCGGTGGAGGGGGTAGCATTGTTAATAACACAAAGAGAGACCCAGCCACTACCTGCCTTCCTGAGTCACAAAGAGACAGGAGCTGATGGAGGAGCAGCTGGTCTGCCTTTTCCCCAAGGACTGGGCAAAAGACAACAGAGCCCAGGTGAAGCAGGGCAGATGCAGGCTAGACATGAGAAAGAACTTCCTGACTCAGACGACTGTTAGGTCCCTGAAGGAGTAGTGTGGTCTGTCCTATCCTCTTTGATACTCTTGTTTGTCCAGACTCAAGGAAAATCGAGCCATAGAGGCAACTTCTCTTAAATTAGCCTCAGAAGGCTGAGATGTTAATCTTTACCTAGTGGTTACTTCTCTTGCTAATAGTTTGGGTCACCAATGGGTAGAGCCAGTGAGACTCAAGTCCCTGGTCACTAGAACACAGTGTGTGAATGACTCTGTGATGCTTATCTTTAACATCCCCTTGCAAATTGTATCTGGCCTGGGCTGGTGGATGGAATGAATTGGTTCACCCATCACACAAAAAATAGTCACCCAATACCTGCCGCCTGTGCAGCTTGGGGTGGAAGCAAAGGTGAGCAAGCATCGCCCTCCCTGCCCTTGAGAACTTCACAGGTGAATGTGGGGAGACAGACACATGGACAGTGCAATTAATCCTAAAATAGAGAGGGACACAAGACACTGTGGGAACATAAATACCTCAGGCGGTATCAGGAAAGGTTTACCGGAAGAGGTGACATTTGATCTGGGCTTTGATGATCATGTAGGAGTTTGCCTAGAAGAAAGTGGAGAAAAGCATTACAGTTTTAAAAGGAACAGCGATGGCTGATAAACTATGTTTCTTTTTCTTGCTAAGGATTATTATTTGATTGCTGAGGTTGTCTTTGATGCTAATACCACCTGAGACACATATTGAGTTTTGACACTTTCTAAAAGCCCCTTACATAATAACCCTCCTAAGTGGAAATGCTACCCTAGATTAAGGACATGAGAAAGTGCTGTTTGTCCATTCTCCCCGCAAAACCTTAGGATTTGAAACAAGCCCTTCTCTGCTTCCCTTCTTATTAAGCATCTATTTTTCTTGCCTGCATGATTTGCTTTCCTAAGGGGTAGGGGTAAAACCGTGCCCTGCTTGGGAGCAGAACGTCTATTTTCAGATACTAATTAAGCATCCATCCAATCCTTAGTGGGTGCCATGGGGGTCCTGGGCCTGGGGGAAGTGGCATTTCCATTTGGGTTTCTTCCTTCTTATTCAGCCAGCTGCCCCTCTCTCCAGCCTCTTACTGACAAAGGCAACAAGGTAGTCAGAGAGATGATTCTTATTTTGAAATCTCCCTCCACACCCCATCCCCACCACCTCCTCAAGAACCTGGCATTTCCTCACCCCTGGGGACATAGGGCTTGCTAGCTTTCAAAATGTCAGAATCTGCTGAGAAGCTTTTCCCTATTTCCAGGTAAGTGTCAGCATCACCCCAGCCTCTCTGCACAGCTCCAAATTATAAGGCAAAAGGGGAGTGCTTATGGGCTCTCAATCTTCAGAGGTGTCCAGGGCCCCTCTGGGAGTAAACACCCCAACCGGCCAGCTGCCTCTGGCTTTGCTGATGACCGAAAGGGGCCAGCCAGACCCAGCCAGGCTGTGTCTGGATAAAGGCAAACCAGCACAGCCCTCTGCCTCTCAGCGACAGCCCAGCGTGCTGCAGGGAAATCTTCTAAGTCAGCCCTGACTCACTGCACGTAATGATGTCGGGGTAAAAATAACAATAACGCTGATAACAATACCACCCTGCAGGGGGTGTGGTCATTCTAATCCCTGGACTCACGCACAGCACTGGGATCAAGAGCTCACCTATGCGGTCAGCCTAGGTTTGGCTTCCTCCTTCTGGTGACCGTGGTCAGACAACTCATTAGCATCTACGCTGAGGATCATAGTGGCTTATGGGCTCGTGGAGAAGTGGGGAGGAAGAAATGAGGTACTGTATGAAATGATAGCATCTGCTGTCACGATAAAAGCTAACATTTGTTGAGCAGAGGCAGGCACTGTGCCAAGCACTTTAGATCCACAGTCTCATTTAATCCCCAGCCCAACCGAATGGAGTACTCTTATCGTTCCCATTTTACAGATGAATAAACTGAGGCCCAAAGGGTTGAATAGCTTGAAGAAGGTCACTTGACTAGTAAGTGGGCAAGATGGGACTTGAACCCAGGCCATGGAGCCCTAGAGCCACTCTTAACCCTACAAGGCCTGGCACAGAATAAATGCTCCAAAAAAGTTCATTAGTGTCATTATTATTGTCGATGTTGTGATTTGGCTAATTATTACATTGCTGAGCTAGGCATCATATCGCTAATTTAGGTAAAGATGTATTGCTACTGATTATATTGCTAATGTGAGGCAGATAGGGCAAGAAGACCTCTCCCCATTTTGCAGATGACACCCTCGTGGCCCAGAAAGGGAACGCGACCACCCACTGAGTCTTGGTGACAAAGCCACGTCTCTTTCCCTTTACGACGACATCGTCATCCCTGTCAATCGTTCAAATCAATGATGTGTATGGCATTTACCTCCTGGGGCCAAGCTCTAGGAATACACAGAGCAGGGAGCAGTAAGACCTAGATGGAAAAAAAAGGAAACTTACAGGGCCTGGATTCCAGGCCCAGCTCGGTGGCCTATCAGTTGTTAATTTGGGGTTAGTCAGTTTACTTCTTAGAGCCTCCATTTCCTCATCTGAAAAATGGGTTACCATGAGGAGTCCATGCACCAGTGGTTATGCAGTGGCCTAGCCTGGGTGAGGCACAGAATAGGCATTTACTGAATGTCACTTGAAATGAAATTGATATGATCACGGCCCTTGAGTTCAGAGCCTAGAAGTCATCTTTTCCTCGAGTATTTGCCTAACCTCCAGAAACAACCAGTCTCTAGAGAAGCTCCAGACACAGACACACACACTGCAGTGATAAGTTATCACACTGTGATAGTTGCGGTTTCGTAGACTCATGAGCAGATGTTCCCCACAGAGCCTACCTGGCTGGCTCTAGCAGATTCCACTGGCTGCATTCAGGGTACCTTCCTGGCGGGGCCTGTCTCTAAGCACTTGAGAAACCTCTTATGTTTTGAGATTAGTTTCTCTCTGTGGGAAAGTGCCCCCAAATCCCTAATATAAGTTGCAATTAAACCCATTTCTGCCCCCAACTCTATTGGGCCAGGTATCCTTTGCCTTGATCTGGCTCACGACCAAAGTGAGACACTCAGGTTGGATTTTCCCCAAAGCATTTTCAATACCCCCATCCCACTTCCTCGAGTTACCAGGGGTTCCTGGATTGTCCTCAAACAGGGCGCAAAGGATGCTCTCCAGGAATTTATATTGAACAGGGTCCCTCAGAGTTCCCAGTGGCAGCAGAATCCAAATCTTGTTGATGTTTCACATCCCTCCACCCAGACCATCACCTGCTCAGTGACCTACAGGGTCTTCCTAGGTCACTTAGTCAAGGGACCAGCTTTCTATGACCTGCTGCCGTAGGTGGTCTGAGCCAGGGTGGAACCAGGAAGTGGGGCCTATATTGATGGGTGTTCGAGTTCAGCCCTGCTGGAATTTCCACATTTTTTTTAAATAAATTTATTTATTTTTGGCTGCGTTGGGTCTTCGTTGCTGCACGCAGGCTTTCCCTAGTTGCGGCGAGCGGGGGCTACTCTTCATTGCGGTGCATGGGCTTCTCCTTGCAGTGGCTTCTCTTGTTGCGGAGCACGGGCTCTAGGCACGCGGGCTTCAGTAGTTGTGACTTGAAAGCTCTAGAGTGCAGGCTCAGTAGTTGTGGCGCCCGGGCTTACTTGCTCCACAGCATGTGGGATCTTCCTGGACCAGGGCTCGAACCTGTGTCCCCTGCGTTGGCAGGTGGATTCCCAACCACTGCGCCACCAGGGAAGCCCTGCACGTATTTTGTTAACTGTTTTTTTTAATAGTGAATATATTCAATGCAAGCTGTTTGAGTGTTGTCCGTGTAGGACAATGACATTCTAGCTCAGGAAATCAGTGACTCCAATCTGTATGCTCATTTATTGCATCAAACCGTATTCAGATTCTTTCCCCAGATAGGCCGAGTTGGGTCAAAGTCATTTTTTCCTCCTCTGTTTACAAATGGATATCAGCTGCCAAAGCCACCTTCACATGGAGATTCTCGGAAGTCCACAGGGCCCCACCCCACTTCTATTTTCTGAGGGTCCCAGGATGTTTAAGAGGTAAAAAGTCCAAAACATGATCACCAAGCTTGTTGTGCATTTTAAATATTTACATTTAGCAAGTTAATACTTTTAATAAACACACACAGAACAATGCAATATAATAGGGATGGGCCACAAGATAATTACAGGGTTTCTCAAAATTAATTCATAGTGCACATATACATTCTTGTCTGGCAATGGGACCAAGTTTAAAGTTGTCTAATATTCTGATCATCTTGTGAGATCATTGTGACTACAAGCATCACCTCATTTGGAGAAAGCAACAACAAGCTAACTTCAAAACCCCTTGGGACTTCCCTGGCGGTCCAATGGTTAGGACTCTGTGATTCCACTGCAGGAGGCGCGGGTTCAATCGTGGCGGTCCAATGGTTAGGACTCCCTGATTCCACTGCAGGAGGCGCGGGTTCA